>NC_058080.1:553792907-554521816 GCF_014858855.1 Bufo gargarizans | reverse complement strand
GCAGAAAGCTCACAGATGGCGCCTGAAAACCAAGCCCATCAGTCTGTCACATCACCCCCATGCATATCAGAGAAACTGTCTGAGCCTCAAGTTATGCAGCAGTCTCTTATGCTGTTTGAAGACTCTGCTGGCAGGGTTTCCCAAGGGCATCCACCTGTCATGGAACCATGAACCAGACGTACAACAAGAGATAAGTGGAAATAAGAAGGCTTTATTGAAAATCAAGCTGTCAGGCAAAAGTCCAAACGGATGGCTAAACCGAAGCAGGGTCTTGCGAAGCCAGAGGTCAGGAACCAGAAGGGTAGTCAGACGAAGCCTGGATCAGGAACCAGCAGGGTAGTCAGACGAAGCCAGGATCAGGAACCAGAAGCAGCAGCAGTCTTAGAAGCATGTGAACACAGGAGGACCAAGCAAGGAACTGAAGCCACAGACCTCCTATATATATGAGCTAGGCATCCAGCTCCTCCCAGTGGGAAGGAGAAGCCGCAGGGTGGGAGGCTACAAGAAACCCAGAAACCAAGATGGCCGCCAGCACATGTCAAACGAAGGAGAACAGCAAGAAGGTAAGACCATGACAGTACCTCCCCCTCAAGGGCCCCTCCTCCGCGGAGTAAAGAACGGTTTCTGAGGGAAGCGTGCGTGGAAGGCTCGGAGCAAGGCAGGAGCATGGACATCTGCGGAGGGAACCCAGGAACGCTCCTCTGGACCATAACCACGCCAATGGACCAAAAACTGCACCCGACCGCGGACCAGGCGTGAGTCCAGGATATTGCTCACCTCATACTCCTCACGATTGCCCACTTGGACCGGACGAGGCCGAGGAACCGAGGAAGTGAAACGATTACACACCAGTGGCTTCAACAGGGAGACATGAAACACGTTGGAGATCCGCATGCCAGGAGGAAGCGCAAGGGCATAGGCTACCGGGTTTACCCTGCGAAGCACTCGGAAGGGACCAACAAAGCGAGGCGCCAGCTTGGGAGTGGGCACTCGAAGGTTGAGGTTGCGGGTGGACAACCATACGCGGTCTCCGACCTGGTAGGAAGGAGCGGGCGCTCGTCTGCGATCAGCCTGGAGTCTCTGGCGCCGCGCAGAGACCTCAAGGGACCTCTGGATCTGTACCCAAGAAGCACGTAGGACGGAAAGGTGATCCTCCACAGCCGGAATATCCTGGGGAGAGAATACCTCCGGTAACACGGCAGGTTGGAACCCATAATTGGCCATGAAGGGAGACGTCCCAGAGGAAGAGTTCACCGCCGTGTTCCTGGCAAACTCAGCCCAAGGCAGGAGGTCAACCCAATTGTCTTGGTGATCGGAGACATAGCAACGAAGGAATTGTTCCAAGGCCTGATTGGATCGTTCTGCGGCCCCATTGGACTGAGGGTGGTAGGCCGAGGAGAAAGAGAGATGAATCCCCAACTGGGAGCAAAAGGCGCGCCAGAACCTGGACACAAACTGACTCCCCCGATCCGACACAATCTCCTTGGGCAAACCGTGCAACCGGAAGACCTCCCTGGCAAAAATCGTGGCCAACTCTTGTGCAGAGGGTAACTTCTTGAGAGGAACACAGTGGCACATTTTGGAAAACCGATCCACAATCATGAGAATGACCGTATGGCCTCGGGATGCAGGGAGGTCCACAATGAAATCCATCCCCAGGTGTGACCATGGACGCTCCCCGGTGGCTATGGGTTGCAAAAGGCCCAACGGAAGGTGCCGAGGGGACTTACTCTGGGCACAAACGGAGCATGCCGCTACATATGCGGCGATGTCGGAACGTAGAGAAGGCCACCAGAACAGACGTGAAACAGCCCAGGACAGCTGATTCTTTCCAGGATGCCCCGCGGCCTTGGAGTTATGGTAGGTTCGCAACAACCGAGTGCGCAACTCCTCAGGCACAAAACATCTGCCGTTGGGTCTCCCAGAGGGAGCACCAGATTGAGCTGCCAAAATCTGCTCACCCAGGGGAGAGGTCAGGCTGGTGCGAATGGCGGCCAGGATCTGATTCGGAGGTATGACCGAAGTCGGAATCGACTCCTCCCCGGACAGCTCGGAGTACTGCCGTGATAAGGCATCCGCTCTGATGTTCTTGGAACCGGGTAGGTAGGAAACCACGTAATTAAAACGTGACAAGAACAGAGCCCATCTGGCCTGACGTGGTGTCAATCTCTTGGCCTCAGAGAGGTAGGTCAGATTCTTGTGGTCCGTCAGGATGAGAACCGGAACCACCGAGCCCTCGAGCAAGTGCCTCCATTCTTTAAGGGCCTGCACGATGGCCAATAACTCCCTGTCACCAATCTGATAGTTGCACTCCGCGGAAGACAGTTTCCGGGAGTAAAACCCACAAGGAAGCAGAGGACCCTCTGGTGTTCTACGCTGAGACAGAAGGGCGCCTACTGCCGTCTCAGACGCGTCCACCTCGAGGACAAAAGGCAACCCAGGGTTGGGATGCGACAGAATCGGAGCCGACACAAAGGCGGACTTTAGAGCCTCAAAAGCTCGGATGGCCTCGAGCGGCCAGACCTGGGGATTACTGCCCTTCCTGGTCAGATCCGTGAGAGGCTTGGCTAGCCTGGAAAAGTCCCTGATGAACTTCCGATAATAATTGGCGAAGCCCAAAAAGCGCTGCAGGGCACGAAGACCACTGGGCTGGGGCCACTGTAAGACAGCCGAAACCTTCTCAGGATCCATGGAGAACCCCTCAGCGGAAATGATGTAACCTAAGAAGGTTACCTGGGATCGGTGAAATTCGCATTTCTCAAGCTTACCGAACAGCTTGTTCTCTCGTAACCGTTGCAACACTCGTCTGACATCCAGAATGTGGGCCTCCATGGATTCAGAATATACCAAGATGTCATCCAAATAGACCACCACACACTGCTGCAACAGGTCACGGAAAACATCGTTGATGAATTCCTGGAAGACTGCGGGCGCATTGCACAACCCAAAGGGCATAACTAAGGATTCATAATGACCGGTCCTGGTGTTAAACGCGGTCTTCCACTCATCGCCCGCCTTGATCCTTACCAGGTTATATGCCGCCCTCAGGTAAAGACCGTGGCCCCTTTGAGGCGATCGAACAGCTCGGAAATCAAGGGTATCGGGTAAGCGTTCTTGATCGTGATGCGATTGAGACCCCTGTAATCGATGCAAGGCCTCAACTCACCGCCCTTCTTTTTCACAAAGAAAATCCAGCCCCTGCCGGGGACGAGGATTTGCGAATGTGTCCGCGTGAAAGCGCCTTCCTCACGTACTCCTCCATGGCCTCATTCTCCGCTACCGACAGTGGATAGACCTTGCCACGAGGAGGAACGGCACCAGATTGTAACTCTATGGCACAATCGTATGGGCGGTGCGGAGGTAGGGCAACCGCACGCACCTTATCGAATACATCCCGGTACTCCTCGTATTCAGGAGGCAACAGAGAGTCCGAGGAAGTACACAGCAACTTGACAGACCCATGGATGCAACTAGCCCCACACTGCGGTGACCACGAGAGGATCTCGGCCGATCTCCAATCGAAAGTCGGATTATGCTTCTGGAGCCAGGGGTACCCCAAGACCACCGAGTAGTGTGGAGACGAAATAACCTGGAGACAGACCGACTCTCTGTGAACGGCACCAATGGCCATCCCCACTGGAAGGGTCTCATGAGTCACGTGTGGCGGCAGAAGGGGTCTGCCGTCTATCGCCTCAAGAGCCAGTGGGGAACCTCGAGGCTGCAGAGGAATGGAATTGGCGGCAGCGAACACACTATCAATGAACAAACCACCAGCACCAGAGTCCACCAACGCCTGGGTCGTCACCGAGCCCCCGACCCAGGAGAGGACAACAGTAATCAGTGGTTTGTCAACACGGGAAACCGGGGACGAGGAGACTCCACCCAAGATCTGCCCCCGACAGGATCTCAGGTGCGAGCGTTTCCCGGACGGTTCGGGCATGCCAACCGAAAATGCCCACCGAGACCACAGTACATGCATCGGCCCTCGCGTCTCCGGAGTACCCTCTCCCCCTCGGACAGGCGAGCAAACCCCAGCTGCATGGGTTCACCCCCAGACAAGTCATCCCCAGGAGGCGTGGGAGGAGAGGGAGGCACGGGTGGGACAGCAAACGTAGGCGCCAATCTGTTAGAAGACCTCCGCAGGCTCTCCTTAAAGGAAGGTCTCTCCCTGAGTCTGGTGTCAATCAAAATCAGGAAAGAAATAAGAGACTCGAGCTCCACTGGTAGGTCCTTAGCTGCAACCTCATCCTTCAAGGCATCCGAGAGACCATGAGAGAAAGCAGCGACCAGAGCCTCATTATTCCAGCCCACCTCTGCTGCCAGGGTACGAAACTCAATGGCGTATTCAGCTACGGATCGTGAACCCTGTCTGATGGACATAAGGAGCTTCGCAGCAGAGGCAGCACGAGCCGGCACATCGAATACCTTCCGAAGAGAAGCAACAAAACCGGAAAACTCGGCAACCACCGGATTGTTGTTCTCCCATAAAGGGCTGGCCCAGGCCAAGGCCTTGTCCGAGAGCAGCGAGATCAAGAAGCCCACCTTTGATCTCTCAGTAGGAAAGGCATGTGGCAGCAACTCGAAATAAATGCCCACCTGGTTAAGAAAACCTCGGCACTGAGTTGGCTCTCCCCCCAAAGCGCTGTGGAAGGGGGGCAGAACCGGTCATACCCCGAAACACCGCAGGCGCAGCAACAGGTGTCGGGGTAGACTCTGGCGCAACAACCGGAGCGGCAGTAGGAGCGGGCCCAGGAGCGACAACCGACCCATCGGCAACGGAAGCTAAATGAGCCGTGCGTTCAAGCAGGGTTTGCAACGCCACAGCGAACCGACCCAACAGGTGATCCTGCTGATCAAGTCTGGCAACCAGCGTAGGTAGCGAGGATGGCCCTGTACCGTCAGAATTCATGGCTTGGTCCTAATGTCATGGAACCATGAACCAGACGTACAACAAGAGATAAGTGGAAATAAGAAGGCTTTATTGAAAATCAAGCTGTCAGGCAAAAGTCCAAACGGATGGCTAAACCGAAGCAGGGTCTTGCGAAGCCTGAGGTCAGGAACCAGAAGGGTAGTCAGACGAAGCCTGGATCAGGAACCAGCAGGGTAGTCAGACGAAGCCAGGATCAGGAACCAGAAGCAGCAGCCGTCTTAGAAGCATGTGAACACAGGAGGACCAAGCAAGGAACTGAAGCCACAGACCTCCTATATATATGAGCTAGGCATCCAGCTCCTCCCAGTGGGAAGGAGAAGCCGCAGGGTGGGAGGCTACAAGAAACCCAGAAACCAAGATGGCCGCCAGCACATGTCAAACGAAGGAGAACAGCAAGAAGGTAAGACCATGACACCACCTAGCCCTTCCCTAGCGGTGGAAGACATAGAATGCACTGACGCACAACCACTTATGTTTCCTGATGATGAGGACATGGGAATACCACCTCAGCACGTCTCTGATGATGAAACACAGGTGCCAACTGCTGCGTCTTTCTGCAGTGTGCAGACTGAACAGGAGGTCAGGGAGGAAGACTGGGTGGAAGACGATGCAGAGGACGATGAGGTCCTAGACCCCACATGGAATGGAGGTCGTGCCACTGACTTTCACAGTTCGGAGGAAGAGGCAGTGGTGAGACCGAGCCAACAGCGTAGCAAAAGAGGGAGCAGTGGGCAAAAGCAGAACACCCGCCGCCAAGAGACTCCGCCTGCTACTGACCGCCGCCATCTGGGACCGAGCACCCCAAAGGCAGCTTCAAGGAGTTCCCTGGCGTGGCAGTTCTTCAAACAATGTGCTGATGACAAGACCCGAGTGGTTTGCACGCTGTGCCATCAGAGCCTGAAGCGAGGCATTAACGTTCTGAACCTTAGCACAACCTGCATGACCAGGCACCTGCATGCAAAGCATGAACTGCAGTGGAGTAAACACCTTAAAAACAAGGAACTCACTCAGACTCCCCCTGCTACCTCTTCTGCTGCTGCCGCGTCGGCCTCTTCCTCTGCCTCTGGAAGAACGTTGGCACCTGCCGCCCAGCAAACAGAGGATGTACCACCAACACCACCACCTCTGTCACCAAGCATCTCAACCATGTCACACGGCAGCGTTCAGCTCTCCATCTCACAAACATTTGAAAGAAAGAGTAAATTCCCACCTAGCCACCCTCGATCCCTGGCCCTGAATGCCAGCATTTCTAAACTACTGGCCTATGAAATGCTGTCATTCAGGCTGGTGGACACAGACAGCTTCAAACAGCTCATGTCGCTTGCTGTCCCACAGTATGTTGTTCCCAGCCGCCACTACTTCTCCAAGAGAGCCATGCCTTCCCTGCACAACCAAGTATCCAATAAAATCAAGTGTGCACTGCGCAACGCCATCTGTGGCATGGTCCACCTAACCACAGATACATGGACCAGTAAGCACGGCCAGGGACGCTATATCTCCCTAACTGCACACTGGGTAAATGTAGTGGCGGCTGGGCCCCAGGCGGAGAGCTGTTTGGCGCACGTCCTTCCGCCGCCAAGGATCGCAGGGCAACATTCTTTGCCTCCTGTAGCCTCCTCCTCCTACTCAGCTTCCTCCTCCTCTTCTTCCACCTGCTCATTCAGTCAGACACACCTTCACCACCAACTTCAGCACAGCCCGGGGTAAACGTCAGCAGGCCATTCTGAAACTCATATGTTTGGGGGACAGGTCCCACACCGCACAGGAGTTGTGGCGGGGTATTGAACAACAGACCGACGAGTGGTTGCTGCCGGTGAGCCTCAAGCCCGGCCTGGTAGTGTGCGATAATGGACGAAATCTCGTTGCAGCTCTGGGACTAGCCGGTTTGACGCACATCCATTGCCTGGCATAAAGTGCGGGCCGTCTGTGCGCGCTTCGGCGTTCACATCCTGCCGCTGCTCGCCTGTCTGCGCTACAGCGTAACTTCGGCCTTCCCGCTCTCCGCCTCATATGCGACATGCCCACCAGGTGGAACTCCACCTTGCGCATGCTGGACAGACTGTGCTAGCAGCAGCAGGCCATAGTGGAGTTTCAGCTGCAGCACGCACGGGTCAGTCGCACTGCGGAACAGCACCACTTCACCACCAGTGACTGGGCCTCCATGCGAGACCTGTGTGCCCTGTTGCGCTGTTTCGAGTACTCCACCAACATGGCCAGTGGCGATGACGCCGTTATCAGCGTTACAATACCACTTCTATGTCTCCTTGAGAAAACACTTAGGGCGATGATGAAAGAGGAGGTGGCCCAGGAGGAGGAGGGGGAGGAAGAGGGGTAATTTTTAGCACTTTCAGGCCAGGCTCTTAGAAGTGACTCAGAGGAAGGTTTTTTGCAACAGCAGAGGCCAGGTACAAATGTGGCCAGCCAGGGCTCACTACTGGAGGACGAGGATGAGGAGGAGGTGGAGGAGGATGAGGATGAAGCATATTCACAGCGGGGTGGCACCCAACGCAGCTCGGGCCCATCCATGGTGCGTGGCTGGGGGGAAACGCAGGACGATGACGATACGCCTCCCACAGAGGACAGCTTGTCCTTACCTCTGGGAAGCCTGGCACACATGAGCGACTACATGCTGCAGTGCCTGCGCAACGACAGCAGAGTTGTCCACATTTTAACGTGTGCGGACCACTGGGTTGCCTCCCTGCTGGATCCCCAGTACAAAGACAATGTGCCCACCTTACTTCCTGCACTGGAGCGTGATAGGAAGATGCGCGAGTACAAGCGCACGTTGGTAGACGCGCTACTGAGAGCATTCTCAAATGTCACAGGGGAACAAGTGGAAGCCCAAGGCGAAGGCAGAGGAGGAGCAAGAGGTCGCCAACGCAGCTGTGTCACGGCCAGCTCCTCTGAGGGCAGGGTTAGCATGGCAGAGATGTGGAAAAGTTTTGTCACCACGCCACAGCTAACTGCACCACCACCTGATACGGAACGTGTTAGCAGGAGGCAACATTTCACTAACATGGTGGAACAGTACGTGTGCACACCCCTCCACGTACTGACTGATGGTTCGGCCACATTCAACTTCTGGGTCTCCAAATTGTCCACGTGGCCAGAGCTAGCCTTTTATGCCTTGGAGGTGCTGGCCTGCCCGGCGGCCAGCGTTTTGTCTGAACGTGTATTCAGCACGGCAGGGGGCGTCATTACAGACAAACACAGCCGCCTGTCTACAGCCAATGTGGACAAGCTGACGTTCATAAAAATGAACCAAGCATGGACCTCACAGGACCTGTCCATCCCTTGTGCAGATTAGACATTTATAACTACCTCCCCTTAACCATATATTATTGTACTCCAGGGCACTTCCTCATTCAATCCTTTTTTATTTTCATTTTACCATTATATTGTGGGGCAACCCAAAGTTGAATGAACCTCTCCTCTGTCTGGGTGCCGGGGCCTAAAAATATCTGACAGTGGCCTGTTCCAGTGTTGGGTGACATGAAGCCTGATTCTCTGCTATGACATGAAGCCTGATTCTCTGCTATGACATGAAGCCTGATTCTCTGCTATGGGACCTCTCTCCTCTGTCTGGGTGCCGGGGCCTAAATATCTGACAATGGCCTGTTCCAGTGTTGGGTGACGTGAAGCCTGATTCTCTGCTATGACATAAAGCCTGATTCTCTGCTATGACATGAAGCCTGATTCTCTGCTATGACATGAAGCCTGATTCTCTGCTATGGGACCTCTCTCCTCTGTCTGGGTGCCAGGGCCTAAATATCTGACAATGGCCTGTTCCAGTGGTGGGTGATGTGAAGCCTGATTCTCTGCTATGCCATGAAGCCTGATTCTCTGCAATGGGACTTCTCTCCTCTGTCTGGGTGCCGGGGCCTAAATATCTGACAATGGCCTGTTCCAGTGGTGGGTGACGTGAAGCCTGATTCTCTGCTATGCCATGAAGCCTGATTCTCTGCAATGGGACCTCTCTCCTCTGTCTGGGTGCCGGGGCCTAAATATCTGACAATGGCCTGTTCCAGTGTTGGGTGACGTGAAGCCTGATTCTCTGCTATGACATGAAGCCTTATTCTCTGCTATGACATGAAGCCTGATTCTCTGCTATGGCATGAAGCCTGATTCTCTGCTATGGGACCTCTCTCCTCTGTCTGGGTGCCGGGGCCTAAATATCTGACAGTGGCCTTTTCCAGTGGTGGGTGACATGAAGCCTGATTCTCTGCCATGAGACCGCTCTCCAATTGATATTGGTTAATTTTAATTTATTTTTATTTTAATTAATTTCCCTATCCACATTTGTTTGCATGGGATTTACCTACATTTTGCTGCCTTTTGCAGCCCTCTAGCCCTTTCCTGGGCTATTTTACAGCCTTTTTAGTGCCGAAAAGTTTGGGTCCCCATTGACTTCAATGGGGTTTGTGTTCGGGGCGAAGTTCGGGTCGAGTTCGGATCCCGAATCCGAACATTTCCGGGAAGTTCGGCCGAACTTCTCGAACCCGAACATCCAGGTGTTCGCTTAACTCTACTGCTGACCCATGGGGACCAGACACCAGTGCATGATACCAAAGAATCAGGAAATATTCGTAGTCAGGAAGTAGGCCGAGGTCACGGCGGGCAGAGTTCGTACAAATTGGTGAAACTGTATAAAAATCAGGGCAGGCAGGACAGAATCAGTACGATGGACAGGCACATGTCAGGTGACAAAGGGTCAGGAAATAGGCAGCAGTCAGTACACAGGCAGATAAATAGATTATAGCTCTTTACAGACTCTAGTGAGCTAGAGAGACCTGGCAGGATCTTGTCACGACCCTTGGTTAAGGTCGTGACTCCTTGGGAGCCGCATACAGTTGCCCGCGGTTTTGGTTGTTGTGTCAACCGCAGCTGAGGCATAATGTAGTTTTGCCTCAGGTGCGGTTGCCGCGGATAACAGGCATGCGTGCGGTTGCCCTTGGCAACGTGTTTTATGTGCACTCCCCTCAAAAGAGGGTGCAGCATGCATCGCCATAGGCCGATGGGGTGCATGTGCGTTCTCCGGAGGGAGAGCGTTATGGGGTTCACCGTTAACGGCGCGGTTGGTGGCTTTTCCCCGCCACCTTGCTAACCGTGTCCGTGTTGGTGAACCCTCGTCCCTCTCAGGGTTCCTATCTCTGGTCGTCTGCTGGCAGCATTCCTTTGGTGTTCCGGCAGGTGTGCTGGTTGGGGAGTGTCTGCTGGCAGCGACCTGGAGTAGGAACGTCCTCCTGAGTTGGACGCGGTGTCCAGTGTTCCTCCTCCAGACTGCTTTGTTGGCTGGCGACCTGGGACTGTTGTGTACGGTCCAGGTCTGTTGGCGGCAGTTCTGGGGGGAGATACGGGCATCTGTCTGGCAGTGCCTCCAGTGTTCTCTCTTCCAGTCTGCTTTGTTGGCTGGCGACCTGGGACTGTTGTGTACGGTCCAGGTTTGTTGGCGGCAGCTCTGGGGGGAGACACTGGTGGTTATCAGGCATTGCCCCTCCCCCCCTCCCTGTTGTTTGGTCCCACCAGCTTCCCTTTTTGGTTGGGGGGGGCTTTGAGGGGAGGGAGTGTCACGACCCTTGGTTATGGTCGTGACTCCTTGGGAGCCGCATACAGTTGCCCGCGGTTGTGGTTGTTGTGTCAACCGCAGCTGAGGCATAATGTAGTTGGCCTCAGTGCGGTTGCCGCGGACAACAGCTTTGTGTGCGGTTCCCGGGGAGTTGTGTGCGTGTGTGGATGCACTTTGTTTGTATGTCTGGTGTGCACTTGTTGTTGTTTGGTGCGCACGGACATCGTCCTTTCACTGTGGCTGCCCGTGGCAACGTTTGGTATTATGTACATGTGGTGGCAGTGTCTCGGCCTTCGGGCTGTCTCCCAGGACGGCTGCCACCCATGTCGTTGCCAGCGGCAACAGCCACAGGGTGATCAGGTTGATCACTTCCCCTATATGTGTGTTTTCCCTTCTGTGTGCTGGAAGAGTTAACTTCCCTCCCAGTCTGTGTGATGTCACTGGGTGTGGTTGACCGGTGGGTGTGGCCATTTGGCCTATAAAGCCTCGTTCTCTGGCTTGGCTCAGTAGGTTGCTTTCAGCCATGCATAGCTGGAGCAGCCTCCTGTATATTACCATCTACCAGTGGGGGCCTCCCTTCTGGTCATAAAACTTTGTTATTCGGTGTTATCTAGGTGTGTGTGTGGGGTTTCTGTTTCATTGCAGCTTATGGTCCAGGTCCCTGTGTGATGTCTGTGTGCGCTGTCCTTGTTGGTGTCCTGAACAAACAGCACCTGCACATGGGTTCCTGGTTGTGTTGTTCTGTGGCAGGTGAGTGTTGTGTTGATTGCGTTTGCCTGTCACTGCCATAAGGTGTTTTCTGTTTCCCCTTGTTGCTTGGCCATTGAGACTCCTGCTCCTCCGTGCCAAGGAGGAGTAGGTCGTCTCACCCAGCTCCTAGGTCAGGGATCTGCGGAGGGTCAGCAGGGATCCGAGGTTCCTGAGTATGGGCCCTCCTACCATCAAGGTCGGCCCATGCGGGTAGGAGACAGGGTCAGAGTTAGGGACGCAACAGGAGGTGACCTGCTCCCTAATTCTGGGTTGTTTGGCCAAGTGGTAACCCTACCATCTCCTGGCACCGCACGGCTGGGGGTTTCCCCCACCGCCAGCCGTGACAGATCTACAGAGATCAGTTGCTCAGGAAATGAAGTGAGGTACCAGCAAAGCTTATATATCCAAGGCTGATGAGCAACTGGGAACAACCATGCAATGAGGTGAAATACGATAAACAATGGCCTTAATTCACACAGGAACCTAGCACCCCAGCACATGGGACAGTGGTGACCATGAACCGCCATTGTAACAATAGTACAATATATTTTTTCTTTCAGTAACTAATGAAGGAATGCTAGATAAAACTTACTTGCTCAGCACAAGCATCCAAAATGAAGCAAACTGTATCTCTTCTGTCTCTAAAACTGGCCATCAGTGGACCCACAATCTTCCGGCAGAACCAGGAGTTGACATTTAGACAATAGATATAAATGTTTGCTGCCATAATTGTTAGCTTGCTGGACTATTGCATACAATAAGTTATGAATTAATTACATTCATAAGTTTGTACAATGCCTACAGTAGAATTTATGAAGAGATTATTAGCAGTTACACTGCATTTAGTATGTTTGTCTTGCCCCATAATAAAGTAAGCTGTATCTCTTCTGTCTCTTAAACTGGCCATCAGCGTACCCACAATTTTCCAGCAGGACCAGGGGTTGACATGCATCAGTCTAACATTTAATGGTTCCCACATCCCCCAGATTGTTGGTGTAGTGAACTGATCTTCATTTTGTTCTGGCTTGTGAGAGCTGAGAAGAGTTTGAGAGCTCTTATATACAGTATACTATTTGTTCATTTATATAGCACCAACATATTCCACAGCACTGTACATAGTTTGCCATGATTCACCTTTCTCCGCTGACTTTCACAATCTATATTTCAAATTATTTAAAGATAGGAGCTGGCACTTCAGTGATACTCCACAATCCCTGTGGCTGCAAGGCAATGCTTGATGGGACTCAATATCATTAATCTTCAGTGGTGCTCTATACTCAAGTATAAAACGGCCATTGCTCTAACTTTTCCACGTCTTGTTATGTCTGACGCTGCAATAAAGTGAAGATTTTATCATATGATGAGTACCATGCTTCATTTTCTTTTTGAGAAAATTCCAAATTAACCTCTCAGTATTTTTTTGGAGGTGTGGGAGTAAACCGGAGTACCTGGAGAACGTACAAACTCCATGCAGATTGAAGTTGTCCTAAACTCCCAATTTCAGCTACTGTATTTCAGACAACAATCATTTGAAAATAGTGTAACTTATCATTTGCAATGGCCAACGACACACTTTAGTCTGTCAAAAATGTAATCTTTCAGGTTGGAAAATTTCACCCATTGTTGTCCAAAACTGTATATGGCACGATCAGCAATTTGGCTAATCATTTGCCATTGTGCTTACGGAGCAGAGAGTTAGTTTAAAAAAAAAATAGCCTGGCTGCAATACGGTCAATCATTGTGTTATGCGTATGGCCATCTTTTGTTCAAATCAAACCTGGACAAGGCAACAGTGCCAGTTACTGAACGACCATCTTGTCCTACTAATGAACTCTGTAAATGTTTTAGGCAGTGTTGCTCAGTTTGATGCTGAGGTGGAGAGGGGATCTTAAAGGGACATGCACCCAGGAAAAGCCATACAATTGTTGAGTACTGTGGCCCCCTCTGCCCAGTTACTAGAGATGTGACAGTGTCTTCTAGAAATTCTCATGCTGCTTAGCATATGGGGAATAGACCTACATTTTATTATGTAGTTTAAATAAATAACAGAGATGGGAAAATGTGTATTTCTTTTTTGCTAGAGTTTCCCTTTAATAGTATATAAGCATCCCTAAATTTTGATGGATGTTTGAATTAACACTTTCTGGTTAAGGGCTATGTCAGACAGGTAGTTTATCAACCCAACATAATGACTGTACATTGACTTTCCTCATCTCTGGTACAATTGCACATTACAGGCAGTGTAAATGTTCACAAAGCAGATGCATTCTATAGATGCTGTAGGCAGTGTTCCCAGAGTGTATCTGATTATTATTGTACAGTACAACCTAGACCTGAGTGCACAGTAGTATTGTATATTATGTACAGGTCCTTCTCCAAAAATTTGCATATTGTGATAAAGTTCATTATTTTCTGTAATGTACTGATAAACATTAGACTTTCATATATTTTAGATTCATTACACACAACTGAAGTAGTTCAAGCCTTTTTTTGTTTTAATCTAAAAAAAATTAGCATATCATGAAAAGGTTCTCTAAACGAGCTATTAACCTAATCATCTGAATCAACTAATTAACTCTAAACACCTGCAAAAGATTCCTGAGGCTTTTAAAAACTCCCAGCCTGGTTCATTACTCAAAACCGCAATCATCGGTAAGACTGCCGACCTGACTGCTGTCCAGAAGGCCATCATTGACACCCTCAAGCAAGAGGGTAAGACACAGAAAGAAATTTCTGAACGAATAGGCTGTTCCCAGAGTGCTGTATCAAGGCACCTCAGTGGGAAGTCTGTGGGAAGGAAAAAGTGTGGCAGAAAACGCTGCACAACGAGAAGAGGTGACCAGACCCTGAGGAAGATTGTGGAGAAGGACCGATTCCAGATCTTGGGGGACCTGCGGAAGCAGTGGACTGAGTCTGGAGTAGAAACATCCAGAGCCACCGTGTACAGGCGTGTGCAGGAAATGGGCTACAGGTGCCGCATTCCCCAGGTCAAGCCACTTTGAACCAGAAACAGCGGCAGAAGCGCCTGACCTGGGCTACAGAGAAGCAGCACTGGACTGTTGCTCAGTGGTCCAAAGTACTTTTTTCGGATGAAAGCAAATTTTGCATGTCATTCGGAAATCAAGGTGCCAGAGTCTGGAGGAAGACTGGGGAGAGGGAAATGCCAAAATGCCTGAAGTCCAGTGTCAAGTACCCACAGTCAGTGATGGTCTGGGGTGCCATGTCAGCTGCTGGTGTTGGTCCACTGTGTTTTATCAAGGGCAGGGTCAATGCAGCTAGCTATCAGGAGATTTTGGAGCACTTCATGCTTCCATCTGCTGAAAAGCTTTATGGAGATGAAGATTTCATTTTTCAGCACGACCTGGCACCTGCTCACAGTGCCAAAACCACTGGTAAATGGTTTACTGACCATGGTATAACTGTGCTCAATTGGCCTGCCAACTCTCCTGACCTGAAGCCCATAGAGAATCTGTGGGATATTGGGAAGAGAAAGTTGAGAGACGCAAGACCCAACACTCTGGATGAGCTTAAGGCCGCTATCGAAGCATCCTGGGCCTCCATAACACCTCGGCAGTGCCACAGGCTGATTGCCTCCATGCCACATCGCATTGAAGCAGTCATTTCTGCAAAAGGATTCCCGACCAAGTATTGAGTGCATAACTGAACATAATTATTTGAAGGTTGACTTTTTTTGTATTAAACACTTTTCTTTTATTGGTCGGATGAAATATGCAAATTTCTTTAGATAGGAATTTTGGGTTTTCATGAGCTGTATGCCAAAATCATCAATATTAAAACAATAAAAGGCTTGAACTACTTCAGTTGTGTGTAATGAATCTAACATATATGAAAGTCTGATGTTTATCAGTACATTACAGAAAATAATGAACTTTATCACAATATCCAATTTTTTTTAGAAGGACCTGTATTTTAACTTACAAAGATATTGCAGTAGAGTATTGTGTGTATGGTGTATCCCTCAATACCAAAATACATTACTTGAAGCCTGTACCTAAATGATAAAAAAAAATAATCTGTAAAGGGGCCCCCACCTACTACGTTTAATTTATAATAGAAACTTTATTTCAGAATTCTTCAGTTATCCTTAAAGGGTTGTCTGAGATTTTGATATTGATGGCCGGTCCTCAGGATAGGTCATCAATATCAGATTAGCAGGGGTCCGACTTCCAACATCCCCATCAATTTGCTGTTTGATGAGTCCGTGGTGCTCTACTTAGGTACTTAGGCCAGTAATGTCACTCATCGGTCACATGGCTTAGGTCAGTGGTGGCGAACCTATGGCACAGGGGCCAGAGGCAGCACTCAGAGCCCTCTCTGTGGGCACCCGCGCCCTGGAAAAAGTCTATGGTGTGCCAATATGCCTTATACTTTTCCTGCCATTCATCAGTGCAGGGTGCACTATGAACATCACAGGCAATGCACTGAATGTAGGCAGGCTGTTAAATGATAAAGTACATGGAAGATATATTATACTGGTATTCAGGTTAAATTGCCATGTTGGCACTTTGCAATAAATAAAAAAGGTTTGGGTTGAAGTTTGGGCACTCGGTCTCTAAAAGTTTCACCATCACTGATCTAGGTGCTGCTCTGTCCCATTTAAGTGAATGACGTTGAGCTGCAATGCCAAGACCAGACCCTATACAATGGAGGCTGCAGAGTTCACAATAGTGCCTCAGCCTCTGCACACAACTAATAGGCGGGATTCCGGAGCCCTGCCAATCTGATATTTATCGCCTATCCTGAGGATAGATCGTTTAATATTAAACACCTGGAAAATCCCTTTTATTTCTGAGATACAATAGTTTAACTCTTGTGTGCAGAAATGGGAATAGGTGTATTGCCTTAAAAGCTATTGACACTTTTGGGGTCATTTTCTATCATTGTATTTTATGGATTTTGGGTAAAAAAAGAAAATCTTTTTTTCAATTGGGCTTATTTTTTAAAAAATGCAATAGTTTTGTTTTTGCAGCCCTTACATTCAGTGTATCTGTAGACCACTTCTTTACCATGCATCTGTAGCCCTTATTTCTGAACTTCTGACTGCTCATTTTAGGCCATATTCTTATCAGTTTTATAAGATTTTAACTATATGAGAGTGTATGAGCTGTCAGGAGTTCAGAGATAAAGGCTACATATTGAGCAGTTAGAGCAGCTCCCTGAAGAATTCAGTGTAAATCAGAAAGCAATAGTCTACAGATACACTGAAAGTATGCTTGAGCATAAATGAAAAGGGCTGCTCCTTTACATAACTGCAGTATGTATTCTTGGTAGAATCTCTGTTTATTATATAGGGTCACATACAAGAAATAAATCAGAGTAGGGGATATCATATATTTGTCTCAGAATTGTGGAGCAGTTTAGACCAATGAAGGCCATTTTGAGAACAGTTAGGTGTCACCAACTTAACTGCCCGAGCTCCAGGGCCACGGTCTGGAGCTCAGGCACTGCGGCAAGGTGTCAGATGCGCTGCCAGGCTGTGCCTCCCTGTTGATATGCCGCATAGATCATGCCCCTTGGTGAGGTGTCACTTACGATATGCCCCTCTCAATGTCGCTTAAGACACGCCCCCTGGTGATGCACCACTTTAGCAATTCCCCCTGGCAATGTGCCGCTTGAGCCACGCCCCCTGGTGATGTAAGTGGACATGCTTGCTGGGGGTGATAAGTTCTCTATTTAAAGCACCTGCTGGCAATACTCCTTGCCAGTTATAGGTTTTCCCTTGCTGTGCTCCTGTGCGCTTTTGGATTGGTGATATTTGGATTTGACTACGGCTTTATTCGGACCCCTCTCTATGCTCTCCGATTTTGTACCCTGGTTCCCGTCCGGTTTAAACCCTTGGCTTGGCTATTTGTGACTACCCTCCTCTCTGTGGTACTGTATTGACCTCCCGGCTTGACCTATTTCTGTACAACCCTTCTCTTTGTGTTTGTCAGTTTTTTTTCTGTTGTGTGTGAACAGGCCTCTGTGGTTTTTACCGCAGGTGCTTGTTTTGGCTCCCTGCACTTACCAGTATAGGGACTGTCGACTAGTTGTGGACTTGCCATTTAGGACTTACTCTGCAAGTAGGCAGGTTGGGTTCCAGCTAGGGCTCATAGTGTGAGTGTGTTTCCCTGTCTACAGTCGTCAGGTTTACCAGAAAAACTGTAAAAATAAACCTGCAATTTCAGTAATGATAGGAAGATACAATTGCATTTTATAAAAATCAAGCTATCTGTATGATATATTGTTTATGATTGCTGCAGTGCTTGCAATGTTTTAATATTTTCTAGATAATTGAAATACTGCTGAAGAATGTATAGGATATAGAACTGCCTTTAAAAGTGTATCTTTTGTGCACTGAACCATAAATTGCAATTTCCTCTAATCTAAACACCCTTGAGTTGTCCTCTTCTGTCAAGTCCTTCACAATTCTATTCAGACAATTCTTACTTACACTTGTAATGCAGGATGACCAATATGGCCACTTTAACCCCTTCCTGACCCAGCTCATTAGGGGTGTCATCTTTAAAGTCACTACTTTAAAGATATCCAACATACATGTATGGCGGATGTCAGGAAGGGGTTAAAGCTCTCTCAGCGGTTGTCACCCACATTATTAGAATGTTGGCCAAACCCCTCAATTTCAGCAGAGGGACAGGCAGACCATCTAATGTGTATGTAGTTGTCTCAACTCTCCCTGAAAGTAGATATGTGAGGAAAGATGGGTCAGGTATGTGACATGCCCAAGCCTTTAGTCCTCACAAGCAGTGATGGCGAGTTCGCATTGTTCACCCGCGGACACATGCGGGCTGCCATCTTTTCTCACAAATCTGGCGATGATTTTGGTCGCAAAATCAAATGCGGTCACCGGGAACAGGCAGTTCCAAGAACAGCCCGATGAAGGCCCACGGTGGCTGTTCTCGGAACTGCCTGCTCCCACTGACCGCATTTGCTTCAGACCGGCTCGCGGCACAGGGACAGGTAAGGGCTTACCTGTACCTTGCCGGACTTGTGAGAAAACATGGCAGCCCGCATGTGTTCGCGGGCGAACAATGCGAACTGGCCATCACTGCTCACAAGAGATATGCTACTACCAGGCATGTATAAAGGGGTTCTCTGGGAATTAAGAAAATGAAAATACTTAAATATTACTTTATTATACATATATTCCCAAATATCCTTCATTAGTTATAATGGCTCGTTTTGTCTTGGGAGTGATTAGGAGAAATAAAATGGCCGCTCCTATCAGTGCACACAAAACCTGTCCTAATCACACATGAGGGCAAGTTACTTCACAACACTGAGCCAAAGAGCTGCCTCATCCTCCTCTCCTATTTGTCTCCTATTTATTACAAACAGGGGGCAGGTGGTGGAACTATCCCACACTATACATCACACAACACAAGATATACTCTTGGTCGTTTAATGATCACCCCTGCTGTGGAGGAGATTTTCTGAAACTCTCCAGTAAGTATCTCTAAACAACACATTTGGCAGGAAGCCAGTTGTCTCTTGTTCCTTTAGACCTGGCACATTTTACCACGGACATGCCTGTGTTTATATTTGCATGTGTAATAGGAAATAAATATATTAGGCTACTTTCACATTAACGTTTTCAATTCTGCTATTGAGATCCGTCATAGGATCTCAATAGCGGAAGAAAGCGCTTCAGGTTTGTCCCCATTCATTGTCAATGGGGACAAAACTGAACGAAACAGAATGCATCAAAATGCATTCCGTTCCATTTGGTTGCATCCCTATCGTGGACAGAAAAATCCTGCAAGCAGCGTTTTTCTGTCCGCAATGTGGTGCGGAACAAGACGGATCCGTCCTGACACACACTGTAAGTAAATGGGGACAGATCCATTTTTTTTCTGACAATAGAAAACTGATCCATCCCCCATTTACTTTAAATGGTGTCCATGACGGATCCGTCATGGCTATAGAAGACATCATACAACCGGATCCGTTCATGACTGATGCATGCGGTTGTATTATTGTAATGGAAGCATTTTTGCAGATCCCTGACGGATCCGCAAAAAACGCTAATGTGAAAGTAACCTTAGATATACACTGACGAGCAAAAGGGTAACAATATTTTGAACGCCATATCTCACCATCCACTACAGCTTCGAACGTCAGACTACCATCTTTTTATAGACAATCATACATAAATTGGACTTGCAATTATTTGGCATATGATTAGTTATGCAGATTCTTCTCGTGAAACTGCATTGTTACAGTTTTGCTCATAAAATTCTAAATTCTAATTTTTATTATTTTGTTTATAGTATTTTGCAAATCCACCTTTGGCTTTCAACACTGCCTGAATCCTTCTGGGCATGCTCTTGATTAGGGTTGAGCGAAACCGAACTGTAAAGTTCGGGTTCGTACCGAACTTTAGGATTTTTGGACCCCGAACCCGAACTTTTCAGTAAAACTTTGGGTTTGGGTTCAGTATTTGGCGATTTAATGGCACTTTTTGAAAGGCTGCATCCAATCAATCAACAAGTGTTTAACTTGTGCGCCCTTAGAAGCCATCAAAGCCATGTCTACTAATGGCATGACTGTAATTGGCCAGTGCAGCATGTGACCCAGCCTCTATATAAGCTGGAGTCACTTAGCGCTGCACGCCAGTCTGCTGTGCTTAGTGTAGGATGCTGCTGCTGTGAGGGAGAGAATAGGAAAGAATCTTTTTACCCTGCCCTGAGCCCAGTGACACAGAAAAATAACTTTTATCCGTCTGTTGGTTAGGTGGGCGGCGGCCGATTTTTATGCAAGTTCAGTGCACCAGCACAGCATATGTGCATTTGTGAGAGTCAAATACAAGCTTAAATACTGCAATTATATTCTGGGTTTAAAAAATAATCACCCATTTTTTGCAAGACCCTACATCTGTGGCATTTGTAGCATTTGACAGTGTGAAATACAATCTTGAAATAATGCAATAATTTTCTGGGTTTAAAAAAAGCACCCATTTTTGGCAATACCCTACATCTGGGGCCTATGCAGCATTTGTCAGTGTGAAATATAAGCTTGAAATACTGCAATAATTTTTTGGGTTTAAAAAAACCACCCTTTTTGGGCAAAATACTAAATTTCCAGCCTTTGCTGCATCTGTCAGTGTAAAATACACACATTAGATACTGCTGTTAAATTCTGCTATTAAAAAAACACCCATTTTGGGCAAAATACTAAATTTGCCGCGTTTGCTGCATCTGTCAGTGTTAAATGCAAGCTTGAAATACTGCAATAATTTTCTGGGTTTAAAAAAACACCCATTTTTGGCAATACCCTACATCTGGGGCCTATGCTGCATTTGTCAGTGTGAAATATAAGCTTGAAATGCTGCAATAATTTTCTGGGCTTTAAAAAACACCCTTTTTGGGCAAAATACTAAATTTGCAGCCTTTGCTGCATCTGTCAGTGTGAAATCCACGCGTTAGATACTGCTGTTATATTCTGTTATTAAAAAAATACCCATTTTGGGCAAAATTCTAAATTTGTGGAGAATGAGGAGAACATCAAATAAAGGACGTGGCCCCGGTCCTGGTGCTGCTGGTGGAGCTCCTGTTACAGGGGGAGGACGTGGTCAATCTGTGCCAGCTACACGCACAAGTGAAACACCTTCCTCAGGTGCGAGTAGGCAACAGAACCTTCAGCATTACTTGGTCGGGCCTAATGCTGCTCTACGAATGGTGAGGCCAGAGCAAGTACAGTTAATAGAAGATTGGGTTGCTAACAGTGCCTCCAGTTCCTTCACATTGTCTCCCACCCAGGGTACTGTTGAAAGATCAGAGTTAGCACCTGCAGTCGATGTCCATCAGTTTTTCACCTCACCCCCTTGCAAATCAGCCAAGCAGTCGGAGCCCCAAGTCATGCAGCAGTCTTTTCTGCTTTTTGATGACTCTGCTAGCAGGGTTTCCCAGGGCCATCCACATAGCCCTGCCCCAGAAGTGGAAGAGATGCCGATGCCCAAACATTTATGTTTCAAGATGAGTACATGGTAGGACCACCGCAGCACATCTTGGATGATGATGAAACACAGGTGCCAACTGCTGTGGCTTTGTGCAGTGTGCAGACCAACAAGGAGGGCAGCGGTGAAGACTGGGTGGAAGATGATGTGGAGGACAATGAGGTCCTCGACCCCACATGGAATCAAGGTCATGTGAGTGACCTGTGTAGTTCGGAGGAAGAGGCGGTGGTCGCACAGAGCCACCAGCAGAGCAGAAGAGGGAGCAGGGTGCAAAAGCGGAGCAGCCGTCCCCTAGACAATCCGCCTGCTACTGCCCAACGCAGCAAGGACCGAGCACACCAAAGCCAGCTCCAAGGAGTTCCCTGGCGTGGCAGTTCTTCAGACAATGTGCTGACGACAAGACATGAGTGGTTTGCAAACTGTGCAATCAGAGCCTGAAGCGAGGCATAAACATTCTCAACCTGAGCACAACCTGCATGACCAGGCATCTAAGTGCAAAGCACGAGCTGCAGTGGAGTAGACACCTCAAAAACAAAAAAAGGTCTCTGGCTACTCCTGCTTCCTCTTCTGATGCAGTATTGGCCTCTTCATCCACCTCTGGAGTGACAGTGGCACCTGCCACCCCGCAAACAGAGGATCCACGAGCAACACCACCACCTGGGTCACCAAGCATCTCCACAATGTCCCAAGGAAGGGTTCAGCTCTTCATCTCCCAAATACTGGAGCAGAAGAGGAAGTACCCCCCTACCCACCCACGATCTCTGGCCCTGAATGCCAGCATTTCAAAATTACTGGCCTTTGAAATGCTGTCATTCTGTCTGGTGGAGACAGAGTTTTAAAAGCTTTATGGTAGTGGCTGTCTCACAGTACATCGTGCCCAGCCGCAACTACTTTTCCTTGCCTGCACAACCAAGTGGGGGACAAAATTAGGTGTGCACTGTGCAACACCATCTGTGGAAAGGTCCACCTAACTACGGATACGTGGACCAGTAAGCACAGTCAGGGACGTTATATCTCCCTAACAGCACACTGGGTAAATGCAGTGGCAGCTGGGCCTGAGGCGGTTAGCAGTTTGGCGCATGGCCTTCCACCACCGAGGATTGCAGGGCACTTCAGTTTGCCTCCTGTTGCTTCCTCCTCCTACTCCGCTTCCTCATCCTCTACCGCCTCGTCATCTGGTCAGCGTAACACCTTAGCCACCTACTTCAGCACAGACAGGGGTAAACGACAGCAGGCAGTTTTAAAACGTATCTGTTTGGGGGACAAACCCCACACCA
Organism: Bufo gargarizans; assembly: GCF_014858855.1. Lineage (NCBI taxonomy): Eukaryota > Metazoa > Chordata > Amphibia > Anura > Bufonidae > Bufo > Bufo gargarizans. Next base: position 554,499,317 of record NC_058080.1, on the reverse strand, counting down.
CGCAGGAGCTGAGGACGGGCATGGAACAACAGACCGATGAGTGGTTGGTGCCAGTGAGCCTCAAATCTGGCCTGGTGGTGTGCGATAATGGGCAAAATCTCAAAGAAACTCTGGGACTAGCCGGTTTGATGCACATCCCTTGCTTGGCGCATGTGCTGAATTTGGTGGTGCAGAGGTTCCTTAAAAATTACCCCGATATGTCAGAGCTGCTGCAGAAAGTGCAGGCCGTCTGAGCGCTTTCGGCATTCTCACCCTGCTGCTGCTCGCCTATCAGCGCTGCAGCGTAACTTGGGCCTTCCCTCTCACCGCCTCATATGCGACGTTAGTGAGTTGCTCTGCGGAACAGCACCACTTCACCACCAATGACTGGGCCTCCATGCTGAGACCTGTGTTCCTTGTTGCGCTGTTTCGAGTACTCCACCAACATGGCCAGTGCCGATAACCCCGTTCACAGCGTTACTATACCACTTCTATGCCTCCTTGAAAAAACGCTTCTGGCGATGATGGAAGAGGATGTGGCACAGGAGGAGGAGGAAGAGGGATCATTTCATAGGGTTTCCAGCCAGTGATTCACAAGTGGCTCCGAGAGTGGGTTCCTGCACCCACAAACGCCAGGTACACAATTGTCCAGCCAGGGCACAGTTCTGGAGGATGACGAGGTGGAGGATGAAGAGGAGGAGATGGAGGAGGAGGAACAGTGTTCACAGCAGGGTGGCACCCAAACCAGCTCATGGCCATCACTGGTGCATGGCTGGGGGGGATACAGAGGACACAGACGATACACCTCCCACAGAGGACAGCTTGTCATTGCCTCTGGGCAGCCTGGCACACATGAGCGATTACATGCTGCAGTGTCTCCGCAACGATTGCCGAGTTGCCCACATTCTAACTTGTGCTGATTACTGGGTGGCCACGCTGCTGGATCCCTGTTACAAGGACAACATACCGTTCTTAATTCCATCACTGGAGCATGATCATAAGATGCGCGAGTACAAACGCACACTGGGAGACGCGCTGCTGGTGGCATTCCCACCTGACAGTGGGGGCACAGTGGAAGCACAAGGCGAAGGAAGAGGAGGAGGAAGAGGTCGTCAACACAGCTGGAGCACCACCAGCACCTCAGAAGGCAGGGCTAGCATGGCTGAAATGTGGAAAAGCTTTGTCAGCACGCCACAACAACTAGCACCACCAGCTGACATAGAACGCCTTAGCAGGAGGCAGCATTTCAGCAACATGGTGGAGCAGTATGTGTGCACACGCCTTCACGTACTAAATAACGGGTCTACCCCCTGCAACTTCTGGGTCTCCAAATTGGGCAAATGGCCTGAGCTTGCTCTTTACGCCTTGGAGGTGCTGGCCTGCCCTGCAGCCAGTGTATTATCTGACCGTGTTTAGCACGGGGCATTATCACAGACACGCGCAGCCGCCTGTCCACAGCCAATGTGGACAAGCTCACGTTTATTAAAATGAGCCAGGCATGGATCCCACAGGACTTGTCCGTACCTTGTGCAGAAAAGACATGTATACCGGCCTTATCCAGCCATTGTTATACTACAGCGCAATTGCTCATTGTTGTATTTTTGATATTTCCCACTCTTTTGGGGTGTACCCTAATTAAAAAAATTAAATTAAAATTAAAACAAAAAAACTGTGTTCGCTAACTCGTCCTCCTCCACTGCCGCTTCCACCTACACCGCTACGTCCACCACCTTCTCAACCTCCTACTCCATATGGACCTCCACCTCATACATCAAAATTATTTTTATAAATTTGTACGTATTTTATTTTATTTTATGTAATTTCACTTATTTGTCTGTTACATTTTTGGGTGAAATTCACAATTTTTCGGTTGTGATATACCCCTGCTCTACCTAGTAGACAGGTAAACAAATTTCACTAATTTGTCTGTTACATTTTCTGGTGAAATTCACCAATTTTCGGTTGTGATATACCCCTGCTCTACCTAGTAGACAGGTAAACAAATTTTACAAATTTGTCTGTTACATTTTCGGGTAAAATTCACACATTTTTGGCTGTGATATACCCCTGCTCTACCTAGTAGACAGGTAAACAAATTTTACTAATTTGTCCGTTACATTTTTCGGGTGAAATTCAACAATTTTGGGCTGTGATATACCCCTGCTCTACCCAGTAGACAGGTAAAGAAGTTTTACTAATTTGTCTGCTACATTTTTGGGTGAAATTCACCAATTTTTGGCTGTGATATACCCCTGCTCTACCTAGTGGACAGGTAAAAAAAATTAACACATTTTTTTGTTACATAGTTGGGTGACATTCACCTATTTTTGGCTGTGATATACCCCTGATCTACCTAGTAGACAGGTTAATAAATTTTTTAAAAAATTCGGTTACATTCTTGGGTGACATTTTACCATTTTTGCCGTGAATAAACCCCTGCTCTGCATAGGTGACAGGGACCGAAATTTTAAAAAAATCATCTGTTCCATTGGTGGGTGACATTAATCCATTTATGGCGATGAAAAACCCCTGCTCTGCATAGGTGACAGGGAATTAAATATCTAAAATTAGTTTTCAATTGACGCACGCCCCCTCCTTTTATTCGATTCTTCAACTTTAACAACTTGTCCCAGATTTCCGCTTCCACTTCGATCACATTGGAGCCATTGACCTCCCTTGGATGTGGTATCTCTTTCTCACGCTCCCTCTCCGGCGTGGAACCCTGATTTGCCGTTAACCCTGATTAACATGGTAGGCTCAGAAAAGAACAATCGAAAGTTGTGAAGATATCTAAATAGATCGTGGACGTCACAGGAACGTGCGATCGGGCAGAAGTTATCTAGAGTCAACAAAGCAGCAGCGGGGCCTCTCCTGTCTAACGTTTCCAAATCCAAAATACCCCAGTGACATTCCCTATAATTTTTTTTAATCATTCCAATAACAGGGCATCTTAAGAGTCCTGTATTGTTATTTATCATCACTACCTCCCTGAGTCGGGAGTGGGTAATTGCCTCACGCCCCCTTCTTTACTTGAAAGCTTTGGCTTCAATAATTTGTCCCACATTTCAGCTTGATCAAATTGCAACCATTGACCTCCCTTGGATGTGGAATCCCTTTCTCATGCTCCCTTTCCGGCGTGGAACCCTGATTCGCCGCTAACCATGATCAACATGGTAGGCGCAGAAAAGAACATCGAAAGTTGATAGAGCAGATATCCAATTGGATCATGGACATCACCGGGACTTTCGACATGGTGGAGAAGTATGTGTGCACACGCCTACACGTACTGACTGATGGGTCTGCACTCTTCAACTTCTGGGTCTCCAAATTGGGCATATGGCCTGAGCTTGCCCTTTATGCCTTGGAGGGGCTGGCCTGCCCTGCAGCCAGTGTATTGTCTGAACGTTAGTTTAGCACGGCTGGAGGGGGTTATCACAGGTTATATTTCCCAATGTTTTGGGGTGTACCCCAATTTAAACAAAAAAACTAAACAAAATGAAGTGTAAGCTATCTTCTCATCCTCCTCCGCCGCTTCCACCGACACAGTCACATCCACGCCTCCTCAACCTCCTACTCCATATGGACCTCGCCCTCCAAGATCAGAATGATTATTTCTTATTTTTACGTATTTTATGTTATTTGAAGTCATTTCCCTATCCACATTTGTTTGCAGAGCACTTGCCATGCTCTTAACCACATTTTGCTGCCATTTGCAGCCCTTTAGCCCTTTCCATGACTTTTTTAGAGCCATTTTAGTGCTCCAAAGTTCGGGTCCCCGTTGACCTGGGGTTCGGGGTCAAGTTCGGGTCTCAAACTCAAACCAGTCGATCCCGAACATCCAGGTGTCCACTCAACTCTATTCTTGATATGTGTGTTTCAACACCATCTGTCCCCCATAAGGGATATTTTTTTAAGCGTTTCTTGTATAAAAAAAACACATCAAGTGTGTTTTTAAACTTCACGCGAGTGCTGCCTTCTCTTCATTGTTTACCTTTTTGCCATCACAACTGCAGCAGTGAGCAGGTGTAATTACACCTAGGCAGCCCCATTCACTTCTATGGGACAGCTCCTTCCATTCAAGTACATAGAAAGGAGCTGTCCCATAGAAGTGAATGATATGGCTTACTTTTTAAATACACCTGCTCACTGCTGCAGTTGTGACAGTGAGCAGGTAAACAACGAAGAGAATGAAGCTTACCCAAAAGTCAGTATTAGGGATGAGTGAATCGATTCGCATAAAACTTCTTTTGAATACTGTACAGAACGAGAGCTCCGTACATCCGTACAGTAATAGATTGTATTAGCTCAGATAAGCTGAAGTTATTACTTGGAACCAAACCCGGGAAAAGGTTTTTAACAGTAGAAATTCATTTTTGAAGTTATTACCATAAGTCTCGCAAGACTTCGGCTCATCTGTGCCAATACATTCTAATTGTCACGGTACCGCCTGTGACAGGGACTAGAAGATCGAGGAGGCTGGCAGCACGTGATTGACTTTCTCAGAGATGTTTGTTACAGGTGGGGAAGGACATTTGTTTAAGAGTGGGTGATTTTTATCAGGAATCCATTTCGTGTTTTGTGCTGGAGGGTCTGCCTGCTCCATTGGTTCTGGGTTTACCATGTTTGAGCAAACGCAATCCTACCATTATAGAAACATAGAATGTGTTGGCAGATAAGAACCATTTGGCCCATCTAGTCTGCCCAATATACTGAATACTATGAATAGCCCTTGGCCCTATCTTATATGAAGGATGGTCTTATGCCTATCCCATGCATGCTTAAACTCCTTCACTGGCCATTAACTGGCAAGCGAGACAGATTCTTGATTGAAGTAATTATTACATAGACAACTGTCTTAATAAATCTTTTTCTGTCTTGACAACTAATACTGTTCCCTCTTTTATTTCAGATTTTTCTAATGCATTTTTGAGAATGGTTGCCAGGGGTTACCCTTACATCGGAAATATGATTGTCCTATCAATCTTATTCCTGGAGCGAAATTGCCCAAATCTAGGTTATATAACCTTTCTGAACCTGAAAGAGTGGCCATGCAAGAGTATATTGCCGAGAGTTTGGCTAAGGGACATATTAGACCTTCCAAGTCCCCAGTAGCGGCGGGATTTTTCTTTGTAAAGAAGAAAGACGGAACACTTAGGCCATGCCTGGACTTCCGTGAGCTCAATCGTATTACGTTCCGTGATCTGTTCCCCTTCCTTTGATTCCTGACTTGTTTAATCAGATTGTGGATGCCAAAGTGTTCTCCAAGTGTGACATTATAGGGGCATATAATCTGGTCAGGATCAAGGAAGGGGATGAATGTAAGATGGTGTTTAACACACCAGAGGGTCCTTTTTAAAGTCGGTTTTTTAGCATTTTTTTAATGATATCTTTCATCATCTGGTTGGGAGGTTTGTTGTTGTATATCTGGATGACATATTTATTTATTCTCCAGATATGGAGACTTATCAGGATCACGTGAGACAGGTGTTACAGATCCTAAGAGAGAATAAATTGTATGCTGGAGAAGTGTGTATTTGCAGTTCAGGAAGTGCAATTCCTGGGTTACCTAATCTCATCTTCAGGTTTTTTTATGGACCCTAGAAGGTCCATGCTGTGTAGGACTGGGATCGACCCGAAAATCTGAAAGTGCTTATGCTGATTTTGGGATTCACCAACTACTACCGTAAATGTATTTTGGACTACTCAACTGTGGTCAAACCTTTGACGGACATGACTAAGAAAGGTTTGGATGTCTCAGTCTGGTCTGATGCGACATTACAAGCCTTTTTTGTGGTCAAGGAGTGTTTTGCTTCTGCTCCTATACTGGTATAACCTGATGTGTCATAACCATTCATTGTGGACGTTGACACATCTGAGGTGGGGATAGGTGCAGTTTTGTCGCAGGGTCCTTCACCTAGTAAATGGCTCCCATGTGCTTTCTTCTCTAAGAAACTCTCAGCTGCAGAAAGGAATTATGACGTCGGTAATAGAGAGTTGCTGGCCATTAAGTTGGCTTTTGAGGAGTGGCGTCATTCGTTGGAAGGAGCTATTCATCCTATTGCTGTGCTTACTGACCACAAAAATCTGGCTTATCTGGAGTCGGCTAAACTACTGAACCCAAGGCAGGCCAGATGGTCTTGTTTCTGACCAGATTTAATTTCATCATCACCTATTGCCCTGGGGTAAAGAACCTCAAGGCTGATGCTTTGTCGTGTAGCTTCCCGGGGGGGAAGGGGGGTGATTTGGAAGATCCTGGTCCAATATTGTCTGAAGGGGTAGTCATATCCAACCTATATCCCGACCTTGAGGCAGAGGTGTTGGAGGCTCAGGGAGATTCACCGGATTCTTGTCCTCTGGGGAAGTTCTTTGTTCCCTCTGAATGACTTCACAAGGTGTTCGAGGAACATCACTATACGGTTCTTATGGGACACCCTGGGATCATTTCCACTGTCAATCTCATCTCTCGTAGATTCTGGTGGCTCAGTTTGCATAAGAGTGTTAAGGACAATGTGTCTGCTTGTAGTACTTGTGCACGTGCTAAGGTGACACATACTCGGCTTTCCGGGTCTTTACTTCCATTGCCTATCACGTCTAGACCTTTGACTCATTTGTCGATGGATTTTTTTCACAGATTTGCCCAATTCTTCAGGAAAAACTGTGATTTTGGTTGTTTTTCATCGCTTTAGAAAGATGGTGCACGTTATAGCATTGCCAGGTCTACCTAATGCTAAAACTCTGGCACAAGTGTTTGTAGATAACATCATGAAATTACATGATATTCCTTCTGATGTGGTGTCTGATAGGGGGACTCAGTTTGTTTCCAAATTCTAGAAGGCTTTCTGTACTCGTCTGGGGGTACAATTGTCCATCTCTTCGGCCTTTCATCCTCAGTCGAACGGACAGTCTGAACGCACTAACCAGAATCTGGAGACTTATTTGAGATGTTTTGTATCGGAGAACCAGGAGGAGTGGTCTTCATTTTTGTCTTTAGCTAAATGTGCCATAAATAACCGTAGACAGGAGTCCACTGATAATTAGCAGTTTTTGGGACATATATAAAACTTCTGGTATACCGGAAGAGGAACGGTTTTCCTCTTCTTTGTCATCTATTTGGCGGAAGATTCAAAATAATCTAAAAAAAATGGGCAATAAGTATAAACGTATGGCTGACAAGACACGTATGAATGGTCTGGACCTGAGAGTGGGTGATTCTGTGTGGCTGTCCACTAGAAACATTAAGTTGAAAGTACCCTCTTGAAAGTTGGGTCCAAGGTTTATTGGTCCATATAAAATCATTGCCATCGTTAACCCCGTTGCCTTTCGTCTTGAACTCCCTCAGGCTTTGAAGATGTATAATGTGTTCCAAAGGTCGTTGTTGAAGAGATTTGTCAAACCTATTGAACCATTCTCCTTGCCTCCCGCGCCTATCATGGTGGACGGTAATCTAGAATTTCAAATAGCCAGATGTTAATGCTATTCATCTTGTTAAAGCTTTTAAGGCCTGAGGGGGTCTCCAATTCCTTCATCTGGGAAGGAATAGGCCATCCATGTCCTGACACTATCTGCGGGGCCCTGTTAGGGTTAAATAAGGCTTAGGTTTCTGCGTATGAACATTCCTACCATCTAGGTCCTCTTCATACTGATAGCAGTCAGGGCTCGGCGTAGGGACTCACTAGGTGTGACCATTTCCCTTTCCCTAGGTTCCAAGCCTAATACCTTTTCCCTTCCCTTCTCTGTTCAGTATGGAGTGTATTTACCACACTGCGCAGTGACACTAATACTGTACTGAGCGTTCACTCCGTACAGTATTCAAACAAAGTATTATGCGAATCAACTTCAGATGTTTCATCCGAAGTCGATTCGCTCATTCCTAGTCAGTATGTCAGGAAATTAGAATATTATATACCAATTAAAAATGATTTTTAATACAGAAATGTTGGCCTACTGAAAGGAATGTCCAGTATATGTACTCAATACTTGGTCAGGGCGCCTTTTCCATGAATTACTGCATCAATGCAGTGTGGCAGAGAGGTGATCAGCCTATGGAACTGCTTCAGTGGCCTTCAGCTCATCTGCATTGTTGGGTCTGGTGTCTCTCACCTGCCTCTTGACAATACTCCATAGATTCTCTATGGGGTTTAGGTCAGGTGAGTTTACTGACCAATCAAGTACAGTGATACTATGGTTATTAAACCGGCAATTGGTGCCATTGACTTGTGCGGTAAGGGAGGACAGTGGCATCTGAAGTTTTGGCATAGAGGGGGACTACAACAATGTGTGTTTATACAATTCTTCCCATTCATTATCCAGGGCAATTGAGGTAAAGAAGTTGAGAAAATCCAGCTCCACTTAAAAAGGAATAGGCGTTTATTCAGCTTGCGGTTAAAAACTCATCCGAGGATACAAAATAGCAGTCTTGTCTAAGCTTTTCGGGCTACTAGAAACAATTCTAGCCCTTCTGCTAGACTGCTATTTTGTATCCTCGGATGAGTTTTTAACCGCAAGCTGAATAAACGCCTATTCCTTTTTAAGTGGAGCTGGATTTTCTCAACTTCTTTTCTTCATTGCCGCCCGCACCTGACACGGGCTGTCCGTGCTCACAACTAAAGGAAGGGCAGGTGAGAGCTGCTACACTCCTCTTTTTCTAGGGCAATTGAGGTGTATTAAGGATTTTGGTGTATTGCCTGGATTAGAGATTAATTGGGGAAAATCAACTCTTCTCCCATTAGACAAACAGGCAGTCGGAGATATGAAAGAGTTTTATATTCTTAAGGATGATCAAAATATCTTGGGATTAACATTAGAGATTATTTTGCAATGAATATGATCTGTTTGGTCCACAGGATTAGAACAAACGTTTCAGTATGGGGCAAGCTCCTTTCCAGGGCGGATATGATCACACTTGTAAAAATGGTGATCCGTTCTCAGTTTCTGTATGTATTAACAGCATGTCCTATTTGGATTGATAAATTTGATTAATGCTTTGATATGGGGGAGGAAAAGGGTATGTCTTAACCCCTTGCAGGTACTTAACACACTAGGACAAGCATTCTCATCCTAGGGTTAACGTGCTGCCGCACAACTGATTAAAATGGAAAATCTGCCCAAAAAAGTGAAATTCTGAAATTGAATCTCTATATTACATTAATTCTTGTGGAACACCTAAAGGATTAATTAAGTTTCTAAAATCAGTTTTGTATACCTTGAGGGGTGTAGTTTCTAAAATGGGGTCACTTTTTGGGAGTTTCTATTCTAGGGGAGCATCAGGGGGGCTTCAAATGGGACATGGTGTAAAAAAAACAGTCTAGCAAAATCTGCCTGCCAAAATCCATATGGCAATCCTTTCCTTCTGCACCATGCCGTGTGCCCATACAGCAGTTTATGACCACATATGGATTGTTTCTGTAAACTACAGAACCAGGGCCATAAATATTGAGTTTGGCTGTTAACCCTAACTTTGTTACTGGAAATAGATTCAAATGGAAAATCTGCCCAAAAAAGTGAAATTTTGAAATGTTATCTGCCTGGCTACGAATACATTTAAAAAACGTCTAATCGCTGGAATGCTGAACCAAGTTTGGTCCTTGTTTAGAAAATTGTTGGATATTGCGCACGGTTCCCAATTTACTCCTCTGTGGAATAACTTACATTTTAAAGGAATTTCTTAGTGTTCCTGACCATACTTTTTGGGTTAAAAGGAGTGCTAGGCATGTTTCACCGATTTGTAAGGAGGGTATTATCCTTCCTTCAAGTTACAAGAAACACATATCCCCTGCACAAGTTTCACATTTTGATATCCTCAGCTTTTTCATGCATTTAAGCAAACAAAGGATAGAGCACAATTTTTCTTTAAATAATTGTAATAGTATAGATTTTCCTAAATGCACTAATTAGGAGGGTCTCACTGCCTCCAGGGACAGGAAACTACTTGGAAGACTTTAGAAGACTCCTCCCCATCACCTGCAGCAGTTGTTTCCTGTCCCTAGGGATCCATGGAAGACTTTTCTGTGTGTTCGTCTAAACCAGGTGCTTGTCTAAACCAGCCTCATCTTTTTCTAAACTCCCCCAGGGTTCTGGGAGGGCTGAAGCATAGCAGGGCTTGGACTGAAAAGATATGGATTTAGATGAAGGCGATATTCTCTTTAATCAAGATTCAGACTCCTCTGAAGATAATTCAGGGAGACCCCTCTTTTCCTGAAGAATTAAAATCTCTCCTTAAAGCGGTTAGAGCCACAATGAAAATTGAAGATTTTAAGGAACCCAAATCAATTTAGGACCAGATGTTTGATGGGTTGTGAGAAAAAACAGAAGAGAGTATTTCCAATACACAACAATGTGAAAAAATTGATGTCTAGAGAATAGTGGGAACCAGGAAAGAATACCGATATTTAAAAAAATCTTTAAAAGGAAATATCCATTTTCTGAAAAAGACACAGTCTGTTGGGATAAGACTAAACATTGATGCCCCAGTCACTAGAATTTCTAAAAAGACTGCACTAACATTTGAACATATGGGTCTACTCAGAGACCCCATGGATAAAAAAGCTGCAAAACTCATTAAAAGATGAACCACTAAATTGCTTTCTATCTGGCTTAATCATTTTGAATCTCATCTTTCATCAGAATTTCTGGCTTCTGTTCCAGTACTAAAACACGTATAAAACTTTCTGGCGGATGCCTCTGCAGACATGGTGTGTTAATCAGCAAGAAACGCAGCTATTGCTACCCACAGATATCTTTGGCACCATGGGCCCTAGACACTATCTACTAAGATTACAGAATAGAATTCCAGTCTCTTCTCCCCAACACATACATGATAAATCATCGTATACCTCAAATATCTTCCCAATAAGCTCTGGAATAAGAGATTTCATCTTTAAACCTCAAAAGAGTCCTAACCCCAGTGCCAATTACGCAACAGGGCTCAGGATTCTACTCTCCAGTATTCATTTTAAGAAAACCAAATGGGTTATTCAGACTTATTATCAATTTAAAAAACCTTAACCAATTTGTTAACAATGCTCGTCCTAACTAGCGGGTGCTTAATGCCTTAGGACAAGCATTCTTGTCCTAGGGTTAACCGGCTGCCCCACACGCTCTGCCGCGATCAGCAGCAGGGAACCGGCTGGTAATGACAGCCGGGCCCCTGCTGTATCTGACCGCAGCATACAGGGGGTTTGCGGTAGCTTGTACATCCCCATCAGGTCCCCGTGCTGCGGTGATGGGGACCCGATGGTTGCTATGGGAGTCCCGATGCCTTGCACAGGCTTAGGGACTGCAAGCTACGGAAGCCTAAAAGATACAGACCCAGGGCTGTAAGACACTGACAGTTCAATAGAGCACAATACAGATGTATTGTGCTATATTGGAACAGGGATCAGACACCGAAATGTTGAAGTCCCATAGTGGGACAAAAATAAAAAATAAAAGTGTTTTTAACAATAAAAAAAATTAAAGTTTCCCCATAAAAAGAGACATATAAAATAAAAATGGACACATATTATGTATCACCGAATCCGTAACAACCCTGTCCGGTCAACTGTTCTAAAAAAAGCTATTTTTTTTCAACCTTTTATCACAAAAAGTGTAATACCAAGCGATCAAAAACTCATATGTACCCATAAAAAATACAAATCAAACCGCCATCTCATCCCGCAAAAAATTTGTACCTACATAAGACAATCAGCCAAAAAATAAAAAAAGATATGGCTTTCATAAAATGTATACATAAAAACCTAATTTTTTTGTTTCAAAAATACTTTTATTCCTTAAAACCAAAATATATATAAAAAAAAGCAGACATATTAGTCATCGCCGCGTTCGTAACTACCTGTTCTATACCAATATCACATGAGGTAACCTGTCTGGTGAACACCGTAAAAAAATAAAAAATAAAACTGTGCCAAAAAGGCATTTTTAGCACCTTGCATCCCAAAAAGTGTAATACCAAGCGATCAAAAAGCAGTATGTACCCCAAAATAATACCAAATCAAACCATCATCTAATGCCGCAAAAAATGAGACTGTACATAAGACAAACGGACAAAAATAATAATAATATGGCTTTCAGAAAATGGAGACATAAATACATCAGGTATCACCACATCCGTAACAACCTGCTCTATAAAATATCACATGAGCTTACCCGTGTGGTGAACATGGTAAAAAAAAGTGCTAAAAAATACATTTGGTCACCATACATCACTAAAAGTGTAATACCAAACTATCAAAAAGTAGTATGTACCCTAAAATAGTACCAATCAAATCATGATCTCATCGTGCAAAAAAATTAAACCCTAACTTAGACAATCGCCCCAAAAATGTAAAAGATGTGGCTTTCTGAAAATGGAGACATAAAAACATGATTGTTTTTCTTTCAAAAACTGTGTACTCTGCAGTGTTCTCGTATAGCAGGTTATGACCACATTTGGGGTGTTTCTGTAAACTGTAGAATCAGGGTAATAAATATTGAGTTTTATTTGGCTGTTAATCCTTGATGTGTTACAGGAAAAAATGAATTAAAATGGAGAATCTGCCAAAAAAGTGAAATTTGAAAAGGTAATCTCCTTTTCCTTTAATTCTTGTGGAACACCTAAAGGTTTAAAAAAGTTTAAAACATTTTTTTTATAACTTGAGGGGTGTAGTTTCTACAATGGAGTCATTTATTGGTGTTTTCCACGATATAAGCCCCACAAAGTGACTTTAGAATTGAAGTGATCCTTAAAAAAGTGGGTTTTAGAAGTTTTCTTAAAAATTAAAAAAATTGTTTCTAAAATTCTAAGCCTTATAAGATCCTAAAAAATAAAATTACATTTACAAAATGATGCAAACATGAAAGTGGACATATGGGGAATGTAAGGCAATAACTTTCTTATGGTGTTTAACCATCTGCCTTAAAAGCAAATTCTAATTTTGAAAATTGCTATTTTTCTGAATTTTCTGTAAATTTTGGATTAATGAAGGTGAATTATATTGACTAAAATTTTTAACTATCATGAAGTACAATATATCATGAGAAAACAATCTCAGAATGGCTTGGATAAGTAAAAGCATTCCGAAGTTATCACCACATAAAGTGACACATGTCAAGTTTCCAAAAAACAGCCTGGTCCTTAAGGTGAAAAATGGTTAAACATAACAAATTTAAGATGGAGACTAAAATCCACTATAAATTTACTAAAGGAAAATTGTTTTATGACCTCTATTGATTTATACGATGCCTACTATCATGTTCCCTTCCATCAGGATTCTCAGAACTATCTCAGAATAGCTGTATAGGAAGATGCTTCTTCTAAAATGTCATCTAGAACCGAACCGAATGATTGATCACCTTCGCAGGGGAATAGTACATAACCGATTCTTAGAACTAACATTTAGGAAAAGTATGTAATATGCCACTTTCAATTCCAGGCGCTTCCATTCGGCCAGTCAAGTGCTCCAAGGATTTTCACCAAGATTATGGTAGAAGTATCCAGCCATCTGCATCAACAGGGTATATTGCTGATCCCTTACCTGGATGATTTTTTATTGCAGCAAACTGAGAAACACTTCCGTCAAACATCCAAACTACCCATCACACATTAGAATCCTTAGGATGGATAATACATCTGGATAAATTGGAAATCTCCCAGCAGACAAAAGGTATTTCTAGGTGTTCAACTTGATTCTCACCTACTTTCTTCCTATAGACAAACAGGAAGCATTGACCAGAGCAGTCTTTTCCTTGCGGTACTTGTCAGTTGCATCAATGGCTACATCATGACCATTCTTGGACTATGGACCTCAACTATCCCAGCGGTCAGGTGGGCCCAAGCCTATACAAGACTACTGCAGAGGTTTCTGCTGGACAAATGGGATGGTCAAAAATCTTCTTTGGACAAAAAGGTGAGAATTCCGCTTTTGCTGGTGGCTGGTAAGGTAAAGTTTTCAGAAAGGAGTGTTCTGTCGCCAAAGATATCCCTTTATGATGTCCACAGATGCTAGTAAAAGGGGATGAGTCTGACAACACCTTTACAGTAGCGCATATAAACAAACAAGGAAGCTCAAGAAGCAAAAAATTGTCTATAGTGGATTTAAAGATGTTTGAGTGGGCAGAAGATAATATACAGTCTTTATAGGCTGTCCATCTCCGGGGCTTAGATAACCAAGTTGTATTTTCATAGCAGCTGGAGTGCTGAGGGTGGCTGATCCCTGATATAGAATTATATGAATACGTACTCATACGGAGAGCATAGAAAACATTGTTATACAATAGCTGGACTGCTCTGGTCTCGGTTATGATTGACATACAAATCCATGCTATGTTATAGGGATCTTTGTGTCATACAGTAATGCTAATGAAGCATTTTCTTATGTACAGAACCCTGATGGTGTTTCATTTAATATTTTCTTAGATTGGCTCCGTGTTTAGAGCCTTTATTAATTTTGCCTTTTAGTTGTGAGACTGTAGCTTTCACTGCATTGATCTCATTTCACATAATCCATTGACAGTAACCTTTGGGAAAATATAACATTTACTTACTATTAATGAGAACTGCTGTAAATTTACATGTCCAAAGAGAATTTCTCAAATAATAAAAAGAGCTTTAAATTGCAATATATAGCTTGTCAAGATAAAAGACTACAAAAACTGTAAGGGCGCTCTGCTGAGGAGCCCTATCACATTATATAAGGGTACTATTATCATCAGTTTTCTAAAATAACCTATTCAAGGAAACATGCTTAGAATAAAGAAGGAAAATGTATTAATAGCAAAATCATATATGTGAGCAACGCAATCTCTTCTTATAATCAGCTTTGAGCCTGGTAGTCATAGTGACATGGCTATAATTGGAAACTTAACATTTTCTAGGCGCCAACCATATATTTATCACACCTCTGAAAGGGCATCTGTCAGCAGGTTTGTACCTATGACACTGGCTGATCTGTTACATGTGCTCCTGGCAGCTGAAGGCATCTGTGTTGGTCCCATGTTCATATGTGCCCAGGACAAGTTGTATTTTTAATCGCACCATTTAATTTATCATGTCTTGTATTGCAAAACCGGAAAAAATTATTTGTGGGGTGAAATAAAAAAACTAATTCAACCAAGGTTTTTTGTGTTTTAACATTACAGTGTTCACTGTGCACTGAAAATGATATGACGTCCTTATTCTGCAGGTCAATATGATTTTCTGACAGCAATAACTTTTAAAAATTTCCATCCACAGAGCTGTATGAATACTTTTTATTGTGGAACAAACTGTAGTTTTTACTGGTGCCATTATTGGGATACGTACAAATTTTTGATCACTGTTATTCAATTTTATCGGGGAAACAAGGTAACAAAAAATGACGAATAGTGGTTTTCATTTTTTTCCATCATAGTGTACATTGCACAAGAAAATAATTTGAATATTTAAATAGTTCAGAAATTTTATGACACGGTGATACCTAATATTTCTTTTTATATGTAATTATATATTTAAACTTTTAATGTTTTTTTATTTTATTTTTTTAAACACTTTTTACATAAAAACATTTAATCCCCTTAGGGGACTAGAACCTGGGATTGTTTGATCTCTTGTCTCATTCCCCCTAATAGAAATCTATTGGGGTGAATGACATTCTGCAACTTGCTCTGCTGAGCTGTGCCTCATGCATAGTGTAGCAATCAGATTACTATGACAGCACTGGGATGCCTCAGTAGGCCCCAGGCTGTTATGGTAACTGATCGAAGATCTGTGTGGGCACCGATCAGAAGGCAACGGGATACAGCTTACCTCACAGATGCTGCGATCGCTGTTGATTATGGCATCTGAGGGGTTAAATGACGGGGTTCAGCGTGATCATCATTCCCAGTCATTGCAACCAGGTGCCTACTGTATTGTACAACCAGCACCCATAGTGAATGGAGCGGGCTTACCTCAGCAACCTGCCCCATACATTCCCTCACACATCACTTACAAGTATAATAAAATAAAGAGATACAAAAATTCTAATAACCCCCTTTTTCCCATTTTAAAAATAAACAATAAAATATAAAGATCATTAGCATCTTTGCATCTCAAAATGCCTGACCTAATCAAATATTAAAGTATTTATCCCATACAGTGAATAGTGTAATGGAAAAAAAAAATCTAAATCATCACTTCACCTTCCAAAAATTGAATAAAAGAGATCGAAAAGTCATATCACCCTAAATTAGTATTAATTAAAAATGTAGATCACCAAAATGTGAGCCCTAACACAGCTACGTAGATGTAAATATAAAACTGCTATTTAAAACAGAAGAAAAACTATAGAAATGTTGTATTACTGTAACTATACTGACCCCAAAATAAAGTTAACGTCAATTTTACCGCATAGGAAACACAGTGGGAAAGAAACTCATAAAACTGTGACAGAATTGCCTTTTTTCCCAGTTCCAGCTTCCCACTACATTGAATGCAATATTTGATGGTGCCATTAGAAAGTACAACTTATCCTGCAAAAAAACAAGTTCTCATAGGGCTAAGTGAATGGAAAAATAACTCCCAGAAGGCAGGATGTAAAAAGTAAAAACCAAAAAATTGAAAATCGATTGGTCAAGAAGGGGTTAAAAACTTAATTTGCTAATACCGATTTAGGGAATTCTGAGTTAAAAAGTAAGGGGTGGGTTTTCCATTCAGGATCTCTATGTTAGGACCTCTTATTAGCCAGAGCTCTGGAGGAACCAGTAGGTGAAAGCATTATACAGACAATGTAATGTCTTGTTTCACCTGCAGTGGTGCTGTAGGAATCCTCACATAGAAACATAGAATGTGTCGGCAGATAAGAACCATTTGGCCCATCTAGTCTGCCCAATATACTAAATACTATGGATAGCCCCTGGCCCTATCTTATATGAAGGATGGCCTTTTGCCTATCCCATGCATGCTTAAACTCCTCCACTGTATTTGCAGCTACCACTGCTGCAGGAAGACTATTCCATGCATCCGCTACTCTCTCAGTAAAGTAATACTTCCTGATATTACTTTTAAACCTTTGCCCCTCTAATTTAAAACTATGTCCTCTTGTAGCAGTTTTTCTTCTTTTAAATATTCTTTCCTCTTTTACCTTGTTGATTCCCTTTATGTATTTAAAAGTTTCTATCATATCCCCTCTGTCTCGTCTTCCTTCTAAGCTATACATGTTAAGGTCCTTTAATCTTTCCTGGTAAGTTTTATCCTGCAATCCATGTACCAGTTTAGTAGCTCTTCTCTGAACTCTCTCCAAAGTATCAATATCCTTCTGGAGTTATGGTCTCCAGTACTGAGCACAATACTCCAAATGAGGTCTCACTAGTGCTCTGTAGAGCGGCATGAGCACCTCCCTCTTTCTAATGGCAATGCCTCTCCCTATACACCCAAGCATTCTGCTAGCATTTCCTGCTGCTCTGTGACATTGTCTGCCTACCTTTAAGTCTTCTGAAATAATGATCCCTAAATCCCTTTCCTCAGATACTAAGGTTAGGACTGTATCACTGATTTTATATTCTGCTCTTGGGTTTTTACATCCCAGGTGCATTATCTTGCACTTATCAACATTAAATTTTAGTTGCCAGATTTTTGACCATTCCTCTAGTTTTCCTAAGTCCTTTTCCATTTGGTGTATTCCTCCAGGAACATCAACCCTATTACAAATCTTTGTGTCATCAGCAAAAAGACACACCTTACCATTGAGGCCTTCTGCAATTTCGCTGATAAAGATATTAAACAATATGGGTCCCAGAACAGACCTTGGTCTGAATATACTCCATTGACTACAACCCTCTGTTCTCTGTCCCTCATCCACTGCCTAATCCATTCAACAATATTGGAGTCCAAGCCCAATGACTGCACTTTATTGATAAGCCTTCTATGTGGGACAGTATCAAAAGCCTTACTGAAGTCTAGATAAGCGATGTCTACTGCACCTCCTCCATCTATTATTTTAGTCACCCAATAAAAAAAAAATCAATAAGATTAGTTTGACATGATCTCCCTGAAGTAAACCCATGCTGTTTTTCATCTTTCAATCCATGGGATTTTAGATGTTCCACAATCCTCTCCTTAAGTATGGTTTCCATTAATTTCCCCACTATTGATGTCAGGCTTACTGGCCTATAGTTGCCCGATTCCTCCCTACTCCCTTTCTTGCGAATGGGCACAACATTTGCTAATTTCCAATCTTCTGGGACGACTCCTGTTGCCAGTGATTGGTTAAATTAATCAGTTATGGTTTTGCTAGTTCACCGCTGAGCTCTTTTAATAGCTTTGGGTGTATCCCAACAGGCTGCAGCTGATCAATGCAAGCCCGGCGGCTGGACACTCAGGTTAGGCTTTACTCAGGCACCAAGGGCGTGGCTAAAGGCTCATTGGCCCTGGTGCAAGAGCTCAGCTTGGGCACCTCTTCTCTCAGTGCTTTGTCGTCAGGGACAGGGAAGCACATAGCCTTGACAAGACTTGACAAGCGTGTACTTTTTATAATACCGGTGTCTTTTTATGTGACACAAGTGTCTTTGGGCTCCCTCAGTCTCCTGTTCTTGGTAGCGACTGCTACTTCGGTACCCGCTTTAGCTAACCAGGCACCCCTTCCAAGGACCCTTTCGCACTTTTTGTAGGGAGGATTTCAGCTCCAAACTTCCTAGCTGTAAATTATTTTAACAGTAAATAGCACATTGCAAGCTACTCATTACCATCTTTTTCCTTCCAGAAACTCAATCTGTCAGTGTAGTCCCACCTTCTATGACTACCAGGTCTCTGTAACTATTCACAAATGTCCTCACCCACAATAATTTCATCTAAGGTTTATTGGAAAGTGGAGGGGGGGGGGGCACTTTTTATGTCAGCTAGTTTTTTTTCATGGACCAAAACTCTATTAAGTTGCCTGTCAACACAATGCAGCCATCTCACCTTATTCACAGACTACAGACTGCTGTATAGTGGCCACATACCACCAAAGGTGCCTGCTTAATAATTTTATTTGCTGTGCTCCATTGTTGAAATAACTCATTGTATAGACTCCAAAAATGCTAATGCATATAATAAGGGTGGCATCTGACAGTGACTATTATAGGGATTAATATGTTTACTTAACATAGATCAGTTACCATAGACCAGCAGCACTGGAGCAGTGTCTTATAAGCTAGGAAAAGCTTTATTTCAAGAAATGCAGGCCTCACTACGAGAGGTACTACTACTGCAGTCTGCTGAAATCTTCTCTTCAGAAATATAGGCCTATTTACTGTCCCTTCTTGCGATCACCGATACAACTATCCATTACCGATACAACCATCCATCCTACATATACAATTTTTCATCATTGCAAATAACATGAATTTTGGGGACATGTTGGCTTGGCATGTTTTTTATGTGCTATTCAGGAAACCCTTTCATACAGGTCATTGGCAAAATCTTTGTTTTCAATGAATTCTAGATTTCTAATTCACACGTCCATCCCAAGTGAAAATGCGTTATACTAATAAGAGTGACTATACTCGATTTGCAACTCAATGTGTTATTTTAATTAGGAACACAGTGGAGAAACCACATTACTTCTGGCTTGTGGGCTTTTTGTGATTCCTTGTTCTGGGCTCTGTCAGTGATATGTGGTACAGCTAACACGAGCCTCATTAAAGTTGTGCTATGACATTTATCAGCATGGAAAATTTCTGAGAGAGGCTTCATGTAGCCTGCCAAGATGACTAAATCCAATGTTTGTTGTGGCAGGTTTGTCAGTCTACATTGTAGCCTTATGATGAAGAACATGGAGTCCTCAGAGAAGAACGTGAAACATTCTTCACATACAAGCTCCTCAATGATTTTGTAGCAAGTAATGTAGAGCTACAGAGTCAGCATTGCTAAATGGCTAAGCATATGTTGGCTGTCTTGGTAAATCAGCAGAAAGACCGCGCGGTACTTGTGGAAAACACTTTTCTGCTGTATGAATTCAAAGTGTCCTGAAAATGTCTTCAGCCTGATGCTTTTTCTGTTACTTAGCCTGGAATGTGTTTTCTGTTTCCTTCTTACAATTTATCAATGAAAAATCCATCTTCAGAGATCTGCCCAAATAGTAAGAGGATGGAAAATAGTAGCACTTAAAAATGAAATATCATCGCATTCTACAAATACTATTAGCAAAACTCACTGCATTTAACCCTGATATTTCATTGCTCTGTGCTGGAGGACTGATTTAAAGGGAATGCATGCTCAAAACGTACTTATTGTTTAAATCAATTTTTATGTTAAAGAGGACCTTTCATCAGTTTTGACATAGGCTAATTATGGTATTACCTTGTAGGGCGGCCCCCACTGATGCCATGGGCGTATATTTTTTTTCAAACCCCCCCGTTTGTCCGCTGTGGTTCCCTGATGATTTGGTGCGCTGTATTATAATGAGCATTAAACTCGCAATGGGGAGGAGACGCAGTCTTCTGCTGCGGGCGTCTCCTTCTCCCTGGCTGTGAGCGGTCCGCTCTAATTGGATCACGCTCACAGCCAGGGAGAAGGAGATGCCAACAACAGAAGACTGTGTCTCCTCCCCGTTGCGAGTTTACTGCTCATTATAATACAGCGTGCCAAATCATCAGGGGGCCACAGTGGACGAACGGGGGGGGGGGGGGGGGGTTGAAAAAAGAAATACACCCATGGCATCAGTGGGGGCCATCCTACAAGGTAATACCATAATTAGCCCATGTCAAAACTGATGAAAGGTCCTCTTTAAACATAGTTTCAGAATTTATGGTGATTTCTGTTTCAGTTTTCAAAGTCAATATCTCTATAGGAAAAAAAAAAAATATCATGCAGTTTTCACACTGGCCACTAAGCCTAAATTTATGTTGAAACTTCCTGTTCTGTACAGATAACTTTTCAGTGACCAATTCAGGAAGTACTACAGTGACAGATATATTAGATAGATAGATGATAGATAGATATTTTAAGAAATCTCACCTATGCACTGTGAAAAAAAAACTGCTGTGTAAATAGACCTGCAATGCGCATTTTACATCTGCATTATGCCAATTTATGCTGTGGATTTCCAACTTGGAGCTTACTCTTTACAATGTAGAAAAGGAAATCTGTGGCAAAGCAGCAGAAGAAATTCTGCTTTGGAAACGGTCCTTGTACACTGACTAATAATTAGAGATGAGCGAAGTTTTAAAAAATTGGATTCGGCAACTTCACTGAAGTTCACCAAGAAATTTGATCAGTTACAAATTAATTTGACACCAATCGCTATAAATCAGGTACGGTCACACGGAGCGGGATGGTTGCGACCATATTTCAGTAAAGAACCATGTTGCCATTTAGCCCGCAGCTGCCTTTCATTCAATAATGAAGACCACACTGTATAGTCCTTCTTCATTGTTAATGACCGCGCGGCACCTTTAAACAGGGGTTGTTGCTGGCATGGGGTTTGGCTCGTTAGGTGAGGGGACAATATGCATATTATTGCTGTTCTTGCCTGCAGTCTCCTACAGGTTAGTTAACAGTAAACACAGAATATTAATCAGCTCTGGCATACCCACTTCTCCCACCCCAGCACTCTCCTGCCCTAAAGGTGGAAACCTTTCTTCTGCCATCTGTTTTTCCTCCTTTTCCACATAATCTAATATCGATGAGAATATGTCATCGGGGACATCCAGCTCCTCCTCTCTCTGCATCTTGCTGACTTTTCTATGACATACAGAAATGGTGGTCAAGACCTGCCTCCACTAAGGGTTGTAGACTGGATGGTATTGGCTGGCATGCTGGCAGTGGAAAAATAAAGGCTTTCATCTTATTGGTATTGAATTGAATATCTTAGTTTATGGCTGATGTAGATGCAGTCGTCGGGTGCACTACTTGGGGTCCCTTAAAGTACATATTTGTTGTGACGCCAGTTGCAGTGAAGCAACAAGGGCACAGGGCCCCTCTACGATACTCTGGTAGATGATACGCAGGTATAGGAATGCCAGAGTGGTGTAGGGTGGCCTAAATTTCCCTTAATGTTGGTGCACATGTCACAATGCTCCTACCTGTATATGCTGGACCCCAGGCGTTGCCTTTCAAAAGTAGAAAAAAGGGCAGTTGATGAAGAGGATGGAGAAATAAATTGAGTCCAGACCTTGCGGTGAAGTTGATAACAGCTTTACTTGAATAAACGTTCATCAGAAACTTTGTCTTCAAACTTTGTCTTGGTTCCAGCAGGCTTTGGCATTAACTGTGTCAGGCAAACTCCTCTCTGCTACATCAGTCACTCTCTGACTCTGTTGTGCTGACAGGGTAGCTATATTATTTAGCTTCTTCTGTATGCTGCAACTTAAATTTGTAGTCTGGTCTGTCTCTAGTTTTGTCCAGGGAACGTTACTCCTAGCTTTAGAGGCTTCCAGCTTCTGCCTCCATGTCCATCTGAGCTGAAGGTGCTCCAGCTGGCCTAAACAGGGCTCATCCAACAGGGACATGCACCTGCTGCCTTCCCCTATCAGGGGGTACTCTAGACTGACTCTCTAGAACTCCACCCTTCCTGCAGCAAGTGGGACATGGCCACCACACCGCAGAGCAGGGTGTTAGAATGGAAGGGAAGGTTCCATTCTATGTACCTGTAAAGCTCTGCCATTTATGCAGCCACCTGCTGGTAAACCAGGCATATTACATGTGAACAGTTACATAACAAGATTATGAATGCACATTGTACAGGACCTGGAAATTAATACATAGGATGACATTAGGTTAACCATAGAAGACAAAAATAAAATCACAGAAAAAACAAAGATAAAAATATCCCGCACGGTATGATAAGTATGCGGATGTCCCTGGCCACATTCACGAAAAAAATCACAGAAAATAATAATAATAATGCACTAACAAAATAGATGCAAGCATTATATATGGACCAAGCTCTTACTCTGAAGTAATAAAATCTGAGACTCTTAGCCAATATATTTTGATCAAAACACATCTGTGCCCACCTACCCAACGCCAAGGTGGTCTCAGGTCAGGCGGGTCCTATGCTAAACCTACCTAAGCCATTGGGCTTCTATGTTCAGGAGCTCAGACTCCGCACATATGGTGTGCTGCCCCTAGCTATCTCTGTGCATCAAGCAACCAATGAGAAGAGGAGT
The DNA here is from genome assembly GCF_014858855.1 of Bufo gargarizans. Lineage (NCBI taxonomy): Eukaryota > Metazoa > Chordata > Amphibia > Anura > Bufonidae > Bufo > Bufo gargarizans. The sequence continues at coordinate 554,476,256 of NC_058080.1, read as the reverse complement.
AAGCACACCCATATGTACCACCTAATCAAGGCGGTCTGTTTGATAGGAAGGGCAGAAGTGCACAGGAATGCTACTCCCAAGATAAAATAGGAGTGCATTCAAACTTGAAGGTGCCACTCCCTCAAGCATATACGGTACTACATAATTAGCAAAAAATCACAGAAAAAACAAAGATAAAAACATCTTGCTCGGTATGATAAAAAAATATGCGGATGTCCCTGACCACATTCACCTTGCCGCTGGGTAGGTGGGCACATATGTGTTTTGATCAAAATATATTAACCATAGGAGACAGTAGAAAGGTGCAAAGGTGGTAATGCACCTCTGGGGCATTACATAGGGATATGTAAATGTAGGAATAAATAAACAAAACTGATACAGGATAAGTCTCCCTTTATTCTCCCTGCACTCTGCTCTTCAATATTCTTCTATTAATCTTTTTCAGCAACACTCTCCCTAGCGCATGAGCGCTTGGCAAGTCTTTCCCTATGCTCAGCTCACAGGACAATGGCGTAGACAGCGTGGGATGACGGTTTTATAGGGCTGTGACATCACAGGAGATGGCTATCTGTGGATTGGCTGGCTGCATGGTATTATGGGTGATCTTACTTTCATCGGCTTGTCTCTTCTACACTTAGTTTCACTTTGTAACATGTGCAGCTGAAGCCAAGAAAATTGGGATTTATTTCAAAATGAGTAATAAACGAGTAATAAAACCTTTATGCAGGTCTGTGTAAATGTCTGGTCTTACCAGGTCCTCCAAGTCACACTTTTTTTTGGTAATGATTGATGACGTTTCCACGGAATGAATAGCCCTTTCCTAGCTTCAACACTGTTAGGCTACATGCACACAACCGTTGTGTGTTTTGCGGTCTGCGAAACACGGATGGCGTCCATGTGCATTACGCAATTTGTGGAACGGCACGGACAGCCATAAATATAACTGCCTATTCTTGTCCGCAAAACGGACAAGAATAGGACAGGTTATAATTTTTGGATGGACCAGGAAACGGAGCAACGGATGCGGACAGCACGCGGAGTGCTGTCTGCATCTTTTGCGGCCCCATTGAAGTGAATGGGTCCGCATCCAAGCTGTAAAAACTGCCAAAACATGTTCATGTAGCCTTAGTCTTAGAAAATAATTATTAGTGACCACATTTTTCACAGGCACGCACATGAGAAACAAATCATGTGTGCTGTCAGGCTAGAATTTGTAGTTTGTAAGTAGACTTAGACTGATAAGACCAATCTGCTACCATCAACAAGCAGAAAAGTACATTTGGTGTATACTAAAAATCACATAAAGACATTATTTATATTAAAGGGGTTTTCCAGGATTTTTATATCCTCAGGATAGGCCACCAATATCTACCCACCGGGGATCAGACATCCCTACCGATCAGCTTCGGCACCAGAACAGAACAGGGCCGGTTACAACAGCACTGTTCTCATTCACTTGAACAAATGCAGCGCTGCAATAACCATCCCCTACACAGCGGACGGAGCCGTGTAGTTCCTGTAGTGCCTATTTCTGGCATCAAAGCTACTCAGGAGCAGTTGATTGAGTTGTTGGACTGATCTGATATTGATCAAACCCCTTTAAAGGACGTAGGAGCCTCTTACATCACATGAGGCATGCCCAAAATCCTTAGTACATTTCCAATAATGTGTGTTATTATCTGGCTGGCTATATGTGTTAGTCTGCTGCCTACCACTATCAGGGTTTACATGCAGTTCCTGAGAGCAGATTACAGAGATGATGAGATGGTTTCTTACATTATCTGCAGTGTGTCAGCTTTCTCTGGTTTACACTCTTCTTAGCATAATCTCATTACTTGTCAGAGCGTCTTCATGCAATGATTTCCCTCCAATCATGCAGACATCCAGGAATAATTATCAGGCTGATGGTCCTGCTCGACATTTACCCAAATTCATTCCGTTGAGGCAAAATAAAGTCTTTCTATTTCCCTTTAGGGGGTGATAGTGACTGAATCAGGAAACATTTTGAGGAAGGTCAAATAATTTAGGCAGGTCAGATTGGCTCTGATTATGATATTGGCGTTTGGATTACATTGAAAACGGAGCCATTCCAAATGAACTAATGTCTAATGTAATTTACGAGTGGTCTTTAAATTCACCTCAGTGCTGATCTGATTGCTAGAAGTTTCAGGCTCAGTACCTTAGGCTGCATCGGCACCACACATGCAGTATCTACCCTTAGGCCCCTTTCACACGGGCGAGTTTTCCGCACGGGTGCAATGCATGACGTGAACGCATTGCACCCGCACTGAATCCGGACCCATTCATTTCTATGGGACTGTGCAGGTGAGCGGTGATTTTCATGCATCACTTGTGCGTTGCGTGAAAATCGCAGCATGTTCTATATTGTGCATTTTTCACGCAACGCAGACCCCATAGAAGTGAATGGGGCTGCGTGAAAATCGCAAGCATCCACGAGCAAATGTGCAGATGCGGTGAGATTTTCACGCACGGTTGCTAGGAGACGATCGGGATGGGTACACGGTCATTATTATTTTCCCTTATAACATGGTTATAAGGGAAAATAATAGCATTCCTAATACAGAATGCATAGTACAATAGGGCTGGAGGGGATAAAAAATAAATACATTTAACTCACCTTAATCCACTTGTTCGTGCAGCCGGCTTCTCTTCTGTCTTCATCTTTGCTGTGCACAGGAAAAGGTCCTGTGGTGACGTCACTGCGCTCATCACATGGTCCGTCACACGATCCATCACCATGGTAAAAGATCATGTGATGGACCATGTGATGAGCGCAGTGACGTCATCAAAGGTCCTATTCCTCAAAGAAGAGAACAGAAGAGAAGCCGGGCTGCGCGAACAAGTGGATTAAGGTGAGTTACATTTTTCTATTTATTTTTTTAACCCCTCCAGCCCTATTGTACTATGCATTCTGTATTCAGAATGCTATTATTTTCCCTTATAACCATGTTATATAAGGGGAAATAATACAATCTACACAACCTTGAACCCAAACCTGAACTTCAATGAAGAAGTTTGGGTTTGGGTACCACATTCAGTTTATCACGCGCGTGCAAAACGCATTCCACCCGCGCGATAAAAACTGAACAACGGAACGCAATCGCAGTCAAAACTGACTGAAATTGTGTACCTACTCGCGTGGGTTTGCCGCAACGCATCCGGACACGCTCATCTTCAAGGGGCCTTATTCAAGCCTTTTTGGTTGCAGCTATTGATGTAGATGTGGTCAGAATTCACACAGGGTGACATTAACCTGGCTCATATTAGAATCTTGAATATATATATACAGTACAGACCAAAAGTTTGGACACACCTTCTCATTCAAAGAGTTTTCTTTATTGTCATGACTATGAAAATTGTAGATTCACACTGAAGGCATCAAAACTGTGAATTAACACATGTGGAATTATATACATAACAAAAAAGTGTGAAACAACTGAAAATATGTCATATTCTAGGTTCTTCAAAGTAGCCACCTTTTGCTTTGATTACTGCTTTGCACACTCTTGGCATTCTCTTGATGAGCTTCAAGAGGTAGTCACCTGAAATGGTCTTCCAACAGTCTTGAAGGAGATCCCAGAGATGCTTAGCACTTGTTGGCCCTTTTGCCTTCACTCTGCGGTCCAGCTCACCCCAAACCATCTCGATTGGGTTCAGGTCCGGTGACTGTGGAGGCCAGGTCATCTGGCACAGCACCCCATATCACTCTCCTTCATGGTCAAATAGCCCTTACACAGCCTGGAGGTGTGTTTGGGATCATTGTCCTGTTGAAAAATAAATGATGGTCCAACTAAACGCAAACCGAATGGAATAGCATGCCGCTGCAAGACGCTGTGGTAGCCATGCCGGTTCAGTATGCCTTCAATTTTGAATAAATCCCCAACAGTGTCACCAGCAAAGCACCCCCACACTATCACACCTCCTTCTCCATGCATCACGGTGGGAACCAGGCATGTAGAGTCCATCCGTTCACCTTTTCTGCGTCGCACAAAGACACGGTGGTTGGAACCAAAGATCTCAAATTTGGACTCATCAGACCAAAGCACAGATTTCCACTGGTCTAATGTCCATTTCTTGTGTTCTTTAGACCAAACAAGTCTCTTCTGCTTGTTGCCTGTCCTTAGCAGTGGTTTCCTAGCAGATATTCTACCATGAAGGCCTGATTCACACAGTCTCCTCTTAACAGTTGTTCTAGAGATGTGTCTGCTGCTAGAACTCTGTGTGGCATTGACCTGGTCTCTAATCTGAGCTGCTGTTAACCTGCGATTTCTGAGGCTGGTGACTCGGATGAACTTGTCCTCCGCAGCAGAGGTGACTCTTGGTCTTCCTTTCCTGGGGCGGTCCGCATGTGAGCCAGTTTCTTTGTAGCGCTTGATGGTTTTTGTTTCTGCACTTGGGGACACTTTCAAAGTTTTCCCAATTTTTCGGACTGACTGACCTTCATTTCTTAAAGTAATGATGGCCACTCGTTTTTCTTTACTGAGCTGCTTTTTTCTTGCCATAATACAAATTCTAACAGTCTTTTCAGTAGGACTATCAGCTGTGTATCCACCTGACTTTTCTACAATGCAACTGATGGTCCCAACCCCATTTATAAGGCAAGAAATCCCACTTATTAAACCTGACAGGGCACACCTGTGAAGTGAAAACCATTTCAGGTGACTACCTCTTGAAGCTCATCAAGAGAATGCCAAGAGTGTGCAAAGCAGTAATCAAAGCAAAAGGTGGCTACTTTGAAGAACCTAGAATATGACATATTTTCAATTGTTTCATACTTTTTTGATAGGTATATAATTCCACATGTGTTAATTCATAGTTTTGATGCCTTCAGTGTGAATCTACAATTTTCATAGTCATGAAAATAAAGAAAACTCTTTGAATGAGAAGGTGTGTCCAAACTTTTGGTCTGTACTGTATATATATATATATATATATATATATATATATGTATATATACAAAATTATCCCCAACAATAAACAATCACAGTCTGCTTAAACTAATAACACACAAAGGATTAAATGTTACCATGTTTTTATTGAACACACCATGTAAACATTCACAGTGCAGGTGGAAAAAGTATGTGAACCCTTGGATTTAATAACTGGATGAACCTCCTTTGGCAGCAATAACTTCAACCAAACGTTTCCTGTAGTTGCAGATCAGACGTGCACAACGGTCAGGAGTAATTCTTGACCATTCCTCTTTACAGAACTGTTTCAGTTCAGCAATATTCTTGGGATGTCTGGTGTGAATCGCTTTCTTGAGGTCATGCCACAGCATCTCAACCGGGTTGAGGTCAGGACTCTGACTGGGCCACTCCAGAAGGCGTATTTTCTTCTGTTTAAGCCATTCTGTTGTTTATTTACTTCTATGCTTTGGGTCGTTGTACTGTTGCAACACCCATCTTCTGTTGAGCTTCAGCTGGTGGACAGATGGCCTTAAGTTCTCCTGGAAAATGTCTTGATAAACTTGGGAATTCATTTTTCCTTTGATGATGGCAATCCGTCCAGGCCCTGACGCAGCAAAGCAGCCCCAAACCATGATGCCCCTACCACCATACTTCACAGTTGGGATGAGGTTTTGATGTTGGTGTGCTGTGCCTCTTTTTCTCCACACATAGTGTTGTGTGTTTCTTCCAGACAACTCAACTTTGGTTTCATCTGTCCACAGAATATTTTGCCAGTACTGCTGTGGAACATCCAGGTGCTCTTGTTCAAACTGTAAACGTGCAGCAATGTTTTTTGGACAGCAGTGGCTTCCTCTGTGAAATCCATTCTTGTTTAGTGTTTTACGTATCGTAGATTCGCTCATCAGGCAAAACGGATATGTCATTTTTTTTTTTCACATTTTTAACGGTCTGCGCGGACCAGAAGGACGGATCCGGCATTCCGGTATTTTGAATACCGGATCTGGCACTAATACATTCCTATGGAAAAAAAATGACGGATCCGGCATTCAGGCAAGTCTTCAGCTTTTTTCGCCGGAGATAAAACCATAGCATACAGCAGTTTTCTCTTTTGCCTGATCAGTCAAAATGACTGAACGGAAGACATCCTGAACAGATTTCTCTAGATTCAGAATGCTTGGGGATATACCTGATCAGTTCTTTTCTGGCATTGAGCCCTTTTGACGGACCTCCGTGGCGGAAAAGAAAAATGCTAGTGTGAAAGTACCCTCACTTGGTGGGATCTTCAATGGTATTTGATACCTTAGCAGCACAGTTGCAGGTTGTCTGCATCAGGTGAAGAGACCAGAGTAGCTCCCCACCCTGTCTTACGTTTTTGAAGTTGAAGGGGAAAATGTATCATCCCCTCTATGCTTAAGGTTTGGGCTTTAAAAAAAAGTCGCAAAACTTAGCTTTGTGACTTTTTAAAAGACACTGCGACTACATTTTGCAGCCATTGTTGTTTTTCTGCCACCATCACCAGTTCCTGAAAAGGGAGGGGCTGGCACATTTAATATCATTTACCCCAGAAACCACATAAATTACAAATGAAATCTAAAACAGGTACGACCTGGAGCACAGACTGCCAGAAGAGGAATTTCCTTTATGATGAGGTCTTGATAATTCAGGGCTGCACGGTTTATCTGAGGGTTTTGTCACCCCAGCTTTTCTGGGTGGACATGGTTGACATGGTGTAAAACTGAACGGAGGATTAATAGCTGGTTACAGCTGCTTAAGTATAGGACTAAGTAGTTGATCTGTGAACTTTGATTAACAATATTTCAGAAGATTCCTTGGTATGATTATTTGTATTATATAAGCCAAAATTAATTCTACATCCATTTCCACATTTGGTGTTTGTGTCTCTACTTTATTAGCAGTTTTAGGTTATATCTTATATGGCACATATTGCCCCAAGTTATGGCACAATTCAAGGTGGAAAATCTACGAGCAGATCAAACACATCACAGATTTGTTGGACAAATTTGCACATGATTTTAAAATTCCCAGTGCATCCGTAACGCATGTGGATTTTGCTGCAGATTTGCCATAGAACCTAAAGGGAAATTTCCCAATGCCCAGGCGGTCACCTGAGCCCTGCTCACAGCCACTAGTCAGAGAAGTAATGGTCCCACAGTTAATTAATGCTGGGAGCATCAAGCACGCATGTACTTGGCTGGTGGCTGCAGTTGTTCAATATGGAACATGGCAGCTGACACTGGCCACCACAGAGGGGCAGATTTTGGGCACATATTTTTTGCTACTAGGTCATTATTTTGTGATTATTTGGTTCTTCTGCTGTACTATTGTATTTTGTGCTGCATATGGCATTTGGTTCTACTGGGCAGTATTTTATGCTGCACCATGCTATTTGGTTCTGCTGGGAGAGTATATTGCAGTATATTGTGCTGCAATGTGGTATTTGGCTCTGTTGGAGTGGTATTTTGCGTTTCAATATGGTATTATTGACCCCACCTACTTGTGTTGGCTCTGACCACTGTAAAGGCTATGCACACCTTTGGGGACAATTTTTTTTATTGCACTTAACTCATTTGGGGTTAGAAATATTATTTTCAATTGATCTTTATTAAAAATATTGAGCCATTCTGTCACAAATGGTTAACTGTTTTTCTAGCTGTGTGTGCATCCTACTTTCACTTTCACTTTGTGCTAGTCATCTAATAACTCCCACCTCTAAATTACTAAGAGGTCATAAACACTACTTTAAGCCATATTCTTATCAGTAAGATGAGGATTGAGCTTTGACTGTGTATAGACCATGAAGCCATATTTTTAATAAAGACCTATTGAAAAATGACTTTTTAGCTCATAATTAGTACAATGCACTAATTAAAAATATGCCCCAATGGTGTACATAGCCTTTAAGTTTTTTTTCCCAGTCTGCCTCTGCTCATGTAGGTTTCCACTGTCATCATCATTAGACTGCTTATGGTCACAAATCTCTAGAAGTCCAAAATTGTGGATCTTTCTTTCTCCCTCATGGAACAAAAGAGTTCACTGCTAGGCAGCTGTTTCAGAAGTAAACTGTTTATTCCTGTACAAGCAGCACTTTCTTCAGTGACCTGACCGTGCTTCTCCAGCCATCTGTAATCATATGGTCGGTTGATTTTTTTTGTACTAAAGCCACTGGAATTAAACTTGCTAGAATCTTAGACTTTTTTCCTCTGCATTAGTGTATTCTTTGAAGCAGAACTCTCCTGTGCAAACTCATGCGGGAAACAGCTCTGAATTATTAAACAATGTTCATTTGCTTATGAAACTAATCTTCCCTCTAGACGGAGCCCATCCATGGCATGGAGACTATCATGCTCGTAGCTGCCTCTGAGCCAGAATTGTGGGATCTCTAAGCACAGAATTTTGAAAAATGAAAGCAGATTGCATTTTCCCCATGGAGCGCGTTTCTGTTCAGTCAGAAAACCAAACATGAAAAAAGGTTGCGTGTACCTGTAACAAGACCTCATGCACACAGCAGTTTCCTTCGTACAGCCCTGTGTGGCAGCGCACCTTCCTAAATATGCAGGTTTAGTGTCTTAGGGAATAGCTCTAATTTTTCCCTAATGCAGTCCGATGAAAAATGGTGTGGAGCAAGGCAATCACTACCAGTTTTTCAATCTCTGAATGTTGCTGTATGTTGAATGGTTGACTTAACATCAGGGTTACAACTTCAAATATTCTACTGTTGCTACCTAAAGTGGCAGTAGAGACAGTTTTCTTACTTTTAGACTGTAACTGTACTAAAATGAACAACCTTGTGCTGTACAAGTTTATAGATGATAACTCAATGAAATGATGTACCTATATACTGTATAACAACTTCCCCCTGCCTCCCTGTAGTGAGCGCTTACCGCTCCCTACAGCGCTTACCGGGAGTGCAGGGGGAAAGTTCACTGACTGTGCTAGCCACGCTGGTCAGTGAGCGTAAACATAGTATAGAAGTCCATATTTAAATTAGTTTGTCAATGTATATTTAATTTAAACACATCAGACTCTTGTACCCACCAGGCTGTAAGGGAACAGGGCAGGCAGAGGCCCGCAATTCCCAGTACAGCACATCTCCCTAGTCAGCACAGTACTATGCTGATGGAAGACGGATATTCCTTAGCAGCAATTATTTGAAAGAGCGCTGCTAAGGGACATTTAAGCCCAAGCTTTCTCCATAAATAAAGTATATTAGAAAAATGTTCCTTGTCACTGTCCCTACACATTAGCAAAAAATAAAATAAAAAAATTAAACAGCAGTTACACTTTGAGCAAAAACTATTTTTTATTTTCATTTTACATTTTCAAAATAAAAGAAAAAGGACCCAAAGCAAAAGTGTGGGCACCCTGCATGGTTAGTACCTAGTAGCACCCACTTTGGCAAGTATCACAGCTTGTAAACGCTTTTTGCATCCAGCCAGGAGATTTTCAATTCTAGTTTGAGAGAGTTTCTTGCATTCTTCTATTAAGGATCATTATCCATTTGTAGAAGCCATCTTTTTTTTTTTAACTTCAGCTTTTTTTTTTTTTTTTTTACAGTTGATATTTGCTTTCAGAATTTGCTTGAATTTCATTGAATCCATTCTTCCCTCTAACCGTCAAATGTTCCCCGTGCCACTGGCTGCAACACAACCCTAAAGCATGATTGATTCACCACCATGCTTAAAGGGGTTGGCCACCCTAAGTATCAAAAATCCAAAGTGCCCTAGACAATAGCCAAAACCATGAAGTATTAATATCATGTGACATGTACTGGCTATATATAATTTTTATAACCTGTTCACCATGACATACCTCCATGGAGGAGCTCCTCAGACCAGCAGTGTGGATGGAGCAGCGGCAAAGTGAAGGTAAAAATCCCAGCATGCACTGCAGCAAGCATGTTCAGAGGAGCAGTCACATGACATCCCCACCCACCTGTGTTTCCATAGAGACAATAGCCCCTCAGATAATATCAATAATGCAGTCATCAGTGAATAACTGCTCTACAGACATAGCAATAGGAAGTACACCCCAGTCATCATACATATGTCATTTCTATTTGCACCATTGTATTTAAACCATGGACAGAATGAATAGAGGGGGAGATTAGCAGGGTCTGGCAGGCTGTTCCCCTGCCGGATCCGTGCTAACGCTAGTCCATGAGTTCTGTCTGAAGACCGCTTCGGCCCCCTTCACATTCACTGATGCCCAGCACGCTGCGTTTTTTGTCTGGCCGCCTCTTGGCATGTTTGCCGTGCTGTGGCCGCATCTCCGACCTGTGAATGGGGCCGGAGCGGACTTACGTCGGCACTCGTGGGCTACTGTTATCATACAAGGGAGTCACGGATCTCTATATGCAGTGGTAGGGGTCACATATCACCATATACAGAGTGCAGGAAGGAGAGGGCACACAATTATAGATGGTGAGACCAGTGACTGCTGCTGATATCACTGACCTCAGCCATATTGACAACTCACAAGGGTTTAAAGCTCCTGAACTGTTGGTCTGGCTGTAATATGTCTGTAACTAGAAAAGCTACAATTTCTGGGGAAATTGTGTGAAGTGTTCTTGCCTCCACCAGTAGTCTACAACTGGAGTGGGCGGCGTAACTGGGTGGAGTGGCTTGAGTAACTGTTGTGTGGTTGGAGTGGCTGGAGGAACTGTGGAAAGGTTGGACTGGGCAGAGTAACTTTATGGAGTGAGCAGAGTAACTGTGTGGAGTGAGTAAAGATAGTAAACATTACACTGACCAATTGATTGATCAAATTAAAAAAAAGTGCACATGGCAAGCTTGATAGAGTGAGAAATGCATTTCAACTTTTATTTATTTTCATAGCACATTTAATTGCAATGTTTTTGCCCAAAGTGCTTCACAGTTACATTAAAACATACATTTATAAAAACATTAGCAGCCGATTTGTGTAGGTGGGCTTGAAGATGAGGGAGTGGTGGCAGTTTAGAAATCATGTCCTGATTTTTCAGCTCACACTCTAGCTTTTGTCAGCTCCCACTCTAGTTTTGAACATTCTGCCATTCATTCCTAAGGGACCAATTTCACCACAAAAACGCAGATATTTTGTGAACCATTCGACGAAACGTTCCACAAAAGTAATAGCACACCAATCGGGAACAATCAGCACGTTTTGGTATATTACTGTCTATGTAGTGTAAAAACTGTGGGAGGAGTTAGGGTGGTAAATTTGGCTATAATAAGAATATATATGTGAGATAACAGTAAGTGGTCTTGCCATGCAAGAACACAGTGCAGAGGGGCCATAAACAGAACAGACACTGGGATTGCTCACAGTTTGTGGTCCACAGCGCTTTCCTGGGTCTGCTACATCCTCACATGTTGGCAGGATCCTCTCAGTACAGGGGAAACAGAGGGGGCAGAGCCTGCAGTCGGATCAGCAATTGCAGCTTCTCCTCAGTCCCCCTTCCTCCTGCAAAAGTTTCTTTATTTTAGCTTTTAACAAGTGTCCCTGCTAAGCCCCTGCCAGGGGCAGAGTGCTTTCGGACCCAGACAGCAGCACACTCCTTCAGGCATGGATGAGGTAGCTCCTCCATGGCACGTGCAGGGATGGACCAGACAGGCAGCTGTGCAAGCAGGACAGGAGGGGGCTTGGCTGCCAATAGCAGGAAAATCTGCTTAAGAAGATATATTAGTAAGTGTAATATCGCCTTACTTTCTTTAGAGTTTTAACAATTGATAACAGAGTGTCCAACCCCTTTAATGGTTGGAGAGGTGCTCATGAAATTCTGTGCATTTTTTTTTCTTCAAACATAGCTTTGCTCATTGTGGCCAAACAGTTCTATTTTAACCTCATTGGTCCACCGGATTTGTTTCCAAAATGAATCAGGCTTGTTTAGATGTTCTTTTGTAAACTTGTGATGCTGAGTTTTGTTGTGAGGACACAGGAGAGGTTTTCTTCTGGTGACTCTTCCATGAAGGCCATATACAGTATGTGCAGGTGTCGAACAGTAGAACAATGTACCACAACTCCAGAGTCTACTAAATCTTCCTGAAGGTCTTTTGCACTCTAGTGGGATTCTAATTTGCCTTTTTAGCAATCCAACTATCAGCTGTCTCTGAATTTTTTTTCTTGGTCTTACAGACCTTCTTATGTCCTCTACTGTTCCTGTTAACTGTCATATCTTAATTACATTTCAAACAGAGGAAATGGCAACCTGAAAATGCTTTGCTGTTTTCTTATAGTCTTCTCCTGCTTTACAGGCCTCAACCATTTTCAGAGTGTTAGGCAGCTACTTAGAAGAACCTATTTTGTGGAACAAAGAGGTGTCTATTTATAAAGCTTTGAAATTTGCATCACCTGACCCTTCCTAAAGATGATTGTGAACAAGCATTAACGCTAGGCTATTTAAAGGTCTGAGACATCAGTCAAAGTTATCTGAGCACTAAAATCTCCTTTGGTTCTCATCCTTTTGCAAGACACTCCTTTTTCTCTTTCTCTCTAAAATTGTACAAAACCAAAATAATACACAGATATTTGTTAAAGAGGACCTGTCACCAAAAGTTTTCATGCAATCTGACAGCACCATGTTATAGAGCAGGAGAAGCTGAGCAGATTGATGTATAGTTTTGTGGGAAAAGATTAATTTAAAACTTACAAGTAATTTACAAGTGAAGTGCTATCAGTACAGGGAGGTGGGGTTATCAGTGACTGACAGCTATCTCTCTATGCTCTCTTATTATACACACAATGCTATCAGTCACTGATAACTCCCCCTCCATCCTGTACCGATACTGTTCACAGAAGTTAGAAAAAGCTGAGATATAAATGTATAAATTACAGGTTTTAGGCCTCATGCACATGAACGTATTTTCTTTCCATGTCTGGACTATTCACTTTAATGTGTCTGCAAAAAAATGGAAGGTACGTGTGCATTCCGTTTCCATATGTCCATATTTCCGTTCCGCAAAAGAATAGAACATATCCTATTGTCGGCATTACGGACAAGGATAGGACTGTTCTATTAGGGACCAGCTGTTCCGTTCCGCAAAATACATAATGAATACTGATGTCATCCATTTTTTTTTGCGGACCGCAAAATACATATGGTCGTGTGCATGAGGCCTTACTGAATCTTTTCCCACAAAACTATATATCAATCTGCTTGGCTTCTTCTGCTCTATAACATGGTGCTTTCAGATTGGATTGAGTTTTCTGGTGGCATATCCTCTTTAAAATGTTGAAAATTGTTTTTCGTCTTTAACTTTATGCCTTTTGGAGATCATTTCATCTTCATCTTGCGTAACTGTTCACAATAACAGTAATTTTGACCAGTGAAACCCAAACTTTTGCATGCCACTGTATTTAGATTTAATCAATAGGTAAACAGTTTTTTTTTTTTTTATCAGACATGGAAAGCATAGGGTGTGTGTTTTATACTGAGGGCATCTGCTGGCAAGTAGAAACTTTCATGTAAAGCACTGCAATAACCAAAATCCTGCCGTGCCTGCAGAAACATCATGGTTTCAACAGCCAGCCTTTAAAAAAAACTGAAAACTAAAGCTTCTACAATTCATAATTGTACAAGAACAGCAGCATACATTTCGCTGGTTACGATACGTTGCACCTTTTTCTTTCTAAAAAACAGTAATCTTGCCACTGTTTTAACATTGTGCATTATAAATTTAATGCATTATAATGATATGTTAATATTTTTTGTTAAATTAGCTCATCATATTGTTGGGTTAATATACCAGTTAAATTCAATGCATTAGGCCTCATGCACACGACCGTTGTGTGCATCCGTGGCCGTTGTGCCGTTTTCTGTTTTTTTTCACGGACCCATTGACTTTCAATGGGTCCGTGGAAAAATCGGAAAATGCACCGTTTGGCAGCCGCATCCGTGAGCCGTGTTTCCTGGCCGTGAAAAAAATATGACCTGTCCTATTTTTTTCACGGCCAACGGTTCACGGGCCCATTCAAGTCAATGGGTCCGTGAAAGAACACGGATGCACACAAGATTGGCATCCGTGTCCGTGATCCGTGGCCGTAGGTTTTAGTTTCATACAGACGGATCCGAAGATCCGTCTGCATAAAAGCTTTTTCAGAGCTGAGTTTTCACTTCGTGAAAACTCAGATCCGACAGTATATTCTAACACAGAGGCGTTCCCATGGTGATGGGACGCTTCTAGTTAGAATACACTACAAACTGTGTACAAGACTGCCCCCTGCTGCCTGGCAGCACCCGATCTCTTACAGGGGGATATGATAGCACAATTAACCCCATCAGGTGCGGCACCTGAAGGGGTTAATTGTACTATCATATCCCCCTGTAAGAGATCAGGGCTGCCAGGCAGCAGGGGGCAGACCCCCCCCCCCCTCCCCAGTTTGAATATCATTGTGCGGCCCCCCCCTCCCCTGTTGTTAACTCGTTGGTGGCCAGTGTGCGCACCCCCCTCCCTCCCTCCCTCTATTGTTTTAATATATTGGGGCCAGTGTGCGCACCCCCCCCCCAAACCCCCCTCCCTCCCTCTATTGTTTTAATACATTGGGGCCAGTGTGCGCACCCCCCCAACCCCCCCCCCTCCCTCCCTCTATTGTAATAATAGCATTGGGGCCAGTGTGCGCACCCCCCCCCCCCCCCCCGCGATCATCGGTGGCAGCGGAGTAGAAGATTTTCATACTTACCTGGCTGCTGGCTGCTGCGATGTCTGCGTCCGGCCGGGAGCTCCTCCTACTGGTAAGTGACAGCAATGCGCCGCACAGACCTGTCACTTACCAGTAGGAGGAGCTCCCGGCCGGACACAGAGATCGCAGCAGCCAGCAGCCAGGTAAGTATGAATCTTCTACTCCGCTGCCACCGATGATCGGGGGGGGGGGGGGGGGGTTGGCGCACACTGGCCCCAATGCTATTATTACAATAGAGGGAGGGAGGGGGGGGTTGGGGGGGCGCGCACACTGGCCCCAATGCTATCATTACAATAGAGGGAGGGAGGGGGGGGTGGGGTTGGGGGGGCGCGCACACTGGCCCCAATGCTATTATTACAATAGAGGGAGGGAGGGGGGTGCGCACACTGGCCACCAACGAGTTAACAACAGGGGAGGGGGGGCCCACTGGCCACCAATGAGTTAAAAACAGGGGGGGGGGTCTGCCCCCTGCTGCCTGGCAGCACCTGCCAGGCAGCAGGGGACAGTCATGTACACAGTTTTTTTGTATATTCTAACCTGAAGCGTCTCCATCACCATGGGAACGCCTCTGTGTTAGAATATACTGTCGGAAATGAGTTTCACGATGTAGCTCATATCCGACAGTATATTCTAACATAGAGGCGTTCCCATGGTGATGGGGACGCTACAAGTTAAAATATACCATCGGATTGGAGAAAACTCCAATCCGATGGTATAACAGAACTCCAGACTTTACATTGAAAGTCAATGGGGACGGATCAGTTTGAAATGGCACCATATTGTGTCAACGTCAAACGATTCGTCCCCATTGACTTGCATTGTAATTCAGGACGGATCCGTTTGGCTCCGCACGGCCAGGCGGACACCAAAACGACTTTTTTTTCATGTCCGTGGATCCTCCAAAAATCAAGGAAGACCCACGGACGGAAAAACGGTCACGGATCACGGACCAACGGAACCCCGTTTTGCGGACCGTGAAAAAAAACGTCCGTGTGCATGAGGCCTTATTCTGTTGTGTTAATGAAGTAACTAAATGTATCATACTGTTGTGTTAATATACCAGATAACTTTAATGCAATATATTGTTACATTAATATGCCAATTACATTTAATGCATTATACTGTTGTGTTAATTTACCAGTTAAATTCAGTGCATTATACTATTGCAATTATATACCAGTTAAATTTAAAGCATTATACTGTTGCGTTAATATACCAGTTGGATTCAACTCATTATACTGTTGCGTTAATATCCCAGTTTGATTCAACACATTGGAGTATGTCAATATACCATTGTAAATTGTCAATATGAATGTGCATGTGTTCATAGAAGAAGTGGCATATTTAATTTTGTCTGTCTATTAATTACAGAAAAACACTTGCAATTTGGATACTGTTTAAAAATCAGTGTACCAAACCTGTGACTTAGGAAAATAGGCCTCATAAACTCATCCGTGAGTCAGAATATCTGTGCCTGTAGTAGTGCAAACAGCAGTGGCAACACAGTAGGCACCACTCATTTGACCAGTACTAGTAGCAGCAGGACACAGTTCTCCCTTGCTTCCGGTACGCACCAAATTATGATGACACAGTGCTCATCCTCTTAGTCACAGCAGGATGCTGTCTATGTCACCTCAGAGTCTGAAAGCAAGCATGCCTTCGAGCCAGGTCTCAGTTCATTCCTCATGCTTCTCCTCCTTGCAGCCACATAGAAGGCTTTCACTTGCATCATCTCTGTCTTCATTGCCCCCTGCTAGTGGGGAGCCTTTATTTTTCCTAAGAAGAGAAGACAACACCACATGTGCTTTGGAAGATACTTAAGATAGTCTTCTTGTTGATGACTTGTGTGAGAAGTGCCAGCACCAGCGTTTAGACTGCAGTGATAAAGAGGTTTAGGTGGAGGTGGGAGACCAGATACATAGCTGTGTTGGTGATTGTAGTGGCAATTCAAGTGACATTGGTGGTATTGGTAGGGACAGTGGTGGCCATGGCAACAGTGGCACTTGGGGCAAATATAGAGAAGGCAATGCTAAGGGGGGCCAAGGAGCCAACAATGACATATCACAGTTTTATAAAAGTCAAAGGGAGGGTGAGCACTATGAAGATAATTGTGTGTTGGACAAGACCTGAAAGTTGGATCAGGGTGCAGAGGAGGAGGTGACATTTCAGGAGAATGGTGGTGGCTGTGGCCGCAATAAAGAGCACAGTCAACATACAGGCAAAACCTCAAAACACATCCAAGACTAGATCTGGTTGTATTATGATCATCTTGGGAACTAGTAATGCAGTTGATACTATGGGCACAGGCTCAAAACGTGCCAGACCTAGGACAAATTTGGCTGCTGCTAGCTCTGTACAAGTATCTCCCGTATAGTTGTTTTCTTCACAAAGGTGGCACACAAAAACACTGTCATGTGCAAGATCTGCAGGACTAAAATAAGCCTTTGGCATTTAAACACAAACATAGGTACCGGGGCTCTACTGCAGCACATGAGTCGGTATCACCAGTTCCAGTGGGAAAATTGAACTTGCCACCATTCCAGGACAAGTGTGTCCTTCTGGTCTTTTTTGTGGCAGCCAGGCTGCATCTCCAAGTAGTACAGTTTCCTTGTTGACATCATCATCAGCTACTTCTTCTCCTGCTCAGACTCTTCCTTCTCCTTGTCCTCTGCTGCATTGTAAGACATCCATTAAAGTTTGTGTGGCTTTGAGACAACTATTCACAACCAGAAATTAGCTTGTGTGCAAGCTAATCTCCCACCTGGCCAATGTACTGGTGATACAGTTACTGCTGTACCACTTGTGGCAACTGTGACGCAGTTTTGCTCCTTTACCAAAATTTAATTTAGCAGGCATTACTCCGTCCAGCTATCCTTTAAAGTTGTCTTGTCATTCTGGAAATGTGGCGCACTTCCGCACCTTCACCAAAATTTTATTCATCAGGCATTACTGTAACAATACAGCCTGGACTGCAGCGGCTCCCTGTGACGATACGCTGGCTTGCGCTCCAGCGTGAAACGCACCGGCCGTCTGATATGATACGCTGGCTTGCGTTCCAGCGTGGAACGCAGCGACCGCCTGTGTTGTTACGCTGGCTTGCGCTCCAGCGTGGAACGCAGTGGCCGCCGGGCCTTCTGTGACTCCGCCCACTTACCATTCAGCCCTTAAATTGAAGACAGGTGCTAAGCAGGGTGTTCCACTAATGGAGTGCGCACCCTGCTAGCTCCATGGTATCTGAAGACTCTGTCCACATATCCAAACCTGGATGCCTAACTACAGCGTGAAGGACTGTCTACCTTCTTGCCACTGGCCTTCTAGCCAGGACCAACTAACCGCAAGTATATGCCTGTTACCTGCTCTGATTAATGTCCTGGAACTCAGAGTGAACCTACTGCATAGTGTATACTAAACTGTGGACATGCTATACTAACTCTGAACCTACTGCATAGTGTATACCAAACTGTGGACATGCTATACTAACTCTGAACCTACTGCATAGTATATACCAAACTGTGGACATGCTATACAAACTCTGAACCTACTGCATAGTATATACCAAACTGTGGACATGCTATACAAACTCTGAACCTACTGCATAGTATATATCAAACTGTGGACATGCTATACTAACTCTGAACCTACTGCATAGTATATATAAAACTGTGGACATGCTATACAAACTCTGAACCTACTGCATAGTATATATCAAACTGTGGACATGCTATACAAACTCTGAACCTACTGCATAGTATATATCAAACTGTGGACATGCTATACTAACTCTGAACCTACTGCATAGTGTATACTAAACTATGGACATGCTATATTAACTCTGAACCTATGGCATACTATATACTAAACTGAGGACATGCTATATACTAACCTTGAACCTATGGCATACTATATACTAAACTGAGGACATGCTATATACTAACCTTGAACCTATGGCATACTATATACTAAACTGAGGACATGCTATATACTAACCTTGAACCTATGGCATACTATATACTAAACTGAGGACATGCTATATACTAACTCTGAAGCTATTGCATACTAGATGCTAACTCTGAACGTTGCACAAGCTTATACTAACTCGTGACTCCTGTAATTCTGAGAGTCCCTCCTTACCATCAGTAAAACTAATTAGATGGATAGCGGTAAATGATGTTGTTACCCCAAACTCTCCGCCTAAGACTGAGAGTGACGCCTGGGGTACATACTGAGTAACCGCGAATCCCACAGCCAAACACAAGGGTGGTGGGATAATAGTGGATGTCCATTGCTTCCGCAGTTGAGATCCTAACTGATCAACTAGGTGCGTTACAATTACTCCCTCAAGCCATAACTCCCTCATGTCAGAAAAAATGGAATAGTGATTCTGGAAATGTGGCGTACTTCTGTGCCTTCAAAATATAAAGGGGTATTCCAATAATTCCACAGGATAAGGATAACTATTAGATCAATGTGGGTTCTACCGCTAGGACCCCCAACAATCACAAGAACTGTGGCCCAATACACCATGGAGCCCCCAAAAATGAATGAAGCAGCAGGACAGGCATGTGTTCTATTAATTTCCATGAAGCCCCCCCTTCTAATATTTTTAGCTACTCTTATATTATTTACTATTGCTGTCATTCCGTTAAAGGGAACCTGTCACCGGGATTTGGGGTATAGAGCTGAGGACATGGGTTGCTAGATGGCTGCTAGCACATCCGCAATATCCCGTCCCCATAGCTCTGTGTGCTTTTATTGTGTAAAAAAAAACAATTTTATACATATGCAAATGAACCTGAGACGAGTCCTGTACTAGAGATGAGTCAGGGACAGGACTCATCTCAGAAAGAATATCTAAATGATTATGGCATCTAATGGAATATTTTGTTATTACAGAAAAATAATCTGTATGCCTCCAGTTTTAATCGTTAGGACCTATACACTTGTGTGGAGTTGTTTACATAGGGGCACATTTATTAAGATCAGTGTTTTAGACTGTGGTCTTAATAAAACCCTCCACTGGCGGTAGATCCGTCGAAGTTATGTAGAGGTGCTGGCCTCTACATTACTTCGACTGATCCACCTCTGCTTCTAAATGTAAGCCAGCTTCCTTGCTGTCTTACATTTAGACTTTTTTCTATGCCTAAAACAGGCGTTGAAAATGGTAGATGAGATGGGCCTACTGGCCCGTACCCTTCCCACTTTTTTAGACCTGGCATGAGTGGGGAGAAGTGGCAAATTGAAGCAAAAAGGACCTTTGCACAGTATTCTGCACCAGAAATACGCCTAATTTAGATGTATTTCTGTTTAATAAATGACCCCCATAGAACCTAAATTGCAGGTACAAACGAATGTTGGAAAAAACACTTATCGAAAGCTACAGGTACATTTCATTATACACAACACATCTTGTCCGAACATGTATTTGAGATGTAAAATTTAACAATGTATTTCAAGAAAAAACTGAAAAACTAAATATATCATATTCATCCCATTAAATAAATATATTATCCTATTTGTCTGACCAAAGAACTGTCTGAACAATACAGTGTTATCAACCAGCAGTATCAGAAAATCTTCATCGCAAAACAACTGCTAGCTTGATATCTATAAAACAAATATTCACAAGTCTTAAAAACATATTTTCTCAAATTAATCATAAAAAGGCAATTTTTTTTTTTTACATTTTTAGATCGAATCAGAAAACAGATGCTAAAACCTCTTTATTCCCCACCATATCTTCTGATTAAGTTACCAGTTTAATAAGATGCCACTTTTTATTGTGGACTATATATCTAGAATTAGTTTGGATTATAGCTGTGCTCATCTTCAAACGATTGGCAGTTTACAGACGTCTTCAGAAACAATTCTTCACATGCAGTTTATTGGTGTATTGAATATTTCTACAAGTATACAAACAATAGCTCATTATATCGGCATTATAGTCCAGTCTCTCTGCAGCTCGACGCGTGGTGTGTATTGACAGAAGGACAAGCCAGTCACTGGTTTAATTATTTTTAAAACAATACTTGAAAGCAGTTCTTCAAAATGTGCATTTTTATGGAGGTAAAGAGCCTGGTGCTTCTTCTGTGTTCTTTCCTACCTAGCTATTGATGCTGTTGTAAGAACACCTAATTGGATTTTGTTTAGACGGATTTCTCTTTCTCGACCAGAATATTTATTGTAGTTTAGAAGAAACAATAACTGTGTTTCTGTCCTGACTTGGGAATTTTGTTTAAAAGGAATCAAAGGCGACGGTTAGTTTGTGTGGTTACGGGGCCACATAAATCAAAGCTCAATGCTGTTTCTTCTTTTATTTTTAAATTTCACTGAATTCTGGTGATTTCTTTATTTGGGCTTTAAAGCCACTGGCATCCCTGCCTTTTAATTAAGTTATCAAGAACGCTTGGTAGCAGCAGCTAACAGAATCCACCATTGTTTCAATGGAGCACAACTGCCATTATGGTTTGTATTTATTAACATATTAATATATGCAGTCTATATTTTATTACCTTATTGCACTCTGTAAGCTAAATGGAGATCAAAATTATAACGTAGAACTGCTCATATTGTAGTAATGAAGCAGCTCACCGTCATGGTTATCCCCTTCCTCTGTGAATAAGTACAAGAGTTATAATCCTGACATGTTGAGAGAAAATTCTTAAACTAAACTATCCTCAGGATAGATCATCAGTATCTGATTGGTGGGGATCTGATTGTATAGTGGCTTTGCTTGGTATTGCAGTTCAATCTCATTCACTTGCACAAAGGCAATCTAACCAATGTGCTGCAATCTCTTCAAACAGCTGATCAGCAAATGTACCAGCAATTTAACTCCCACAGTGAGATGTAAATAACTTATCCTAAAATAGGTAATCAGTATTTAAATCCCGGATTATCTCCTTAAAGGGTTTGTCCACCATCGGGTTCCATTCAGCCAGATGTCCCCCCATGTCACTAGACCTGCGGAGGGAAGCATACTTACCTGTTCCCAGCTTCTCGGTTCTAGCTTCTTCAATCTCCTGCTGCTGCTGCAATACATCCCTAGTTAGTAAACTTCCTGCTTGAAGGTGATCATGTGGCTGCTGCATTTAATGACTGGCTGCATCTTTGACTTTTCCCATATGTGGCCACAACAAACAGGAAGTTTATTAGCAGGAATCGTAGAAGCCATGACTGGAGAATGAAGGAGCAGGGACCCAGCAGTGAGAAGAAGGTAAGTATGCTTCCTTCCACATGTCCACCAAAGTGGGGGGGGCGGGCAATCTGGCAAGTAGGGCCCCAGAGGTGGACAACCCCTTTAAGTCTCACATTAGAGATGAGTTAACTTCTTGAAATTCGCTTCATGCCTGATTCGTCAAATTTTTCAAACAATTAGATTTGTGTCCGAATCGATTGTACACAATCAAAGTTTTTCTAAATGGCCTGAAAATTGGTATATGATACACTGAGATTTCATAGGACTGTTTTTTTTAGATATATCTTTTCATTGTCTCTTTTGAAAAAAATATTTTTAATTTTTGCTTTCTCTCCCTTCCCAATCTCTTAAGCTCTTGAACGCAACGACAGCAATAGCAAGTAATGTCAGTGTGGCACTGACATATATAGCTATGGCTAAATGCATGGTTGACGGTGTTAACAAACAGTGTATTTAAAAACACACTGTCCTGTTGCATTTGTTATACTTTTTCATATTAGAAAGCTTCCAAACATTGTCCCTTGTAGGGGTCAGATGGTATTTAAACACACACAATGTTATGGAAAAATAACAGTGACTTGTTAGAACCGTGTCCACAAATTATGTCTTAATGGGGGCCTTTACCTGTTTATACTCATGCATATTAATGTAACAAAAAAACTGTGGCTTGTTCTGCACAAGTGTTCAAAAATGATGCCTTATAGGGGGCAGAATTCCTGCATGTATTCATACAAGCACAAGTGTTAATTGTCAAAAGAAACAGTAACTTGTTCTGAACAAACCTGGAAAATTGTCTCTTCATTGCGAGCAGTAGCAGTACAGTGTGGATATAGAAAGGTATGTTAATAGTGGTATGTGGAAATATAACCAGGAGCATGCTTCTACTGGGAAAGACAATTTTTTTAAATATAGCTTTTAATTAGTGTAGATAAAGTACAAGGCCTAAAACAAACAAAACACCTTTTTGAAATAAAAAAAATATACCAAAGTGGATATCTTACCAGATCTAGTAGAATCTGACATGTAAAAATGAATACTTCAGGTGGGATCAGGAAGGGAAGACCTGGCTGCTCCTATTAATGCCTAAATGCCCGACACCTGATCTTTTTTTCCAGGTCGGTGCAGTGACCACCCAGTCGGGAGTGATCCCCCTGGAGTTTCCCTAGCCTGCTTAACTACAGTAGAACACTGGACATAGTCCTATAATTGAAATCCTCTGACTTGTGGCTATAATAAACAAATATAAGTGTAAGGAGACATCAGAGCAGTCAGAAGAGAACGGTGAAGATGAAGGTTTATCTTTTACTGGTAGCTATGTAAGTGTGCATAGATGTAATTAATTTCACCACACAGTCAAAAGTTCATTCAAAATTAAATGGCATCTGACAGCAGATTTGACCTATAAAGTTGGCTGACCTTTTGCATGTTCATGTGTAGCAATTGGGGATGAGCAAATCGACTTCTGATGAAACATCCTAAGTCAATTCCCATAAAACTTCATCCCATTGCTACTTGCTCATCCCAAGTAGCAATGTATTTTAGTGGTCCTTTCCCCTTTAATTACTTGCAATGTAGTTGGTTAGTGGTGCCTGATA
The DNA here is from genome assembly GCF_014858855.1 of Bufo gargarizans. Taxonomy (NCBI): domain Eukaryota; kingdom Metazoa; phylum Chordata; class Amphibia; order Anura; family Bufonidae; genus Bufo; species Bufo gargarizans. Next base: position 554,452,857 of record NC_058080.1, on the reverse strand, counting down.
TCCGGGGTTCCTGAAGTAAGAAGTAACTGTACATGTGTACTGACCTTTAGGTGAGGTTAGGAGGTGCCAGGAGACTAGAAAACTTCTAGCTGTGTAACAAAGAGCTCAGCTCCATTGAAGACGTCATGAGCATCCGCTGAATGACTTATTGGGCACTGGTCAATGTGAGCTCACTTATTTGTTTCACGTCTTTCAGTGACTGCTACTTACTTTACTCTGTGTATGTATATATATATATATATATATATATATATATACACACACACATACAGTAAATATAAATATTTTATCATTGTTTAGTAAACTTTTATGCATCTAAGTCGCGTTAAGTCATAAGTGCCTCTAGGAGCAATGGGGCGTCACCGTTACACCTGGAGGCTCTGCTCTCTGTACAATTGCCGCGCCCTCTCCACTTTGACAGGGCCAGGTAGTGAAAACATCATTACTGACTGGCCATGTCAATTAAAGTGCTGTGGGAGCTGGCAATTGTAGAGAAAGCAAAGCCTCCATGTGCAATGGCAACACCCCTGTTTCTTCTAGAAGCTCATTTGCATATATTAAAACGCATTATTTCTCAGCAATATGGGCACTTATGAACATGGGACCAATACTAATGCCTTCAGACGCCAAGCACATATGCAACAGATCAGCCAGTTTCATAGGTACAAATCTGCTGACAAATGCTGCAGTTTTACCAGGTTTACTCCAGCTTGTAATGAGGTTATTTGGCATGTATTTTTTCCAGGTAAAAAATATAACATAAATGTACTGTATTTCAATTGTATAAACTGCATGGCCAATAACCACATCACAAAATCACAGCAATCATGGTGAAACCAAGTGCTTTTTCAACAGCACTTTTTGTTACTGCATTGTCAAAATCATTTTTGTAGCTACTGTATACAAAAATCCTGAGGCCTTTTTGACTGATAGTTTTTTGCTCTGTATATTTTTGTATGTGGATTTGAATAGCTATAATAAAAGTTAAATTTCAATATGAGCATTAAATTGAGCTACTGTATACCATCAAGTCAATACGCAGCTATAACTGAACTAATGGAGACCTGAGCACTAAACGTGCCAAGGGCAGAAGAAGCTCTAAATGCAGTTCTGGTGGTAGCTCGTCATCCTCATCCATCTCCTCCATGGGACTTTCTTCATATGGATCTCTAACAGCTACAAAATGCGTAAGCTATTCTTCTTCCACCATACTATGTTTTATCAGTGTGTGCGTCTGCTCTAAGATAAATATCATTGGAATAATATCATTGGTCCACAGTTTTTCCTACTGACAAAATGTTGGCCTCTTTGAAGGGCCTTGGTATGCAATAGGCGTTCCTGATGAGCTGCCACTGCCTGACCTTGAAAAAACACATGCTCCCTGCTGTGGTGGTCTGGTGCATGACCAAATCATTCACGCATTACACTGCACACATATGCTCTAGCATTCTAGAAATCCAAGGAGTTGGAACGTGGTCGATCAATGGTACACAGGCAGATAATTCTGTTGCTGCAAAACCAATAGGGCATTCCTTGCCACATAAAAATGGCTGAAATGGGAGGACAGTTTCCTGCACATGCCCCCACCCTCTGCAAGCCAATGTACTCTTTAATAAAGCGCTGCATGACTAAATTTATCATGTACACCATGCAGTGAGCATGTGTTTCCCCCAAATGCAGCATAGCCAGGATGCTCCTGCTATTGTCACTGACCACCTTGCCCATTTGGACTTGGCAGCCAGCAGGATGTTTGCTGCTTGATGCACTTTAGAAAGAGATCGCCTGTGTGGCTAATCTTGCTCAGGCTGTTTAGCTTTAACATGGCAGGACAATGCTTCAATTTAGACATATGATAGCATAGCTGCTCCCACCGCCCTCCTCCTCTGATGTTACTTCCTCCTCAGCACCCTCATCCGGCTCCCAGGTCCTCCCCAATATACAATCATCGGCATCCCCACACTCCATGTCACTTCCATCAGACTGTAATATGTCATTGACATCCAAATCAGGCGAACGGTGTAGGAATTACAACAGTTTGCATATTTGCCTCCCACTTGTTAAGGGACCAAAAGTAATAGGACAGAATAATAATCATAAAGCAAACTTTCACTTTTTAATACTTGGTTGCAAATCCTTTGCAGTCAATTACAGCCTGAAGTCTGGAATGCATAGACATCACCAGACACTGGGTTTCATCCCTGGTGATGTTCTGCCAGGCCTCTACTGCAAGTTCCTGCTTGTTCTTGGGGCATGTTCCATTCAGTTTTGTCTTCAGCAAGTAAAATGCATTCTCAATCGGGTTCAGGTCATGTGATTGACTTGGCCATTCCATAACATTCCGCTTCTTTCCCTTAAAAAACTATTTAGTTGCTTTTGCAGTATGCTTTGGGTCATTGTCCATCTGTACTGTGAAGCACCGTCCAATGAGTTCTGAAGCATTTGGCTGAATAGGAGCAGATATTGCCCAAAACACTTCAGAATTCATCCTGCTGCTTTTGTCAGCAGTCACATCATCAATAAATACAAGAGGGTCAGTTCCATTGGCAGCCATACATGCCCATGCCATGACACTACCACCACCATGCTTCATTGATGAGGTGGTATTCTTAGGATCATGAGCAGTTCCTTTCCCTCTCCATATTCTTCTCTTCCCATCACTCTGGTACAAGTTGATCTTGGTCTCATCTGTCCATAGGATGTTTTTCCAGAACTGTGAAGGCTTTTTTAGATGTAATTTGGCAAACTGTAATCTGGCCTTCCTTTTTTTAAGGCTCACCAATGGATTATATCTTGTGGTGAACCCTCTGTATTCATTTTGGTGAAGTCTTCTCTTGATTGTTGACTTTGACACACATACACTTACCTCCTGGAGAGTGTTCTTGATCTGGCCAACTATTGTGAAGGGTGTTTTCTTCATCAGGGAAAGAATTCTTCGGTCATCCACTACAGGTGTTTTCCGTGGTCTTCTGTGTCTTTTGGTGTTGCTGAGCTCATCGGTGCGTTCCGTCTATTTAAGAATGTTTCAAACAGTAGTTTTGGACACGCCTAATGTTTTTGCTATCTCTCTGATGGGTTTGTTTTTTCAGCCTAATGATGGCTTGCTTCACTGATAGTGACAGCTCTTTTGATCTCGTCTTGAGAGTTGACAGCAACAGATTCCAAATGCAAATAGCACACTTGATAATGAACTCTGGACCTTTTATCTGCTCATTGTAATTGGGATAATGAGGGAATAACACACACCTGGCCATGGAACAGCTGAGAAGCCATTTGTCCCATTACTTTTGGTCCCTTAACAAGTGGGAGGTACATATGCAAACTGTTGTAATTCCTACACCATTCACCTGATTTGGATGTAAATACCCTCAAATTAAAGCTGACAGTCAGTCTGCAGTTAAAGCACATCTTGTTCGTTTCATTTCAAATCCATTATGGTGGTGTATAGATCCCAAAATGTTAGAATTGTGTCAATGTCCCAATATTTTTGGACCTGACTAGTCATAGTTCGCATATAAATTGATCGTAGGTTTTTAATTGTTAGTAGTCAATTGCCCAGGTCTGAATGATCTGGGCTCGCCCTTCCAGTACAATCCTTCAGCCAGGTGCATTTGTCTATGTACTTGACAGGGATTCTCGCTGCTTTGAATGTCTTTTGATTATTATTACAGAGCAAATCATACAGCGCATTAGGCCGATAAGCACAGTGGCCGGACACCACGTGGGTCGCGGCACGAATGAGGGGGTAAATGCAAGACAAAGTGCGCATAAAGAATCTCCACCAAGCTGGAAAGTACCACACACGTGGGACACCAAGAGCACAACACAAGTCAGCATTTCCCAGCAGTGAGAGATGACGCAGCACAACTTCAGGAGTGGTAATATTGAACTCAGTACTATTGGATACATTTATTAAATTCTTCCATTAACAATAATCCATTACTAAAATTACTACTAAGACCAGGGCAATTGACTACTAACAATTAATAACCTATGATCAATTTATATGTAGACTATGACTATATATCAAGTAGCATATGAAGATATAAGATAACCATTCATCTCCACTAGCGAATTTATGAAAAGTTAGATTCAGCTGATTCGCCACATTTTACAAACATTTTACTTTTTTGTAAGTAGCGGGTGCAATGACATGGAGCAGCTATAGCCCCGCCCCCGTCATTGTACCTCTCCTATGCCGTGTTCATATATGATTGCAGCATCTGAGTGTAAACAGTGTGAAATTAACATAAAATAAATAAATCAAACTTACCACCTCCATTTGCTCACGATGGACTGGCCACCGCGATCTTGCTTGAAGATCTGGAGCGAAATCTCACGCAGCGTAGGATCACTTCACCCACTTCGTGTGATTCGATTTGCTCATCTCTAATTTCAACCATTTTAACTTGTTTTTACATATCATATTTTTGAGGGTTTTATTTTTCATTCTTTATTGATTTACTATATAATCATGCATTGTATTTAATTAAATGATTGATTTATATAAACCAGCAATATTCTATAACATTAGTTCGGCTCGAGCATCGCGATGCTCGGCACATTGCTGTGTTCGACCGAATACCACGTGTGCTCAAGCGCGATGCTCGAGTCTCCTCCCTGCACGTTTGTTGGCTGCTACGCAGCCAATAAATGTGCAGGTAAGTACTACCACTCACTGTAATGCCGTAGCTATGTTGGTTACTGGCATTACAGTGATTGGCTCGTTGGAATGCATCATTGGGTGCTATAAAGCACCTGATGACACATGGTTCGGTCAGTCTTAGTCAGGGAGAGCTGTGCTGTAGAAGGGACAGATAGTGTAGGAAATTGAATTTTATTTTTTTGTTAGGCAAGGTTGGTGTTAGAGACCCATAAGTCCTTTTAAGGACAATTGTTGTATCTAGCAGCAATATATATTTTTAGCACAACCTGCGCTAAATATCTTGCAATTGTTTGGCCGCTGCAGACAGCGACATTATCTGCGCTACATCTCCTGTGTATCGTGTGCGCAGCCTAAAAATATCTGCGACATCTGGGCACGGTGAAACTCATGCATGATACCTAGCTTCATGTCCCAGTTTGCAGGGTGGCGCAGGACACGACTCTCGAAGTTAGACCAGTGCGACGAGGTGGTCAGTTGGTTTGCAGCAGATAATGCTTCCAGTTGGTTAAGCACCACCCAGTCTTACAGAAAGTCCAGTTTTAGTAGCCAAGAGTCTGGTCAACAGAGTCCTCACCCTGATCCTCCTTCCTCCCACCATGGAGAGTCTTGCCAAACAAGTGATCCCACATTCTGATATTCCGAGGAGCTCTTTTCATCGCCATTCCTTGATTTGGGCCTCTCGCCAACCCCGCTTGAAGAAGGACATGAGGCGATTGTGTGCACCGATGCTCAAACTCTTGAGCATCCACAGTCACAATAGGATGATGGTGGGGAACGGCAATTAGTGTCTGAAGAGGTTGATGATGAGGATGAGACACAGTTGTCAATAAGTGAGGTTGTTGTTAGGTCAACAAGTCAGGAGGATGACCAGAGAGTGGAAGAGGAGGTGGTGGACGATGAAGTCACTGACCCAACCTAGGAAGGTGGCAAGCCGAGTGAGGACAGCAGTACAGAGGGGGAGGGATCCACAGCACCGCAACAGGCTGGAAGAGGCAGTGGGGTGGCAAAAGGGAGAAGGCGGGCCACACCAAACAGGCCGGCAATTGTTCCCCAGAGCACCCCCTTGTGGCACTCTCTCTTGCCAAGGGGTAGGTGTTCCGTAGTCTGGCGCTTTTTTGAGGAAAGTGTGGACGATAAAAGAATTGTCATTTGCAACCTGTGCCATATCAAAATGAGCAGGGGTGTGAACACTAGCAACCCCACAACAACCAGCATGATCTGCCACATGGCATCAAAGCACCCTAATAGGTGGGCCGAACACCTGGGTACACAATCAGTGTCTGTGGGTCACACCACTGCCTCCTCTTCCCCTGTTTACGTGAAGGCCAATCCCCTGTCCAAGACCCAGGCCCGGATGCCTCCCGCCCTGCACCTGGACCTTCTCAAGCACCATCAGCTAGCACATCCACTTCTGTGTCCCAGCACAGCGTACAGATGTCCATACCCCAGGCCTTTGAAACGCAAAAATACCCAGCCACCCACCCACAGGCCATAGCACAACCAAGCATGGTTGTGTCTGATAATAACCATAACTTGGTGGCAGCTTTGGAGCTTGGCAAGCTCACACACATACCATGCCTAGCCCACGTGTTTAACTTAGTGGTTCATCGGTTTCTCAAAACCTACCCTGATTTGCCTAAGCTACTGGTGAAGGTGGGCCATGTGTGTGTCCATTTCCGAAAGTCATCTACAGCCTCCGCCGGTCTGGCAACGCTGCAGCAACACTTGCAATTGCCAGCTCACCGACTGTTGTGCGACGTGAGCACGCACTGGAACTCCACATTCCACATGTTGGCCAGGCTTTCTGAGCAGCAGAGGGCAGTAGTGGAATACCAGCTGCAACATGGTCGTTGCCTTTCCAGTCAGCTTCCGCTCTTCACAAGCGAAGAGTGGGCATGGATGTTTGAACTCTGAGGTTTTATGCAACTTTGAGGAATCAACACAGATGGTGGTTATCAGCGTAACCATTCCACTTCTGTGTCTACTGAAACGTTCGCTTCTCACAATGAAGGCAGATGCTTTGCATGTGTAAGAGGTGGAAATGGGGGAAGACAATACACAAGGTGATAGCCATACCACCCTCAGTTCATCTTCTCAGTGCAAATTGGATGAGGAGGAGTAGGAGCAGGAAACGTTTGCCTCCGCTACAGAGGGTAGTACCCACAGCAGGTTTATTGCATCTGTTCAGTGTGGATGGGCTAAAGGGGAGGAAGAGGATGAGGAGATTGAGAGTTGTCCTCCTGATGAGGACAGCAAAGTCTTGTCTGTTGGGACTCTGGCACACATGGCTGACTTTATGTTATGCTGCCTTTCCTGTGACCCTCGCGTTATTTGCATTTTGGCCAACACCGATTACTGGTTGTTCATTCTTCTCAACCCCCGCTAAAATAGAACTTCTCATCTCTTATTCCTGTGGTGGAGAGGACTAGCAAAATTGTGCAATACCAGAAGGCCTTTGTGGAAAAATTGCTCCAAATATTTCCAGCTGACAACACTGGCAGCAGATTACATAGTTCCTTTGGCAACCGAGAAGGAGAGATGAGGGGAACACACAGCAGTTCCAACAGAGGCAAGGCAACACTCTCCAAGGGCTGGGACAGTTTCATTACACCCACTAGCAGCTTCACCCTGATGCGCAACCTAGTGTCACAAGGAGAGAAAAGTTTTGGAAGATGGTGGAGTACGTAGCAGACCGTGTCTGCATCCTCAATGATCCCTCTGTGTCTTACAACTATTGGGTGTCCAAGCTGGACACGTGGCACGAACTGGCGCTCTATGCCTTGGAGGTGCTGGTCTACCCTGCCGCCAGCGTTTTGTCAGAGCGGGTATTTAGTGCTGCTGGGGGTATAATAATCCGACTGTCAATTGAAAATGCTGACAGGTTGACTGTTATCAATATGAACAAGGCCTGGATTGCCCCTGACTTCTCTACTCCCCCAGAGGAAAGCGGCTGGACATTTAAAAGGCACTTTAAATGTGGCTTTTATGGTGTATTGAATACACTGTATTCCCATGCATCCGTTCCACCACAAAAAGTGTATATGATTCAATCTTCTCCTCCATCATATCAACATGCTTATTCGGCTGCCCTCGCTCCTAATGTTTTAGAGCGACAGCTCAGCAGCAGGCCCTCAACCATAATTTTTTCCATGGTCAGATCAGCAGCAGGCCCTCGACCATAATTTTTTTCGATGGTCAGATCAGCAGCAGGCAATCGCCCCTAATGTTTTAGAGAGTCAGCTCAGCAGCGGATCCTCAACCATAATTTTTTCGATGGTCAGCTAAGCAGCAGGCCCTCGCTCAATTGTTTCCATGGTCAGATCAGCAGCAGGCCCTCGCCCCTAATGTTTTAGATGGTCAGATCAGCAGCAGGCACTCGCCCCTAATGTTTTAGAGAGTCAGCTCAGCAGCGGATCCTCAACCATAATTTTTTCCATGGTCAGATCAGCAGCAGGCCCTCACCTCTAATGTTTTAGAGGGTCACCAGCAGGCCCCTGCTCCTAATGTTTGAGGGTCACCAGCAGGCCATCAATCATAATTTTTCAAGAGTGTGTATGATGCCCTCCTATGTGTAATAAAGGGTGTATTGGAGTGCCGGTTTCTTGTAATTTTTGGCAACCCTTTCCGTTAGTGCATAGGCTTTATAAGTGCCGGAGTCCCACTACCTGAACAATTGTACCACAATGTGAATGAGGCCCTCCTTTATGTGATATACAGGTTGTATCGGTGTGCCTCTTCCTTGTCATTTTTGGTACCTCTTGCACTTTATATACAAGTAAATATACAGGAAAGAATGTTTCCTAACAATTTTTCCTCAAAAAATCGATGTTATCTTTGTCTTTGTGCGTATTATTGTCAGTCTGTAAAATTGGCCTACTACTCAGACAACATCGTTCCCAGAAACGACGTGGGAGTCCAAGATGCATCCAGACATCCTCCCCATGCTTTCCCGAACCATTTCAGTGGTGTTTCCATACATTTCTGACCTTTTCATGTGAACCAGACACCCTCCCCTCTTCAGAGCAGGGGGTGCCTGGTTTAATGCTCGGGTTCTCCCATTGACTTCTATTGTGCAGAGCACCCAAGCATCCCAAGGTGTTCTACTTGAGCACCCGAGCACTTTGGTGCTCGATCAACATTAATGGTAGTGTGCCTGTCAGTTTGTCCCTTTATTTGACAGCTATACATGGGGTCCACCATCTCCCTCCTGAAGCTCCTTCTCATGACCGTCCAGACACTGACTGTTTTCACACAAGTCATCAACAGGGGCACCATTTTGAGTATCATTTAGCAGTTTTAGCACTGCACTACATGTGTTTCTAGGGTCTGTTATTCTAAGATAACAAAACATGCTAAAGGGATCCTTCTCAGAGAACTGCATCTGTCTCTAAAACAGGGCTACTAGAAATGTATATGGCAGCCAGAGATGGTCTGGAACATGGAAATAGTCAAGCAGAAGCTAATGGGATTTATAGAAATGGCATGGCACAACAAGCTAAACTGTTTCAATAACATGTAGGGCGCAAAAACAACGTGGCTTGCTGTGCCGTGCTGTTTCGGTAGCTACCATGAGAGTTTTGAAAATGGTGTAGCACAACCTGCACAGGTGTTTTCGTAATCCTAACCACTTATGGCCACTGCATCCAGGCACAAGGAGGTATGTGTCTTCAGATCCTAAAGGTGAGACCCACAGTTATCAGACATTTATAAAATATCCTGCCGCTATACCTTAAATGTCTCAGATGAGAATACCTCTTAAAAAGATCACTAAATCTTTGCTGAAAATATTAAGAGACAGAAGAACAGCTCAGAGTGCTCTGCCCTTTCAGTTCCCATTAGGTCTGCTTGGCTTTTCAAGCAAGTGGAGTACATATCCATAGAAAGTACATGACATCTGTACTCCACATTCTAGAAAAACTGCACTGCGCTTCTGCCCTTTCTTCTTTTCAACAAAGTATTTGTTACTCTTTAAATGCAATTTTCCTTTTTATTGGACTCTTTATAGAGACCCCAGTCTAGAAAAGGACTAAATATACCGTTTGACTAAATGTTTAAGTACTTCCTTCATTGCACTTATGACTAGGTACTTCCAGCACGCTGTATAAAGATCGCAGGTGTTTTTACACATCCCAGTGGTGAGATGTGCTTTGGAAATTAAATCACTGAGAGCTCTCCTTAGCATTTAGACATAGAAAACAATTAAGGGTTAGAAAAAAAAACACAAGGAGAGACCAAGTACCCCACCGCACAGATATTCCCACCAGACCAGGGGATGTACACGAATCTACAAGTAATTGTGCTGCTGAAAACATAGAAATGATGTAATTAGACTTCAGACCAGAGCACATCTTAATTTAAATAAGAAAAAGGCAGCACATTTGAAATTGATGTTATGAGTTGATGTGGTCGGTGAAAGCCTGTAACTCTTGTTTATGAATTTTAATGTGTCATCCACATATCTGAACCAATGACTCGATGTAATTCCCTGAAAGTGGTCAGGGCATTCCTTTCTACTTCCTCCATATACAGGTTCGCTACAATAGGTGAGACTGGCGATCCCATAGCACAGCCATGTTTTTGCTTGTAGAACTTGTCCTTATACTTGAAGTAGGTGGTACTCAGACAAAAGGTCCAGTAAGGCACACACTTCGTCTGGGCTAAGTTCTGTCAGATGAGACCAGAAGAAACAATGGTCTCCTATGATGTTACATCCCTCTTCACCTGCATACCCACTACAGAGGCAATTGAAACAGTTACTAGACAACACCTTAGGCTGCAGAACAGAACTTAGCCCAGACGAAGTATGTGCATTACTGGACCTTTGTCTGAGTACCACCTACTTCAAGTATAAGGACAAGTTCTACAAGCAAAAACATGGCTGTCGCCAGTCTCGCCTATTGTAGCGAACCTGTATATGAAGGAAGTAGAAAGGAAAGCCCTGACCACTTTCAAGGGAATTACACCAAGTCATTGGTTCAGATATGTGGATGACACTTGGGTTAAAATTCATTTTAACCCCACATCAACTCAGTGGCTCATAACAGCAATTTCACGCGGGAAGATATGCAGAAAAACAAACTGGCGTTTCTGGACTGTCTTATAACAGTGAAAGAGGGAAGGAAGCTGGGAATAGAGGTCTATCGAAAACCAACACACACAGACCAGTACCTGCTATTTGATTCCCACCTTCCTCTAGACCACAAACTGGGAGTCATCCAGACTCTACACCACCGGGCAGAGAAAATCCCCACCAGCACAGAGGCCAAGGCGAAGGAACTCAAACACCTCAGAGGGGCACTTAAAACTTGTGGGTATCCAGTTTGGGCCTTTGTCAAAACAGAAGGAAGGAGAAGAAAGAGCACCAAGACTACCAGTGAGGGCGAGAAGCATGACAGACGCAAGAATATGGTTATCCCTATTGTAGCTGGGGTGTCTGAGAAACTCAAAAGGATTTTTAATAAACATCACATTACTGTTTGCTTTAAACCCAGCAACACACTGAGGCAACAATTTGTTCACCCCAAAGACCCAACGCCTAAACACAAGATGGACAACATTGTGTACGCAGTCCAGTGCAATGAGGAATGCTCAGAACTTTAAATCAGCGAAACAAAACAACTACATCAGCGTATGGCTCAGCATAGAAGAGCCAAAACCTCTGGTCAAGATTCAGCCGTGTACTTACATCTAAAAGGAACAAGTCACACCTGAAGACAGTCAAGTACGTGTTTTGGATAAGGAGGCCGATTGGTACAAACGAGGCGTGAAGGAGGCCATCGACGTAAAAATGGAGAAGCCAAGCTTGAATAGAGGTGGGGGTGTTAGACATCTATTGTCTGCCACATACAATGCGGTCTTGAAACCTTTTTCTGGGAAGTCTTTATCACCTACTGACTCCAATTAGGATAATGGAATCAACACCTTTGACCCAATGCTGGGTATAATTACCAGATGTGGATTCAGTTACATATTTATTCCCAGAATTTTTGTACAGTCACTCAGAATTGAGAAAGCTTGTTGGAAGAACGAGTGAAACGTTTTCAAGAAATCTACAGTACGTCCAGTTGCCTTGATTTATTATTTACAGATACATCTATTTCATTGTGTGAGAAATACTTTTTTTTGGCAATAAAGTACCTTTGCTGCCTTCACTGCATAGCAAAGCGGGCAATAAGTTAAAAAAAAACTCATCTGTTCCATTGTTGATGACATTAACCATTTTTTCCCATCCAAAAACCCCTGCTCTGCCTGGGTGACAGGGATCTAAATTTCTAAAATGCGTCTGTTCTATTGTTGGGTGACATTAACCTATTTTGGCCATCAAAAAAACCCTGCCCTGCATTGTTCACAAGGAACTTAATTTAGTAAAAACGTCTGTTGGCCATCAAACCTATTTTGGCCGTCAAAAAAACCCTGCCCTGCATTGTTCACATGGAACTTAATTTAGTAAAAACGTCTGTTACTTCGGTGGGTGAACGCAAAAAATGAGGAGAGCGTCAAACAAGGGACGTGGCCCTGGTCGTTGTGCTGCTGGTGTTGGTGGAGCTCCTGTTGCAGGGAGAGGGCGTGGTCAATCTGTGCAAGCTACACACCCAAGTAAAACACCTACCTCAGGTGAGTAGGCAACAGAACCTTCAGCGGTATTCGGTCGGGCCTAATGCGGCTCTACGAATGGCGAGGACAGAACTAGTACAGGCAATAGTAGATTGGGTGGCTGACAGTGCCTCCAGTTCCTTCACATTGTCTCTCACCCAGTCTCCTGCTGAAAGATCAGAGTTGGCATCTGCAGCCCATGGCCATCAGTCTTTCACCTCACCCCCTTGCAAATCAGCCAAGCAGTCTGAGCCCCAAGACATGCAGCAGCCTGTTCTCCTTTTTTATGACTCTGCTGGCAGGGATTACCAGGGCCATCCACATATCTCTGCCCCAGAAGTGGAAGAGATTGAGTGCACCGATGCCCAACCACTTATGTTTCAGGATGAGCACATGGGAGGACCACCGCAGCACGTCTAGGATGATGACAAAACACAGGTGCCAACTGCTGCTGCTTTCTGCTGTGTGCAGACCAAAAAGGGGGGCAGGGGTGAAGACTGGGTGGAAGATGACATGGAGAACAATGAGGTCCTCGACCCCACATGGAATCAAGGTCATGTGAGTGACCCGTGTAGTTCGGAGGAAGAGGCGGTGGTCGCACAGAGCCACCAGCACAGCAAAAGAGGGAGCAGAGTGTAAAAGCGGAGCAACCGTCCCCTAGTATGCCTGCTACTGCCCACCACACCAAGGGACCGAGCACCCCAAAGCCAGCTCCAAGGAGTTCCCTGGCGTGGCAGTTCTTCAGACAATGTGCTGACGACAAGACACAAGGGGTTTGCACGCTGCGCAATCAGACCCTGAAGCGAGGCATAAATGTTCTTCACCTGAGCGCAACCTGCATGACCAGGCATCTAAGTGCAAAGCATGAGCTACAGTGGAGTAGACAACTCAAAAAACAAGAAAGGTCTCTGGCTCCTTCTGCTTCCTCCTCTGTTGCAGTCTCGGCCTCTTCATCCCCCTCTGGAGTGACAGTGGCACCTGCCACCCTGCAAACAGAGGATGCAGCAGCAACACCACCACCTCGGTCACCAAGCATCTCCACAATGTCCCATGGAAGCATTCAGCTGTCTATCTCCCAAACACTGGAGCGAAAGAGGAAGTACCCCCCTACCCAACCACGATCCCTGGCCCTGAATGCCAGCATTTCCAAATTCCTGGCCTTTGAAATACTGTCATTCCTTCTGGTGGACATGGACAGTTTTAAGAATCTGATGGCGGTGGCTGTCCCACAGTACGTTGTGCCCAGCCGCAACTATTTTTCCAGACGAGCCATCTCTTCCCTGCACAACCAAGTGGGGGACAAAATCAGGTGTGCACTGTGCAACACCATCTGTGGCAAGGTCCCCATAAATACAGATACGTGGACCAGTAACCACGGTCGGGGACGTTATATCTCACTGGGTAAATGGCACACTGGGTAAATGCAGTGGCGGCTGGGACTGAGGCGGATAGCAGTTTGGCGCATGTCCTTGCACCACCGAGGATTGTAGGGCGTTTCTCTTTGCCTCCTGTTGCTTCCTCCTCCTACTCCACTTCCTCCTCCTCTACCGCCTCCTCATCCAGTCAGCGTAACACCTTCACCACCAACCAGCACAGCAAGGGGGAAAACGACAGTAGGCAGTTTTGAAACTTACCTGTTTGGGGGACAAACCCCACACCGCTCAGGAGCTGTGGACAGGCATGGAACAACAGACCAATGAGTGGTTGGTGCCAGTGAGCCTCAAGCACGGCCTGGTGGTGTGCAATAATGGGCGAAATCTCGTAGCAGCTCTGGGCCTAGCTGGTTTGATGCACATCCCTTGCCTGGCGCATGTGCTGAATGAAATTTAATAACTTGACCCACCCAATCAGATTTCCGCCATTGACCTCCCTTGGATGTGGTAATTGTTTTCTCAGGCTCCCTATCTGACATGGAACCCTGATTCCCCGTTACCTGTGATCACCCTGGTAGGCGCATAAAAGAACATTGAAAGTTAAGAGGGAAGATATCCAATATCCAAGATATCCAATCCTGGGCCTCACTCTTCGGCCTCTCCTGTATAACGTTTCCTCATCCAAAATACCGCAGTGACATTCCCTGTAATTTTTTATTACTCATTCCAATAACAGGGCATCTTAGGAGTCCTGTATTGTTCTTTATCGTCACTACCTCCCCGAGTCGGGAGTGGGTAATTGCAGTGCGCCTCCTACCTTCCTTCAATTTTTCTGCTTTAATAACTTGTCCCACCATCTCCACCCAGTCAGATTTTCGCCATTGACCACCCTTGGATGTGGTATCCCTTTCTCTGGCTCCCTCTCTGGCATGGAACCCTGATTCCCGTTACCCGTGATCACTGTGGTAGGCGCATAAAATCGAAAGTTGATAGGGAAAATATCCAGTTGGATCATGGACGTCACGGGGATGTATGACATGGTGGAGCATAACGTGTGCACACGCCTACACATACTGACTTATTGGTCCGCCCCTTCAACTTCTGGGTCTCTAAATTGGGCACATGGCCTGAGCTTGCCCTTTCCACCTTGGAGGTGCTGGCCAGCCCTGCAGCCAGTGTATTGTCTAAACGTTTGTTAAGCACGGCAGGAGGGGGTTATCACAGACAAGTGCAGCCGCCTGTCCACAGCCAATGTGGACAAGCTCATGTTCATTAAAATGAACCAGGCAGGGATCCCACAGGACTTGTCCGTACCATGTGTAGAATAGACATGTATACTGGTCTCACCCAGCAATTGTTGTACTCCAGCGCACTTTCTCTTTGTTTTATTTTTTATATTTTCCAATGTTTTGGGGTCTACTCAAATTTAAACAAAAAAATAATAAAAAACAAAGCCAAAAACCCGTGTTGGCTACCTCTTCCTCCTCCATCGCCGCTTCCACCTACACCGCCACATCCACCGCCTCCTCAACATGGACCTCCTCCTCCTAGATCAAGATTTTATTAAAAAAATGTACGTATTTTATGTTAGTTTAAGTCATTTCCCTATCCACATTTGTTTGCAGAGCACTTGCCATGCTCTTAACCACATTTTGCCCTTTCCATGACTTTTTTAGAGCCATTTTAGTGCTCCAAAGTTTGGGTCCCCATTGAGTTCAATGGGGTTCGGGTCAAGTTTGGGTCAGGAACTCAAACTTTTTTGCAAAGTTCGGACGATCCCGTTGAACCCGAACTTCCAGGTGTCCGCTCAACTCTATACAGTAATTAACTCCTTAACCCTTTCATGACCAACGGTCATTGATGCCCCAGTGTCCAGGTCAAAATTAAAAAAATTGTGTGGTAATTGCTTTGGAACACTTATTTATCCAAGCCATTCTGAGATTGTTTTCTCGTGACATATTGTACTTCATGATGGTCATAAATTTGTGTCAATATATTTCACTTTTATTTATGAAAAATCCCAAATTTATCAACAATTTAGAAAAATTCACAATTTTCAAAATGTCAATTTTTTCTGCTTCTAAAACAGAAAGTCATACCTAATAAAATATTTATTACTTAACATTTCCCATATGTCTACTTTATGTTGGCATCATTTTGGAAATGTCATTTTATTTTTTTAGGACGTTAGAAGGCTTAGAAGTTTAGAAGCAATTCTTAAAATTTTAAAGAATTTCCAAAACCCACTTTTTAAGGACCAGTTCAGGTCTGAAGTCCCTTTGTGGGGCTTACATAGTGGAAACCCCCCATAAATAACCCCATTGTAGAAGCTACACCCCTCAAGTTACTCAAAACTGATTTTACAAACTTTGTTAACCCTTTAGATGTTCCACAAGAATTAACGGAAAATGGAGATGAAATTTTAAAATTTCACATTTTTGGCAGATTTTCCATTTTCCATAAAATTTTTCTTTAACACTAACACATTGAGGGTTAACAGCCAAACAAAACGCAACATTTATTACCCTGATTCTGCGGTTTACAGAAACACCCCACATGTGGTCGTAAACTGATGTAAGGGGCGCACGGCAGGGCGCAGAAGTAAAGGAACGCCGTATGGTTTTTGGAAGGCAGATTTTGCTAAACTGGTTTTAGATGCCATGTCCCATGTAAAGCCCCCCTGATGCACCCTTACAGTAGAAACTCCCATAAAGTTACCCTATTTTGGAAACTAGGGGATAAAGTGCCAGTTTTATTGGTACTATTTTGGGGTAAATATGATTTTTAATTGCTCTATATTGAGTTTTTTGTGAGGCAAGGTAACTGAAAATCGGCACAGTTTTTTTTTTTTTCCAAGTTTCATCTGACAGGGTAGATCATGTGCTAATTTTATAGAGCAGGTTGTTACGGACGCAATGATATCAAATATGTCTACTTTCTTCGTTTGTTTGTTTCAGTTTTGCATAAAACAATTTTGAAAAATAAATTATGTTTTTGTGTGTCCATTTTCTGAACGCCATATGTTTTTTATTTTTCTGCCGATCGTCTTGTGCAGAAAGAGTTGAGGTTTTTGCTGGTACCATTTTTGGGTACATAGAATTTTTTAATCATTCATTATTACACTTTATGGGGCAAGGTGACCCAAAAATTTGCTGTTTTGGAACAGTTTTATTTATTTTTACAGAATTTATATGAGGGGTTAGGTCATGTGACAGTTTTATAGAGCAGATCGTTACGGACGTGGCAATACCTAATATGTATACTTTTTATTTATTCAAGTTTTACACAATAATAGCATTTCTGAAACCAAAAAAATTATGTTTAAGTGTCTCCATAGTCTGAGAGCCATAGCTTTTTTATTTTTTGGGCGATTGTCTTAAATATAGTATCATTTTTTGAGGTGTGGTTTTATTGGTACTATTTTGGGGGTCATAAGCCTTTTTGATCGCTTGCTGTTGCACTTTGTAATTTAAGGTGACAAAAATGGCTTTTTTGGACCTTTTTTTATTTTATTTATGTTCACCTGAGGGGTTAGGTCATGTGATATTTTTATCGAGCAGGTTATTACGGATGCGGCGATACCTAATATGTACACTTTTTTTTATTTATTTCACTTTAACACAATAATAGCATATTTGAAATTAAAAAAAAAGTGTGATTTTCTTATGTAGGGTCTCATTTTTTGCGGGATGAGGTGACGGTTTTATTGTTACCATTTTGTTTGAAATACACATTTTTGCTTGGTGTTTCACTTTTTGTGATGTAAGGTGACAAAAATTGCTTTTTTTTATCGGACGGGGTCTATCATGTGATATATTTATAGAGTCGTTACGGACGCGGTGATGCCCAATATGTGTAGGTGTTTTTTGTTTCATTTTTTATAGTAAAAGGCAATATATTTTTTTAATTTTACATTTTTATTTATTTATACTTTTATTATTTTCAATTTTTTTTATCAAGTCCCTCTTGGATCTTGAAGATCCAGTGGGGCTGATGGCTGTACTATACTTTGCAATGCACTTGCATTGCAAAGTATAATACAATCAGATGCCCTGTAGGTGGCAACACTGGACGGTTTTGCAAAGCGGCTGGTTGCCATGGCAACCATCGGACGCTGCCATTGCAACGCGGCAGCCGCGATGGTGGAGAAAGGGAGCCCCCTCCCTCTATTAACCCCATGGATGCCGCTACCGCAGCATCTATGGGGTTACAGCAGAGTGTCAGCATAGAGCTGACACTCTGCTGATGGCGGCGGCTCAGGAATGGAGCCGCCACCATCACACACAGCTGGGGGACCGCATGGCATGGGGGCAGCCTTGAAAAGGGAGGCGGGGGGGTTGGGGGGTACGGCCAGCATTGAGGGGTAGCGCAAATGGGGGCAGGAGGCGGCCCGCATCAGGGCACTGGGCAGGCTGCAGGAATGTGGATGGGAGTGGGGGGGGGACTTCAAAAGGGGCAGGCGGGGGGGCACGAGGACACTATCTGATTTCAGGCTCTGATCTGCAGAGCGCAGGTCAGAGCCTGAAACCGGCATTTTTTCACTGCCGCGATCCGATTGGTTAGTCTGCACTGTATGCTGTCCGTGACAGCACCAGGGCAGGGGCAGAAGCTTTAATCCAAGCGCTTTGCAGCGCTTGGATTAGAGAGCTGCCATGACGTCTATACACATGGTAGCTGCAGCTATCACGTGTATATATATACGGATTGTGGTCGTGAAGAGGTTAAGGACACAGCCATATTTCACCGTAAGGACCAGGCCATTTTTTGCAAATCTGACCAGTGTCACTTTATGTGGTGATAACTTTAAAACGCTTTGACCTATCCAGGCCATTCTGAGATTGTTTTTTTCCGTCACATATTGTACTTCATGACACTGGTAAAATGGAGTAAAAAAAATAATCATTTTTATTTATAAAAAATACCAAATTTACCAAAAATTTTGAAAAAAAATTGCGAATTTCCAAGTTCCTATTTATCGACTTCTATAATAGTAATACCTCCAAAACTTGTTATTACTTTACATTCCCAAAATGTTTACTTAATTTTTGGATCATTTTGGGAATGACATTTTAGTTTTTGGGGACCTTACATGGCTTAGAAGCAAATCTTGAAATTTTTCAGAAATTTTCAAAAACCCAATTTTTAGGGACCAATTCAAGTCTGAAGTGACTTTGTGAGGCTTACATAATAGAAACTACCCCATTCTAGAAACTACACCCCAAGGTATTCAAAATGGATTTTACAAACGTCGTTAACCCTTTAGGTGTTCCAAAAGAGTTATTGGCAAATTTTCCATTTTAATCAATTTTTCCCAGTAACAAAGCAAGGGTTAACAGCCAAACAAAATGCTATATTTATTGCCCCGATTCTGTAGTTTGCAGAAACACCCCATATTTGGCCGTAAACTACTGTACGGGCACACAGTAGGGCATAGAGGGAAAGGTGCGCAGTATGGTTTTTGGAAGGCAGATTTTGCTGGACTAGTTTATTTATACCATGTCCCATTTGAAGCCCCCCTGATGCAACCCTAGAGTAGAAACTCCATAAAAGTGACCCAAAGTTTGTACAGCTTCACGCCATACTTCACCCGCTTAGAGGGAACATACTGGCGGAAAAGGAGTCTCCCATTGAAAGCAATGAGATGCTCATCAACCGCGACCTCCCTTCCAGGTACATAGGCCTGTAGAAATTTGGCCCCAAAGTGATCGATGACCGGCCTGATTTTGTACAGGTGGTCATAGGCAGGATCCCTTTGGGGGGGGACATGCTGCATTATCTGAATAATGCATGCATTTCCGGATGGCCTCAAACTGGGAGCGTGTCATGGCCATACTGTAAGTGGGGTCTGGTAGATGACGTCCACACTCCAGTAATGTCTGACACAAGATTTTTTGACTAGGCCCATGTGCAGCACGAGGCCCCAAAAGGTCCTCATCTCGGCTGCACTGACCGGAGTCCAGCCACCAGGCATAGCCAAAAAGGAGCCCGGGTGTTGAGTAACAAACTGTTGGGCGTAAAGGTTTGTTTGCTCCACCATTCGATTTACAAAGTGGTCACTGAAAAAAAGACTAAAGTAGTCGTATTCAGTGTAGCCCACTGTGGAAATCTGGATTCCTGGTTGGCCTACAAAATCAGGAATCACAGGCTCAAAACGCTCTGGGGTATACCATGCAAGTTCACCGGCAGGGGGCATTGGTGGACTTAACTGGTGGGCTGGAAAACTAGTACGAGCCCCAGAGCTGCTCATACTAGGATGGGCCACAGGGTAGATGAGGAGGACGCGGATGACAAAAGAAAAGTGGGGTAATCCTCGTCCTCACTGGGACTCTCGGACTCGGAGGCAAGCTGGGTGTATGCCTCCTCGGCCGAGAACATCCGGTGGGCCATAGGGGTGTGTGTGTGTGTTCGCAAACTTGCCCTAAACCTAACAGAGAAAAAATAATTAATAAAAAAATGTATTCAAAATTGCTGATCAACCATCCGAAGTTGATCAGCGGTGGGGTGTGCGATGCGCTAACAGTGGCTGGACGCTAAGATTGCCGGCCACAGTCAACGTACGCAGACACCCTATTTAGGGTGATGCAATCACAAACGTTTTTTTTTCCCTTCCACTTCAGCAAATGGCATACAGTGGGATGCGAAAGTTTGGGCAACCTTGTTAGTCGTCATGATTTTCCTGTATAAATCGTTGGTTGTTACGATAAAAAATGTCAGTTAAATATATCATATAGGAGACACACAGTGATATGAAGTTTATTGGATTTACAGAAAGTGTGCTATAATTGTTTAAACAAAATTAGGCAGGTGCATACATTTGGGCACTGTTGTAATTTTATTCCAAAACCTTTAGAACGAATTATTGGAACTCAAATTGGCTTGGTAAGCTCAGTGACCCCTGACCTACATACACAGGTGAATCCAATTATGAGAAAGAGTATTTAAGGGGGTCAATTGTAAGTTTCCCTCCTCTTTTAATTTTCTCATGGGGGGTCTCAAAACAACTCTTAAATGACGTGAAGACAAAGATTGTTCACCATCATGGTTTAGGGTAAGGATACAGAAAGCTGTCTCAGAGATTTCAGCTGTCTGTTTCCACAGTTAGGCCCCATGCACACGGCCGTGTGCGGGCCGTGGAACCGCGGCCTGGATCCCTCCTGAAAGCAGGAGCGCACGGCGTCACTGGTTGCTATGACGCCGTGCGCTCCCTGCTGCCGGCACAGTACAGTAATACACTGGTATAGATCATACCAGTGTATTACTGTATTGCGGCGGCAGCAGGGAGCGCACGGCGTCATAGCAACCAGTGACGCCGTGCGCTCCTGCTCTCAGGAGGGATCCAGGCCGCGGTTCCACGGCCCGCACACGGCCGTGAAACACGGCCGTGTGCATGGGGCCTTAGGAACATATTGAGGAAATGGAAGACCACATGCTCAATTCAAGTTAAGGCTCGAACGGCAGACCAAGAAAACTGTCAGATAGACAGAAGCGACGAATGGTGAGAACAGTCAGAGTCAACCCACAGACCAGCACCAAAGACCTACAACTTCATCTTGCTGCAGATGGAGTCACTGTGCATCGTTCAACCATCCGGTGCACTTTACACAAGGAGATGCTATATGCGAGAGTAATGCAGAGGAAGCCTTTTCTCCACCCACAGCACAAAAAGTGTCGCTTTAGTTGGGCTAAAGCACATTTGGACAAGCCAGCTTCATTTTGGAATAAGGTGCTTTGGACTGAAACTAAAATTGAGTTATTTGGCCATAATAAGGGGCGTTATGCATGGAGGAAAAAGAACACAGCATTCCAAGAAAAACACCTGCTACCTACAGTAAAATATGGTGGTAGTTCCATCATGCTGTGGGGCTGTGTGGCCAGTGCAGGGACTGGGAATCTTGTCAAAGTTGAGGGACGCATGGATTCCACTCAGTATCAGCAGATTCTGGAGACCAATGTCCAGGAATCAGTGAAAAAGCTGAAGCTGCGCCTGGGCTGGATCTTTCAACAAGACAACGACCCTAAACACTGCTCAAAATCCACTAAGGCATTAATGCAGAGGAGCAAGTACAACGTTCTGGAATGGCCATCTCAGTTCCCAGACCTGAATATAATTGAAAATCTGTGGTGTGACTTAGAGAGCTGTCCATGCTCGGAAGCCATCAAACCTGAAAGAACTAAAGATGTTTTGTAAAGAGGAATGGTCCAAAATACCTTCAACCAGAATCCAAACTCTCATTGGAACCTACAGGAAGCGTTTAGAGGCTGTAATTTCTGCAAAAGGAGGATCTACTAAATATTGATTTCATTTCTTTTTTGTGGCGCCCAAATTTACGCACCTGCCTAATTTTGTTTAAACAATTATAGCACATGTTCTGTAAATCCAATAAACTTCATTTCACTTCTAAAATATCACTGTGTGTGTCTCCTATATGATATATTTAACTGACATTTTTTATCGTAACCACCAACGATTTATACAGGAAAGTCATGATGATTAACAAGGTTGCCCAAACTTTCAAACATGATTTCCCACTGTATATCATGTAGAGAAACTTAATACAAGGTACTTACTAATGTATTGTGATTATCCATATTGCCTCCTTTGCTGGCTGGATTCATTTTCCATCACACTATACACTGTTTGTTTCCAGGGGTTATGACCACCCTGGATTCCAGCAGTGATGGCCGTGCTTGCACACTATAGCAAAAAGTGCTGGCCTCTCTGGTCGCATGCGCAGCATCTCCTGTCCCAGCCACCTCGTATCTGTGCTGCAGCACAGTCCATAACCTCTGGAAATGAGCAGTATATATATATAATGGAAAGATAAATACAGCCAGCAAAGGAAGCAATATGGACAACAACAATACATTAGTAAGTGTCTTGTATTAACATTTTCTACATGATAATTGTAATTTACTCAAGTGAGACCGCCCCTTTAACTTCTTAGGCCGAGTTCACACTTCAGTTATTTGGTCAGTTATTTCCATCAGTTAGGGCTCATTCAGACGGTCGTATGCTGTCCGCAAAAATGTGGATCCTTTTTTTTTGCGGATTAGATACTGTCCCATTCATTTCTATGGGGCCCTTTTTCCTCCATTGCATGGCTCAGCAAAAAAATGAAACGTGTCCTATACTTGTCAGTGAAAATCAGGACATGGCTCTATTGAAGTCTATGGATCAGCCAAAAAAAGGAATGAAATCAGTTTTTTGTGGACATGCTGAACTGTTCCCAAAAAAACGGATCCGCATTTTTGCGGAAAGCATACGGCCGTCTGAATGAGACCTTATTGTGAGCCAAAACCAGTGGTGAAACCTATGCAGAGATAAGGTGTAATGGAAAGATTTGCACCTACTGTAGTCTGTGTTTTTGACCCGCACCTGGTTTTGAGTCACAATAACTAATTGAAATAACCGACCAAATAACAGAAGTGTGAACTGGGCCTTACAGGGTTTCTATTTACAGATTGTCTGCCCTTCTACATCAGATCAAGACCTTACAGTCCAAGTTGATTTTAGCGTAGCGATTTTGTCAAGGAGTTTTATTGATGTCAGAAAAAGGAGTATAATCTTAATTTGCCAGTACATTTCTTAAAATACATATGGTGCTGCCAGAATGTGGGACAATATGAGATGATCATAGTGATTTATTTTCGCAAATTATTTCCTCCACAGACTTCATAAGATGATAGAAGGCAGCAACTAAGAAGAAGGTTTAACTACAAAGTATAATCCTTTTCTAAACGAGCCATAGATTGATTTGTTTTTGCTCTTTAAATACGTGCGCTATGTGCTATAGGGATGTCTGACAGCTGGGAAATTAAATAGTTTAGTTAAAATGCAGATTTAGACACAATTTATAATATGGAAATTAGAACGCTAACCAGTAAATATAATCAGATTCATTATAGTGCTAGCATATATACTCATTGACAAAACAAATGCCCCCAGATAGAAATGCCTGACTACTGCAAAATTCAGCATCCAGTTATGTCTCAGGCAAACATGTAAAATTATTACAGTTATGGTCTGATTAAACATTGGGACTTGCCACAAGAGGGTGTAAAAGTGCTTCACCCTCTGCCCTTTAAAAAAAGGCTTTCAGAGGCTACTTTTGAGCAGCTTACAGTACCTCTCGGAAAGAGATTGTTGGCCACTAGACAAACTTCTACAATGCACTTGAAGACATTTTGACCAGTTGACAGACTTTGAGAGGGGGCGCATCATTCAAATGAAAGAAGCAGGAAGGTCATTTTGATAAACTGCTTGGCATCTAGGCCATGCTGACCTGGCTGTTAGAAGGTGCTGGGAGAAGTGGTTACATGAGGGCACACACACGGTGAACAGGCTCCGGCAATCTCAGAATGACTATCAGTAGAGAGGATTTATTGATCTGCCAACAAGCACGAACAGTTACACACCCTTGTCTAAGCCCAGATGATTTCCAGGTGCTTAGCGGTAGAAGATTTTGCATCATGGCACCCATTATGTAACCTGTCATTGACAGACATCCACTGTTTCCTTTGTTTGCAGTGGTGTGGTGAAAGAAACCTGGACTGCTACAGACTGGAAACGTTTCATCTTCAGCAACAATTAAAGTTCTGTTTGTCATGTCATGATGGTCGGTTCAAACATGAAGGCCTCATGGTGAGCACTTCGATCCTGACTTTACTGGGGGGCAACACGCCGCCCCAACTGTTGTGATTATCTGAGGAGCCATTGCATTCAACTGCCAGTAACCGCTAGTAGTGATACGAGAAATGCTTATATCTCAGTGATATGTGCAGGACATCATTCAGCCACATGTCTTCCCTCTCATGGCTTCCAAATGCCATTTTGAACAGGATAGTGTTCACCCACACACAGCAATGGTTTCTCAGGAATGTCTCCACCAGATTGCAACACTTCCTTAGTCTGCCCATTCAGCAGATTTATCACCAATTAATCTCTGGGACCACGTGTATGTCTCCATGCCCAACCAGCTCTCATAAGCCAACTTGGTATTGTTAAGATAAAATTAGACCAAAACCTACCAACAAAATGCAATAAAGTGTAGGTGCACACTACCATGGCTGGCATGCTTAAAAACACATGCAAGCACTACAAACATGCATTATTCTGAATTGAATTACTGCTATACTTACTATATATGAAAATTTGAATTACTTTATACTTTTTTTTTATCAAAAGTGTGTTCGACTCATCTACCAACAGCAAGGTGACTTGTACAGATGTGTACCCAATACTCTCAGAATTGCCTCTCCTGGGCTTAAGCCTACATCATTTAGGTCAATGTAGGATCCAGTTATAGTACACTATATTTTATTTATTTATTTTTTTATCCTTTATTATTTTCTGGAGCAAATATTCTCATATCAACCAGTTCTCATATCAACCAGTTAAAATTTACAAATATAGTTTATACAAGTTAATACACTTGTTCCTTTTAACCCACCCCATCCCTTTTGTTTCCCTGCTGCGGGATCCGTCCGCATTTTAATATCTACCTTGATTTCTGTTTCCAAAAATTTCAGTATAAGGGATCTTGGAAGCCTGAAGCAAGTAAGGGAGCCTGCCCCCTCGGGGAGCCATCACTCCAATTTCCTTGCCACTCTTTTATAGGCCTCAATAGTGTCTAGCCGAGCCCTCCATTCATAAAAACTAGGGCTATTCTTCGTACCCCAATATTTAATTATCAAGACCTTTGCCACCATAAAACCTTCCATGCTAGTTCGTAATTGGTAGGGGGTCAGCTCAGAGCGGGGGAAAAGACCCAATATTGCCTGCGTAAAACTTCGCTTCAATTTGATCTTATATCTTTTATATAATTCCTCATAAATACTAGTCCAAAACCCATTCACTTCTGGACAATTCCATAGTAGGTGACCTAACTCTGCATTTTCTGATGAACATTTCCAACACAAGTCCTTCCTTTCCTTATATATCTTGGCGATATAGTACACTATATTTAAAAGCTTTGGTCACCTGCCTTCCCAGATATTTGCAGACTGTTACAAGAAAAACAGATGCTACACAATGGTAGACATGGTCCTATCCATACTTTTTTGAGCTGCATTGCTGCCATCAAGGTCTACATGAATCCGTTTTTTTCATGCGATGGTAAAATGTGCTCTATGATCTATTGTGAATAAAATATGAGATTTGCAAATCATTGCATTCTGTTTTTATTTACCTTTATTCACATTTTGTACAGTGTCCCAAACCTTTTTTGAATTGATGTTGTGCATACAGGTTGTGAACCAACCAGAATGTTTTGTATACTAGGTGAAAACAGGTCAGTATAGCCAAATAAAAAACAAACAAAAACATGGGGAACGTGTACATGAGGTAAGCAACTACATAAGCATATTTGTTAGAAATTATAGTATAATAATCCATGAAACCCCTTTAAGGTATGATGAGAAATTAATAAGCACAGCATTTTGAAAGAAAATGTGTTAAAAGGAGGAAATTTACTGTAATCATTATAACAGATAATATGAGCTATTTGCATAATGAGTTACTAGCAGTGTAATTCCCTAACGAGAAATGTGCAGCGATTCCAAAGTTACCAGGCGGCTGGTGATGCTTACATGAATCAATGGTATTTGTACCCCAAGGAAATTATGGCAGGGCTAAAAAAAGACAAAGTGTGGATTCTCTTTCCATATCCATATTGAACTTAAAATAGTCCAGTGGTTTAACATCTGTTTGCAGCTTTATGACACATTTGTGTGGTTCTTGTGTAATTTTAGCTCACAGTTGAATGAATTGTGTGAAATCTGTCAATGTTATATGTGTTATGTTGCCATGCAGTCATCCAGATGCTTCCTGCATTATTATGATGCGTTTCCCATTTTTGACCATTTTCTTTCTCATTTTTGACCTTTTTGATATCATGTAGATTTTCCTTTGGACCTTGTTCAAGAAAGTATAATTTCAATGAAGCCACCATGTCCTCTGCAAATTATTTTAACGATAGACTGAACATCAACTACAGTATTTAGCCTTATCGTACTATCATATTTAGCTTTATCATACATCATTTAATGTGGCTCTCTAACTATAGTGTGTCTATAAGGAGGTTTTAGGGTCAGGAATATCAGATTTAATACTGGCTTGCATTTTATTTATTCTCAGAAGCCTTTGCTGTATTGTTAAAATGAAGAATGCCCTGTCCACCACCTGATGCCTGTCAATTATCCATTCCCTCTCTCGTATGTATTTTGAGGTATTTGCAAGGTTTGTGGAACTGACATCTACACTAGTTATAGGAAAAGTTGTGCTATTCCACTACTAATTTATATGTTGGTATCCTGTGCTAAAAAATATAATATTTTCCCAGGGTAAAAGAAGAGTAAGGCCTCATGCACACAACAGTTTTTCTCGGCCTCCGTTCCGTTTTTTTTGCGGATAGGATGGGGACCCATTCATTCCAATGGGTCAGCAAAAAAATGCTGATAGTTTATCCGTTTGTGTTCCTCGTCCATTGTCAGTGTTTCCCTTCAGCAAAAAAAAAAAAAAAAAAGCATGTCCTACTTTTTTCACATTTGCGGACAAGGGTAGGCATTTATTACAAGGGATCTGTGAGAAAAAAACGGATCCTCAAAAAAAAAACTGATGCCGCATCCGTTTCTTTTGTGGACGCACAATTTGCGGACGCAAAAAACAACTGTCGTATGCATGAGGCCTAACTAATGAGCTGCTCTGAAACATATCGTCACACTATTGGCAACAGATATTAACGCCATAACTGGGCCTGGCAGAAGTAAATATTTTATCTGATTTAGTGGTAGACACCAATATGTACAACTATTGGGGGAATTTTTGCCCACTCTTCTTTATAACATTGCTTTAGTTGATTAAGTTTTGTAGGCAATCATTTATGCACAGCTCTGTTAAGATCCCACCATAGCATTTCAATTGGGCTGAAATGTGGACTTTGACCAGGCCATTGCAACACCTTGATTCTTGGATTGACCAGCCTGCCCTTGGATTGACCATCCTGTGGCCCTTTCTATCTTTTATAGTTGGCACCCACTGGTGCATCTATACTTTTTTGATAGAGAACTTTGATGCGGTCGTGTCCTGTGTGATTCAGCCTGACTGGCTATACACACTGACTGACACTTGACCTTACCTTCCCTTTTTTGTACTATTTTTTTCCCCCTTTCCATTGGTCGCACAGGCCCCATCCATAGCCCTGTGACCACCAATTGATCTCCCCTGATGATATTCTTTACGAACTGAAACGTGACACGTAGGGAGCACATTTTTTTAGGGATTACTAGGGATTCTGTCCCCCCAGGGCCAGGTATCCGGACGGGGACGCTCCTTGCGGGGCAAGATCCCCGTATAGGTAGGTAGGGCGTACTAGCCCCTGCCCCCTATTCAGGGCCGTCTAGGGTTAATCGCCCTGCTACCCACCTATGTCAAAGGGGCACCTATACCTACTTGTCTCCAGTGTGGCCATCAAGTACTCCAGGACCGTCTCCATCACTAGCCATCTCTGTGAGAAACCCTGGTCGTTAATCAGGTGAGAACGTTCTTGTTTTTATTACTTATACCATCTTGGCCACACTATGTATGTATGTGTACAAGTTTATGCCCATAGGGCTGTCTTTAATTATCGTTTGTTGTAGAGGCTCATCCTCTGGTGTCTATCTATCTATTTTAGAATTTACTGACATTAAATGTTAAGTTTTATCCCTCTGTCCCGCGGGATCAGTGCATACGCCATTTAATTTGGGATTAAGCAGGCCCGGTCGCCAAATCCGGCCTTTCTGGTCTTCTCATTGACTATCTCCCACTAACTATATGTATTCGGAACAAAGTAACATAGTACATAAGGCCGAAAAAATCTGTCCATCCAGTTTGGCCTGTTATCCTGCAAGTTGATCCATAGGAAGACAAAAAAAAAATTGTGAGGTAGAAGCCAATTTTTCCCACTTTACGCTGGTTTCAGACCTGAGCGTACTTGAACGTACGCTCTGTATGTGCGATTGTACGGGCGTTTGCAATCGCGCATACAGAGACAAGCGAACGCTCATTGTCGCGCGTTCCCGCTGAAGTCTATGTATGGGAACGCGTGACAAGACGCCCCAAAGAAGCTCCTGTACTTCTTGGGGCGTCGGGCGTTTTACAGCGCGATCGTACGCGCTGTAAAACGCTCAGGTGAGAACCATTCCCATAGGGAATCATTGGTTCTTGCCTGTTGAGCGTTTTACAGCGTGTAGGAACGCGCTGTAAAACGCTCAGGTCTGAACGCAGCCTTAGGGGAATACAAAAAATTCCTTCCCGACTTCAATCAGGCAATCAGAATAACGCCCTGGATCAGCGACACCCTCTCTAGTAGCTATAGCCTGTAATATTATTACGCTCCAGAAATACATCCAGGCCCCTCTTGAATTCCTTTATTGTACTCACCATCACCACCCCCTCAGGCAGAGAGTTCCATAGTCTCACTGCTCTTACCGTAAAGAATCTGATATATATAAGCTAACTATATAATGTAATGACACAGCAAAGCACAGAGCACAGCAATGACACTGCTGTCTCTCAGAACTCCATAAAACAGAAAATGGCTGGTGGGGAGTTTCTTATATAGTAAGGGGCAGGCCACTTTCCTATTTGTTGCTAGGGATGTTGCTAAGCTCCGACAAAGACATTGCAGCCTTCTCATTGGCCCACAAGCAAGAAGGGAGGTTACCGATGGGAAAAAAAAATATAAAAAAAATCTAGAATATACTATATTCTAAATATTTGTGAATTCTCGAAGTGACGATATTCACGATTAATGTTCGCTTTTCGAATATTCGCACCTAACACTAAGTGAGCCAAGCCTGCAAGTTCCACCCGCTTTCCTTCCTGTGCCAGGCAACCTTTTTTCCCCCCACTTCGGAATATCCGTTAATAAATGTCCCCCTAAATAATTAAAGGGGTTCACCATGGCTTTACCAAAATTCTCTGTTTCAGCTAACCTGTGGAAGAAAGAAAGTTTCAACAGTACTTACCGTTCTGTCACAAAGCTGGCTCTGATCTCGCTTGTGATCACGTGACAGTACGACTGACTGTAAGGTCCCAAACTGGGATGTTCTCTTTTTTCTTCCTGTGCAGCTGCAGGTACATTATGCAGATGAACAAAAAGACAGAAGAGAACATCCATTCGAGACTTCAGCAGAACAGATCACATCAATCGGGTGGTCACATGATCACATCTGAGATGCCGGAAATGGTGCCTCAACGTAAGAATAGTCACTTCTTAAACTCTGTTCTTTCCACAGGTTAGCTGAAACAAATGATATAGGGGGTTATTTATCAAATTGGTGTAAAGTAGAACTGGCTGTAAAGTAAAGTAGAACTGCCCATAGCAACCAGATTCCTCCCTTCAATTTCCAAAGGAGCTGTGAAAAATTTAAGGTGGAATCTGATTGGCTCAGGGGCGTACCTAGAGCATTTGGCACCCGGGGCGAACCCTTTGTTTGCCCCCCCCCCAAGAAAGTTAAGAAAACATGCACAAACTTTTTCAATGTTTTCAATAATATTTATTACAAATTTGTAAGCTCTATATCAACTTGAAAAAACTATAACTGTGAAAAATAAATTAACTTGGAAATAAATTAAACTTAAATAATTACTGAACAGCTTTCTAGAAACTGCGATCCAAAGTGACCACTCAGTCTATTAGGCCGAGGTAATTGGAAAGGATTTACATCCTCTGCCTTCGAGCCTTCATTTCTGCAAATTTATCGATTACTTCATCAAAGCTAATCTGCCTTGCATATTCATGCTCAATGGAAAGTATGGCCAGATTTGTCAACCTTGTCTCACTCATGGTTGAGCGAAAGAAATTTTTTATCAATTTTAATTTGGAAAAACTTCTTTCACATGAAGCAATAGACACAGAGAGTCAAAAAGAATCTTAAACACAATGACAAAGTTGGCAGAGATCCACAAAAATCCCATTTAACAATGAACTCCAGGAACTGCAATACCGTCCATTTCTTTGCTTCTTCCACACTGATTTTGGCAGCTTCCAAATGCCTCCGAAGATGTTCAATTTCCATAAAGATGTCTTCATTGGAGAATTCGTCAAAAATCTCAGTCAATTTTGGTGTATACTTCCGAATATCTTCCTCTGTTGCAACTACCAGAGTGTTTGGCTGAATAACAGCAAATATGGAAAGGATTTTTTCAATTGCCTTAGAACGAATTGCCAACTCGTGATGAAAACGATCAAGGCACTCAAACATAGCCCTTTTCATTTCCTCTGGCAATGTGAGACCAGCGTCCTTTGCCTTCTCTCCTGGCATTGATTTCCGGAGCTTTACTCTCCCTCTCCTTTCCATAGAAATGTCCATTTCTTCACATGTAGTAGTTGCATAACAAATGGCCTTCTCCACTATTTCACTGCGCTGATCTGCAAGAAAAGCTTTCAGACCTTGTAGTTTCACAATGCACTTTTCAAGAGTGAGTCCCACTGTTTGCAAATACTTCTGTGTGATATTAACTTCTTCTAGAACTTCACACCAGAAAGCAAGGTAACACAAAAAAGAAAAATCACATACGGCAGAGAGCAACATCTGAGCCGATCCTCTTGTGTCCACATTTTCTTCGGGATTACACAGTTTTTCAAGGGTTGAAGTCAGTTTTTCGAAATTTGCCCTCACTGGCTTCACAGCATCATAATGAGCGCTCCATCTTGTTTGGGAAAGTCTTTTCACTGTCACACCTAAGTTCTCCATCAGCAATTCCCAACGATGTGTAGAAACCGAAAAAAAGGAATACACTCTCTCCAATGTTCCAAAAAAGGTCACACAGGAAACAACACTTCCAAATGAGTGCACCCCACAGAGGTTCAGGGAATGATTTGCACATGGCATAAACAAAGCCTTGGGATTAATCTCTTTTATTTTTGCCTGCACACCACCATGAATCTCTGCCATAGTTGCAGCATTATCATATCCTTGACCACGGCAAAGACTTATGTCTAGTCCATCTTCCTCCAGATGTTGCAGGATATTTTCTGTGAGCTCAGCAGCAGTCTTTCCAGCAAAAGGAAAGAAGCTCAAGAATGATTCTTTTACCTCAACCTTGTCACCTTCAATATGAACATATCTGATCACTTCACACATCTGATCAGTGTGGGACACATCAGGGGTGCTGTCAAAAAGAATCCCAAAGTATTTTGCTTTCTTGATATCAGCCACTATTTTGTCCTTCACGTGATTCCCCAAAAGACAAATTAATTCATTCTGAATTTTTGGAGAGAAATAGGAAGTCATTCTCTTTCCAGATGCAACAGCATGTTTCAGTCGCATGGAATGTTCCTTTAAAATGGGATCATAGTTTGAGAGCAAATCTATCAATTCCAGGAAGTTTCCTTTGTTTGCTGATGACATGGTCTCTCTATGACCACGAAAAGGAAGATTCTGGTGAGCCAGAAACAAAGTTACATCCAAGAGGCGATGCAAAATATCCCTCCATTTCCTTTTCTCTCTGTCCACTGTTGTTTGATGGACATGATCAAGGCATTTTTGTAGCTTCAATCCTGCTCTCAAGGTCTTCCATTTCTCCAAGCATGTAAGATGCTGCTCAGAAGCCTCATGATCAAA
The DNA here is from genome assembly GCF_014858855.1 of Bufo gargarizans. Lineage (NCBI taxonomy): Eukaryota > Metazoa > Chordata > Amphibia > Anura > Bufonidae > Bufo > Bufo gargarizans. Next base: position 554,420,619 of record NC_058080.1, on the reverse strand, counting down.
CACCTTTGGGTTCAGCTTCCACCACAATTGAAACCCAGTAACAAAACTAGATGTACCTGTTAGTTTGTCATCTACAGCAAAAAGTCTGCAGCGTAAACAAAACAAACTCTGTTTTGATGGAGAGTACACCATCCACGTTCTAAGAATTTTTTCACCATTAGGCAGAGCCTTATAGAACCATGCAGTGGTCAGCTGTCGACTCTTCCCTTTTGATTTCTCTCCTTGTCTTTCAACAGGATTGAATGGCCCATCTCTATTTTGGAAAGGTTCACTTCCCCTCTTAATAAGGTCCACTCTTAAGACATCTGGAATTGGAACTGGCCAAGCAGCAACATCAGAATAAACTGACAGTCGTACAGTCTCCTCTTCTTTTTCTTCTTCATCATCATCAGATTCTTGCCGATGCAGGCTTTTGCTGGCATCTCCTTCGTCTACATCACTTTCACCGCTTGAAGCTAAAACGATCTTCTCCAATTCTTGCGCGTTCACATAGAAATTTTCTTGAGAAGATACTTCAGGCATTTCACCTCTGGATTCACCAGACTGAATGTCTTCAGCACTTTCTCCTACTGCGGTAGATGTTGAAGGTGCAACATCACCAGACTGTATGTCTTCAGCACTTTCTCCTACTGCGGTAGATGTTGAAGGTGCAACATATTTTAAAATTGATCCAGACATCGCCTCAGCTGACTTTTCTCTTGCCTTCTTAATTTTTCGCTGCTGAGACCCGCTTGGTCGATTTCGCTTCATATTGGTGTTTTCTGCAAAAAAAAAAAATCTAATATATTTTGGTTCTAGCCAGGGTTGGTTAGTGCGATATCAGTCTTAAATTTCCCATCTTGACATGCCATTTGTAAAAGTAAACAATCTAGGGTATTTAAAATTGTCCACTATTTTTTAGTAGTCACAAACCGTGGGCATAGTTAGTGTTCACATTTTCTGACAAAAACTGCACTTTTCACTGGTATCAAAATCACACATTTTTACGGTTTTCAAAACGCTCATATTTGTGTTTGGCCGCTTAGCGATGTCCCCCGACTCGAGTACAGCAGTATAGTACATTAATAATTAAAAACACCTGCACACCCCCTTAACGAAATAAACCCATTAACCCCCCTTAATAAAACCCATTAACCACCCCTTAATAGAGTCAGACCCCTTAACCCTTCCTTAACCACTTTAACCCCGCTAGCTGAAACCCCCTTAATGACCAGAGCACTTTTTACACTTCTGCACTACACTACTTTCACCGTTTATCGCTCGGTCATGCAACTTACCACCCAAATTAATTTTACCTCCTTTTCTTCTCACTAATAGAGCTTTCATTTGGTGGTATTTCATTGCTGCTGACATTTTTACTTTTTTTGTTATTAATCGAAATTTAACGATTTTTTAGCAAAAAAATGACATTTTTCACTTTCAGCTGTAAAATTTTGCAAAAAAAACGACATCCATATATAAATTTTTCGCAAAATTTATTGTTCTACATGTTTTTGTTTTTTTATACAAGTATTGATCCGTGAAGGCGGCGCGGCGTCAGCGTCGTGACGTCACGTCATGTTGCGCCCCGCCGCAATAATCCTTCCACCGGGGCTGGACTGGGACAAAAATTAGGCCCGGGCATTTTTGACTGAGCAGCCCAATCACATGACCCCCAACAGGCCCCACCCCCTTGCAGTCGAGGGGCGGAGCCAACATCGGAAGCACAATTGAGGGGCAGGGCCAGCCACCAGTAAGATAGGAAGGCTTCAGCCAACATGTAGAGCAAACGGAAAGCCTCTTGCAGAGTCTGCACTGTACGAGAGAGAGAGCAGTGGCTGTGAAGGGAAAAGTTCCAGAGCACAATGACAGCCCCAGAGCCTTTCTGCTGCCTGACCAACCGTATGCTGCCACAGCGCCAGCCAAGCCTGCAGGACATCAGAGAGGCCTGGGGTCCACATTATAGCACCACTACATTTACTTATTATCAAAAAGCATCATACATAACCAAGCAAAAGCCAGAATATAATAAAAGAAAAAAACATTAAACTACATTTATAATAAAACAATTTACTTACAAAAGAAGCTATTCAGTCGACTGCTGTGCCGTCCTCTGCTTGCTTCCACTGATTATTTGCCCACCTTTCTGTCTCTCCTCAGTGCGCAGGCGCACTGTTATGGGGGACCTGTGGATGACAGTATGACACACTGTTATGGTGGACCTGTGGATAACACACTGTTATGGGGGACCTGTGGATGACAGTATAACACACTGTTATGGGGGACCTGTGGATGACAGTATAACACACTGTTATGGGGGACCTGTGGATAACACACTGTTATGGGGGACCTGTGGATGACACTGTTATGGGGGCATCTGTGGATGACACTGTTATGGGGGGCATCTGTGGATGACGCACTGTTATGGGGGCATCTGTGGATGACGCACTGTTATGGGGGCATCTGTGGATGACGCACTGTTATGGGGGCATCTGTGGATGACGCACTGTTATGGGGGCATCTGTGGATGACGCACTGTTATGGGGGCATCTGTGGATGACGCACTGTTATGGGGGCATCTGTGGATGACACACTGTTATGGGGGCATCTGTGGATGACGCACTGTTATGGGGGCATCTGTGGATGACGCACTGTTATGGGTGGCCGGGGGGGATCTGTGGATGACACACATATATGGCAGCGCAAGCATCTTGTGCTATATAAATGTGTCATCATCCACATATCACATCTCCCCCCCCCCCCCATAACAGTGTCCCTGACAGTGTCCCACCCTATTGTAAGACGTGCGTCCGTTCCTTATGTAAGGCCTCTTTCACACTTGCGTTGTCCGGATCCGGCGTGTACTCCACTTGCCGGAATTACACGCCGGATCCGGAAAAACGCAAGTGTACTGAAAGCATTTGAAGACGGATCCGTCTTCAAAATGCTTTCAGTGTTACTATGGCACCCAGGACGCTATTAAAGTCCTGGTTGCCATAGTAGGAGCGGGGAGCAGCATACTTACTATCCGTGCGGCTCCCGGGGCGCTCCAGAATGACGTCAGAGCGCCCCATGCGCATGGATCATTTGATCCATGCGATCACGTCATCCATGCGCTTGGGGCGCCCTGACGTCACTCTGGAGCGCCCCGGGAGCCGCACGGATGGTAAGTATACTGCTCCCCGCTCCCCACTGCACTTTACCATGGCTGCCAGGACTTTAGCGTCCCGGCAGCCATGGTAACCATTGAGAAAAAGCTAAACGTCGCATCCGGCAATGCGCCGAAACAACGTTTAGCTTAAGGCCGGATCCGGATCAATGCCTTTCAATGGGCATTAATTCCGGATCCGGGCTTGCGGCAAGTGTTCCGGATTTTTGGCCGGAGCAAAAAGCGCAGCATGCTGCGCTATTTGCTGCGGCCAAAAAACGTTCAGTTCCGGAACGGAAGACATCCTGATGCATCCTGAAGGACGGACTGTCCATTCAGAATGCATTAGGAAAATCCTGATCAGTATTCTTCCGGCATAGAGCCCCGACGACGGAACTCTATGCCGGAACAGAAAAGAACGCAGATGTGAAAGAGCCCTAAGTGAGCTATTGAGCTTGTAAATAAACTTGTTCAAAGTATATGAGTAGTTACTAACTACTCAGAGTAGTTAGTAACTACTCATATACTTTGAACAAGTTTATTTACAAGCTCAATAGCTCACTTACATAAGTTACTATCTTATCTAATATAATATAATCTATCACTTCACTATCATCACTAACTTACTGCCTGGGAGTCAGTCAGGAGGACTCCAAATTGTATTCACTGTTTTTCACAGACTGACAGTGCAGTAGTCAAATGTGCTGCAGACTGCAGTGCACAAATGACTGCCTGTCAATCATTCACGGTTCACAAGTCAACCTGTGGGCAGGCGCGAGCGACAGCCAGTTAGAATGGGCACTACTGGGGCGCAGGGGGCGGGCAGGCAGAAGCTGGTGGCGTCTGGCAGTGCTCCAGCTCTTCAACATTCAAACTTGGCGGGCGGCGGCAGTGTAACTGTAACGTGACGTGACGTCACTCACTACGTTACGTCGCACGCGCTGCTCCTCCCACACTGAAGGCGGAGCAGGCGCGTGACGTCGGAGTGAGCGACGTTACGCTGCCGGGGCCCGCCGGAAGATGGGAGGCAGCCGCAGTCAGGCAGAGCACGGAGGCGGAGCACAGGAGGCGGAGGCGGAGCACAGGAGGCGGAGCACAGGAGTAAGTATCTCTATGTGTCTGTACTCTGTTCTTTGTGTCACAGTGGGCGGCCGGGGCTGGCAGGAGGCGGAGCACTGGCAGTCACAGTGACAGGGGTGTGATTATTAGGCCATACCCGGCCGGCAGTCACGGACACTCGAGCCCTGAGGCGGTCCGTCATGGCACCCCCCCTTGTGAGTGGCACCCGGGGCAGCCCGCCCCCCCCCCCTTGGTACACCACTGGATTGGCTGCTATTGGCAACAAAGCCAGTTCTACTTTACACCAGTTTGACAAATGACCCCCTTAGTCTTTACTCAAAATCTGCATGAGGCTGCACCAACATGTTTTATGCATCGGTATATAACAATGAATAAGAATCTGTGCAAATATGTCACAGAGAATATGCAGATAGAAATTTGGAAAGCGACAGCCTGCGTCTTTATAGTCTAATCTTTTTTAAAAACCTACTTGGCTTGATGATGGGGTCACAGAGAATTAGTTATGGATAAGTGCAAAAGAGCGTGTCACTGATGCAGATTCAAGACCCAAATACCTAAGGAAAAAGCATGAGAAAAAGCAAAAAGCAAAAAAAAATGTCAAAATGAAGGACCTTGATGTAAATGAAGAAAAAGAATGTTTCTTGGTAGTGTACCTACAACTTTGCATTGAGGATCATCGTTGGTAACATTCATTCTGTTTGTCCATTAAGAAAATACATCACACAAACATGCTACAGGCACTGTGACGAGAGGAGGCCATTAAAACTGCCGTATGCTGCTTGTAGTGCCGCTCTCTCTGCCTTTGGCAATAAGCTACAGAATACATCAGCACATTGTATAAATATGAAAAGCACATCGAAAGCCACAATGGTGCATTATGGTATTGCTCTCTGCTATTTAATGGAATAGGACAAATCCATAGAGAGCCTTAGCATCCGCTTTTCTGGGCCACAACATGACTGGGAGAACAACTCTCCGTACTCTGATGGATTTACCATTATTAAACAGCTGCCTAGGGCACTTTCTACGGAGATGGACCAGTACTGACAGCATGTAGCTTTCACTCTGGGTAAAGCTCCAAGTGATAAGTGGAAAGTTAGCAGGAAAGGGAGAGAATACCTGTCTTTATCTTTTTCAGCTAGCCAAAGCCATACATCAATTTTTGGACTCATCATTCTGCTAATTGAAAACATAATGCGTGCAACCACAGAGCAAGGAGGACTACATAAATGTATAATACAGCTCTACATTACGTAATGGAATCCAGAGTTGGTAAATGTCAAGGAACAAACAGTTTCTATGGATTTATCCCTGAAAATGGCAATCCTTGCAAAGCAACACAACAGACTACTTTATAAAGTACAGATTTTCTCATTGTAAAACCTAAACAAGAAAATATTTATGAAATAATGTATTAAATATCTGCATTAGTACAAGGATTTCATCTCTGTCTGACATGATTTGAAATTAACTTATCACATTGAACATGAGGAGTTGAGCAGGTTTATGTGGGGGAAAAATAAAAAATAAAATCACTAAGGCTGCTTTCACACTAGCGTTCGGTATTCCGTTCGTGAGCTCCGTTTGAAGGAGCTCACGAGCGGACCCGAACGCAGCCGTCCACCCCTGATGCAGTCTGAATGGAGGCGGATCCGCTCAGACTGCATCAGTCTGGTGGCGTTCAGCCTCCGCTCCGCTCGCCTCCGCACGGACAGGCGGACAGCTGAACGCTGCTTGCAGCGTTCGGGTGTCCGCCTGGCCGTGCGGAGGCGTGCGGATCCGTCCAGACTTACAATGTAAGTCAATGGGGACGGATCCGTTTGAAGATGCCACAATGTGGCTCAATCTTCAAGCGGATCCGTCCCCCATTGACTTTACATTGAAAGTCTGGACGGATCCGTCCCAGGCTATTTCCACACTTAGCTTTTTTTTGCTAAAATAATGCAGACGGATCCGTACTGAACGGAGCCTCCGTCTGCATTATTATGGGCGGATCCGTTCTGAACGGATCCGCCCGAACGCTAGTGTGAAAGTAGCCTTAGCAGGGCCATACACAGATCTCATAGGGCCCCATAGCTAAACTTAGCATGCCCCCCCCCCCCAACTCACCTAGTTTCCAAGTACGTGTATGATAATCATTCTCAGGAATCGCAAAGCACAACTTCCAGGGTTTCTGATAAAATTTATGTTTTGTTTTATTTCATTTAGGCCTCATGTACACGGCTGTGTTCCGCGGCCGAGAGCGGACCGCGGAAACCCGGCCGGGAATCCTCTGACAGTATGAGCGCACGGCGTCATTGGTTGCTATGACGCCGTGCGCTCCCTGCTGCCGCCACAATACAGTATTACACTGGTATAGATCATACCAGTGTATTACTGTATTGCGGCAGCAGGGAGCGCACGGCGTCATAGCAACCAATGACGCCGTGCGCTCATACTGTCAGAGGAATCCCGGCCGGGTTTTCCGCGGTCCGCTCTCGGCCGCAGAACACGGCCATGTACATGAGGCCTTATGCAGATAAATTTTAATTAAGAAAAATTGTAATAAAAATGTTGCCTCCACCTCACCCACTTTACTCAAGTTTTATGTCCGAAAAAGTGAAACAGGCGCTTCATAAATATGGAGCTCGTTCTGAACACCATATTTCTTAATATAGTTACACCTGATAATTGGCATAAATGTATAGATAAATCTGCTTCCATTTTATTACAAAGCTGGCTGCATGCAGCCACCACTAGGGGGAGCTCAGCATAGGAATTTAAAAAGTTACCATTTACTGGAATGAAAGCTGAAATAATCTCTTTACATTTTGCTCCCAGTGGCGGCTGCAAGAAAATACATTGTTTTGTTGTTAGGAAAAGAAGAATGAGTTCAGACCGGAAGGACGGATCCGGCACTAATACATTCCTATGGGAAAAAATGCCGGACCCGGCATTCAGGCAAATCTTCAGTTTTTTTCGCCGGAGATAAAACCATACCATGCTATGGTTTTCTCTTTTGCCTGATCAGTCAAAATGACTGAACTGAAGACATCCTGAACGGACTTCTCTCCATTCAGAATGCATGGGGATATAACTGATCAGTTCTTTTCTGGTATAGAGCCCCTGTGGACTCTATGCCAGAAAAAAAAAACAAAAAAAAACGCTAGTGTGAAAGTACCCTTAGGCCTCTTTCACACGGGCGTCTTATTTTTGGCCCAGATAAGTGGCGGTGCGTTGCGGGAACAGGCGCGATTTTTCCGCGCAAGTGCAAAACATTGTAATGCGTTTTGCACTTGCGTGAGAAAAATCGCGCATGTTTGGTACTCAAACCCGAACTTCTTCACAGAAGTTCGGGCTTGGGATTGATGTTCTGAAGATTGTATTATTTTCCCTTATAACATGGTTATAAGGGAAAATAATAGCATTCTGAATACACAATGCATAGTATAATAGTGCTGGAGGGGTTAAAAAAAATGAAAAAAAGTTAACCTTCTCTTGATCGCGAAGTTCCCGGTCTCTTTACTTCTTTAATGATGATCTGTGGGCTAAAGGACCTGTGGTGACATCAGATCACATGCTCCAATCACATGGTCCATCACCGTGGTGATGGAGCATGTGATCTGATGTCACGACAGGTCCTTTAGCCCACAGCTCATCATTAAAGAAGTAAAGAGACCGGAAACTACGCGATCAAGAGGAGAAGGTGAGTTAACTTTTTTATTAACCACTCCAGCCCTATTATACTATGCATTCTGTATTCAGAATGCTATTATTTTCCCTTATAACCATGTTATAAGGGAAAATACAGTGAATAGACTGTCACCTAGAACCCATGCGTGAAAATCGCACCACATCCGCACTTGCTTGCGGATGCTTGCGATTTTCACGCAACCCCATTCATTTCTATGGGGCCTGCGTTACGTGAAAAACGCTGAATATAGAACATGCTGCGATTTTCACGCAATGCATAAGTGATACGTGAAAATCACCGCTCATGTGAACAACCCCATAGAAATGAATGGGTCCAGATTCAGTGCAGGTGCAATGCGTTCAACTCACGCATCGCACCCGCGCGGAATACTCGCCCGTGTGAAAGGGGCCTTAGTGGCAAAAAAAATATGTGTTATTTGCCGTTCAGCCACGCAGTTTTATTTTCTAAAGCCTTTTATGGAGTATATAAGTGGAAAAAAGTAAGGGCTGTGAGGATTCGCTCTGGTAGGCAGGGTAAGCGGACGCAAAAGAAAAAAAGAGAAAAAAAAAAAAAAAAGCAACAATTTCCAGTCTTAGGCTCCAGTCACACATCAGCAATTTTGTTCCGCATTTTGCGGAACGGAATTGCGGAAACATTCATTTCTAAAAAATAGAACATGTCCTATTCTTGTCCGCAATTGCGGACAAGAACAGGCCTATTCTATTAGTGCCAGCAATGTGCGGTCCGCAAAATGCAGAACGCACATTTCCGCTGACTGTGTTTTGCGGATCCGTGGATCCACAAAACACGTTGCAGACGTGTGAATGAAGACTTAGTGTTTGTTCACACCAAGGAAAATCCAAAGCACAAAATAGTCACCTTGTTAGTAGTGTTGTTGAGCGCGAATATTCGATTTTTTTTCGCGAATATCGGCACTTCGCTAATTCGCGAATATTTCGAATATAGTGATATAAATTCGATATTTCGAATATTCGTTTTTTTTGTTTTTTTTATAGTATATTTTTTTCTTTCCCACTTCCCTAAAGTTGTTCTTACCTGTCCTTTGGATTCCTGGCTTCCTGGCTGCTCCAGTCAGTGCCCGTTGCCGCTTCTGCCGACTTCCATGCTCATGGAGCGTCCCCATCACCATGGGAACGTCTCCATATACTAGAATGTACTGTCGGATTTGAGAATTACGTTGAAATCGCAATTCGATTTTTTCAAGTTATAATAATCGAATTTCGATTTTAACTTAAAGGCTACTCTCCTATTGAAATAGCAATGTGATGAATTCGTTATAATAATCGAATTTCGATTTTAACTTAGCACTGCTATATTCCATATTCATTAATTCTAGCCTAATATGGAATATAGCAGTGCTAAGTTAAAATCGAAATTCGATTATTATAACTTGAATTAATCGAATTGCGATTTCAACTTGGACCTGGTTTACTATGGTTGGCTTGGTAGAATTAGCGAATATGACAAATGTATTCGTTATATTCCACAAAACGAAGATAACGAAGTATTCTGCATCTTCGTTTTAGCTACCTATTCATCAACTTCGCTAATTCTAGCAATGATATAGGAAAGTTTACTATAGAGACAGCTAAGTTTAATTCGCTATGCGATTATATTACTTTGCTTTTTTTTTATAAATAGAATAATTATAATAATTATCAGGTATTATAATTATTCTATTTTTTTTTTTTAAAAGCAGTCATATAATCGCATAGCGAATTAAACTTTTAGGCTACTTTCACACTAGCGTTCATAGGTCCGTTCGTGAGCTCCGTTTGAAGGAGCTCACGAGCGGACCCGAACGCCTCCGTCCAGCCCTGATGCAGTCTGAATGGAGCGGGTCCGCTCAGACTGCATCAGTCTGGCGGCGTTCAGCCTCCGCTCCGCTCGCCTCCGCACGGACAGGCGGACAGCTGAACGCTGCTAATATGGAATATAGCAGTGCTAAGTTAAAATCGAAATTCGATTATTATAACTTGAATTAATCGCATTGCTATTTCAATAGGAGAGTAGCCTTTAAGTTAAAATCGAAATTCGATTATTTAAATCACATATTAATTGCGATAACAAGAATAATGACGAATATTCGATTTCGACGAATATAAAACGAATATTCTATCGAATATTCGCGAATTTCGTCGAAATCTAATATGACACCTGCCGTTCATCACTACTTGTTAGCAGGTTTTTTCCAGCGTCCACAACAGGCTTTAGGGGGCCTGTTTCCCCGCATGACGCTCTCAGCCCTCTAGCACGGCACTATGCCTCCGATCCCAAGACAGAGAGAGTGATTCTGAGCCCAGCTGCCTATTTAAAGGACAGCCAGGTGCTGACAAAACCCGGACCGGCACTTAAACTCCGGTCTGGTATTTGATCTCACCTGGCTGGAAATCAGCCCAGCTACCCATGTTGGGAGGAAAATACCTACCTTCCCAAACAAAACCCCTTTCTATGTCACATGTTCTAAAGCCCTTTTTTGGCATGTATTAGTTGCACAAAAAAAGTATTTGCCGTTGTGTGGTGCAGTTATATGTTCTAAAGCACTTTTTTGCGTGTAATAGGGAGGGTTTGCACTAGCGTTATGCTTTTTGTTATGGCTTTCTGTTATAACGGAAAATAACGGAATGCCCAGACAGAATGCAAATTGAAAGCCTATAAAAGGCATTCCGTTTGCTTTCCGTCCTAATAGAAGTCTATGCAAAAGCATAACCGATCCGTCTGGGTCCCGTTATGCAAGACGGAAAAATCTGCTTTGATTCCCGTAGACTTCTATTAGAACGGAGAGTAAACAGAATGCCTTTTAAAGGCTTCTGTTTTGCATTCTGTCATAATACAAGTCTATGGGCAGAAAAACGTATCCGTCCTTCCGTCTTATGGATTCCATTATTTTCCATTATAACCATGTTATAACGGAAAGCCATAACGAAATCCCTAACGCTAGTGTGAACCCACCCTTAGTGGCGCAAAAAAAAGTATTTGCCGTTGTGTGGTGAAGTGAGAAAATTACAGCCCCTTTTTGGAATGTATTAGCGGCAAAAAAAAATATGTTTGCCATTCAGTGGTGCCGTTATATGTTATAAAGCACTTTTTGGCGTGTATTAGTGGCAAAAAAAGCATATATTATTTGCCGTTCAGCGGTGTAGTTATATGTTCTAAAGTCTTTTGTGGCGTGCATTAGTGGAACAAAATAAGGGCCTATTTGCCGTTCAGCGGAGCAGTTATATGTTCTAAAGCTCTTTTTGGCATGTATGCGCTCCTTCTTCTAGTTTTGCATATAGGATCAAATATTTATAAAAAAAATTAAAAACAAATATATGTATACATTCCCCCAAAATGAAATAGAATGAAAAATAAAAAATCATGCAAATACTTAGTTCATTCTCAATTACAGTGCATGATTGTATATGAATGAATACATGCTAATTTCAATACATGATTGTATGAATAAAATAATTGTAGGAAAAAAAATTATAATTGTATAGATGAGTGAGTGCATATATTCACACTCAATTCCCACAAACATGTAGAGCATATAATACCCTTCAATAGCTCACAGTATTTTATATAGATTCATAACAATGATTGCATAACATATAAATGGCGAATATGATTATGAGAAGCCTGTATGTTGTAGATAAATGCTGCAAATATTACAGACCAAAAAATCTTAGTCCATGATCCAAAAAATATTTGACACTTAACGCATAATCTTCATTCCAGGGTTCTAGTGTTTAAGGCAGGGGTGCACGACCATTTCTGGTTGGGAGCCACATTGTCAGCCTGAACCAATTCTAAGGGCCGAAAATAAAACTTAAAGGGGTAATACCAACTGAAATACTATATTTATGGCATATTGAACATACAGTATATATAATGTCTAGTTGCACTTCTAGTACTTTCATCTAATGGGGAAATACATGAAAGATCCATGTGAGCAGCCACAAGACATAGGCATACATGTCTGTTACCAGATGGTTGGGGCCACACAGAATGGTATTGAGGGCCGCATGTGGCTCCCGGGCCGCAGGTTGTGCACCCCTGGTTTAAGGTAATCATTCCACATTATTCAGTGGAAGCGCTGACCAGTTGAAATAGACACGCCAGGCGCACGTGTCTTGCCTGATATATAATACTCCACAATATTCAATAAGAATCGAGAGGTACTTTCATTACTACCAACACACTAGATATTAATATCCCGCTTCAGTCATTGTGAAGTTAATATCGCCATCATTGTTAATTCATATGTCCAGCATTATTTGCAATGTCAGTTACTCACTTGGAGCGCAGTTCGTCAATCCTGAGTATATACGGGGTTTGTGCACTTACCCCTCCTCCTTTTGTATCAGCGCTGGATGGTTTAATCATTATGGAGATCCCTGTAGCAGCAGGCTTGTATGTTGCGAGTCTCCAAGCAATTAGTTAGTATTGGATTGTAGCGCGCTACCTTCTCCAGCAATGGCAAGTTCGCTCCAAGATGAGCATTACCATATATACCTTAGGTCCGGACCATATGTAGATGCGTATAGGTATATTATTAGTGACTCCCAGACATGTCTCGGGGCACTAGCTCCTTCTTCAGTGGCTTATATTCTAAATGTGGCGATACCATCTTTTTTATAGTGTTGTGGAGTGGTTACAAAGCTGGACCGAATTAGTCCACAAATTAAGTTGGGAGTAAAACCTGTATATGGAATCATTTATTATTGAATTATTATTGCAGTTATATTATCTCTTTTCTTACGGTATTTCTATATTTCCTTATTCCTTACATACATATAACTCCTCATTTAGCCATATATTAACAAATCATTGCACATTAAAACCTCATATATCCATCATTCTAAACCCTGCACTTTGTATGCGGTTTATATGCTTATTTTTATATTATGATGCGTTTTATTTGAAAAACTTTGCTTTATCCGTTATTAAATATATTGGTTCAAATTCCAGCAATGAGGAGCAAAAGAATTCAGAGAGAAAAATATATATTTCCAAAAAAAAGGCTCCACCTCCTCTCTGATTTATTTCCATACTATATTCCATATAAAAAATATGAAATATAACCTTATAACTACCGCATGGAATAAATAATATAAATAAAAATTAAAAATAATAATAATAAAATATATATCCAGCTAGTCTCAATGAGGGTTGCATTTCTATGGGAGATGGTTTGAGTTGGCCCATAGCCAAGAAGAGATCGAGGTGCTGGTATAGAACAGCCAGACCTTGATGTCCAGTCAGCTCCAGGAGCAAATTCCTCCTCAAACAAACCCGAACAACTCCATATCAGAGTTTAGGCCTAGTGGTAATAATGTGTTAAACTCAAAAATGTCTCTTGCTTCAGTACGAGACATTCTTGCAACATGATCTCCACTAGAAATTAGATAATTTTTTAAAAATTCTATTCGCCAGTTCGTCGAATTTTTTGGGAAAAATTTGGTTCGATCCGAATAAATTTACGGCAAATTACGCGAAAAAAAAGGCTATTTCCTGGCTGCAGAGAGCATTTATAGTGGTGTAGAACACTGTGCCTTGCAGTAACATGCACATGGAGTCTGCTTTGGTAATCCACGTGAATGGATTATTTGCATATCTTCAGTGTTTTGTACCCACTTTTGCTTTTGGCTACCAAATCATAATCCAATTATGTTGGGACCATACAGGCCTTACAGCCGTTATACAGACAGGATCCGTTGTGCGTCTGACAGATCAGAAGAAGGGTCAAATAAATGATGATGTCAGCCCAGCCGAAAGGAGAATAATGGCCCAGTCATGAAGTGGGAACATGATGAGAAGTCCACAGAGTGGCCCTATGACATAGTGTTGAGGTGGAAGCAGCATGAGGAGGCCACAGAGTGGCACAATGACAGTGTGGAGGTGGCAGCAGCAGCATCAGGAGGAGGCCATAGAGTGGCACAATGACAGTGTGGCGGTGGAGGCAGCATCAGGAGGCCACAGAGTGGCAAGGTGACATAGTGTGGAGGTGGCAGCAGCATGAGGAGACCACAGAGTTGCACAATGCCAGATCCTGGAGGTGGCGGCAGCATGAGCAGACCACAGAGTGACCCAATGACAGAGTGTGGAGGTGATAGCAGCATGATGAGACAACAGAGTGGCACAATAACAGAGTCTGGAGGTGGCAGCAGCATCAGGAATGGTGCAGAGTGGCACAATGACGGAGTGTGGAGGTGGTAGCAACATGACGAGACCACAGAGTGGCACAATGACAGAGTCTGGAGGTGGCGGCAGCATCAGGAGGCCACAGAGTGGAAAGGTGCAAGAGAAATTCTATGGCACCAATTTTGAATGATATTAAAGTGTAGTTTTATTCATTCTTTTTGAACACTTTGTGTCACATTCATTGTTGTCATCCAATATTATTTCAAGGCATGGCATGCAATTATGTACACTGGTCCCGACATTCGGTCAATAATGACCTTTATCAGGGGATCTGTAATCCATGCGCCTGGGAGAGATGGGATATGTACACATCCCATCTCTCCCAGGCACATGGATTACAGATTCCCTGATAAAGGTCATTATTGACCGAAACGTCGGGACCACTGTACATAATCGCATGCTATGCCTTGAAATAATATTGGATGTAATGTGACACAAAGTGTTCAAAAAGAATGAATAAAACTACACTTTAATATCATTCAAATTTAGTGTACCAGAAGTAGAATTTCTCTTGCACATTGACTTATTTCCCTGTGAGCACCCACCTCTAAGAAGGTGTGCAGATCTGAAAAACCAAAAAATAAAGAAAAAAAACAGAGTGGCAAACAGTGTGGAGGTGGGTGGCAATACCAGTACCCATTGAAGATGGTGGGTGAAAGAAGGAGCACTTGGCATCAGATTTGTGGCATTAGGCGGGTGACAGCATCAGAATAGTAGCAGAGGCAGGTAGCCAGAAGAAACCGGTCTCTTTTGTCAATGTGTTGGTGTGGCTCCATGGATGATATAGTCTGATGCATCAGGCATTGGTGTGTGGAAATCCTGGCTGATCCACGCCTGATTCATCTTGATGCAGTGTCCCACTATGTGCTATACTTTAAACTCTTGCTAAATGTCATATGAAATGTCTAGTGGAGGTTAGAGCTAAATTAGTCAATGGACTTCACAAGTAGTGTTGGGTGCGAATATTCGAATCGCGAATATTAATCGCCATTATTGGCACTTCGAAAATTCACGAATATTTAAAATATAGTGATATATATTCCTAACTTCGAATATTCTAGATGTTTTTTTCATCAGTAACCTCCCTTCTTGCTTGTGGGCCAATGAGAAGGCTCCAAACTCTTTGTCTGAGCTTAGCAACATCCCTAGCAACCAATAGGAAAGTTGCCTGCCCCATAGGCTACTTTCACACCTGCGTTTAGGTGCCGATCCGTCTTGTGTCTGCACAGACGGATGCGCACCTATAATGCAAATGTTGGTATCTGTTCAGTACGGATCCGTCTGCATTAACTCTGTCAAATAAAGTCTAAGTCTAAGTCTAAGTCAAATGGATCCGTCCTGACTTACATTAAAAGTCAATGGGGGACGGATCCGTTTTACAATTGCACCAATATTGTGTTAATGTAAACAGATCCGTCCCCATTGACTTACATTGTAAGTCAGGACGGATCCGCCTGGCTCCGCATCGCCAGGCGAACACCAAAACGCTACAAGCAGCGTTTTGGTGTCCGCCTCCAGAGCGGAATGGAGGCGGAACGGAGCCAAACTGATGCATTCTGAGCGGATCCTTATCCATTCAGAATGCATTGGGGCTAAACTGATCCGTTTGGGGCCGTTTGTCAGAGCCTTGAAACGGATCTCACAGGTGGACCCAGAAACGGCAGTGTGAAAGTAGCCTTACTTAAAAGAACCTCCCCAGCAGCCATTCTCTACAGTTTTTTAAAGTTCTGAGAGAGACCGCAGTGTCATTGCTGTGCTCGGTGCTTTCCACACTACATTAGATAGAAAGTTAGATAGCTTATATACAGTACAGACCAAAAGTTTGGACACACCTTCTCATTCAAAGAGTTTTCTTTATTTTCATGACTATGAAAATTGTAGATTCACACTGAAGGCATCAAAACTATGAATTAACACATGTGGAATTATATACATAACAGAAAAGTGTGAAACAACTGAAAATATGTCATATTCTAGGTTCTTCAAAGTAGCCACCTTTTGCTTTGATTACTGCTTTGCACACTCTTAGCATTCTCTTGATGAGCTTCAAGAGGTAGTCACCTGAAATGGTTTTCACTTCACAGGTGTGCCCTGTCAGGTTTAATACGTGGGATTTCTTGCCTTATAAATGGGGTTGGGACCATCAGTTGCCTTGTGGAGAAGTCAGGTGGATACACAGCTGATAGTCCTACTGAATAGACTGTTAGAATTTGTATTATGGCAAGAAAAAAGCAGCTAAGTAAAGAAAAACTAGTGGCCATCATTACTTTAAAGGGATTCTGTCACCAGTTTTTGACCCCCCCATTCAAAAATATGGTTATGTGCATGGTGCCCTTGTGATTCCTAATGTGGTCTTATAAGCTAAATCTGTAGGCTCATTTAGTGTAAAAAACGTTTTATCTAACCTGTCATTCATCAGATTAAGGTGCCCAGGAGGACGCTCATGTCTCCAAGATGCCGCCCGCCGCCGCCGTTCGTGCCCAGCTCCTCCTTTGCTTTCTGAAGCGATGTGCCCAGCTCCTCCTTTGCTTTCATCAGCGATGTGCCCAGCTCCTCCTTTGCAGTCCTGCTCCAACGGTCTTCAATCTGCCCAAGGGGAGGCGTTTCACCTCTCTTGCGCCCAGCCAGCCTCCCCCAACTGTCGCTTTGAAGCGCCGCCCAGCTCATGAATATTCAGTTTGCTGGGCGGCTTCTGCGGTCCCCGCTCTGAAGCGCTGCGCTGAACAGTGCCCGGCACTAAATGAGCCTACAGATTTAGCTTATAAGACCACATTAGGAATCACAAGGGCACCATGCACATAACCATATTTTTGAATGTGGGGGTCAAAAACTGGTGACAGAATCCCTTTAAGAAATGAAGGTCAGTCAGTCCGAAAAATTGGGGAAACTCTGAAAGTGTCCCCAAGTGCAGTCACAAAAACCATCAAGCGCTACAAAGAAACTGGCTCACATGCGGACCACCCCAGGAAAGGAAGACCAAGAGTCACCTCTGCTGCGGAGGATAAGTTCACCCGAGTCACCAGCCTCAGAAATCGCAGGTTAACAGCAGTTAAGATTAGAGACCAGGTCAATGCACACAGAGTTCTAGCAGCAGACACATCTCTAGAACAACTGTTAAGAGGAGACTGTGTGAATCAGGCCTTCATGGTAGGATATCTGCTAGGAAACCACTGCTAAGGACAGGCAACAAGCAGAAGAGACTTGTTTGGGCTAAAGAACACAAGGAATGGACATTAGACCAGTGGAAATCTGTGCTTTGGTCTGATTAGTCCAAATTTGAGATCTTTGGTTCCAACCACCGTGCCTTTGTGCGACGCAGAAAAGGTGAACAGATGGACTCTACATGCCTGGTTCCCACCGTGAAGCATGGAGGAGGAGGTGTGATGGTGTGGGGGTGCTTTGCTGGTGACACTGTTGGGGATTTATTAAAAATTGAAGGCATACTGACCCAGCATGGCTACCACAGCATCTTGCAGCGGCATGCTATTCCATCCGGTTGGTGTTTAGTTGGACCATCATTTATTTTTCAACAGGACAATGACCCCAAACACACCTCCAGGCTGTGTAAGGGCTATTTGACCATGAAGTAGAGTGATGGGGTGCTGCGTCAGATGATCTGGCCTCCACAGTCACCGGACCTGAACCCAATCGAGATGGTTTGGGGTGAGCTGGACCGCAGAGTGAAGGCAAAAGGGCCAACAAGTGCTAAGCATCTCTGGGAACTCCTTCAAGACTGTTGGAAGACCATTTCAGGTGACTACCTCTTGAAGCTCATCAAGAGAATGCTAAGAGTGTGCAAAGCAGTAATCAAAGCAAAAGGTGGCTACTTTGAAGAACCTAGAATATGACATATTTTCAGTTGTTTCACACTTTTTTTGTTATGTATATAATTCCACATGTGTTAATTCATAGTTTTGATGCCTTCAGTGTAAAACTACCATTTTCATAGTCATGAAAATAAAGAAAACTCTTTAAATGAGAAGGTGTGTCCAAACTTTTGGTCTGTACTGTATATAATACAGATAGTTAGTGGGAGATAGTCAGTGTAGGTTATATCCTGATATAGTGTAGCTGTTGCAGTGCAGTATGTTAGGTAGTGTGTTTCACGTATTGCACCAAAATATTTGCATCATTAGTGCCGATTAGCGCAATTGTGAATATATTGGAGCACTCTATCTGCATATAAAGCCATTTTTAATGTTCTGCCATGCCAACCATTTTCTCCAGTCTCAGGAAACTTCTAGCAGCTTGGAAAATGTACCCAAAGTGACCCCCACACCTTTATTTCACATCCATTATGTGAATATTACATTGCCGATTTTTCACAATCAAGAAAATAATCTTGTATTCGCGAATATATGACGAATATTTGCCAAAATATTTGTGAAATATCGCTAATTCGAATATAGCCCCTGCCGCTCATCACTATTAGCAAGCACCAGTGACCAGGAGGAACCTAAAAGCAGATGATTAGGGATGAGCGAACCCGAACTGTATATTTCGGATTCGTACCGAATTTTGGGGTGTCTGTGACACGGACCCGGACCCGAACATTTTAGTCGCTTTCTTGGCACTTTTTGAAAGGCTGCAAAGCAGCCAATCAACAAGCGTCATACTACTTGCCCCAAGAGCCCGTCACAGCCATGCCTACTATTGGCATGGCTGTGATTGGCCAGTGCAGCATGTGACCCAGCCTCTATTTAAGCTGGAGTCACGTAGCGCCGCACGTCACTCTGCTCTGATCAGTGTAGGGAGAGGTTGCAGCTGCGACGTTAGGGCGAGATTAGGCAGTGATTAACTCCTCCAAAAGACTTAATTCAGTGATCGATCTACAGCTGTGGATCATTGAACTGCTGCTATTCAATTGCTCACTGTTTTTAGGCTGCCCAGAGCGTTTTTCATTCACTTTTTTCTGGGGTGATCGGTGGCCATTTAGTGTCTTGTGGTGCGCCAGCACAAGCTGCCACCAAGTACATTTAACCATCAACAGTGTGGTTATTTTTTGGCTATATCCTACATCAGGGTCAAGCTGTCACCAAGTGCATTTAACCATCAATAGTGTGGTTATTTTTTGGCTATATCCTACATATGGGGCAAGCTGTCACCAAGTGCATTTAACCCTCAATAGTGTGGTTGTTTTTTGGCTATATCCTACATATGGGGCAAGCTGTCACCAAGTGCATTTAACCATCAATAGTGTGGTTATTTTTTGGCTATATCCTACATATGGGGCAAGCTGTCACCAAGTGCATTTAACCATCAATAGTGTGGTTATTTTTTGGCTATATCCTACATCAGGGTCAAGCTGTCACCAAGTGCATTTAACCCTCAATAGTGTGGTTATTTTTTGGCTATATTCTACATATGGGGCAAGCTGTCACCAAGTGCATTTAACCATCAATATTGTGTTGTTGTTTTTTGCTATATCCTACATATGGGGCAAGCTGTAACCAAGTGCATTTAACCATCAATAGTGTGGTTATTTTTTGGCTATATCCTACATATGGGGCAAGCTGTCACCAAGTGCATTTAACCATCAATAGTGTGGTTATTTTTTGGCTATATCCTACATCAGGGGCTTGGCTGTGCTTGCCATTTTATTGAGGGGTGAAATACAATTGCCAAAATAGCAGTACCCTAAATCTGGTGTTTCAGCTGTGGCCAGCCAATTGTAATACTGCCTGCTGTCTAGCAAAGGATATATTTTTGTTCAGGGTTGAAATACAATTCCCAACTTAGCAATTTTCTGAATTAGTGGTTTCTGCTGTATCAGGCCTACTTTAAATCTATCCCTAAAAAGGGTATATTAGTTTCAAGGTGCAGATAGGGTCATTCTCAATAACTTCACACACACGCTACTGTGCAATTCCAAGTCTAATTCTGTGTGTAAACGTATACCTGTCACCCAGCTCCTAAATACTAGGCCTGAGGCCTCAAATTTATATTCATCTAAATCTGTCATTATTGCTGTGGCTGGTCAAGTTATTTAGTGTCCGTCAAAGCACAGTTTTTGTTCGGGGTTGAAATACAATTCCCGATTTTGCAATTCTCTAAATTAGTGGTTTCTGCTGTATCAGGCCTACTTTAAATCTATCCCTAAAAGGGTATATAAGATTCAAGGTGCAGATAGGGTTATTCTCAATAACTTCACACACACGCTACTGTGCAATTCCAAGTCTAATTCTGTGTGTAAACGTATACCTGTCACCCAGCCCCTAAATACTAGGCCTGAGGCCTCAAATTTATATTCATCTAAATCTGTCATTATTGCTGTGGCTGGTCAAGTTATTTAGTGTCCGTCAAAGCACAGTTTTTGTTCGGGGTTGAAATACAATTCCCGATTTTGCAATTCTCTAAATTAGTGGTTTCTGCTGTATCAGGCCTACTTTAAATCTATCCCTAAAAGGGTATATAAGATTCAGGGTGCAGATAGGGTCATTCTCAATAACTTCACACACACGCTACTGTGCAATTCCAAGTCTAATTCTGTCTGTAAACGTATACCTGTCACCCAGCGCCTAAATACTAGGCCTCAAATTTATATTCAGCTAAATCTGTCGTTACTGCTGTGCCTTTATTAGTGTAATGCGGTACCTAAATAGATAGCCAGATGGTGTTAGGTGTCTGTAAAAAAAGGTCTGAATTTGAATTCAATACATTGGGCCAAATAATATTTTTGTTATTGTGGTGAACGGTAACAATGAGGAAAACATCTAGTAAGAGACGCGGACATGGTCGTGGTGGTGTTAGTGGACCCTCTGGTGCTGGGAGAGGACGTGGCCGTTCTGCCACAGCCACTCGTCCTAGTGTACCAACTACCTCAGGTCCCAGTAGCCACCATAATTTACAGCGATATTTGGTGGGGCCCAATGCCGTTCTAAGGATGGTAAGGCCTGAGCAGGTACAGGCATTAGTCAATTGGGTGGCCGACAGTGGATCCAGCACGTTCACATTATCTCCCACCCTGTCTTCTGCAGAAAGCACACAGATGGCGCCTGAAAACCAAGCCCATCAGTCTGTCACATCACCCCCATGCATACCAGGGAAACTGTCTGAGCCTCAAGTTATGCAGCAGTCTCTTATGCTGTTTGAAGACTCCGCTGGCAGGGTTTCCCAAGGGCATCCACCTAGCCCTTCCCCAGCGGTGGAAGACATAGAATGCACTGACGCACAACCACTTATGTTTCCTGATGATGAGGACATGGGAATACCACCTCAGCACGTCTCTGATGATGACGAAACACAGGTGCCAACTGCTGCGTCTTTCTGCAGTGTGCAGACTGAACAGGAGGTCAGGGATCAAGACTGGGTGGAAGACGATGCAGGGGATGATGAGGTCCTAGACCCCACATGGAATGAAGGTTGTGCCACTGACTTTCACAGTTCGGAGGAAGAGGCAGTGGTGAGATCGAGCCAATAGCGTAGCAAAAGAGGGAGCAGTGGGCAAAAGCAGAACACCCGCCGCCAAGAGACTCCGCCTGCTACTGACCGCCGCCATCTGAGACCGAGCACCCCAAAGGCAGCTTCAAGGAGTTCCCTGGCATGGCACTTCTTCAAACAATGTGCTGACGACAAGACCTGAGTGGTTTGCACGCTGTGCCATCAGAGCCTGAAGCGAGGCATTAACGTTCTGAACCTTAGCACAACCTGCATGACCAGGCATGCAAAGCATGAACTGCAGTGGAGTAAACACCTTAAAAACAAGGAAGTCACTCAGGCTCCCCCTGCTACCTCTTCTGCTGCTGCCGCCTCGGCCTCTTCTGCTGGAGGAACGTTGGCACTTGCCGCCCAGCAAACATGGGATGTACCACCAACACCACAACCTGCGTCACCAAGCATCTCAACCATGTCACACGGCAGCGTTCAGCTCTCCATCTCACAAACATTTGAGAGAAAGCGTAAATTCCCACCTAGCCCTGGCCCTGAATGCCAGCATTTCTAAATCACCTGGCCTATGAAATGCTGTCATTTAGGCTGGTGGACACAGACAGCTTCAAACTGCTCATGTCGCTTGCTGTCCCACAGTATGTTGTTCCCAGCCGGCACTACTTCTCCAAGAGAGCCGTGCCTTCCCTGCACAACCAAGTATCCGATAAAATCAAGTGTGCACTGCGCAACACAATCTGTGGCAAGGTCCACCTAACCACAGATATGTGGACCAGTAAGCACGGCCAGGGACGCTATATCTCCCTAACTGCACACTGGGTAAATGTGGTGGCGGCTGGGCCCCAGGCGGAGAGCTGTTTGGCGCACGTCCTTCCGCCGCCAAGGATCGCAGGGCAACATTCTTTGCCTCCTGTTGCCACCTCCTCCTACTCGGCTTCCTCCTCCTCTTCTTCCACCTGCTCATCCAGTCAGCCACACACCTTCACCACCAACTTCAGCACAGCCCGGGGTAAACGTCAGCAGGCCATTCTGAAACTCATATGTTTGGGGGACAGGCCCCGCACCGCACAGGAGTTGTGGCGGGGTATAGAACAACAGACCGACGAGTGGTTGCTGCCGGTGAGCCTCAAGCCCGGCCTGGTGGTGTGCGATAATGGGCGAAATCTCGTTGCAGCTCTGGGAATACCAAGTTTGACGCACATCCCTTGCCTGGCGCATGTGCTGAATTTGGTGGTGCAGAAGTTCATTCACAACTACCCCCACATGTCAGAGCTGCTGCATAAAGTGCGGGCCGTCTGTTCGCGCTTCCGGCGTTCACATCCTGCCGCTGCTCGCCTGTCTGCGCTACAGCGTAACTTCGGCCTTCCCGCTCACCGCCTCATATGCGACGTGCCCACCAGGTGGAACTCCACCTTGCACATGCTGGACAGACTGTGCGAGCAGCAGCAGGCCATAGTGGAGTTTCAGCTGCAGCACGCACGGGTCAGTCGCACTGCGGAACAGCACCACTTCACCACCAATGACTGGGCCTCCATGCGAGACCTGTGTGCCCTGTTGCGCTGTTTCGAGTACTCCACCAACATGGCCAGTGGCGACGATGCCGTTATCAGCGTTACAATACCACTTCTATGTCTCCTTGAGAAAACACTTAGGGCGATGATTGAAGAGGAGGTGGCCCAGCAGGAGGAGGAGGAAGAGGGGTCATTTTTAGCACTTTCAGGCCAGTCTCTTAGAAGTGACTCAGAGGGAGGTTTTTTGCAACAGCAGAGGCCAGGTACAAATGTGGCCAGCCAGGGCCCACTACTGGAGGAGGAGGTGGAGGAGGATGAGGATGAAGCATGGTCACAGCGGGGTGGCACCCAACGCAGCTCGGGCCCATCACTGGTGCGTGGCTGGGGGGAAACGCAGGACGATGACGATACAACTCCCACAGAGGACAGCTTGTCCTTACCTCTGGGAAGCCTGGCACACATGAGCGACTACATGCTGCAGTGCCTGCGCAACGACAGCAGAGTTGCCCACATTTTAACGCGTGCGGACTACTGGGTTGCCACCCTGCTGGATCCACGGTACAAAGACAATGTGCCCACCTTACTTCCTGCACTGGAGCGTGATAGGAAGATGCGCGAGTGCAAGCGCCCTTTGGTAGACGCGCTACTGAGAGCATTCCCAAATGTCACAGGGGAACAAGTGGAAGCCCAAGGCCAAGGCAGAGGAGGAGCAAGAGGTCGCCAAGGCAGCTGTGTCACGGCCAGCTCCTCTGAGGGCAGGGTTAGCATGGCAGAGATGTGGAAAAGTTTTGTCAACACAGCTAACTGCACCACCACCTGATACGCAACGTGTTAGCAGGAGGCAACATTTCACTAACATGGTAGAACAGTACGTGTGCACACCCCTCCACGTACTGACTGATGGTTCGGCCCCATTCAACTTCTGGGTCTTTTATGCCTTGGAGGTGCTGGCCTGCCCGGCGGCCAGCGTTTTGTCTGAACGTGTATTCAGCACGGCAGGGGGCGTCATTACAGAAAAATGCAGCCTCCTGTCTACAGCCAATGTGGACAAGCTGATGTTCATAAAAATGAACCAGGCATGGATCCCACAGGACCTGTCCATCCCTTGTGCAGATTAGACATTAACTACCTCCCCTTAACCATATATTATTGTACTCCAGGGCACTTCCTCATTCAATCCTATTTTTATTTTCATTTTACCATTATATTGCGGGGCAACCCAAAGTTGAATGAACCTCTCCTTTGTCTGGGTGCCGGGGCCTAAGTATATGACAATGGACTGTTCCAATGTTGGGTGATGTGAAGCATGATTCTCTGCTATGACATGAAGACTGATTCTCTGCTGACATGAAGCCAGATTCTCTGTTACGGGACCTCTCTCCTCTGCCTGGGTGCCTGGGCCTAAATATCTGACAACGAACTGTTCCAGTGTTGGGTGACGTGAAGCATGATTCTCTGCTATGACATGAAGACTGATTCTCTGCTGGCATGAAGCCTGAATCTCTGTTATGGCACCTCTCTCCTCTGCCTGGGTGCCGGGGCCTAAATATATGACAATGGACTGTTCCAGTGTTGAGTGACGTGAAGCCTGATTCTCTGCTATGACATGAAGACTGATTCTCTGCTGACATGAAGCCTGAATCTCTGTTATGGGACCTCTCTCCTCTGCCTGGGCCTAAATATCTGACAATGGACTGTTCCAGTGTTGGGTGACGTGAAGCATGATTCTCTGCTATGACATGAAGACTGATTCTCTGCTGACATGAAGCCAGATTCTCTGTTACGGGACCTCTCTCCTCTGCCTGGGTGCCTGGGCCTAAATATCTGACAATGGCCTTTCCAGTGTTGGGTGACGTGAAGCATGATTCTCTGCTATGACATGAAGACTGATTCTCTGCTGACATGAAGCCAGATTCTCTGTTACGGGACCTCTCTCCTCTGCCTGGGTGCCGGGGCCTAAATATCTGACAATGGACTGTTACAGTGGTGGGTGATGTGAAGCATGATTCTCTGCTATGACATGAAGACTGATTCTCTGCTGGCATGAAGCCTGAATCTCTGTTATGGGACCTCTCTCCTCTGGGTGACGGGGCCTAAATTATATGACAATGGACTGTTCCAATGTTGGGTGACGTGAAGCCAGATTCTCTGCTATGGGATCTCTCTCTTCAATTGATATTGGTTAATTTTTATTTATTTTATTTTTATTTGTATTCATTTCCCTATCCACATTTGTTTGCAGGGGATTTACCTACATGTTGCTGCCTTTTGCAGCCCTCTAGCCCTTTCCTGGGCTGTTTTACAGCCTTTTCAGTGCCGAAAAGTTCGGGTCCCCATTGACTTCAATGGGGTTCGGGTTCGGGACGAAGTTCGGGTCGGGTTCGGAACATTTCCGGGAAGTTCGGCCGAACTTCCCGAACCCAAACATCCAGGTGTTCGCTCAACTCTACAGATGATTAATGTGCAAAATTATCCTTTACCACATGCCTCTATGGACATTGTGGATCAGAGTAAATTAAGGCATCCTTACAAATAATGGAGCAGAGGATTTTGCCTGTTGTTAGGGAGACCGCACTCGCACTGTGGATTGCTAATTACATAGTACATAATTACAAGAAAGAATTTATTATATCCAGTACCTGAGTGCTAGAGCGTGGACAAAGTCTAGGAAGATATAGAAAGAAGGAACACTTCTCAAGTTACAATTGTGATATATAAAAGGAGCAATATTACGGTGCAAGGAGAGGAAGTGGAAGCTCCTCCCTTGAAGCCCCTCCTTCATCACCAGAGTGTGCTAGCCAGAGAGGAAGCAAGATGGCGCACTCTCGTCAGCCAAACTGGGGCGACATGTGTTGGGGTGATGAAGTGCCCGAGATGCAGTCAGCACTCGAAGAAATACGCGTCTCAAGTGCAGCAGCCCCTGAAAGGTAAAGAGGTGGCAATACCCGTGCCAGCTGACACGCGGAGGCAGCTGGAGTCACCGCTCCACCGCCTAGGAAGCATGGCTCTTTTGAAAGACTAAATCCCATGGTCCCCAGAGAGATTACGGCCCATGGGGGAAATAAGTGGCAATATCGGAAAACTTTTGAGGGCTGGGCAGTCAGGGTATGGGATCGACCCCAGCCCAGGGACCCAATTTTTGAGAGGAGGATCCGGAGTGTGATGTGGTTCTCAGTTAATAGGGGGTCTGGCTTTATCCAAGATGACAAGACCAGGCAGGAGCTGTATGTTAACAGGTGCTCTGTGAAGCGCCGTTACCGTCCTCAGGCCCGCCACAGCCTATATAAGGGGGACACTGTAGAATACACCCCCATGGAGTCCCTTCAGGGTCCATTTGCAGTAGCTTTAATCTGCCTCGAGAAACCTCTGGTCCCGTTGTCAGCATCGGATGTATGGCTGGATGACCCAGCTGTAATAAGAAAAGTGCGCTGTCTGCAAGAGTCGGCAGACGGTGTGCTCCACTTCCGAGAACGACAGCCAAAGCCGGAGCCTTCCATCCCAGGGTTGCCTACTCCACCTGAGAGATATGAGGAACACCAGACCACTGACCTACCTGCCTGTGGCCTATATGAGACTCCATAAGGTCTTTGCTATGGCCCTGTCTCCCAGCCAGAAGTTTGGTCTGAACCTTCCCAGCTTCCTTTAGAGCGAGAAACAAGTACCACCGTAAGCAACATGTGGGTTCAGCTTCCTCTGATGTGTATACTTACGGAGTCCTTTTGTTATGGGTTTGCACAGGGAGCAAGAATGTTACGCACAATTCTGATGGAACTCCTGATCTTAAGAAACTGGACTTGGACTCCAAAGCAGAGGCTCTCCTGTCATGTCTTGTGTGCTGTGGAGATCGAATGCAGACGGAGCAAATAAAAACACATGAATGCATTCAAATTACTGAAGCTGCTTGATTTAATTGTGCATAGATGGTAAAGGCAAAGTCTGCTGGTGTGTTGTCATCAGCGTCTTCATTATGTTTACTGCTGGACCCACGACGACGTAATTCGCTCCATACCACAAAAGAAAGTTTACAAACACCCAGCAATTTTTCACGAATAAAACATGGTTGAAATAAAAATTTTCACCAATGAAAGGATAATGGAATTTGGTTCTTACAAAAGAAAGTCTACATTCACCCATACATTTTCATAAAAAAGCCAGTGTCACATAAACAATTTCACCACTAAGTACTTCAGTCCATACTGCTAAAGGAGGCGTACATTCACCCATACATTTTCCAAAAAAGAGCCAGTGTCACAGAAAGAATTTCACCACTAAATACATCGTTCCATACTGCAAAAGGAGGTGTACATTCACCCATACATTTTCCCAAAAAGAACCAGTGTCACGGAAAAAAATTCACCACTAAGGCCCCTTTCACAGGGGCGAGTATTCCGCGCGGGGGCAATGCATGACGTGAACGCATTGCACCCGCACTGAATTCTGACCCATTCATTTCAATGGGGCTGTGTACAAGTGCATTGTTTTTCATGCAGCACTTATGCGTTGCATGAAAATCGCAGCAGGTTCTATATTCTGCGTTTTTCACGCAACGCAGGCCCCATAGAAATTAATGGGGCTGCGTGAAAATTGCATAGCATCCGCAAGCAAGTGCGGATGCAGTGCAATTTTCACACATGGTTGCTAGGAGATTATGTTAGTAAATAGGGATGAGCAACCCCGGACCCCATTCAAGTCAATTCTCTGTATTATTTTCCCTTCTAACATGGTTATAAGGGAAAATAACAGCATTCTTAATATAGAATGCTAACTAAAATGTCCATTGAGGGGTTAAAAAAAAAAAAAAATGAACTCACCTCATCCACTTGATCGCACAGCCGGTATCGTCTTCTTTCTTCTTCCTGCAGGACCTGCAAAAGGACCTGCGCTGACATCATCGCTCTCACCACGTGCTGAGCGCGGTGACGTCAGCGCAGGTCCTGCTGAATGAAGATAAAAGGTCCTTTTGCAGGTCTTGCAGGAAGAAGAAAGAAGACGATATCGGCTGTGCGGTCAATGGATGAGGTGAGTTTATTTTTAATTTTTTTAACCCCTCAGTGGACATTTTAGTTAGCATTCTGTATTAAGAATATTATTAATTTCCCTTATAACCATGTTAGAATGGAAAATAATAAAATCAACAGAATACCTACCCGAACTTCAGTGAAGAAGTCCGGGTTCGGGACTGGGTACCACAATCAGTTTTTTATCACGCGCGTGCATCGGCCTATGTGCATCGTTCCATACCGCAAAAGGAGGTGTACATTCGCCAATACATTTTCCTAAAAAGAGACAGTGTCACATAAAGAATTTCACCCATTGTTGTACAATCACCCATCAATTTTCCAGAAGAAAACATGGTTGAAATAAAAAATGTCACCAATGAAAGTATAATGGAATTCGGTTCATACAGAAGAAAGTCTACTATCACCCATCAATTTTCCCCCAATAATCCTATTTCACATAAAAAATTTCACCACTACATAATTTGGTCCATACCGCAAAAGGAGTTGTACAATCACCCATCAATTTTCCAGAAGAAAACATGGTTGAAATAAAAAATGTCACCAATGAAAATGGAATTCAGTTCATACAGAGTAAAGTCTACTCTCACCCATCAATTTTCCCCAAAAAAGCCTGTTTCACATAATAAATTTCACCACTAAGTAATTTGGTCCATACCGCAAAGGAGTTATACAATTACCCATCAATTTTCCAGAAAAAAACATGGTTGAAATAAAAAATTTCACTAATGACAGGATAATGGAATTCGGTTCATACAGAAGAAAGTCTACTCTCACCCATCAATTTTCACAAAAAAGCCTGTTTCACATTAAAAATTTCAACACTATCTAATTCGGTCCATCCTGCAAAAAATGCTTAACCACATATAACTGCACCACTGAACTGCAATTAGGCACTAATTTTTTAACTATTTTTACACAAAAGGCTTTCAACAGATAAGTGCAACCAGGATGACGAATATATTTTTATTTCGCCAGTAAAACACGGCAGGCTGGGCTGTAAAATATCTCACTGCACCGCTGAACGGCAATTAGGCCCAACTATTTTTCTATTTTTACTACGAAAGTTCGAGTTTGTACCGAACTTTAGGATTTTTTGACCCCAGATCCTGAACATTTCACTCAGTAAAAGTTCGGGTTCGGGGTTCGTCGATTTATTGGTTCTTTTTGAAAGACTGCAGAGCATCCAATCAACAAGCGTTTGACTGTGTACCCTTAGAAGACATCACAGCCATGCCTACTAATGGCATGGCTGTGATTGGCCAGTGCAGCATGTGACCCAGCCTCTATATAAGCTGGAGTCACGTAGCGCTGCACGTCACTCCACGTGAGGGTGAAAATAGGACAAAATCTTTCATCAGAACTCCAATTGAACTCAGTGATCTACATAGATTTTGTTGTGTGGGTGCAGTGCACAATCTTTTTACCCTTCCCTGAGCCCAGTAACAGAGAAAAATAACTTTTATCTGTCTGTTAGTTAGGTGGGCGGCGGCGGCCATTTTATGCAAGCTCAGTGCACCAGCACAGCATATGTGCTTTTGTGACATTAAAATTCAAGCTTGAAACACTGCAATAATAATCGTTTTAAAAAATCACCCTTTTTTGGCAATATCCTCCATCTGGTGCCTTTGCAGCATTAGTCAGTGTGCAATTTAAGCTAAAAATACAGCTATAATTTTCTGGGTTTAAAAAAAAAACTTTTTGGGCAAAATATACAATTTTACAGCCCTTGCTGCATCTGCACGTGTGAAATTCAAGCGTTATATACAGCTGTCATATTCTGTTAGTAAAAAAATGCCCTTTTTGGGCAAAATACTTAATATTGCAGCCTTTGCTGCATCTGTGATTGTTAAAAACAAGCTTGATATACTTTAATAATTTTATGGCTTTAAAAAAACACCCATTTTTGGCAATACCCTCCATCTGGGGCCTCTGCCGCATTAGTCAGTGTGCAATTTAAGCTAGAAATACAGCTATAATTTTCTGAGTTTAAAAAAAAAACTTTTTGGGCAAAATATACAATTTTACAGCCCTTGCTGCATCTGCACGTGTGAAATTCAAGCGTTATATACAGCTGTCATATTCTGTTAGTAAAAAAATTCCCTTTTTGGGCAAAATACTTATTATTGCAGCCTTTGCTGCATCTGTGATTGTTAAAAACAAGCTTGAAATACTTCAATAATTTTATGGCTTTAAAAAAACACTCATTTTTGGCAATACCCTCCATCTGGGTCCCCTGCCTCATTTGTCAGTGTGCAATTTAAGCTAGAAATACAGCTATAATTTTCTGGGTTTAAAAAAACACCCTTTTTGGGCAAAAAAATTAATTTTGCAGCCTTTGCTGCATATGTCATTGTGAGATACACCCTTTAGATGCTGTTGTTCTATCCTGCTATAAAAAAAAAACACCCATTTTGGGCAAACATCTGAAATTGTGGCCTAGTCTGCATCTATACGTGTGAGATACACCATTTAGATACTGTTGTTCTATTCTGTTATTAGAAAAACACAAATTTTGGGCAAAAATCTAAAATTGTAGCCTAGTCTGCATCTATACGTGTGAGATACACCATTTAGATACTGTGGTTGTATTCTGCTATTAGAAAAACACCCATTTAGGGCAAAAATGTTTATTTGCAGCCTAGTCTGCAACTGTATGTGTGAGATACACCCTTTAGATACTGTTGTTCTATTCTGCCATTAGAAAAACACCCATTTTGGGCAAAAATCTAAAATTGCGGCCTAGTCTGCATCTGTACATGTGAGATACACCATTTAGATTTAGATACTGTGGTTCTATTCTGCTATTATAAAAAAAACACCCATTTAGGGCAAAAATCCTAATTTTTCAGCCTTTGCTGCATCTGTCATTGTGAGATGCACCCTTTACATACTGCTGTGCTATTCTGGTATTAAATGAACACTTATTTTGGGCAAAAATCTTAATTTGCGGCCTAGTCTGCATCTGTACGTGTCAGATACACCCTTTAGATATTGTTGTTCTATTCTGCTATTAGAAAAACACCCATTTTGGGCAAAAATCTTAAATTGCGGTCTAGTCTACATCTGTACGTGTGAGATACACCATTTAGATACTGTTTTTCTATTCTGCTATTAAAAAACACCCATTTAGGGCAAGATCCTAAATTTGAGAAATACGAGGAGAGCGTCAAATAAGGGACGTGGCCCCGGTCGTGGTGCTGCTGGTGGAGCTCCTGTTGCAGGGAGAGGACGTGGTCGATCTGTGCCAGCTACACGCACAAGTAAACCACCTTCCTCAGGTGCGAGTAGGAACCTGCAGCGGTATTTGGTCGGGCCTAATGCGGCTCCACGAATGATGAGGCCAGAACAAGTACAGGCGATAGTAGATTGGGCTGCTGACAGTGCCTCCAGTTCCTTTGCATTGTCACCCACCCAGTCTACTGCTGAAAGATCAGAGTTGGCACATGCAGCCGATGTCCATCAGTTTTTCACCTCACCCCCTTGCAAATCAGCCAAGCAGTCTGAGCTCCAAGTCATGCAGCAGTCTCTTCTGATTTTTGATGACTCTGTTAGCAGGGTTTCCCAGGGCCATCCACCTAGCCCTGCCCCAGAAGTGGAAGAGATTGAGTGCACCGATGCCCAACCACTTATGTTTCAAGATGAGTACATGGGAGGACCATCGCAGCATGTCTCGGATAATGACGAAACACAGGTGCCAACTGCTGGGGTTTTCGAAAGTGTGCAGACCGACAAGGAGGGCAGGGTGGAAGATGATGTGGAGGACGATGAGGTCCTCGACCCCACATGGAATCAAGGTCATGCGAGTGACCTGTGTAGTTCGGAGGAAGAGGCGGTGGTTGCACAGAGCCACCAGCACAGCAGAAGAGGCAGCAGGGTGCAGAAGCAGAGGGCCGTCCCCTAGACAGTACGCCTGCTACTGCCCACCGCAGCAAGGGACCGAGCACACCAAAGCCAGCTCCAAGGAGTTCCCTGGCGTGGCAGTTCTTCAGACAATGTGCTGACGACAAGACCCGAGTGGTTTGCAAGCTGTGCAAGCAGAGCCTAAAGCGAGGCATAAACGTTCTCAACCTGAGCACAACCTGCATGACCAGGCATTTAAGTGCAAAGCACGAGCTGCAGTGGAGTAGACACCTTAAAAACCAATAAAGGTCTCTGTCTCCTCCTGCTTCCTCTTCTGCTGCAGTCTCGGCCTCTTCATCCACCTCTGGAGTGACAGTGCAACCCCACAAATGTTACACGCGTTCGTGGTGGTAGTGCAGACTAGTGCCACGATGCAGCCGACAGCGTCTGTTTTAACAAGGAGAGACACGACATGTGGCTCAGTTGATGTCCAACTTTAATATCTCTTGTAATAATATACAGAAGAGAAAATAGGCAACCCTATAGGTTAACATAACAACAATTATATTCCATCTATAGTTATAAAAGCGTATAGAATTGTAGGACTTCTGCACTGGTATCTTGTCTGTTAAATTGATCTGCAGATTCAGATTAGGAATACACCCAATGTCTTCCTCCTCTTTTGCAAAAATGTCAGCCTCCTCCCGCAACATCTGCCTAGCAAGTGTCTGCTCCTCTTCAGTGAGATGCTGCAGATCTACTGGCGGATTCCATTTCTCGCCTTGTAAGCTTTGGGCATTTGCTTGCATCATGGATATTGTATTCCTATTTTATTTTTTTGTGTCGTTTGTTTTGCAGGTTTAATCTCATCCACAGGGATCTCTTCCATAATTGGGTAGATCATGCCTAACACAGTCCTTGGTTGAATATATACAGTATGTTTAGTGGTGTTCTGAACGGGAATCTTTATCTGTTTTGTTCGTCCCCTGGAACCAACATTACACCGAATCTCACATGATTTCCCTTTCAGGACCCTAATGCTTTGACTACCTGTATATATGCTACGTACCAACTCATTATCTTTACTCATGGGTGACAATACAAGACCCACCAAAGCATTTGCTTTACATTTTCTTACATGTAATGCCTCACTTAATAGTATGGTGACACTACTTTGATCAGAGTTACCACTGTCAGCATTTTCTTTAATCAATTCTTCAATTGCATTAAACCCTATAATTGGGGTAAAGGGGCAATGTTGGCTAACCAGTATGGGTACAACCATAGTTACCTTTCCTCTATTATTCTCAATTTTTAGTCCAAGCTCAACCCATCCATCATAAGGAATAACAGACCCATTTGCCGCTTTAATTGTTCTCGCATTCGTTTTCTCCTAACAATTTCCCAATAGACTGTAGCGTGCTGTTGGTATTGTTTTATCCAGCTTGCAGCCACAATACTGATTTGGGACCCTGTGTCAACAAGTGCTTTTGTGGACACACCTCCCAAACTGCAAGTCAGCAAGCATGTATCCCCTATCAGCCTGGCTACTTTTCTCCTGTCCCCACTCTTTGGTTGGAGGGGCATTTCACTAAGTTTTGTGACTGTCTGGGACTTGTCATGAGAACTGATCACTGGTTGTCCCTCACCTGTGACCATTCCTCGTTTCCCGAGAACCTTTTCTGTTTCATGCAGCCACGTGCACTGTGACCTTCCTGACCACATTTAAAACAATGCCAACATTTTTCTCTCCCCTCATGCACACATTGCTTACATTTAGGCACAGTCATGGGGTTTAACACTGTCATTCACTACCTTCACCAGCCCATGTTCATTCTTTTGTATTGCCCCTGCCTGTAGCAGCAATTGTACATTCTTTGTGAGAGCAGCAACTTGTGCTGTCAACTCTACCAGAGAGGGTTGGTTGTCACCAGCCTGGTGTCTGGATTCTCTTCCATCCTGTGTCTGGATGACATTGGAAGTAGTCAGCCTGGATCTGCCACTTAATCTGGCTTGCCTCTCTGCTTCTATTCTGGCTAGCTTGGTAACTATTTCTAGCAGCACATCATCACTTGTAGATAAGTCAGAAATATATAGCTTAATCTCTCTTCTAATGTCACTATATTTCTCACTTAACCCCTGATATAATGTGTGAAGAAACACTCCTTGTACCAAATTCTTGTCATAAGTAATTGCAGCACCAACTTGTTGAGAAGACCACAAAACTTTCTGTTTTAGTCCCATAATTCTATACACAAACTGCTGCGGAGTTTCTTTATCATGCTGTTTAGCGTTCATCAGTTCCTGAAACAAGTCAGTGCCGCTCCTGTCCTGAAGATGTGAGCGCAGAAACCTCTTAAACTCTGCTACAGAAAGATCCTCCTTGTTTACCAGCATCTCCTTAAAAGTTCCTGGTTTCACAGTTTTCAGCACAGTTCTGATGATTTCTGACTCTGAGTATCTTTCTTGTATACCTTCATCAATCTGTCTACATACACTGCTATATGTAAGTTCAGAGTCCCAGTCTGAAATTTGCCCACCATGAATTTTAAACTCCTTCCTTGGCAGGTAAGCTGCTAAGTCCTTTAATGTAAACCCACTTTCTGCCATTTGCCCTGTCCTGTCCTTTGTGTGAATTGTGCTGTGCTCTCTGTTCACACGTCCATGTGGAGTGTCAGAGTGTCTTTCTCCTAGCAAGGACTCAGCCAGTTCTTTTATCTGAAGCAGATATGCCTTACCACTGTCCTCCATGCTGTACACCGCTTCTCCATGTAAATGTCCCAGGATGTACTCACAGATCTCCTGCTCACTTGAACCTGTAGCTTGGGGAACTTCTTTTCCAGCGACTCCCTGAATCTGTACAGCAAGTGAGTGCAACTGATCCTCAGACAATGTGTGC
The DNA here is from genome assembly GCF_014858855.1 of Bufo gargarizans. Classification (NCBI taxonomy): domain Eukaryota; kingdom Metazoa; phylum Chordata; class Amphibia; order Anura; family Bufonidae; genus Bufo; species Bufo gargarizans. The sequence goes on along the minus strand of NC_058080.1, from coordinate 554,385,875 downwards.
AGCAGCTTCTGGATCTGCCACTGCAGCTTCTTCAATGATGCTGCGTCCGCCATCTTAGATCCTGTATAGCTTGCTTGAAGCCTTCCCTCTCTCCCTTTACTTCTCACTCTGTGACTGTCTTGCACGATAATTACATATCACGGACGAGCCCCCAAATGTTACCCGCGTTCGTGGTGGTAGTGCAGACTAGTGCCACGATGCAGCCGACAGCGTCTGTTTTAACAGAGGAGAGACACGACATGTGGCTCAGTTGATGTCCAACTTTAATATGAGCATCAGGCCCGAACTCTCCTCAACCAGTGTAATCATGTTAGAGCTCCCTCTAGTGACAGCCTTATGTTTTTGTGCTGTTGGGAAGTCTGAATTTAACCCTGTTACACAAACAGAGGATCTGCCAGCAACACCACCACCTGGGTCACCAAGCATCCTCACAATGTCCCACGGAAGCGTTCAGCTCTCCATCTCCCAAACACTGGAGCGGAAGAGGAAGTACCCCCCTACCCACCCGCGATCCCTGGCCCTGAATGCAAGCATTTCAAAACTACTGGCATTTGAAATGCTGTAATTCTGTCTGGTGGAGATGGAGAGTTTTAAAAGCCTTAGGGTGGTGGCTGTCCCATAGTACATTGTGCCCAGCCGCCACTACTTTTCCAGGCATGCCATCCCTTCCCTGCACAACCAAGTGGGGGACAAAATCAGGTGTGCACTACACAATGGCATCTGTGGCAAGGTGCACCTCACTATGGATACGTGGACCAGTAAGCACGGTCAGGGACGTTATAGCTCCATAACAACACACTGGGCAAATGCAGTGGCAGCTGGGCCTGAGGCGGATAGCAGTTTGCCGCATGTCCTTCCACCACCTAGGATTGTAGGGCGCTTCAGTTTGCCTCCTGTTGCTTCCTCCCCCTACTCTGCTTCCTCATCCTCTACCACCTCCTCATCCGGTCAGCGTAACACCTTTACCACCAACTTCAGCACAGCCAGGGGTAAACGACAGCAGGCAGTTTTAAAACTCATCTGTTTGGGGGACAAACCCCACACCGTGCAGGAGCTGTGGATGGGCCTTGAACAACAGACCGATGAGTGGTTGGTGCCAGTGAGCCTCAAGCCCGGCCTGGTGGTGTGCGATAATGCGCAAAATCTCGTAGCAGCTCTGAGACTAGCCGGTTGGACGCATATCCCTTGCCTGGCGTATATGCTGAATTTGGTGGTGCAGAGATTCCTTAAAAATTACCCCGATATGTCAGAGCTGCTGCATAAAGTGCGCTTTCTGAGTTCTCACCTTGCTGCTGCTCGCCTGTCAGCGCTGCAGCGTAACTTCGGCCTTCCCGCTCACTGCCTCATATGCGACGTGCCCACAAGGTGGAACTCCACCTTGCACATGCTGGCCAGACTGTGCGAGCAGCGATAGTGATGTTTCATCTGCAGCACGCACTGGTGAGTTGCTCTGCGGAACAGCACCACTTCACCACCAATGACTGGTCCTCCATGAGAGACCTGTGTTCCTTGTTGCGCTGTCCCAAGTACGCCACCAACATGGCCAGCGCCGATAACGCCGTTCTCAGCATTACTATCCCACTTCTATCCCTCCTTGTAAAAATGCTTCTGGCGATGATGGAAGAGGATGTGGCACAGGAGAAGGAGGAAGAGGCATCATTTCATAGGGTTTTCCGGCCAGTCCTTCACAAGTGGCTCCGAGGGTGGGTTCCTGCACCCACAAACGCCAGGTACACAATTGTCCAGCAAGGGCACAGTTCTGGAGGATGACGAGGTGGAGGAGGATGAGGAGGAGGAGATGGAGGAGGAGGAACCGTGTTCACAGAAGGGTGTCACCCAAACCAGCTCATGGCCATCATGGTGCGCGGCTGCGGAGATACAAAGGACACAGATGATACACCTCCCACAGAGTACAGCTTTTCGTTGCCTCTGGGCAGCCTGGCTCACATGAGCGATTACATGCTGCAGCGTCTCCACAACGACCGCCAAGTTGCCCACATTCTAACTTGTGCTGATTACTGGGTGGCCACGCTGCTGGATTCCCGTTACAAAGACAACGTACCATCCTTAATTCCCTCACTAAAGCGCGATCGTAAAATGCGCGAGTACAAGCGCACGCTGGTAGACGCGCTGCTGTTAGTATTCCCACCTGAGAGTGGGGGCACAGTGGAAGCACAAGGCGAAGGCAGAGGAGGAGGATGAGGTCGCCAACACAGCTGGGGCACCACCAGCACCTCAGAAGGCAGGGTTAGCATGGCCGAAATGTGGAAAAGCTTTGTCAGCATGCCACAACAACCAGCACCACCAGCTGATATGGAACATGTTAGCAGGAGGCAGCAATTCAGCAACATGGTGGAGCAGTATGTGTGCACACGCCTACACGTACTGAATGACGGGTCTGCCCCCTTCAATTTCTGGGTCTCCAAATTGGGCACATGGCCTGAGCTTGCCCTTTATGCATTGGAGGTGCTGGCCTGCCCTGCAGCCAGTGTATTGTCTGAACGTGTGTTTAGCATGGCAGGGGGCGTTATCACAGACAAGCACAGCCGCCTGTCCACAGCCAATGTGGACAAGCTCACGTTCATTAAAATGAACCAGGCATGGATCCCACAGGACTTGTCTGTACCTTGTGCAGAATAGACATGTATACCAGCCTTACCCAGCCATTGTTATTCTACAGCGCAATTGCTCATTGTTGTATTTTGGATATTTCCCACTCTTTGGGAGTGTACCCTAATTAAAAAAATAAAAATTAAAAATTAAAACCAAAAAACTGTGTTGGCTACCTTGTCCTCCTCCACCGCCACTTCCACCTACACCGCTATGTCCACCGCCTCCCCAAACTCCGACTCCATATGGACCTCCACCTCATAAATCAAGTTTATTTTTATTTTATTTGTACATATTTTATTTTATGTCATTTCACTAATTTGTCTGTTACATATTCAGGTGAAATTCACCAATTTTTGGGTGTGATATACCCCTGCTGTACCTAGTGGACTTGCAAAAACATTTCACTAATTTGTCTGTTACATATTCGGGTGAAATTCACCAATTTTTGGGTGTCATATACCTTTGCTCTACCTAGTAGACAGGTACCATTTCACTAATTTGTGTGTTATATATTCGGGTGAAATTCAACAATTTTTGGCTGGGATATACCCCTGCTATACCTATCAGACAGTTAATTTTTCTGTTACATTCTTGGGTGACATTTCACAATTTTTGCCGTGATTAAACCCCTACTCTGCATAGGTGACAGGGACATAAATTTCAAAAAAATTGTCTGTTACATTGTCAGGTGACATTTTACCAATTTTGCCGTATACAAACCCCTGCTCTGCATAGGTGACAGGGAATACAATTGATGCGCGCCCCCTCCTTTCATTCAATGCTCAAACTTTAACAACTTGTCCCACATTTGCGCTTCAATAATTTGTCCCACTTTTCCACTCAATAATATTTAATTTCAAACAATTAACCTCCCTTGGATGTGGTATCCCTTTCTCATGCTCCCTCTCCAGCGTAAAACCCTGATTCGCTGCTAACCGTGATCAACATGGTAGGCGTAGAAAAGAACATTGAAAGTTGATAGAGCAGATATCCAATTGGAACGTGGGAACGTGTGACATGGTGGAGCAGTATGTGTGCACACGCCTAAACGTACTAACTGATGGGTCTTCCTCCTTCAACTTCTGGGTCTCCAAATTGGGCACATGGCCTGAGCTTGCCCTTTATGCCTTGAAGGTGCTGGCCTGCCCTGCAGCCAGTGTATTGTCTGAATGTTTGTTTAGCATGACTGGAGGGGGTTATCACAGGTTATATTTCCCATTGTGTTGGGGTGTATCCTAATTTAAAAATTATAAATAAAACTTAAACCAAAAACCAGTGTAGGCTACCTCCTCCTCCTTCAACGCCGCTTCAACCAACACCGCCACATCCACTGCCTCCTCAACCTCCTACTCCATATGGACCTCGTCCTTCTAGACCAAGATTATTATTTTTTTATTTTTACGTATTTTATGTTATTTAAAGTCATTTCCCTATCCACATTTGTTTTGCAGAGCACTTGCTATGCTCTTAACCACATTTTGCTGCCATTTGCAGCCCTCTAGCCCTTTCAATGACATTTTTAGAGCCATTTTAGTGCTCCGAAGTTCGGGTCCCCCATTGACTTCAATGGTGTTCGGGGTCAAGTTTGGGTCCCGAACTCAAACTTTTTTGTGAAGTTCTGACGAACCCGTTGAACCCAAACATCCAGGTGTCCGCTCAACTCTACTCATAGACTATATTCTGTGTGAGGAGCATCCCACCACAACATACTCCTCTCTTGCTCAAGCCTACTGCTTTGCCTCCCCTCCTCCTTCCTCCCAGCACTAGCTGATTCCACCACCCAGACTTTCTGCTTCTCTGGCTTTTCTCCCAGTCCAAGCATTCTCATTTTATATTACATACATAGCACCAGCATCTGGCAATCAGCCCACATGGCATACAATGATAAACATGAACAGATACTGTAAAATAACCCCTGGTCTTTTCATACTAAGCACTGACTAAATGACGACTAGCTGTAAAAAGCATCCAAAAGTGTTGAAAACACAAGTTAAGGCATGGATGGGGAACCGTTTAGCTGCAGAGGGCCATTTGGATATTTGTAACATTGTTCGCGGGTCATACAAAATTCTCTGCTATATTTGGTCAAACATATCATTGACTTAGGGGTAAATTGCAGAAATTGTGTTTCAATTAAAAATAAATCCAGAGCACTGCATTCATGCAGCACAAAATGGTGCCTGCACGATATATATTATATATAGTAAATGCGCCATTTTGATCAAATATAGCAGTCTAATTGCATGCTATATATTTAGTTCTTTATTTCCTTTTTTTACATTAATGGCAGCCAAAGCTCCCAGAGGAGTTCAGAGAGGGGTTCACCCAGCTTTCACTATCCCTGCTACGGTCCCTGCCTTTGCCCTTTTCTCAGCCCCAGATCAGCCCCACCCCCAACCTCCATCAGCCTCAGATCAGTCTCCCTTCAGACTCCACAGCCTACATCAGCCTCAGATCCCACCCCCTTCAGACTCACCAGCCTCAGATCACACCACTATCAGACCCTCCCCAGCCTCCATTAGCCTCAGATCAGCCTCCCATCAGACTCCCCCACCTAAATGAGCCTCAGATCACACCCACATCAGACCCTTCCTAGCTTCCATTAGCCACCGATCAGCCCCATCAGACCCCTCCAGCCTCCATCAGCCTCAGATCAGACCCGCATCAGACCCTCCCTAGCCTCAAATTATCCTCCCATCAGACCTCCCCAGTCTCCATAAGCCTTAGATCAATCCCCCATCAGACCCACCCAGCCTCAGATCAGACCCCATAATCTACTCAGTCGTATTAATCTTGTTTAAAAGGTTATTTGTGAGTTATAAATAATAATCACTCTTTTGAAGCTTTGCTTGTATTTTTTCAGTCCATTTATCAGACCCCCAGCCTCAGATCATACCCCCTATCAGAACCCCCAGCATTAGATTAGAACCCCCATCAGACCTTCTCCTGCCCTCATTAGCCTCAGCTCAAACCCCCATCAGACTCTCCATTAGCCTCACAGCAGCCCCCATCAGACCAACCAGCCTCAGATCAGCCCCCCAGCATCTAATAAGACCCCCCAGCCTGCACTTCTTCAGATCGACCCCCTAAGCGGACCTCAGATCATATATTTTTTTTTTAAAAATAGGCGTACATCACCAGCTCCAGATGGTGCTGCCACTCGGCAGATCCACTCACCCTCCCTGGTCTTCTTCCAGTCGTGCTATACTGTGACCTGACACTGTACATCGTCAGGTCATAGTGCGCGCCTACGTGCACTACATCCTAACTCTGTACGAGTCAGACACAGAGCGGGGCCCGGAAGAAGACCAGGGAAGGTGAATACCGACGGCGAAGCTCTGTTCTCACCTTCCTGTGCCTCCTGCATGCTAATGACCGCTTCCATAACAGCATTTGCACTATATGCTCTAGCAGGGAGACTGGGGCCACATGAAATGATCCGGGCCTGAGGTTCCCCACACCTGTGTTAAGGCATGTAAGCAAGTTTTGAGGCACAAATGCAATGAAATCTACCCCATTATGCCAAGACCATTACATAGAGAGTAGACATTACATAGACATTATGTTTCATACTTGAGGAACAACTGCATATTTACGTATCTACATATGTGCATTTTGAATCTCCTTCAGGCTTCCACTATTTTGGTCATTCCCTACAGTTGCCTGGCATAATGACATTGACATCCATGCTGCTGCACAGGCACAGTCTGTAAACCTCTCTTGTGCCTTTTTTTTTGCCTTATGCTGGACCCAGAGATTGAGAGGACTGATTGACCATCTGCAGACTCTGAGAGTGGCTCTGCCAGGTCCTTATCTCCATCATCATCTGTCGTCAGGAGGATAAGGATCTGGTAGTTGGATTCCAATTGCCCAACCCTTTTGTCATTGCCGCGATCAGCCACCGCCAGAGTTGTTTGGCTGCAGCTTTCTCCCCTCTCCCTTTTCAGGTTATGAGCATACTTAGCTGATAAGAGCATGCATGTGTAGTGAGAGATCGGGAGAGTATTACAGCTTTACTTGAATAAACTTTTATCAGGAAACAATCTTCCAACTTTATCTTGGTTACCAGCAGGCTTTGGCATGAATTCTTGCAGGCAAACACACTCGGCCCTGCTACATCTGTCACTCTTAAGGCTACTTTCACACTAGCGTTGTTTGAATCCGGCGTTCAATTCCGTCACCGGAACTGCCCGCCGGATCCGGAAAAACGCGTGAAAACGGATTGCATTTGAATCCTGATCCGGATTTTGATCACAATGAAAAAATGCATTGGAAAAAATGGATCCGCCATTTATGGACTTTAACTTTTTTTTCACATTTTTCGGGTTTAACATGCAAAAGCCGGATCCGGTTTGACGGAACACACGGCGCCGGATTAATGCAAGTCAATAGGAAAAAGGCCTGATCCGACGTTCAGTCAAAGTGTTCAGGATTTTTGGCCGGAGGTAAAAATACAACATGCTACGGTTTTCTGAAAAGCCTGATCAGTCAAAAAGACTGAACTGAAGACATCCTGATGCATCCTGAACGGTTTAGGCCTCTTTCACACTTGCGTTGTCCGGATCCGGCGTGTACTCCACTTGCCGGAATTACACGCCGGATCTGGAAAAACGCAAGTGTACTGAAAGCATTTGAAGACGGATCCGTCTTCAAAATGCTTTCAGTGTTACTATGGCACCCAGGACGCTATTAAAGTCCTGGTTGCCATAGTAGTAGTGGGGAGCGGGGGAGCAGCATACTTACAGTCCGTGCGGCTCCCGGGGCGCTCCAGAGTGACGTCAGGGCGCCCCATGCGCATGGATGACGTGTCCATGCGATCACGTGATCCATGCGCTTGGGGCGCCCTGAGGTCACTCTGGAGCGCCCCGGGAGCCGCACGGATGGTAAGTATGCTGCTCCCCGCTCCCCACTACACTTTACCATGGCTGCCAGGACTTTAGCGTCCCGGCAGCCATGGTAACCATTGAGAAAAAGCTAAACGTTGCATCCGGCAATGCGCCGAAACGACGTTTAGCTTCAGGCCGGATCCGGATCAATGCCTTTCAATGGGCATTAATTCCGGATCCGGGCTTGCGGCAAGTGTTCCGGATTTTTGGCCGGAGCAAAAAGCGCAGCATGCTGCGCTATTTGCTGCGGCCAAAAAACGTTCCGTTCCGGAACTGAAGACATCCTGATGCCTCCTGAAGCACGGACTGTCCATTCAGAATGCATTAGGAAAATCCTGATCAGTATTCTTCCGGCATAGAGCCCCGACGACGGAACTCTTTGCCGGAAGACTATAACGCAGGTGTGAAAGAGCCCTTAGGCTACTTTCACACTAGCGTTTCACGGATCCGCTTGAAGGGCATTTCAAACGGATCCGTCAATAAACTGACTAAACGGAGCCAAACGGAAGCAATTCAGACGGATCCGTTTGTACGGATCCGTCTGTATTACGGATCCGTTTGTCACGTTGGTTTCCGTTTTGTCATCCGTTTAGCGGATCCGTTTTGAAAGGAAAAGCATCTCTAGGTTCCATCTTCATGTATTGAGATCTATAGGGTTGTAATGCTCCTATATTTCTCCATGGCTATCTTGTTGAAGTTCCAAAGCTGGTCCGACTTTCTTGTGCACGACTACATGCACTTAAAGATGTATAGTGTTCATTAGCAGGCCATATGTCCCTGATCGTCATTGATAGTACGTACAGGAGTACAGAGCATCATGATGCTGACCATGTTGTGCCGCAAATTGGGCTATTGTCCTGCACTCATATGATCTATTAGTGCAAGACTATATCCCCGCGGGCAGCTCAACTTGCACAGGATGATTGTATACTATGATGCTGTGTACTCTCGTGTGCACGATCAATGCCACTAGGGGACATATGGCCCGCTCACGGACCATATGTCTCTTGTGGCATACAGTCGTGTGCAAGAGGCCTTAAAGGGGTTTTCTCATCTCATACAATGGGGGCATACCACTTTAAGGATATACCTACATTGTCTTATAGGCGCGGGTCCCACGGCTGGTACCCTCACATATATTGAGAACGAAGCTAAGAAAGTAGATGAGGTCGCACTGCGCTGCCGCCCTCCATCCATTTCTATAGTTGAGGCGGGGATTAGCGTTTGGCGGTGGACATACCATGGGAAATGTGTCCTACAGCAACTGTGCTCCCCGCTCCGTTCTCAATATAGGTGCGGGTCCTACCAATGTTACCCACACCTATCAGACAATGGGGGCATATTCAAGTGAAATCCCCCCATTGTCTATGTGAATACCCCTTTAAAAACTCTATGTCCCTTGCGTGTCCCTTGTGGTAATCACACTAGTTATATTAGCGTCATCGGGAAATCATTAAACGTTAAAATCACAATTTATGAATTCCTGATGATGCTGACAGACCGTGACTACCACAAGGGCTCATATGAAAGGGCACAAGATTGAACAATGAACAAGCATTTGCTTGTTCATGTGCCAATCATAGGTTTTTCCATGATTTCCCATGACCCGTTCTCTACCATGATTTTAAACTGATGTAACTGCTCGGGCGTCATTGAGTCCATCAAACCGATCATGTTTAGCCCATAATGGTAGTTTGGGCTGCGTTGATACGCCGACTCCGCCCCTTCCCAGCGGCGAATCAAGTCAGCACCAAACTCCATTTGATGTCGGGCAAAACCTTCTAGAGCGTCGGAAACGACCTCTACAAGGTTCGCATAATCGGCTCGACTTGGCCTACCAGATCTCTGCCCGCTCACCAGGGCTCTTAAATTTTGACGGAAACCTAAGAGCCTCTGTTGAGCGGAGGGACCCGGTAGGGGACCCGGATTATCCTGAGCCGATGCATCAGGGACAGGAGGGCTGGCGCTGGCGATCTGTACTGGTTCCGCCTCAGGAGGTTGGTCAGGCTCCCGAGTGCTGCTGGCACTTCTGTAGAAAAAAAAAAGGAAAGTTAGGAATTGTTCTTTAAATAAAACATCCATGTTCTATGCTATGTCTACCGTATAGCATAGGGGGCTGGCCAAAACAGGGGAGCCAAACGCTCTGCTGTCTCAGACAGCCCCTTACACTCAGATGGAGAGAACAGTTGTCCCTCTGACTGTGGGGGGCTGGCCAAAACAGGGGAGCCAAACGCTACCCTGTTTCAGACAGCCCCTTACACTCAGACGGAGAGAACAGTTGTCCCTCTGACTGTGGGGGGCTGTCCAAAACAGGGGAGCCAAACGCTACCCTGTCTCAGACAGCCCCTTACACTCAGACGGAGAGAACAGTTGTCCCTCTGACTGTGGGGGGCTGTCCAAAACAGGGGAGCCAAACGCTACCCTGTCTCAGACAGCCCCTTACACTCAGACGGAGAGAACAGTTGTCCATCTGACTGTGGGGGGCTGTCCAAAACAGGGGAGCCAAACGCTCCACTGTCTCGGACAGCCCCTTTACAATTTATTTTTTAAACAGTTGTTATAAATATTTACCTTTTTGGTGCCATAGCCTTTCGTAGGAACCCCAGGGCCGCCGTATGGATGTATGTGGCCCCTGAGGTTCCTCCGGAGCCACTCGGGGCCTGACCCTCCTTGTTGTAATCCCTCCTGAAGCGATCCCGGATAGATCGCCAACGCGTTATAACCAGTTTGACTATGGAAAAAAACAATAAAAACTAAAATCAGCATGATGAAAGGAAAACAACAATATTTTAATTTATTAAAATGCATATTGTTTTACTTACCATATTTCTCCTGAGCCGCCGCATCTAGATCCCCCCAGGTCTCTAAAACTTCTGCAGAGATGTCCCTCCAGAGCCGCTGGGTATGGCGATAATCGGCGTGGTGGCGGTCGGCGTGGTCCCATAACGCTGAACGCGCCTCCACCAGTCGGATGAGGAGCAGGTTATAGATGCTCGGAACCCCGAACTCCTCATCCTCCCTGGTGGAGCCTAGGGAACCCTGAAAAAAAAGGAAATACAAAATTTAATGTAAATCCTAATACAAAATGCTAATTAAAACTACTAAATTCAATACTTACACGTCTACGACCGCCACGATCATTCCCGCGGACTCTGGAGGCGACTGGGGGATCCTCGCTGGCGGCTCTAGGTGCAGATTGCTAATACAAATAAAAAATTTTTAGAAGACTGTACTTAAACCAATTATTAAGAAATCTATATATATATATACTTACTTCTTGACAGCCCCGGTCCGGGCTTGGTCCACCTCCCCTGGACGCTGGCGATGCAGCAGGTGAGCTGGCCCCGGCAGCCACTTCGGGAGAGTCCTCCGCAGAAGATGATGAAGAAATCTATAATAAGAGCACATACTGATTAATGCAACGAATCAAACAGTAAAAAGTCCAAGTGTTGATTTTATACTTACGGGCCACTGGATACGGCGGCGCCTTCTGGGTGGGTTACGCCAGTCTATCAATGTCTTCTTTGATGACATCTGTACGCAACAGAATACCAGACAAAATGCAGATAACGTTAAAGGAACTTGTAGAGCACTATTTCCTCATATATCAACATTTTTTTAGTTTTTTTTAATACTTACTTTTTAAAATATAGATATGGGCTTCCCCACTGCAGATGTCTCTTTCTTTTTTTTTTTTCTTTTTTTGGAACGACCCTAATAATAAAATGATTAAAAAAATTAATCCGACAGGAGCCATAATCCCCCCAAGTTACATAAACACCCCGAGAGACAGCAGCCCCGCATAGTGCCAGCAGCCCCCCACAATGACATCAGGCCCCCAGTTCCAAACAACTCTCCCACAGTGCCCTCAGCCCCCCCAATGCCAGCAGCCCCCACAGTTCCAGTCACAAACACCCCCGCAGTGCCAGCAGCAGACACAGTTCCAGCCACAAACACCCCCGCACTGCCAGAAGCACCGCACAGTTCCAGCCACAAAAAACCCTGCAGTTCCATCCAGAAGCACCGCACAGTTCCAGCCACAAACACCCCCGCAGTGCCAGCAAACCGCACAGTTCCAGCTACAAACACCCCCGCAGTGCCAGCAAACCGCACAGTTCCAGCCACAAACACCCCCCAGTGCCAGCAAACCGCACAGTTCCAGCCACAAACACCACCGCACTGCCAGCAAACCGCACAGTTCCAGCCACAAACACCCCCGCAGTTCCAGCAAACCGCACTGTTCCAGCCACAAACACCCCCGCAGTGCCAGCAGCAACCACAGTTCCAGCCACACGCACCCCACTTCCCCCGGTGCCAGAAGCCCCCCATAAAGGCAGCCCACACCACCAGTGCCAGCGGCTCCCATTGTTCCAGACACACACACCCCTTCCCAAGTGCCAGCAGCCCCCCCACCCTAGAAATAGAGAGAGAGATAGATAGATAGATGGATAGATAGTAAAAAAAGAGAGATAGACAAACAGACAAAACTTCATACACTTACCAGTCTCACCAAGTCGATGATCCAAAATGGCCGACGATGAGGGGGAGGGACAGATGAGGGGGAGGGACAGGAAGTTACTGGGCATGCGCAGAAACATGAACGTTTTCGAACGGATCCGTGTCAAAGCGGAGCCAGGACAGACGGATCCGTCCCCATTGACTTCCATTGTAACTATGAACAGATCCGTACGCCTCCGCATGGCCAGGCGGACACCAAAACGCTGCAAGCTGCGTTCGGGTGTCTGCCTGCTGAGCGAAACGGAGGCCAAACGCTGCCAGACTGATGCATTCTGAGCGGATCCTTATCCATTCAGAATGCATTGGGGCAGTACGGATCCGTTCGGGGCCGCTTGTGAGAGCCTTTGAACGGAAGTGTGAAAGAAGGCTTACTCTCCATTCAGAATGCATGGGGATAAAACTGATCAGTTCTTTTCCGGATTTGAGCCCCTAGGACAGAACTTAGCGCTGGAAAAGAAAAACGCTAGTGTGAAAGTAGCCTTATTAGCTCTGCTGTGCTATCTGGATTAAATAGAAACTTTTCCTTTCTGCTGAACTTAGCTTTGTGTAGTCTTTATCTTTATCTGTATCTTTGTCTTTATCCAGGGAACCTTTCCTCTTGGCTTTGCTCTTTTCTCTTGTTCCAGCAGAGCAGACAGGACTCTGCTGGCTGGCACACAGGCTTATCCTTACAGAGGGTACTCTAGACTCACTTCTGCAGGGCTCGTCCAGCAGGGAAGAGGGCCTGCTGCCTTCCCCAAGCAGGGGGTACTCTGAACTAGCCTTCACTAACTAGTCCCTCCCTCTCTAGAGAGAGGTCTAGAATGGAAGAAGGGTCCCATTCTATGCAAAGTAGCTCTGCCATAGATGCCGTCTAGTGCAAAGAATGACTCAGGATTAACCATGAGAGACAGTGGAGAGGTGTAAATGGTGGTAATGCCACTCTGGGCGTTACATTATGGCCTGCAGTGATTTCTACAATAAAAATGTCAGAAGGTGAAATGAACCAGAGGAAGATTGTTATAATCTAGGCTAGATTAGGGCATGGTGACTGCTGAAGTTTCTCCTGCAAATAGGTGTTTGTGAACTGTAAATGACTGTTGTTTCCTATAAAATACAGTAGTTAGGTAATACAAAACATGCAATGCAACGGCTCTCTGCAAACCAAATAAAGTAGAAAAATGCATAATAATTGCTAGTGCTATACTTATAAATTAGAGATTCTTGGCAAATCATTTTGTACAAAATCATTTGAGCCCGTCTGCCGCACGTCAAGGCGATCTCTGTAAGACAGGTTCCTAACATTAAATTCTACCTGTAATGTGCCATGACGGCTGCCATACAATTCAGGGAGTGTAGGTCCCACATGCATGCTGGGCCTGCTTTAATTTCTGTCATCTATGGTGCCAAAATGGCCTCCATTATATCCAAGGAATGCAGGTACCAACAAGCATGCCGAGCCCACTCCACACCACTCCTGGTGCCAAATGGCCACCTAAGAATGCAATGAGAGTCCACACTATACCTCTCCTGGTGCCAAATGGCTTCCAGCGAGTGAGGGGGAGCAGGCCAAGCTATATACTCACACTGATTAAAATCAGCCTATGGGGCAGACAAGCTGGTCAGGAGTGCACGACTAAGAAGGCAGCCACACCTCCAGTACAAACTGCAGAGAAAATCTCAAATTTTTAAGTATAGTACTAGCAATTATTATGCAATTTTGTACTTTATTTGGTTTGCAGAGAGCTGTTGCATTGCATGTTTTGTTTTACAGTGTTGTTCTCAGCCATAGCAATGTGCCCCTGCGCTTTGGGATGTGCTGACTGACTCCCTTTTTCTTTGCAGTTTGTACTGGAGGTGTGGCTGACAACTCAGTCGTGCACTCCTGACCAGCTTGTCTTCCCCATAGGCTGATTTTAATTAGTGTTATTATATCTTAGCCTGCTCTTCCTCACTCACTGGAAGCCATTTGGCACCAGGAGAGGTATAGTGTTGACTCTCATTGCATTCTTTTGTGGCCATTTGGCACCAGGAGTGGTGTGGAGTAGGCCAGCATGCATGTTGGTACCTGCATTCCTTGGATATAATGGAGGCCGTTTTGGTACCATTGATAACAGAAATTAAAGCAGGCCCAGCATGCATGTGGAACCTACACTCCCTGAATTGTATGGTAGAATTTAGTGTTAGGACCCGTCTTACAGAGATCGCCTGTCATGGTCTTACCTTCTTACTGTTCTCCTTCGTTTGACATGTGCTGGCGGCCATCTTGGTTTCTGGGTTTCTTGTAGCCTCCCACCCTGCGGCTTCTCATAGCCTCCCACCCTGCGGCTTCTCCTTCCCACTGGGAGGAGCTGGATGCCTAGCTCATATATATAGGAGGTCTGTGGCTTCAGTTCCTTGCTTGGTCCTCCTGTGTTCACATGCTTCTAAGACTGCTGCTGCTTCTGGTTCCTGATCCTGGCCTCGTCTGACTACCCCGTTGGTTCCTGATCCCGGCTTCGTCTGACTACCCTGCTGGTTCCTGATCCAGGCTTCGTCTGACTACCCTTCTGGTTCCTGACCTCTGTCTACGCAAGACCCTGCTTCGGTTTAGCCATCCGTTTGGACTTTTGCTTACAGCTTGATTTTCAATAAAGCCTTCTTATTTCCACTTATCTCTTGTTGTACGTCTGGTTCATGGTTCCATGACATTAGGACCAAGCCATGAATTTTGACGGTACAGGGACATCCTCGCTACCTACGCTGGTTGCCAGACTTGATCAGCAGGATCACCTGTTGGGTCGGTTCGCTGTGGCGTTGCAAACCCTGCTTGAACGCACGGCTCATTTTGCTTCCGTTGCCGATGGGTCGGTTGTCGCTCCTGGGCCCGCTCCTACTGTCGCTCCGGTTGTTGCGCCAGAGTCTACCCCGACACCTGTTGCTGCGCCTGCGGTGTCTCGGGGTATGACCGGTTCTGCCCCCCTTCCACAGCGCTTTGGGGGAGAGCCAACTCAGTGCCGAGGTTTCCTTAACCAGGTGGGCATTTATTTCGAGTTGCTGCCACATGCCTTTCCTACTGAGAGATCAAAGGTGGGCTTCTTGATCTCGCTGCTCTCGGACAAGGCCTTGGCCTGGGCCAGCCCTTTATGGGAGAACAACAATCCGGTGGTTGCCGAGTTTTCCGGTTTTGTTGCTTCTCTTCGGAAGGTATTCGATGTGCCGGCTCGTGCTGCCTCTGCTGCGAAGCTCCTTATGTCCATCAGACAGGGTTCACGATCCGTAGCTGAATACGCCATTGAGTTTCGTACCCTGGCAGCAGAGGTGGGCTGGAATAATGAGGCTCTGGTCGCTGCTTTCTCTCATGGTCTCTCGGATGCCTTGAAGGATGAGGTTGCAGCTAAGGACCTACCAGTGGAGCTCGAGTCTCTTATTTCTTTCCTGATTTTGATTGACACCAGACTCAGGGAGAGACCTTCCTTTAAGGAGAGCCTGCGGAGGTCTTCTAACAGATTGGCGCCTACGTTTGCTGTCCCACCCGTGCCTCCCTCTCCTCCCACACCTCCTGGGGATGACTCGTCTGGGGGTGAACCCATGCAGCTGGGGTTTGCTCGCCTGTCCGAGGGGGAGAGGGTACTCCGGAGACGCGAGGGCCGATGCATGTACTGTGGTCTCGGTGGGCATTTTCGGTTGGCATGTCCGAACCGTCCGGGAAACGCTCGCACCTGAGATCCTGTCGGGGGCAGATCTTGGGTGGAGTCTCCTCGTCCCCGGTTTCCCGTGTTGACAAACCACTGATCACTGTTGTCCTCTCCTGGGTCGGGGGCTCGGTGACGACCCAGGCGTTGGTGGACTCTGGTGCTGGTGGTTTGTTCATTGATAGCGTGTTCGCTGCCGCCAATTCCATTCCTCTGCAGCCTCGAGGTTCCCCACTGGCTCTTGAGGCGATAGACGGCAGACCCCTTCTGCCGCCACACGTGACTCATGAGACCCTTCCAGTGGGGATAGCCATTGGTGCCGTTCACAGAGAGTCGGTCTGTCTCCAGGTGATTTCGTCTCCACACTACTCGGTGGTCTTGGGGTACCCCTGGCTCCAGAAGCATAATCCGACTTTCGATTGGAGATCGGCCGAGATCCTCTCGTGGTCACCGCAGTGTGGGGCTAGTTGCATCCATGGGCCTGTCAAGTTGCTGTGTACTTCCTCGGACTCTCTGTTGCCTCCTGAATACGAAGAGTACCGGGATGTATTCGATAAGGTGCGTGCGGCTGCCCTACCTCTGCACCGCCCATACGATTGTGCCATAGAGTTACAATCTGGTGCCGTTCCTCCTCGTGGCAAAGTCTATCCACTGTCGGTAGCGGAGAATGAGGCCATGGAGGAGTACGTGAGGGAGGCGCTTTCACGCGGACACATTCGCAAATCCTCGTCCCCGGCAGGGGCTGGATTTTTCTTTGTGAAAAAGAAGGGCGGTGAGTTGAGGCCTTGCATCGATTACAGGGGTCTCAATCGCATCACGATCAAGAACGCTTACCCGATACCCTTGATTTCCGAGCTGTTCGATCGCCTCAAAGGGGCCACGGTCTTTACCAAACTCGACCTGAGGGCGGCATATAACCTGGTAAGGATCAAGGCGGGCGATGAGTGGAAGACCGCGTTTAACACCAGGACCGGTCATTATGAATCCTTGGTTATGCCCTTTGGGTTGTGCAATGCGCCCGCAGTCTTCCAGGAATTCATCAACGATGTTTTCCGTGACCTGTTGCAGCAGTGTGTGGTGGTCTATTTGGATGACATCTTGGTATATTCTGAATCCATGGAGGCCCACATTATGGATGTCAGACGAGTGTTGCAACGGTTACGAGAGAACAGGCTGTTCGGTAAGCTTGAGAAATGCGAATTTCACCGATCCCAGGTAACCTTCTTAGGTTACATCATTTCCGATGAGGGGTTCTCCATGGATCCTGAGAAGGTTTCGGCTGTCTTACAGTGGCCCCAGCCCAGTGGTCTCCGTGCCCTGCAGCGCTTTTTGGGCTTCGCCAATTATTATCGGAAGTTCATCAGGGACTTTTCTATGCTAGCCAAGCCTCTCACGGATCTGACCAGGAAGGGCAGTAATTTCCAGGTCTGGCCGCTCGAGGCCATCCGAGCTTTTGAGGCTCTAAAGTCCGCCTTTGTGTCGGCTCCGATTCTGTCGCATCCCAACCCTGGGTTGCCCTTTGTCCTCGAGGTGGACGCGTCTGAGACGGGAGTAGGCGCCCTTCTGTCTCAGCGTAGAACACCAGAGGGTCCTCTGCTTCCTTGTGGGTTTTACTCCCGGAAACTGTCTTCCGCGGAGTGCAACTATCAGATTGGTGACAGGGAGTTATTGGCCATCGTGCAGGCCCTTAAAGAATGGAGGCACTTGCTCGAGGGTTCGGTGGTTCCGGTTCTCATCCTGACGGACCACAAGAATCTGACCTACCTTTCTGAGGCCAAGAGATTGACACCACGTCAGGCCAGATGGGCTCTGTTCTTGTCACGTTTTAATTACGTGGTCTCCTACCTACCCGGTTCCAAGAACATCAGAGCGGATGCCTTATCACGGCAGTACTCCGAGCTGTCCGGGGAGGAGTCGATTCCGACTTCGGTCATACCTCCGAATCAGATCCTGGCCGCCATTCGCACCAGCCTGACCTCTCCCCTGGGTGAGCAGATTTTGGCGGCTCAATCTGGTGCTCCCTCTGGGAGACCCAACGGCAGATGTTTTGTGCCTGAGGAGTTGCGCACTCGGTTGTTGCGAACCTACCATAACTCCAAGGCCGCGGGGCATCCTGGAAAGAATCAGCTGTCCTGGGCTGTTTCACGTCTGTTCTGGTGGCCTTCTCTACGTTCCGACATCGCCGCATATGTAGCGGCATGCTCCGTTTGTGCCCAGAGTAAGTCCCCTCGGCACCTTCCGTTGGGCCTTTTGCAACCCATAGCCACCGGGGAGCGCCCATGGTCACACCTGGGGATGGATTTCATTGTGGACCTCCCTGCATCCCGAGGCCATACGGTCATTCTCATGATTGTGGATCGGTTTTCCAAAATGTGCCACTGTGTTCCTCTCAAGAAGTTACCCTCTGCACAAGAGTTGGCCACGATTTTCGCCAGGGAGGTCTTCCGGTTGCACGGTTTGCCCAATGAGATTGTGTCGGATCGGGGGAGTCAGTTTGTGTCCAGGTTCTGGCGTGCCTTTTGCTCCCAGTTGGGGATTCATCTCTCTTTCTCCTCGGCCTACCACCCTCAGTCCAATGGGGCCGCAGAACGATCCAATCAGGCCTTGGAGCAATTCCTTCGTTGCTA
Source organism: Bufo gargarizans (assembly GCF_014858855.1). Lineage (NCBI taxonomy): Eukaryota > Metazoa > Chordata > Amphibia > Anura > Bufonidae > Bufo > Bufo gargarizans. Next base: position 554,367,578 of record NC_058080.1, on the reverse strand, counting down.
TGTCTCCGATCACCAAGACAATTGGGTTGACCTCCTGCCTTGGGCTGAGTTTGCCAGGAACACGGCGGTGAACTCTTCCTCTGGGACGTCTCCCTTCATGGCCAATTATGGGTTCCAACCTGCCGTGTTACCGGAGGTATTCTCTCCCCAGGATATTCCGGCTGTGGAGGATCACCTTTCTGTCCTACGTGCTTCTTGGGTACAGATCCAGAGGTCCCTTGAGGTCTCTGCGCAGCGCCAGAGACTCCAGGCTGATCGCAGACGAGCGCCCGCTCCTTCCTACCAGGTCGGAGACCGTGTATGGTTGTCCACCCGCAACCTCAACCTTCGAGTGCCCACTCCCAAGCTGGCGCCTCGCTTTGTTGGTCCTTTCCGAGTGCTTCGCAGGGTAAACCCGGTAGCCTATGCCCTTGCGCTTCCTCCTGGCATGCGGATCTCCAACGTGTTTCATGTCTCCCTGTTGAAGCCATTGGTGTGTAATCGTTTCACTTCCTCGGTTCCTCGGCCCCGTCCGGTCCAAGTGGGCAATCGTGAGGAATATGAGGTGAGCAATATCCTGGACTCACGCCTGGTCCGCGGTCGGTTGCAGTTTTTGGTCCATTGGCGTGGTTATGGTCCAGAGGAGCGTTCCTGGGTTCCCTCCGCAGATGTCCATGCTCCTGCTTTGCTCCGAGCCTTCCACGCACGCTTCCCTCAGAAACCGTTCCTTACTCTGCGGAGGAGGGGCCCTTGAGGGGGAGGTACTGTCATGGTCTTACCTTCTTACTGTTCTCCTTCGTTTGACATGTGCTGGCGGCCATCTTGGTTTCTGGGTTTCTTGTAGCCTCCCACCCTGCGGATTCTCCTTCCCACTGGGAGGAGCTGGATGCCTAGCTCATATATAAAGGAGGTCTGTGGCTTCAGTTCCTTGCTTGGTCCTCCTGTGTTCACATGCTTCTAAGACTGCTGCTGCTTCTGGTTCCTGATCCTGGCCTCGTCTGACTACCCCGTTGGTTCCTGATCCCGGCTTCGTCTGACTACCCTGCTGGTTCCTGATCCAGGCTTCGTCTGACTACCCTTCTGGTTCCTGACCTCTGTCTACGCAAGACCCTGCTTCGGTTTAGCCATCCGTTTGGACTTTTGCTTACAGCTTGATTTTCAATAAAGCCTTCTTATTTCCACTTATCTCTTGTTGTACGTCTGGTTCATGGTTCCATGACATCGCCTTGACATGCGGCAGACGGCCCAAATAATTTTGTACAAAATGTATTTGCCAAGCATCTCTAATTTATAGAGAAGTATAGCACTAGCAATTATTATGCAATTTTGTACTTTATTTGGTTTGCAGAGAGCTGTTGCAGTGTATGTTTTATTTTACAGTGTTTTCAGCCATAGCAATGTGCCCTGTACAATGGGATGTGCTGACTCACCCCCTTTTTTTTGCAGTAGTTAGGTAGTGCACTCACACTTTTGCCTGGAGTGTGACTGACATACTGTAGTAATTTCTGTCCTTTGAAGGACAAATTCCAACATTTTCATTGTGTAGCGCTAAAATAAAAGATTTTCTTTGATTTAGATTATGGCTAGGGATGAGCGAACTCGAACTGTATAGTTCGGGTTCGTACCGAATTTTGGGGTGTCCGTGACACGGACCCGAACCCGGACATTTTCGTAAAAGTCCGGGTTCGGGTTCGGTGTTCGTCGCTTTCTTGGCGCTTTTGTGACGCTTTCTTGGCGCTTTTTGAAAGGCTGCAAAGCAGCCAATCAACAAGCGTCATACTACTTGCCCCAAGAGGCCATCACAGCCATGCCTACTATTGGCATGGCTGTGATTGGCCAGAGCACCATGTGACCCAGCCTCTATTTAAGCTGGAGTCACATAGCGCCGCCCGTCACTCTGCTCTGATTAGCGTAGGGAGAGGTTGCGGCTGCGACAGTAGGGCGAGATTAGGCAGATTAACTCCTCCAAAGGACTTGATTAACTGATCGATCTGCAGCTGTGGATCATTGAGCTGCTGATCCTCAATTGCTCACTGTTTTTAGGCTGCCCAGACCGTTTGTCAGTCACATTTTTCTGGGGTGATCGGCGGCCATTTTGTGTCTTGTGGTGCGCCAGCACAAGCTGCGACCAAGTGCATTTAACCCTCAATGGTGTGGTTGTTTTTTGGCTAAAGCCTACATCAGGGTGAAGCTGTCACACCAAGTGCATTTAACCAGCAATAGTCTGTTCATTTTTTGGCCATATACAAAATCAGGGGCAAGCTGCGCCTGTCACCAAGTGCATTTAACCCTCAATGGTGTGGTTGTTTTTTGGCTAAAGCCTACATCAGGGTGAAGCTGTCACACCAAGTGCATTTAACCAGCAATAGTCTGTTCATTTTTTGGCCATATACAAAATCAGGGGCAAGCTGCGCCTGTCACCAAGTGCATTTAACCCTCAATGGTGTGGTTGTTTTTTGGCTAAAGCCTACATCAGGGTGAAGCTGTCACACCAAGTGCATTTAACCAGCAATAGTCTGTTCATTTTTTGGCCATATACAAAATCAGGGGCAAGCTGCGCCTGTCACCAAGTGCATTTAACCCTCAATGGTGTGGTTGTTTTTTGGCTAAAGCCTACATCAGGGTGAAGCTGTCACACCAAGTGCATTTAACCAGCAATAGTCTGTTCATTTTTTGGCCATATACAAAATCAGGGGCAAGCTGCGCCTGTCACCAAGTGCATTTAACCCTCAATGGTGTGGTTGTTTTCTGGCTAAAGCCTACATCAGGGTGAAGCTGTCACACCAAGTGCATTTAACCAGCAATAGTCTGTTTATTTTTTGGCCATATACTACATCAGGGGCAAGCTGCGCCCGTCACCAAGTGCATTTAACCCTCAGTAGTGTGGTTGGTCAAGCTGTGACACCAAGTGCATTTAACCAGCAATAGTCTGTTCATTTTTTGGCCATATACTACATCAGGGGCAAGCTGCGCCCGTCACCAAGTGCATTTAACCAGCAATAGTGTGGTTATTTTTTGGCCATATCCCAGTCTAATTCTGTCACTAAATCCATACCGGTCACCCAGCGCCTAAATACTAGGCCTCAAATTTATATCCCGCTAAATCTCTCGTTACCGCTGTCCTGTTGTAGCTGGGAAAGTTATTTAGTGTCCGTCAAAGCACATTTTTTGTTCTGGGTTGAAGTACAATTCCCAATTTAGCAATTTCATAATTTAGTGGTTTCTGCTATATCAGAGCTATTTGAAATCTATCCCTAAAAGGGTATATAATATTCAAGGTGCACATTGGGTCATTCAGAATAACTTCACACACACCCGCTACTGTGTATTTTCAAGTCTAATTCTGTCACTAAACCCATACCTGTCACCCAGCGCCTAAATACTAGGCCTCAAATTTATATCCTGCTAAATCTCTCGTTACCGCTGTCCTGTTGTAGCTGGGAAAGTTATTTAGTGTCCGTCAAAGCACATTTTTTGTTCTGGGTTGAAGTACAATTCCCAATTTAGCAATTTCATAATTTAGTGGTTTCTGCTATATCAGAGCTATTTGAAATCTATCCCTAAAAGGGTATATAATATTCAAGGTGCACATTGGGTCATTCAGAATAACTTCACACACACCCGCTACTGTGTATTTTCAAGTCTAATTCTGTCACTAAACCCATACCTGTCACCCAGCGCCTAAATACTAGGCCTCAAATTTATATCCTGCTAAATCTCTCGTTACCGCTGTCCTGTTGTAGCTGGGAAAGTTATTTAGTGTCCGTCAAAGCACATTTTTTGTTCTGGGTTGAAATACAATTCCCAATTTAGCAATTTCATAATTTAGTGGTTTCTGCTATATCAGAGCTATTTGAAATCTATCCCTAAAAGGGTAGATCATATTGAAGGTGCACATAGGGTCATTCAGAATAACTTCACACACACCCGCTACTGTGTATTTCCAAGTCTAATTCTGTCACTAAACCCATACCTGTCACCCAGCGCCTAAATACTAGGCCTCAAATTTATATCCCGCTAAATCTCTCGTTACCGCTGTCCTGTTGTAGCTGGGAAAGTTATTTAGTGTCCGTCAAAGCACATTTTTTGTTCTGGGTTGAAGTACAATTCCCAATTTAGCAATTTCATAATTTAGTGGTTTCTGCTATATCAGAGCTATTTGAAATCTATCCCTAAAAGGGTATATAATATTCAAGGTGCACATTGGGTCATTCAGAATAACTTCACACACACCCGCTACTGTGTATTTCCAAGTCTAATTCTGTCACTAAACCCATACCTGTCACCCAGCGCCTAAATACTAGGCCTCAAATTTATATCCTGCTAAATCTCTCGTTACCGCTGTACTGTTGTTGCTTGGAAAGATATTTAGTGTCCGTCAAAGCACATTTTTTGTTCTGGGTTGAAGTACAATTCCCAATTTAGCAATTTCATAATTTAGTGGTTTCTGCTATATCAGAGCTATTTGAAATCTATCCCTAAAAGGGTATATAATATTCAAGGTGCACATTGGGTCATTCAGAATAACTTCACACACACCCGCTACTGTGTATTTTCAAGTCTAATTCTGTCACTAAACCCATACCTGTCACCCAGCGCCTAAATACTAGGCCTCAAATTTATATCCTGCTAAATCTCTCGTTACCGCTGTACTGTTGTTGCTGGGCAAGATATTTAGTGTCCGTCAAAGCACATTTTTTGTTCTGGGTTGAAATACAATTCCCAATTTAGCAATTTCATAATTTAGTGGTTTCTGCTATATCAGAGCTATTTGAAATCTATCCCTAAAAGGGTATATAATATTCAAGGTGCACATTGGGTCATTCAGAATAACTTCACACACACCCGCTACTGTGTATTTCCAAGTCTAATTCTGTCACTAAACCCATACCTGTCACCCAGCGCCTAAATACTAGGCCTCAAATTTATATCCTGCTAAATCTCTCGTTACCGCTGTACTGTTGTTGCTGGGCAAGATATTTAGTGTCCGTCAAAGCACATTTTTTGTTCTGGGTTGAAATACAATTCCCAATTTAGCAATTTCATAATTTAGTGGTTTCTGCTATATCAGAGCTATTTGAAATCTATCCCTAAAAGGGTATATAATATTCAAGGTGCACATTGGGTCATTCAGAATAACTTCACACACACCCGCTACTGTGTATTTCCAAGTCTAATTCTGTCACTAAACCCATACCTGTCACCCAGCGCCTAAATACTAGGCCTCAAATTTATATCCTGCTAAATCTCTCGTTACCGCTGTACTGTTGTTGCTTGGAAAGATATTTAGTGTCCGTCAAAGCACATTTTTTGTTCTGGGTTGAAGTACAATTCCCAATTTAGCAATTTCATAATTTAGTGGTTTCTGCTATATCAGAGCTATTTGAAATCTATCCCTAAAAGGGTATATAATATTCAAGGTGCACATTGGGTCATTCAGAATAACTTCACACACACCCGCTACTGTGTATTTCAAGTCTAATTCTGTCACTAAACCCATACCTGTCACCCAGCGCCTAAATACTAGGCCTCAAATTTATATCCTGCTAAATCTCTCGTTACCGCTGTACTGTTGTTGCTGGGCAAGATATTTAGTGTCCGTCAAAGCACATTTTTTGTTCTGGGTTGAAATACAATTCCCAATTTAGCAATTTCATAATTTAGTGGTTTCTGCTATATCAGAGCTATTTGAAATCTATCCCTAAAAGGGTATATAATATTCAAGGTGCACATTGGGTCATTCAGAATAACTTCACACACACCCGCTACTGTGTATTTCCAAGTCTAATTCTGTCACTAAACCCATACCTGTCACCCAGCGCCTAAATACTAGGCCTCAAATTTATATCCTGCTAAATCTCTCGTTACCGCTGTACTGTTGTTGCTGGGCAAGATATTTAGTGTCCGTCAAAGCACATTTTTTGTTCTGGGTTGAAATACAATTCCCAATTTAGCAATTTCATAATTTAGTGGTTTCTGCTATATCAGAGCTATTTGAATCTATCCCTAAAAGGGTATATATATTCAAGGTGCACATTGGGTCATTCAGAATAACTTCACACACACCCGCTACTGTGTATTTCAAGTCTAATTCTGTCACTAAACCCATACCTGTCACCCAGCGCCTAAATACTAGGCCTCAAATTTATATCCTGCTAAATCTCTCGTTACCGCTGTACCTGTTGTAGCTGGGAAAGTTATTTAGTGTCCGTCAAAGCACATTTTTTGTTCTGGGTTGAAGTACAATTCCCAATTTAGGCAATTTCATAATTTAGTGGTTTCTGCTATATCAGAGCTATTTGAAATCTATCCCTAAAAAGGGTATATAATATTCAGAAGGTGCACATTGGGTCATTCAGAATAACTTCACACACACCCGCTACTGTGTATTTCCAAGTCTAATTCTGTCACTAAACCCATACCTGTCACCCAGCGCCTAAATACTAGGCCTCAAATTTATATCCTGCTAAATCTCTCGTTACCCGCTGTACTGTTGTTGCTGGGCAAGATATTTAGTGTCCGTCAAAGCACATTTTTTGTTCTGGGTTGAAATACAATTCCCAATTTAGCAATTTCATAATTTAGTGGTTTCTGCTATATCAGAGCTATTTGAAATCTATCCCTAAAAGGGTATATAATATTCAAGGTGCACATTGGGTCATTCAGAATAACTTCACACACACCCGCTACTGTGTATTTCCAAGTCTAATTCTGTCACTAAACCCATACCTGTCACCCAGCGCCTAAATACTAGGCCTCAAATTTATATCCTGCTAAATCTCTCGTTACCGCTGTACTGTTGTTGCTGGGCAAGATATTTAGTGTCCGTCAAAGCACATTTTTTGTTCTGGGTTGAAATACAATTCCCAATTTAGCAATTTCATAATTTAGTGGTTTCTGCTATATCAGAGCTATTTGAAATCTATCCCTAAAAGGGTATATAATATTCAAGGTGCACATTGGGTCATTCAGAATAACTTCACACACACCCGCTACTGTGTATTTCCAAGTCTAATTCTGTCACTAAACCCATACCTGTCACCCAGCGCCTAAATACTAGGCCTCAAATTTATATCCTGCTAAATCTCTCGTTACCGCTGTACTGTTGTTGCTGGGCAAGATATTTAGTGTCCGTCAAAGCACATTTTTTGTTCTGGGTTGAAATACAATTCCCAATTTAGCAATTTCATAATTTAGTGGTTCCTGCTATATCAGAGCTATTTGAAATCTATCCCAAAAAGGGTATATAATATTCAAGGTGCACATAGGGTCATTCAGAATAACTTCACACACACGCTTCTGTGCATTTCCAAGTCTAATTCTGTCACTAAATCCATACCGGTCACCCAGCGCCTAAATACTAGGCCTCAAATTTATATCCCGCTGAATTTGAATACAATACATTGGGCCAAATAATATATTTGTTGTTGTGGTGAACCATAACAATGAGAAAAACATCTAGTAAGGGACGCGGACGTGGACATGGTCGTGGTGGTGTTAGTGGACCCTCTGGTGCTGGGAGAGGACGTGGCCGTTCTGCCACATCCACACGTCCTAGTGTACCAACTACCTCAGGTCCCAGTAGCCGCCAGAATTTACAGCGATATATGGTGGGGCCCAATGCCGTTCTAAGGATGGTAAGGCCTGAGCAGGTACAGGCATTAGTCAATTGGGTGGCCGACAGTGGATCCAGCACGTTCACATTATCTCCCACCCAGTCTTCTGCAGAAAGCGCACAGATGGCGCCTGAAAACCAACCCCATCAGTCTGTCACATCACCCCCATGCATACCAGGGAAACTGTCTCAGCCTCAAGTTATGCAGCAGTCTCTTATGCTGTTTGAAGACTCCGCTGGCAGGGTTTCCCAAGGGCATCCACCTAGCCCTTCCCCAGCGGTGAAAGACATAGAATGCACTGACGCACAACCACTTATGTTTCCTGATGATGAGGACATGGGAATACCACCTCAGCATGTCTCTGATGATGACGAAACACAGGTGCCAACTGCTGCGTCTTTCTGCAGTGTGCAGACTGAACAGGAGGTCAGGGATCAAGACTGGGTGGAAGACGATGCAGGGGACGATGAGGTCCTAGACCCCACATGGAATGAAGGTCGTGCCACTGACTTTCACAGTTCGGAGGAAGAGGCAGTGGTGAGACCGAGCCAACAGCGTAGCAAAAGAGGGAGCAGTGGGCAAAAGCAGAACACCCGCCGCCAAGAGACTCCGCCTGCTACTGACCGCCGCCATCTGGGACCGAGCACCCCAAAGGCAGCTTCAAGGAGTTCCCTGGCATGGCACTTCTTCAAACAATGTGCTGACGACAAGACCCGAGTGGTTTGCACGCTGTGCCATCAGAGCCTGAAGCGAGGCATTAACGTTCTGAACCTGAGCACAACCTGCATGACCAGGCACCTGCATGCAAAGCATGAACTGCAGTGGAGTAAACACCTTAAAACCAAGGAAGTCACTCAGGCTCCCCCTGCTACCTCTTCTGCTGCTGCCGCCTCGGCCTATTCTGCTGCTGCCGCCTCGGCCTCTTCCTCCGCCTCTGGAGGAACGTTGGCACCTGCCGCCCAGCAAACAGGGGATGTACCACCAACACCACCACCACCACCTCCGTCACCAAGCGTCTCAACCATGTCACACGCCAGCGTTCAGCTCTCCATCTCACAAACATTTGATAGAAAGCGTAAATTCCCACCTAGCCACCCTCGATCCCTGGCCCTGAATGCCAGCATTTCTAAACTACTGGCCTATGAAATGCTGTCATTTAGGCTGGTGGACACAGACAGCTTCAAACAGCTCATGTCGCTTGCTGTCCCACAGTATGTTGTTCCCAGCCGGCACTACTTCTCCAAGAGAGCCGTGCCTTCCCTGCACAACCAAGTATCCGATAAAATCAAGTGTGCACTGCGCAACGCCATCTGTAGCAAGGTCCACCTAACCACAGATACGTGGACCAGTAAGCACGGCCAGGGACGCTATATCTCCCTAACTGCACACTGGGTAAATGTAGTGGCAGCTGGGCCCCAGGCGGAGAGCTGTTTGGCGCACGTCCTTCCGCCGCCAAGGATCGCAGGGCAACATTCTTTGCCTCCTGTTGCCACCTCCTCCTTCTCGGCTTCCTCCTCCTCTTCTTCCACCTGCTCATCCAGTCAGCCACACACCTTCACCACCAACTTCAGCACAGCCCGGGGTAAACGTCAGCAGGCCATTCTGAAACTCATATGTTTGGGGGACAGGCCCCACACCGCACAGGAGTTGTGGCGGGGTATTGAACAACAGACCGACGAGTGGTTGCTGCCGGTGAGCCTCAAGCCCGGCCTGGTGGTGTGTGATAATGGGCGAAATCTCGTTGCAGCTCTGGGACTAGCCAATTTGACGCACATCCCTTGCTTGGCGCATGTGCTGAATTTGGTGGTGCAGAAGTTCATTCACAACTACCCCGACATGTCAGAGCTGCTGCATAAAGTGCGGGCCGTCTGTTCGCGCTTCCGGCGTTCACATCCTGCCGCTGCTCGCCTGTCTGCGCTACAGCGTAACTTCGGCCTTCCCGCTCACCGCCTCATATGCGACGTGCCCACCAGGTGGAACTCCACCTTGCACATGCTGGACAGACTGTGCGAGCAGCAGCAGGCCATAGTGGAGTTTCAGCTGCAGCACGCACGGGTCAGTCGCACTACAGAACAGCACCACTTCACCACCAATGACTGGGCCTCCATGCGAGACCTGTGTGCCCTGTTGCGCTGTTTCGAGTACTCCACCAACATGGCCAGTGGCGATGACACCGTTATCAGCGTTACAATACCACTTCTATGTCTCCTTGAGAAAACACTTAGGGCGATGATGGAAGAGGAGGTGGCCCAGGAGGAGGAGGAGGAGGAGGAGGAAGAGGGGTCATTTTTAGCACTTTCAGGCCAGTCTCTTCGAAGTGACTCAGAGGGAGGTTTTTGGCAACAGCAGAGGCCAGGTACAAATGTGGCCAGCCAGGGCCCACTACTGGAGGACGAGGAGGACGAGGATGAGGAGGAGGTGGAGGAGGATGAGGATGAAGCATGGTCACAGCGGGGTGGCACCCAACGCAGCTCGGGTCCATCACTGGTGCGTGGCTGGGGGGAAAGGCAGGACGATGACGATACGCCTCCCACAGAGGACAGCTTGTCCTTACCCCTGGGCAGCCTGGCACACATGAGCGACTACATGCTGCAGTGCCTGCGCAACGACAGCAGAGTTGCCCACATTTTAACCTGTGCGGACTACTGGGTTGCCACCCTGCTGGATCCACGCTACAAAGACAATGTGCCCACCTTACTTCCTGCACTGGAGCGTGATAGGAAGATGCGCGAGTACAAGCGCACGTTGGTAGACGCGCTACTGAGAGCATTCCCAAATGTCACAGGGGAACAAGTGGAAGCCCAAGGCCAAGGCAGAGGAGGAGCAAGAGGTCGCCAAGGCAGCTGTGTCACGGCCAGCTCCTCTGAGGGCAGGGTTAGCATGGCAGAGATGTGGAAAACTTTTGTCAACACGCCACAGCTAACTGCACCACCACCTGATACGCAACGTGTTAGCAGGAGGCAACATTTCACTAACATGGTGGAACAGTACGTGTGCACACCCCTCCACGTACTGACTGATGGTTCGGCCCCATTCAACTTCTGGGTCTCTAAATTGTCCACGTGGCCAGAGCTAGCCTTTTATGCCTTGGAGGTGCTGGCCTGCCCGGCAGCCAGCGTTTTGTCTGAACGTGTATTCAGCACGGCAGGGGGCGTCATTACAGACAAACGCAGCCGCCTGTCTACAGCCAATGTGGACAAGCTGACGTTCATAAAAATGAACCAGGCATGGATCCCACAGGACCTGTCCGTCCCTTGTCCAGATTAGACATTAACTACCTCCCCATAACCATATATTATTGGACTCCAGGGCACTTCCTCATTCAATCCTATTTTTATTTTCATTTTACCATTATATTGCAAGGCTACCCAAAGTTGAATGAACCTCTCCTCTGCCTGTGTGCTAGGCCTAAATATATGCCAATGGATTGTTGCAGTGGTGGCTGACGTGAAGCCTCATTCTCTGCTATGACATGCAGACTGATTCTCTGGTGACATGAAGCCAGATTGTCTGTTACGGGACCTCTCTCCTCTGCCTGGGTGCTGGGCCTGAATTTATGACAATGGACTGTTGCAGTGGTGGCTGACGTGAAGCCTGATTCTCTGCTATGACATGCAGACTGATTCTCTGCTGACATGAAGCCAGATCCTCTGTTGCGGGACCTCTCTCCTCTGCCTGGGTGCTGGGCCTAAATTTATGAAAATGGACTGTTGCAGTGGTGGGTGACGTGAAGCCTCATTCTCTGCTATGACATGCAGACTGATTCTCTGCTGACATGAAGCCAGATCGTCTGTTACGGGACCTCTCTCCTCTGCCTGGGTGCTGGGCCTAAATTTATGAAAATGGACTCTTACAGTGGTGGGTGACGTGAAGCCTGATTCTCTGCTATGACATGAAGACTGATTCTCTGCTGACATGAAGCCAGATCCTCTGTTACGGGACCTCTCTCCTCTGCCTGGGTGCTGGGCCTAAATATCTGACAATGGACTGTTGCATTGGTGGCTGACGTGAAGCCTGATTCTCTGCTATGATATGAAGACTGATTCTCTGCTGACATGAAGCCAGATTGTCTGTTACGGGACCTCTCTCCTCTGCCTGTGTGCTAGGCCTAAATATATGCCAATGGATTGTTGCAGTGGTGGCTGACGTGAAGCCTGATTCTCTGCTATGACATGCAGACTGATTCTCTGGTGACATGAAGCCAGATCCTCTGTTACGGGACCTCTCTCCTCTGCCTGGGTGCTGGGCCTAAATTTATGAAAATGGACTGTTGCAGTGGTGGGTGACGTGAAGCCTGATTCTCTGCTATGACATGCAGACTGATTCTCTGGTGACATGAAGCCAGATCCTCTGTTACGGGACCTCTCTCCTCTGCCTGGGTGCTGGGCCTAAATTTATGAAAATGGACTGTTGCAGTGGTGGGTGACGTGAAGCCTCATTCTCTGCTATGACATGCAGACTGATTCTCTGCTGACATGAAGCCAGATTGTCTGTTACGGGACCTCTCTCCTCTGCCTGGGTGCTGGGCCTGAATTTATGACAATGGACTGTTGCAGTGGTGGCTGACGTGAAGCCTGATTCTCTGCTATGATATGAAGACTGATTCTCTGCTGACATGAAGCCAGATTGTCTGTTACGGGACCTCTCTCCTCTGCCTGGGTGCCGGGGCCTAAATATCTGAGAATGGACTGTTCCAGTGGTGGGTAACGGGAAGCCAGATTCTCTGCTATGATATGAAGACTGATTCTCTGCTGACATGAAGCCAGATTGTCTGTTACGGGACCTCTCTCCTCTGCCTGGGTGCTGGGCCTAAATTTATGAAAATGGACTCTTACAGTGGTGGGTGACGTGAAGCCTGATTCTCTGCTATGACATGCAGACTGATTCTCTGCTGACATGAAGCCAGATTGTCTGTTACGGGACCTCTCTCCTCTGCCTGGGTGCTGGGCCTGAATTTATGACAATGGACTGTTGCAGTGGTGGCTGACGTGAAGCCTGATTCTCTGCTATGATATGAAGACTGATTCTCTGCTGACATGAAGCCAGATTGTCTGTTACGGGACCTCTCTCCTCTGCCTGGGTGCCGGGGCCTAAATATCTGAGAATGGACTGTTCCAGTGGTGGGTAACGGGAAGCCAGATTCTCTGCTATGATATGAAGACTGATTCTCTGCTGACATGAAGCCAGATTGTCTGTTACGGGACCTCTCTCCTCTGCCTGGGTGCTGGGCCTAAATTTATGAAAATGGACTCTTACAGTGGTGGGTGACGTGAAGCCTGATTCTCTGCTATGACATGAAGACTGATTCTCTGCTGACATGAAGCCAGATTGTCTGTTACGGGACCTCTCTCCTCTGCCTGGGTGCCGGGGCCTAAATATCTGAGAATGGACTGTTCCAGTGGTGGGTGACGGGAAGCCAGATTCTCTGCTATGGAACCTCTCTCCAATTGATTTTGGTTAATTTTTATTTATTTAATTGTTATTTTAATTAATTTCCCTATCCACATTTGTTTGCAGGGGATTTACCTACATGTTGCTGCCTTTTGCAGCCCTCTAGCCCTTTCCTGGGCTGTTTTACAGCCGTTTTAGTGCCGAAAAGTTCGGGTCCCCATTGACTTCAATGGGGTTCGGGTTCGGGACGAAGTTCGGATCGGGTTCGGATCCCGAACCCGAACATTTCCGGGATGTTCGGCCGAACTTCTCGAACCCGAACATCCAGGTGTTCGCTCAACTCTAATTATGGCCCTATAACCAGAAACTGATTCTCTTCCACAAATTACCTCTGCTGGAACCATGACCCTTTTCTGTACAGTGTCATTTTCATCAACCTCCTATTCATTTTATGCCACTTCCGCTATCTAATGAGTCCAATGTCCAGTTCATTCTGTAACAGAAATAGTATACTGTGCAATTTAGCAATAACATGCTTAGGAAGTTCCCGCGGAGCTGTAATTTCATATTACTAATCCTACTGAGAAGGTGTATAAATAGTAACTTGACTTTATTACTGTCTTCTTTTCTGACTCCAATTAACAGGTTAGTAAAGATTTGGAGCAAATGCAGGTTTTAACAGCATCAACGTAAATCCAGGAATTATGCAGAGCTATCTGGGCTGAATAGACTAATCTGAGGCTTCAGATTTGGGGGATAAAACAGCAGCTATGAACCTTTCTACAAAGCTGATCTCCCTAGCAATCCTGTTAATCCTTACGGCAACCAGAGAAAAGGATCAGATATCACAGGGACTAAGATATGCTTCAGTTTTACATTTTCTTAATCCTATTTCACTGTAGGACACATTGCTGCATTTCCCTGCTACAGAGAAGTATATAATGTGCACCTGTGAAAATGCCAGAGGTTCTGATCAAAAACTAACAAATGAGTTTTTATAAATTTAGATTTGGTTGAAGAGGCCTAAAGATGGTGTTTCATTTAAAATTATGTATGCACCAAGTATTTATGGTCTCAAGGTTTGGTTTCATAAACCAGCTAAAGGACACGTTAAAGAAGCACTCCCACAAAAATCTGTATTCTCTGGCCCATTAGAAAGGTACATGATGTAAACTCTAGTGAAGGTAATCTTACCAGTGACTGTATCTGTGAGTTATAACCTCCCTTCTGATCCTCAGCTGTGACAAGTGACCAACACTCTGCCTCCCCAACTGACACAGGACAGGAAGTCAATTACTTTATTCCTATGAGACTGACATTGGGGCTCCCATAGAATACATAGAGAAGCTGGCTGTGTTATTCGGAGAGTCATGTGACGCAGCTCAGGATCAGAAGAGAGTAGATAACTCTCAAATACAGTCACAGCTAAAAAAATAAATAAAAAAAAATTACCTTTACTATAGTTTACATCATGTACCTTTCTAACAGGTCAGAGAATAACATTTTTTGTGGGAGTGCTTCTTCAAAGAGGCAGTACTTCAGAATGAAAAATGTGGATGTAATCCCAACATTTACTCACATTTATAGTACATTCAAAAGTGACAGATTTGTTGCAGAAATATATGCAACAGAAAGTAAAAAGTCCCAATCTTCTTAATGGGTTTGCAATAGTAGGTCTACAACTTTTTGGGGTTGTTTGCGCAAACTAAATTGCAAAGTTTTGCATTTTTACACCACGCACTCTAGATTTGAAAAGTGGGTAGGAAAGTGATCATAGCTAGTAGGGATGAGCGAATCGACTTCGGAGGAGCTCCGTACAGTATTAGAATGAAGTTATTGCTTTGCGAAGTCTCTCGAGAATTTGTGCAATAACTGCATAAATTAATTTGGACTATAAAAATACATTTCCCGAACTCAGGTTTGGTTCCAAGGTACCACTTTTTTACAATTATGTTATGAAGTTATTACCGACTTCGGAAAGCAATAACTTCGGCTCCAATACATGTATTGGAGCCAATACAGTCTAATACTGTACGGAGCTCCTGCTCCGTACAGTATTAGAATGAAGTTTTATGCAAATCGACTTTGGATGTTTCATCCGAAATCGATTCACTCATCCCTAATGGTTAGCTATGTTAATTAGTGTCACTCCAGGTTTATCACTGTGACTTTTTCAAAAATTAGCAAAATAAAAAGTGTAAACTCACTCCAGTTTGGGTGAGATGGTGGAGGAGAGAAACTGAGTAACATTTCTAGACAAAAGTGTCTTGCTTAAAGAATACTTCAAGTTTTTTTAAATATATATTTTACATATAATACTAACTTGCCACCAGTGTTCTAGCAATTTTTTACACTCTAGCTCACTTGGATCCAAACATTTTAAACCTCTTCACTATGGGAATCTGGTCAGATGATTTTGTCTGAGCAGCAGCCCAGAGCTTGCTTTAATGTGTAAACAGAAAATCAGTCCCTCCTGTGCTGTTGATGCAGTATCCAAATGGGGCACTCGAAAGTGTTAACAATTGCTACAGCACTAAACCTAATATTTAGTGCAATGTTGTGATTCATGATTAAACAAATTATCCTATGTTATGTATTTCTAATGGCAACTATACAGGTAACTATTTGGTTAACATTTGTTTATCATTTATGTTGTCAGGGTGATGGACCAAGGTCTGCCCCTTTTTGGTTAGCTGGAGAAGTCTAGTTTGAAGAGAGTTGCAAGACAGACTTGTGCTAGAGATGCTCTGCAGACAAGGCCTCAAGTTCCAGAGAACTGCCATCTCTGAGAGTTAAATTTACCAACGAACAGCTCCAACACTAAAGTACTTCTGAAAGAAGGAGAACAGACATCTTAAGAAGGTTTAGAATCTTTAAGGCAGTGTGAGATATCGTCAGTAAGGTACATACTGTTTACGCTGGGTTCAGACCTGAGCGTTCGGAAACGAGCGCTCTGTATGCGCGATTGTACGGGCGTTTACAATCGCGCATACAGAGACAGGCGTGCACACATTGTCGCGCGTTCCCGAATATCTATGTGCGGGAACGCGCGACCAAAAAAAAGCTCAAGCACTTGTTTGAGCGTCGGGCGTTTTACAGCACGATCGTACGCGCTGTAAAACGCCCAGGTGAGAACCATTCCCATAGGGAATCATTGGTTCTTGCTTGTTGTGCGTTTTACAGCGCGTAGGAACGCGCTGTAAAACGCTCAGGTGTGAACCCAGCCTTAAGGTAAGGGACCTTATTGCAAGGGACCTTACTGTTGTGGAAGCCATTCATTGCTCAAGCACCTGCCACACTTTAATACGAACTGGCCATTCATGTGTTAATCTCCACCCCTCAGTTCAGGAACTGCAGTGGTTAAGAACCTAATTGCTAACCTAAAGAGTTAACAAAGTTTATAAAATTAGTCCTGAATAATTTTTTGGGGGAAGATGTTGTAGTTTCTAAAATGAAGTCATTTGTGGACAATTTCAATTATGTTAGTCTCTCAAAGTAATTTCAGAACTGAGTTGGACCATAACCACTACCCGACCGCCTAACGCAGGATTGCGTCCTGCAGGCGGCCAGGTTATTCCTCCTTGACACGCCGGCGCGTCATCTCGCAAGACGCGAGATTTCCTGTGAACGAGCGCTCACAGGAGTGCGCGTTCACAGGATCTGAAGGTAAACTAGTTGATCTACAGCCTGCCAGCGGCGATCATTCGCTGGCAGGCTGTAGATGCGATTTTTTTTTTGTAACCCTTGAAAGGTATATCAGACACTGTTTTGTTAACAGCGTCTGATATACCTGCTACCTGGTCCTCTGGTAGTCCCTTTTGCTTGTATCGACCACCAGAGGACACAGGCAGCTCTGTAATAAGTAGCACCAAGCACCACACTACACTACACCCCCCCTGTCACTTATTAACCCCTTATTAACTCCTGATCAACCCCCTGTCATTGATCACCCCCCTGTAAGGCTCCATTCAGACATCTGTATGTGTTTTGCGGATCCGTGGATCCACGGATCCGCGGATCCGCAAAACATGGACTCCGCAGATCTGCAAAACACGGACACCGGCAATGTGCTGTCCGCATTTTGAGGATCCGCACATTGCCAGAACTATATAGAAAATGCCTTTTCTTGTCCGCTATTGCGGACAAGAATAGGACATGTTCTATAGGCTCTACAAAAAACGCAGTGTTTGCCCGATCAGGCCTGATCTTGTGCGCACACTTGCGTTCAGTCCGCCCCACCGCAGTGACAGAATTATCTTTTTCTGATAACTGCAAAAACACCATAAAATCGCTGCGGCGCTCTAAAGATCACTTTTGAGGGGCATGGCAAGTTCATAGAAGATTTTTTTTTTTTGGCCCAAGTTAGCCGAATTTTTTTTTGTTTTTTTTTGTTTTTTCTTACAAAGTCTCATATCCCACTAACTTGTGACAAAAAATAAAATCTCACATGAACTCATCATATCCCTCACGGAATCTAAATGCGTAAACAATTTTAGACATTTATATTCCAGACTTCTTCTCACGCTTTAGGGCCCCTAAAATGCCAGGGCAGTATAAATACCCCATAAGTGACCCCATTTTGGAAAGAAGACACCCCATGGTATTCCGTGAGGGGCATGGTGAGTTCATGTAAAAAAAAACATTTTTGTCACAAGTTAGTGGAATATGAGACTTTGCAAGAAAAAAATAAAATAAAAATCATTTCCCGCTAACTTGTAACAAAAAATAAAAACTTCCATGAACTCACTATGCCCATAAGCAAATACCTTAGGTTGTCTACTTTCCGAAATGGGGTCATTTGTGGGGTGTTTCTACTGTCTGGGTATTGTAGAACCTCAGGAAACATGACAGGTGCTCTGAAAGTCAAAGTGCGTAAATTCACATTTTTGCACCATAGTTTGTAAACGCTATAACTTTTACCCAAACAAATAAATATACACTTATTGCATTTTTTTTTTATCAAAGACGTGTAGAACAATACATTTAGAGATTTTTTTTATAGAAATGTAGTTTTAATTGAAAAAATTTACAACAGAAAGTTAAAAATGTGGTTTTTTTTTGCAAAAATTTCGGTCAATTTTGATTAATATAAAAAAAAATAAAAAAAACGTGAGTAGCAATGAAATAC
This sequence comes from Bufo gargarizans, assembly GCF_014858855.1. NCBI lineage: Eukaryota > Metazoa > Chordata > Amphibia > Anura > Bufonidae > Bufo > Bufo gargarizans. Next base: position 554,349,464 of record NC_058080.1, on the reverse strand, counting down.
CACCAAATGAAAGCTCTATTAGTGAGCAGAAAAGGAGGTAAAATTCATTTGGGTGGTAAGTTGTATGACCGAGCAATAAACCGTGAAAGTAGTGTAGTGCAGAATTATAAAAAGTGGTCTGGTCATTAAGGGGGTTTAAGCTAGGGGGGCTGAGGTGGTTAAAAAACTCACATTTGTAAATTGTCTTGAAAACTTGAAAAATTGCTTCTAAACGCCTAAGCATTCTAACATCCTAAATAATTAGTAAATTACATTTAAAAATTATGCCAATATAAAGTAGACATATGGTGAATGTTAATTAATCACTATTTTATAAGGCACCACTAAAATTGAGAATGTTTCCACATTTTCTGTAAATTTTGGATTTTTTTTAATAAAGGTAAAACTTATCAACCCAAATTTACTGATAACATGAAATATGATGTGTCACCAAAAACTTAGAATGGTTTGGATAAGTAAAAGGATTCCAAAGGTATTACCACATAAAGTGATAAATGTCAGATTAGCAAAATGAAGCTGTTTCAGGAAAGTGGCTGTGTGCAAGTTAAAGGTCTTTTTTCACTACGGCAATCAGTTATTATCGCCAGGGCAAGCTTTGCCTCGGAATACATTATCCCTGCAGCAAATGACCATCCATACAGGTCCTTCTAAAAAAATTACCATAATGTGATAAAGTTCATTATTTTCTGTAATGTACTGATAAACATTAGACTTTCATATATTTTAGATTCATTACACACCAACTGAAGTAGTTCAAGCCTTTTATTGTTTTAATATTGATGATTTTGGCATACAGCTCATGAAAGCCCAAAATTCCTATCTCAAAAAATTAGCATATCATGAAAATATTCTCTAAACGAGCTATTAACCTAATCATCTGAATCAACTAATTAACTCTAAACACCTGCAAAAGATTCCTGAGGCTTTTAGAAACTCCCAGCCTGGTTCATTACTCAAAACCGCAATCATGGGTAAGACTGCCGACCTGACTGCTGTCCAGAAGGCCATCATTGACACCCTCAAGCAAGAGGGTAAGACACAGAAAGAAATTTCTGAACGAATAGGCTGTTCCCAGAGTGCTGTATCAAGGCACCTCAGTGGGAAGTCTGTGGGAAGGAAAAAGTGTGGCAGAAAATGCTGCACAACGAGAAGAGGTGACCGGACCCTGAGGAAGATTGTGGAGAAGGACCGATTCCTGACCTTGAGGGACCTGCGGAAGCAATGGACTGAGTCTGGAGTAGAAACATCCAGAGCCACCGTGTACAGGCGTGTGCAGGAAATGGGCTACAGGTGCCGCATTCCCCAGGTCAAGCCACTTTTGAACCAGAAACAGCGGCAGAAGCGCCTGACCTGGGCTACAGAGAAGCAGCACTGGACTGTTGCTCAATAGTCCAAAGTACTTTTTTCGGATGAAAGCAAATTTTGCATGTCATTCGGAAATCAAGGTGCCAGAGTCTGGAGGAAGACTGGGGAGAGGGAAATGCCAAAATGCCTGAAGTCCAGTGTCAAGTACCCACAGTCAGTGATGGTCTGGGGTGCCATGTCAGCTGCTGGTGTTGGTCCACTGTGTTTTATCAAGGGCAGGGTCAATGCAGCTAGCTATCAGGAGATTTTGGAGCACTTCATGCTTCCATCTGCTGAAAAGCTTTATGGAGATGAAGATTTCATTTTTCAGCACGACCTGGCACCTGCTCACAGTGCCAAAACCACTGGCAAATGGTTTACTGACCATGGTATTACTGTGCTCAATTGGCCTGCCAACTCTCCTGACCTGAACCCCATAGAGAATCTGCCACAGGCTGATTGCCTCCATTCCACGCCGCATTAAAGCAGTCATTTCTGCAAAAGGATTCCCGACCAAGTATTGAGTGCATAACTGAACATAATTATTTGAAGGTTGACTTTTTTTGTATTAAAAACACTTTTCTTTTATTGGTCGGGTGAAATATGCTAATTTTTTTAGATAGGAAATTTGGGTTTTCATGAGCTGTATGCCAAAATTATCAATATTAAAACAATAAAAGGCTTGAACTACTTCAGTTGGTGTGTAATGAATCTAAAATATATGAAAGTCTAATGTTTATCAGTACATTACAGAAAATAATGAACTTTATCACAATATGCTAATTTTTTTAGAAGGACCTGTATAATGCATGAATTTGTAACAGCATTGGGTGCTCTCATAATGCAGCTCCAAATTCTGGCACATAATGAAGTAGATGGCTAATATACTTAATATGGATTTATTACATGCGACCCATACATTTGTGTAGTGGCAGAACTTGTTCTAACAATATTATTAATACCTGTACCCCAATAGGTTTGGGTTTTTAGGCAATAACTATATGTTATAAAGGACTTATATGGCCTCAGAGTCAATGTGTATGGATTTGGCACTAATATGTCAAGACTCAAGAAAGTAGTCTTAAAACAATGGACCATACTAGTAGTGAGTATTACTATGCAGGGGCAAAGTAATCCTGATGCTGCTATTTGCAGAGTAAAGGCCGTTTTACACAAGCGTTCCACGATTATCTGCCTGTGTAAAGATGCCACGATTACCCGATGAACTAGCAAAATGCCTGTTCATTGGGTAATATGATTGTTTGCATGGTTACCTAAATCATCGTTTGCCGGCAGCAGGTCATGCTGTGTAAACACATGATTCTGTATAAGGCAGAGCGATGGCATTAACGATCTCTCTTCCCCATACTATGGAGGAGATCGCTGCATGTAAATACAGCAGTCTTTCTCTTTGACGAGCAGGTGCTTACCGGGAAGGAACGCTTCTTTCCTAACAGTCACCTGCTAAATTGTCCTGTGTAAAGGGACCTTAACTCTGCTGTCAGATAAGTATAGTCAGATCTTCGAGCTTACTTACATCTATTTAATATAACATGATTTTACAAAATGTTCTCAGCATTGTGCAAACAGGAAACTAGAGCTGAAATATTAGAATTTAAAGTCTGAACAGGATTTATTGTACAAAGCAGTGAAATCCATCACAACATGCTTTAACTAACATGGATAGAAGTGCGTCCCCTGAGCTCCGCTCATGTTAACGTTAAATAAGGTTCTCTAATAAAGGGAACCAGCTGAGAACACAGGTGTTCAGATAATCAAAGCACGAGCTGGCAATCGGCACCGAGCGCATAGAGACGGTATAGCTCATGGGGAATACCGCCACAGAAAGTTTTATTCTAAAGCTTCCTTTTATAAATTTGAGTAACAAGTGTCTAGTGTAAAACATATCACGCCAATGAAATACCCTCTGAATGGTGGTATAACTAGGTAATGAGAGATGAACTCTACCAAAACTCAGTCCCTGAGCCAGAATAGAAAGTAATATATAGAAATTGCAGACTGCCCTTCCTTCTTTTGTAGCTAGATACTATACTTTAACAATAAACAATAGGATAGAGGCAAAATGATTGTTAATTCTAGGCTGGATCTACATAGTAAGGATCCATTCACACATCCGTATGAATGGACCGGATCCGTTCCGCAGTTATGAGGAACGGGTGCGGACCCATTCATTTTCAATGGGTCTGGAACGGATGCAGACAGCACACTATGTGCTATCCGCCTCCCCACTTGCGGATCCGCACTTCCGGATCCACAATAACGTTCCTGAAAAAAAAATAGAACATGTCCTATTCTTTTCTGCAACTGTGGACAAGAAAAGGCATTTTCTATTATAGTGCCGGCGATGTGCGGTCTGCGAAATGCGGAACGCACATTGCGGACATGTGATAATGGACATGTGAATGGACCCTAACTTGCATGAATTTCAAAATCACATGCAACCTTGTAACTAGTGTCTTACAACACCCGGTTTTACACCTCGTCCAGTGACATTATCCCTGTACTGCTGCACTGGTGACTGTCTGTCCACTGACTCTAACAACATGTCCTCTCTATATCTGAAATTGAATCTTTCCAAAACTGAACTTCCTGTTTTTTTTTCCATCTACTAACATACCATACCTGATATTTCTATCTCAGTGAGTGGGCAGTGACCGTCCTTACCACCATGCAAACCATGCAGTTGCGTGAGTCCCTGCCTTATCAGGAATTATGATCCTGAATACAAATGATAAGATCTTCAGCTGAATCTCTGTAGGAATGGAGTTCATGAGGAGACATAAAGTACAAAGAAGAGGTGGGGTGTGGCTAATGAGCAGCAGCTCTTGTATGCAGTCTGCGACAGTACCACAGCCTCACATTACCACAGTCTGTCCTGTCTTCCCTCTCTTTACTTCATGTCTCCTTATGATCTCCATTTCTACAGAGTTTCAGCTGAAGATCTTATCACCTGTATTCAGGATCATAAACCCTGACAAGTAGAGCAGAGTGGAGGATGAGGCAGCTCTTTAGCTCAGTGTTTTGTAGTAACTTGCTCTCCTGCGTGATTAAGACAGTTTTGTGTGTACAAATAGTTCAGCAGCCATTTTACTTCCCCCGATGATTGCTCCCCAGATAAAACGAGCCATTATAACTAATGAAAGGCATTTGGGAATATATTTATAATAACGTAATAGTTAACTATTTTCAGTAATTTTATTTAGTTAATTCTCAGAAAACCCATTCAACCAGCCTTGTACCTGTAGCGGCCCCAGCTCAATTTTGGATTTGATATTTCCTTTTAATAGATTACCTTTTAACCATTTTCTTCCACTTCTACAATTCAATACATTTCAAGTAGGGAAAATAAAAATGATGGGTCATAAGGAACAATATGAAAAATTCTAAAGCTTTGAATGTACCATTCAATTATTGATAGATACTTGAAACATCTGTAGAATGCAGAATTGAATAAATAGGAATTCAGGAAAAGAGCGTGATGTATTTTCTAGTTTAAATTAAATAACAAATCATATACAGCAATAGAAACATGTAATTTGGATTTTGTAAGTGACTGTGAAGCATTCTGCTGTATGTTTCCTATCTTGGATACAGTGGCACACCCACAGAGGGGGTCCAACGGGTCTGGATCCCCCTAGAAGCAGTCCGATTTTTTTAATGATCCTTGTCAGGGCCTACCACTGGAGATAAGTGGGGGGGGGGGGGGGGGGGAGCGCAAGGCAGTGGGAAATACATTGTGGAAGCGCTCATCTCTCTATATCCAACCACACTGAACAAAAATATGAACGCAATACTTTCGGTTTTGCTCCGATTTTGCATGAGCTGAACTCAAAGATCTGAAACATTTTCTACATACACAAAAGACCCATTACTTTCAAATATTGTTCACAAATCTGTCTAAATCTGTGTTAGTGAGCACTTCTCATTTGCCGAGATTATCCATCCTTCCTCATAGGTGTGGCATATCAAGGTGCTGATTAGACAGCATGAATATTGCACAGGTGTGCCTTAGACTGCCCACAATAAAAGTCCACTCTGAAATGTGCAGTTTGATCACACAGCACAATGCTACAGATGTCGCAATTAGGGTTGAGCGAACCCGAACTGTAAAGTCAGTGTTTGGCGATTTCTCTGGGCTTTTTGAAAGGCAAGCGTTTAACTCTTTGTGCTTAGAAGCCATCACAGCCATGCCTACTAATGGCATGGCTGTGATTGTCCAGTGCAGCATGTGACCCAGGCTCTATATAAGCTTGAGTCACGTATCACTGCACGTCACTCTGCTGTTACTAGTGTAGGGAGAGGATGCGGCTGGTGATTTCAGGGAGAGAGAGTAGGAGAGAATCTTTGGTTCAGAACGTGAATCTAACTCAGCGATCAACATACATTTAGTTGTGTGAGTGCAGGGCACAATCTTTTTACCCTGCTCTGAGCCCAGTGACCGAAAAAAAATAACTTTGATCCGTCTGTTAGTTAGGTGGGAGGCGGCGGTGGCCATTTTATGCAAGCTCAGTGAACCAGCACTGCATCTGAGCTTTTGTGACATTGAAATCCAATCTTGGAAAACTGCACTAATAATATGGTTGTAAAAAAATCACCTTTTTTTTGGCAATATACAACATCTGGTGCATTTGCAGGATTAGTCAGTGTGCAATTTAAGCTAGAAATATATTCATATTTTCTGGGTTTTTCAAAACACACTTTTTTGCCAAATTACACTATTTTACATCCCTAGGTGCATCTTGACGTGTTCAACCATGTTCGACGAATTCAACCGTTATATGCAGCTTTCATATTCTGTTAGTAAAAAAACTTATTTTATGGGCAATATATAACATCTGGATTAGTCAGTGTGCAATTTAAGCTAGAAATACAGCCCTAATTTTCTGGGTTTTTTAAAACACTTTTTTTTTTCAAAAATACACACTTTTTTTCAAAAAGCCCTTGCAGCATCAGCACGTGTGAAATTCCAGGATTATATACTGCTGTCATATTCAGTTATTAAGCAAACACACATTTGGGCAAAAAAAAGTTTATTCGGCAGCCTTTGCTGCAGATGTCATTGTGAGATACACCCTTTATATACAGGGGTTCTATTCAGTTATTTGAAATACAGCCATTTTGGGTACAAATCTTTCATTGTGGCCTAGTGTGGGTCAGGGCATGTGAGATACACCCATTATATACAGGGGTTATATTCTTCTATTCATAAAACACCCTTTTTTGGGCAAAATACACAATATTTACGCCCTTGCAGCATCAAGACATTTGAAATTCCAGGGTTATATACTGCTGTCATATTCAGTTATTAAACAAACACCCATTTGGGCAAAAAAGTTTATTTGGCAGCCTTTACTGCAGATGTCATTGTGAGATACACCCTTTAAATTCAGGGGTTATATTCAGTTATTTGAAATACAGCCATTTTGGGCACAAATCTTTAATTGCGGCCTAGTGTGGGTCAGGGCGTGTGAGATACACCCTTTATATACAGGGGTTATATTCTTCAATTAATAAACAAACACAAGTTTGGGCAAAAAAATAATATTTGGCAGCCTTTGCTGCAGATGTCATTGCGAGATACACCCTTTATGTACTGGGGTTATATTCAGTTATTTGAAATGCAGCCATTTTGGGCACAAATTTTTAATTGCGGCCTAGTGTGGGTCACGGCGTGTGAGATACACCCTTTATATACAGGGGTTATACTCTTCTATTAATAAACAAACACGAGTTTGGGCAAAAAAATAATATTTGGCAGCCTTTGCTGCAGATGTCATTGCGAGATACACCCTTTATATACAGGGGTTATATTCAGTTAATTGAAATACAGCCAATTTGGGCACAAATTGTCAGGGATCAGAGAGGAAGGAAAAAGGGTGCACTCTGACTACACCCTCAACCCCTGTTCCTGCCTACTTACACTACTCGCCCTAGGCGACGGGTCGTAACTGGGCGACTGTCCCTTATTTACGTAAGTGCACAGAGGAAAGATACGGAAGGTCAACAAGCCAAGGGTCAGAACCAGGAGAAGCGGGAGTACAAATGGAGTGGGCAAATGTAAGGTTAACAGTCAGAGCCAAGGTCAATCCAGGAGAGCAATACGTACAAAGGATGAGACGAAGTCGAGGTCAAGGAACGAGCCGAGGTCACAAGGTCAATCAGAACAAGCAGCTGCAGACTAGAACCAAGGAACAAGGAAGCACCAATGGACCAGTATCACAGGCAACCTGTAGCCAGCAGGTTGCCTATATTTATAGTGAGGAGTGAGGGTCATGTGACGTGGCCAGCATCACATGACCGACAGACAGACAAGTCGAGCTCTGAGTGATCAGCTTGGCGCTCAAGGCAGACTTAGGAGCAGGGAGCCTCCCAGCTAGCAAAGCTGCCCTGGGAACGAGGCCAAACACAGATCCTCGCTCCAGAAGCTAAGCAGCAGGTCTGCGGCTGATGGGAGACCGAGTGCGCCTTCGGCGCTCCGTTACACAGATCTTGAATTGCGGCCTAGTGTGGGTCAGGGCGTTTGAGATACACTCTTTATATACAGGGGTTATATTCAGTTATTTGAAATACAGCCATTTTGGGTACAAATCTTTAATTGCGGCCTAATGTGGGTCAGGGCGTGTGAGATACACCCTTTATATACAGGGGTTATATTCTTCTATTAATAAACAAACACGAGTTTGGGCAAAAAAAATAATATTTGGCAGCCTTTGCTGCAGATGTCATTGCGAGATACACCCTTTATATACAGGGGTTATATTCAGTTAATTGAAATACAGCCAATTTGGGCACAAATTGTCAGGGATCAGAGAGAAAGGAAAGAGGGTGCACTCTGACTACACCCTCAACCCCTGTTCCTGCCTACTTACACTACTCGCCCTAGGCGACGGGTCGTAACTGGGCGATGGTCCCTTATTTACATAAGTGCACAGAGGAAAGATATGGAAGGTCAACAAGCCAAGGGTCAGAACCAGGAGAAGCGGGAAAACAAATGGAGTGGGCAAATGTAAGGTCAACAGTCAGAGCCGAGGTCAATCCAGGAGAGCAAATACGTACAAAGGATGAGACGAAGTCGAGGTCAATCAGAACAAGCAGCTGCAGACTAGAACCAAGGAACAAGGAAGCACCAATGGACCAGTATCACAGGCAACCTGTAGCCAGCAGGTTGCCTATATTTATAGTGAGGAGTGAGGGTCATGTGACGTGGCCAGCATCACATGACCGACAGACAGACAAGTCGAGCTCTGAGTGATCAGCTCAGCACTCAAGGCAGACCTAGGAGCAGGGAGCCTCCCAGCTAGCAAAGCTGCCCTGGGAACGAGGCCAAACACAGATCCTCGCTCCAGAAGCTAAGCAGCAGGTCTGCGGCTGATGGGAGACCGAGTGCGCCTTCGGCGCTCCGTTACACAGATCTTGAATTGCGGCCTAGTGTGGGTCAGGGCGTTTGAGATACACTCTTTATATACAGGGGTTATATTCAGTTATTTGAAATACAGCCATTTTGGGTACAAATCTTTAATTGCCACCTAATGTAGGTCAGAGCGTGTGAGATACACCTTTTAAATACAGGGGTTATATTCAGTTATTTGAAATACAGCAATTTTGGGCACAAATCTTTAATTGCAGCCTAGTGTGGGTCAGGGCGTGTGAGATACACCTTTTATATACAGGGGTTATATTCAGTTATTTGAAATACAGCCATTTTGGGTACAAATCTTTAATTGCGGCCTAGTGTGGGTCAGGGCGTGTGAGATACACTCTTCAAATACAGGGGTTATGTTAAGTTATTTGAAATACAGCCATTTTGGGCACAAATCTTTAATTGCATCCTAGTGTGGGTCAGGGCGTGTGAGATACACCCTTGATATTCAGGGATTTTATTCTTCTATTAATAAAACACCCTTTTTTGGGGGCAAAATACATAATTTTTCCGCCCTTGCAGCATCAAGACGTTTGAAATTCCAGGGTTATATACTGCTGTCATATTCAGTTATTAAACAAACACCCGTTTGGGCAAAAAATAATATTTGGCAGCCTTTGCTGCAGATGTCATTGTGAGATACCCTTTATATACAGGGGTTATATTCAGTTAATTAAAATACAGCCATTTTGGGAATAAATCTTTAATTGCGTCCTAGTGTGGGTCAGGGAGTGTGAGATACACCATTCAAACATAGGGGTTATGTTCAGTTATCTGAAATGCAGCCATTTTGGGCACAAATCTTTAATTGCGGCCTAGTGTGGGTCAGGGCGTGTGAGAAACACCCTTTATATACAGGGGTTATATTCAGTTATTTGAAAAACAGCAATTTTGGTCATAAATCTTTAATTGCTGCCTAGTGTGGGCCAGGGCGTGTGAGATACACCCTTTATATGCAGGGGTTATATTCAGGTATTTGAAATACAGCCATTTTAGGCAAACAAATTTAATTGAGGCCTAGTCCGGTTCAGGGCGTGTGAGATACACCCTGTACACACTGTCGTTCTATTCTACTATTAATTTAACACCCATTTAGGGCAAGATCCTAAATTCAAGAAATATGAGGAGAGCGTCAAATAAGGGACGTGGTGCTGCTGGTGGAGCTCCTGTTGCAGTGAAAGGACGTGATCGATCTGTGCCAGCTACACGCACAAGTGAAACCCCTTCCTCAGGTGTGAGTAGGCGACAGAACCTGCAGCGGTATTTGGTTGGGCCTAATGCGGCTCTACGAATGGTGAGGCCTAAACAAGTACAGGCGATAGTAGATTGTGTTGCTGACAGTGCCTCCAGTTCCTTCACATTGTCTCCCACCCAGTCTCCTGCTGAAAGATCAGAGTTGGCACCTGCAGCCCATGTCCATCAGTCTTTCACCTTACCCCTTTGCAAATAAGACAAGCAGTCTGAGCCCAAAGTCATGCAGCAGTCTCTTCTGCTTTTTGGTGACTCTGTTATCAGGGTTTCTCAGGGCCATCCACCTAGCCCTGCCCCATAAGTGGAAGAGATTGAGTGCACCGATGCCCAACCACTTATCTTTCAAGAGGACCATCGCAGCACGTCTCGTATGATGACGAAACACAGATGCCAACTGCTGGGGCTTTCGAAAGTGTGCAGACCGACAAGGTGGGCAGGGGTGAAGACTGGGTGGAAGATGATGTGGAGGACGATGAGGTCCTCGACCCCACATGGAATCAAGGTCATGCGAGTGACCTATGTAGTTTGGAGGAAGAGGCGGTGGTCGCACAGAGCCACCAGCAGAGCAGAAGAGGGAGCAGGTTGCAAAAGCGGAGCGGCCGTCCCCTAGACAGTATGCCTGCTACTTCCCACCGCAGCAAGGGACCGAGCACACCAAAGCCAGCTCCAAGGAGTTCCCTGGCATGGCAGTTCTTCAGACAATGTGCTGATGACAAGACACGAGTGGTTTGCACGCTGTACAATCAGAGCCTAAAGCGAGGCATAAACGTTCTCAACCTGAGCACAACCTGCATGGCCAGGCATTTAAGTGCTAAGCACGAGCTGCAGTGCAGTAGACACCACCTCAAAAACCAAGAAAGGGCTCTGGCTCCTCCTGCTTCCTCTTCTGCTGCAGTCTCGGCCTCTTCATCCACCTCTGGAGGGACAGTGCCACCTGCCACCCCGCAAACAGAGGATCTGCCAGCAACACCACCACCTGGGTCACCAAGCATCTCCACAATGTCCCACGGAAGCGTTCAGCTCTCCATCTCCCAAACACTGGAGAGGAAGAGGAAGTACCCCCCTAAATGCTCTCATTCCGTCTGGTGGCGACTGATAGTTTTAAAGGCCTTATGGCGGTGGCTTTCCCACAGTACGTTGTGCTCAGCTGCCACTACATTTCCAGGCGAGCCATCCCTTCCCTGCACAAACAAGTTGTAATGACGGGGAGTGGGGGAAACCCCCTACCGTGCGGTGTCAAAGAGTAAAAGGGAATCAGCCTGGCCAAAAGTAGTAATAAGGGAGCAGGTCACCTCCTACAACATCCCTAATCCTCTCCCTGACTCCTCACTGTATGAGCAGACCCTGATGGTGGGACGGCTCATACCCTGGATACCTAATACCCTGAGTCGCCCTGGAAATCCCTCACTTAGGAGCAGGGGAGAGAGACGGCCTGTTCATCCCAGTCATGGAGGAACAGAAGTCTCTATCTGAGGCCAGGCTGCAAGGAGAGGGGAACACATATAGCTATTGAGATGGCAGGTAAGCGAAACCCATAACACACTTACCTGCCACAGACACACTGACTGGAACCCGTGCACAAGTGCTGGTGTCCACACCAACATTAGAGGACACAGCACACACCACAAACCACACAGGGACCGGGACACCCATAGCTGCAATAAACATAAGACAGGGCAATGTCTAGCCAAACATGCTGGACACCAAACACCACCAGACATGAAATACCAAACTAAACATACCAATACCCTGAACATAACCCACTCCATACAAATAAGGAGACACCAGGATAACATTGAACATCTATGACCATAAGGGTGGTCTCCACTGGACAGATAGTAAAGCCAGGAGCGGTGAACCACCAGCACACACCAAGCCTGGAGGTACACTTAGCTACAGTCTTCCAGTAGAGACTAAATAGCCCAAGCAGCCACAGCCACAAACACATAAACCCAGTGTTCACAAACCATTAGGAAGGGAGTTAACCCTTCCAACACCAGACAGAGGAAGGAAGCCACTTAAAGGGGAAGTGCACACACAAGCAAACTAAGCCACAGCATGCGTGGCGACCATGTCACGGCAATCACCCAGAAAGCCAAGACACTGCCACCGCATGCTCTCACAGCAACATGTTGCCGCGGGAAACCGCAAGTGTGGCAACAGTGTCACAGCGCAAACCAAAGGCAGTGACACAAGTAGGGGACCAAATCAGGTGTGCACTGCGCAATGCCATCTGTGGCAAGGTGCATCTCACTATGGATACATGGACCGGTAAGCACGGTCAGGGACATTATATCTCCATAACAGCACACTGGGTAAATGCAGTGGTGGCTGGGCCTGAAGCGGATAGCAGTTTGGCGCATGTCCTTCCACCACCGGGGATTGCAGGGCGCTTCAGTTTGCCTACTGTTGCTTCCCTCTCCTACTCTGCTTCCTCATCCACTACCTTTTATTCAACCAGCAAGTAATTTTTCTGACGGGAAATGACATAGGTGTCTCCCAAAAGATAATAAGACGATGTACAAGTGGCATTATTGTGGAAAAAAAAAACATTTGTCAGATTTTATTTACATTTGAGCAAAAAGTATCCAGTCCAAAATTATTCATACCCTTCTCAATAATCATCCTATAATTGCAGAACAGCTTTTTGCATGTCTCCACAGGTATTTTTGTCCATTCATCTTTAGCAATGAGCTCCAAATCTTTCAGGTTGAAGGGTCTTCTTGCCATCACCCTGATCTTTAGCTCCCTCCACAGATTCTCAACTGGATTCAAGTCTGGACTCTGGCTGGGCCACTCCAAAAGGTTAACGTTGTTGTCTGCTAACCATTTTTTCACAGTGCAGAACATCTTGTATTTTTTGCTCAAATGTCAATAAAAGCTGTCTTATTATCTTTTGGGAGACACCTATGTAATTTCCCGTCAAAAAATTACTTGCTGGTTGAATAAAAGTAACTTTAAGTCAAAATGTGCCAGGGGTATGAATAATTATGGGCAGCACTGTATCTGTTTGGGGGATAAACCACACACCGCGCAGGAGCTGTGGACGGGCCTTGAACAACAGACCGATGAGTGGTTGGTGCCAGTGAGCCTCAAGCCTAGCCTGGTGGTGTGCGATAATGCGTGAAATCTCATAGCAGCTCTGGGACTAGCCGGTTTGACGCACATCCCTTGCCTGGCGCATGTGCTGAATTTGGTAGTGCAGAGATTCCTTAAAAATTACCCCGATATGTCAAAGCTGCTGCATAAAGTGCAGGCCGTCTCTGCGCGCTTTCGGCATTCTCACCCTGCTGCTGCTCGCCTGTCTGCGCTGGCGTAACTTCGGCCTTCCAGCTCACTACCTCATATGCGACGTGCCCACAAGGTGGAACTCCACCTTACACATGCTGGCCAGACTGTGCGATCAGCAGCAGGCGATAGTGGAGTTTCAGCTGCAGCACGCACGGTGAGTCGCTCTGCAGAACAGCACCACTTCACCACCAATGACTGGGCCTCTATGCGAGACCTGTGTTCCTTGTTGCGCTGTTTCGAGTACTCCACCAACATGGCCACTGCCGATAACGCCGTTCTTAGCGTAACTATCCCACTTCTATGCCTCCTTAAAAAAACGCTGCTGGCGATGATGGAAGAGGATGTGGCACAGGAGGAGGAAGAGGCATCATTTCGTAGGGTTTCCAGCCAGTCATTCACAAGTAGCTCCGAGGGTGGGTTCCTGCACACACAAACGCCAGGTACACAATTGTCCAGCCAGGGCACAGTTCTGGAGGATGATGAGGTGGAGGATGAGGAGAAGGAGATGGAGGAGGAGAAACCATGTTCACAGCAGGGTGGCACCCAGACCAGTTCATGGCCATCACTGGTGCATGGCTGGGGGGATACAGAGGATACAGACACTACACCTCCCACAGAGGACAGCTTTACCCTCTGGGCAGCCTGGCACACATGAGCAATTACATGCTGCAGTGTCTCCGCAACAACCACTGAGTTGCCCACATTCTAACTTGTGCTGATTACTGGGTGGCCACGCTTCTGGATCCCCTTTACAAGGACAACGTACCGTCCTAAATTCCCTCACTGGAGCGTGATCGTAAAATGCTCCAGTACAAGCGCACACTGGTAGACGCGCTGCAGGTGGCAATCACACCTGACAGCGGGGGCACAGTGAAAGCACAAGGCGAAGGCAGAGGACGAGGAAGAGGTCGCCAACGCAGCTGGGGCACCGCCAGCACCTCAGAAGGCTGGGTTAGCATGACCGAAATGTGGAAAAGCTTTGTCAGCACGCCACAACAACCAGCACCACCAGCTGATATGGAACGTCTTAGCAGGAGGCAGCATTTCACCAACATGGTGGAGCAGTATGTGTGCACACGCCTGCCCTTTACACCTTGGAGGTGCTGGCCTGCCTTGCAGCCAGTGTATTGTCTGAACGTGTGTTTAGCACGACTGGAGGGGGTTATCACAGGTTATATTTCCCAATGTTTTGGGGTGTACCCTAATTAAAAAATATATAAATAAATTAAAAACCAAAAAGCAGTGTAGGCTACCTCCTCCTCCTCCACCGCTGCTTCCACCTACACCGCGACATCCACCGCCTCCTCAACCTCCTACTCCATATGGACCTCGTCCTCCTAGATCAAGATTATTATTTTTTATTTTTACGCATTTTATGTAAAAATAAAGGTACGCCAAAACGCGCGTTGGTGTTGGCGCCATCCTGGAGGAGACACGTATGGGTAAATGTCCGATGTCCCTTTACCTTGATGAATTGTTTGCAATTGCATTTATTGATTCTTGTACACCATGATGGACTGTAATGGACTTACATCCCCTGTAGTTTCTCCTCCAGTGATGTTGCTTTTTATCTCCTGCACCATTCTCTTTTAATCATGTCTATTAATGTATTTGTAATTTTTGTAATAAAGTATTGATCCAGCATTTTGTTTTTAGCTCTTGTAAGAGCAGTTCCGGATCTCTGGATTTAGGAGCGGTTCACCCACTGGAAGCGGAAGCCCGGTCTTGGGTCTAGCGTGGGTGGAGGACGGTGAGACCCCAACCAAGCGGTTCCTGTTTCTGGTTCCTGTGGTGGTTTTGGTGTAGAGCGGAGTGCTTGGAGTCCTCGGGAAGCACTAGGATCATCCATCGACGGAGGTACCCGGTCGGGGTGCTAGGAGGTCCGTTACAGGGGGCACTGATGGCATCTAGCTGGAGCACATTTTAAGTTTGCACACATTATGAGGGACACTGAGGGCATCTACTGGGGAAATATATAGGGGTATTTTATAGTGGCAAATTATGGGGGCACTATGAGGAAGGGGGGGAGAGAAGCACTATGGGGGTAGTGTTGAGCGTACCCGAATTGTAAAGTTCAGGTTTGTAACGAACTTTAGGGTTTTTTGTACCTGGACCCGAACCTAAACATTTTCGTAAAAGTTCGAGTTCGGTGTTCGGCGATTTAATGGCACTAGTGTTTAACTAGTGTGCCCTTAAAAGCCATCACAGCCATGCCTACTAATGGCATGGCTGTGATTGGTCAGTGCAGTATGTGACCCAGCCTCTATATAAACTGGCATCACGTAGCGCCGCACGTCACTCAGCTCTTACTAGTGTAGGGATAGGATGTTGCTGCTGTGAGGGAGAGAATAGGAAATAATCTGATATCAGAACTTGTTTCTAACTCTGCAATCTACAGCGATTTTTTTGTGTGCGTGCAATGCAACATTTTTGTACCCTGCCCTCAGCCCCGTGACACAGAAAAATACGTTTTAGCCGTCTGTTAGTTAGGTGGGCATCGGAGGCCATTTTGTGCAAATGCAGTGCACCAGCATGTGCCAGGGACAACAATTTAATCCTTTTAGTTCAGTGGGCAATATATACCCATTTTTTAAGTGCACCTGCACTGCATATGTGCCAGGGGAAGGGAAAATAATATAGGTAATCCGTCTGTGAGTTCAGGGACACAGGGGGTGACATATTCACATTTTTGATTGCAAAGCACCCCTGTGCTGCATATGTGAGTGTAATCAATTCAGTAAATCCATCTGTTAGATTCTCGGGAGACAAATAAAAAAACATTTTGCTAAAAAGTTCAGTAAATCCATCAGTTTCATTGTGGGTGAAAAAAATCTTATTTTGTTTCCATAAAGTACCTTTGCGGCCTGCACTGCAAATCTGATAGTGAAATAAAATCAGTCAATACAACTAGGACATTGTAAGTCCAAAAAACACTTTTTTTGTCCACAAAGTACTTTTGCGGCCAGCACTGCATTTGTGATAGTGAAAGAAAATCTGTTTAATCCATCTGTTTCATTTGTGGGTGAAAAAATCATATCTTTTTTTCTATACAGTACCTTTGCGGCTTGCACTGCAAATCTGATAGTGAAATATACTCAGTAAATCCATCTTTTTCACTGTGGGTGAAAAAAATCATCTTTATTTTCTTCCAAAAAGTACCTTTGCGGCCTGCACTGCAAATCTGATAGTGAAATATATTCAGTGAATACAACTGGGACATTGTGGGTCAAAAAAACTTTTTTTTTCAGCCATAAAGTATCTTTGCGGCCTGCACTGCATTTGTGATAGCGAGGTAAAATCAGTTAAATCCATCTGTTTCATTTGTGGGTGAAAAAATCATAGTGAAATATAATCAGTGAATACAACTGAACTGAATACAAAATGTTATGGCAGTTCAGAGTGGAACAATCCTGTTCTTATCTGCCCCCCTGCTGAAGAGAGGTGGACTATTCCTTCTTCCTGCAGCAAAGGAGGGAAAATCCAATTAGATCCATATTTAGTTTCCCCCTGCATAGGGAAGACAGCAAGGACCAAGTCTCAGTCTGAGACTTAGTCATATTTCCAGTCTGAGCTCCTTCAGCCTCAGCTGGATGAAGAAGTAGAAAACTACAGACAACCTCCAGAGCTCCAGTAAGAAAGCATCTGCTGAGAAACCATCTGAGAGATAAGTCCAGAGACCTAGGAGAAGCCATTCCTCCTCAGTTAGTCTGTCCCCATAAAGCGGAAGTTATAGAAAAGTGCAGAAGAGTAATTCCTGTCACAATTACAGAGCTACCAAGCAGACGACTTATCCTGCCAGCTCCAAGTTTAAAGCAGAAGCATTCATTTCCAATCATTGCTAAAACCTGCTGGGACCAGGGACAAAAGCTGTATACTGTTTGGATGAAAGTTATGTTCAGAAAATAAACGTTTGAACTTCATCTAAAGGTCTGAACATCATTTCTGCTGCAAAATTCCTCTATTACTCCTACTATCACTACACTTAAATTTATTGCAAGTGAGCTAGGAGCCAGGAGCCAGGAGTCCAGCCAGACCCAGGTAGGAGACACCGTTGACACAATTATCACCACCCTATAGAGACATTTATAAGCAATTACACCACTCTGGCATTCTTAATCTGGGACATGCATTATAACACCTTGGAAGGGCCCTGGGGTAGTACCCTGCGCACGCTGCAATTGGCATCATGACAAATACAGAACTTTAAATACCCGTATCCTGGCCATTGCATTAAAGTGGCATCAGTTAATAGGATTTACATTTGTGCCTATAATACAGGCTATAGTAATCACCAAAACCCCAGAAAAAGAGACTTTTATTGCATGTACTTACTGCTAAAGAGTGTCAGAGCAGGGGTTAATCGGGCATCTTAGATATCTCAACCCCAGCAGAGGGGAGTGAACCAAATAGCCTGCCTCCACAGAGAAAGCATTCATACAGCAGAAGGAACTAAAGTGCTGAATACAAGTTCCCAGGAGGACAGAGAAATCGCTGCCCATACAGGAAGTGAAGCAGCTGCCATCTTGAAAAAGGGAAAATACAGTCTTTTTTGCATTGGATGTTGGAGAAATATCAACAGTGCATCTGAGTGAGTATTACTGTGAAAATAACCTTGCTAAAGACTGTTAAGGGTTGGAATCTGCCTGCCAGAGCACTATACTCCCCGAAATTTAGCAGTTGCAGCGACTCTTAAAGGAGCCATGCACAAATTCTGCTGCGGTTGCCCATAGCAACCTGCATCTAAATTGCATTGTAGCCCATACTGATCCCTCTAATAAGGTACTGGGTATCAAGGGCCATGTCTGACAATGAGGATAGCACCCACTTAGACCACAGCGATCCATCAGCGGCAGCCACCTGCATCATGCCTCTTAACATGCCATACTATTTTGGGGCACCCTGGCTCCCAAGTTACTCAGTAGAACCCCATTCACTCAGGGAATTCCGTGATAAAATGCTTCCCACGTTTAAGCTATATCCAGTATCACAGGATCAGAAAGTGGAAATCCTAATTGGCCAGTTGCGCTCAAGTACTGGAGGTCAAGTACTGGCCCCGGCCAGAGCGGAAAACCGCTGAACAGATCCTAGACCGACTCAGTACCACCTTTGAGACTAGGACCGCCTCTGAGCTTAAAATGCGCTTGTTTGGAAAGCGGCAGCAGTCAAAGGAGACCTTGAAAGACTTTGCCCTGTCTTTGCAGGAAGCTCTGCGGGCTGTTATCCACATTGATCCCTGTGAGTCCAGCCGTACCCAGGTAGGAGACATTGTTGACACAATTATCACCAACCTATAGAGACATTATAAGCTATTACACCACTTGGTCATTCTTAATCTGGGACGTGTGTTATAACACCTTGGAAGGGCCCTGGGGTAGTACCCTGTGCATGCTGCAATTGGCGTCACGACAAATACAGAACTTTAAATACCCGTATCCTGGCCATTGCACAATATACTGCCTATTTATGTTATTGCTGGCCCCACCTATTTGTGTAAGCCCCTCCTATTTGTACTAAGTCCACCTACTTGTGTTGAACCTACCTACTCATGTTAGCCCTGCTGCCATCAATTTGGATCTGCCTACAACCTGAGGATACTTTTAGCTTTTTTTCCAGTGCAACTTTAAATTCCCAGTTCGCCCCTTTTGTTAAGCTATGCCACAGGCAGGGCTTAATAGACAACTGTATGGCAGGTCAGAGAGCCCCAAGCTGCCATAGAAACCAATCAGAACCCCAAAACGTTGCTGACGGGGCTCAAATTGGAGGACATAAGAAACGTCCTCCCTCTGTCTAACCCCTCAGATGCTGCTGTCGATATTGGAATGCCAGTGGCTGTAATACAGAGTGGACATTCACCTCATTTGGACAGGCTCAGCTTGTGAGCCAACTTCATATGTCCCTTAACCACAAATGATGTACAGTTATGTAATTTTGCGTTAAGGGGATTAAAACAGATGTCTACCTTTTGAACACTGTTTTACAGTTTATATAAATAGCAAATTTACATAAAAAGATAAGTAATCATTACAAGTTCATTACATTACTTATCTTGTAGCGACCCCTAGTTAGTTACCTCACAGACAGTTCAGAGCTGTAGGCTCCAAAGATATACTCTACCAGCATTTTTTGGGGGGGCTCAAAGTCTGCATAGAGCTTGTTATGTTGCTTTGCTGTAATGACCGGCAACACACACAGGGAGGAAAACAGGGAAAGCCCTGCACAAGGGAGAGGGAAAGGTGGTGACCCCTAACTCACCTTGCAGCTGGTACCTGCCTGCCCTGTCGTCCCTAGACGGGTTCCTCACCCGTGCGGCGATCACGTGCCTAAACCCTGGCTTTCCCTGAAATGAGCCCTAGATAATGAACGGGCCGGTGGGATCGCTAGTCCTCACCACTGCACTAAGAGGGAAACACCAGGGAGAGGACAGACAAACACAGACAAACACAAACACCCAGGTGGACGGCAACAATTGTCCACAAAGGTCCAACAGGGATCCGGAGGGTAGCGTTCTAAGGCAACACTCAGAGAACGCAGCAACACAGCTCCAGTGGGTCAGAATAGATGTCCAGGCAGGAAGCTCTATATCTGGCAACCAGAGAAGTGTGAGAGGGGAATATAAGGAGGATTGGGAGTGCTGGACAAGGAACAGCTGAGAGAAGGAGCTACGGATCCCTGAGTGAGCCAAAAGGGTTTGTAAAGCAAACCCAGAAAGCTACAATAAGGAAACTTCCCTATCTGACATAGAGCGTGCAGCCAACCGCTGCGACCTCCTGACCCCGGGTACAACGGAGTCAGGCGTGGCTCTTGACACCCTCGTGACAGTACCCCCCTCTCTACGAGGGGCCTCCGGACACTCAGGACCAGGTCTCTCAGGATGAGAGGCATGAAAAATCCGGACTAGCCTGTCGGCGTTTACCTCAGACGCAGGAACCCACATTCTTTCCTCGGGACCGTAACCTCTCCAGTGCACCAGATATTGGAGAGAGCGGCGGACCCGACGAGAATTAACAATTTTGGATATCTGAAATTCCAAACTACCATCCACGACAACAGGAGGGGGTGGCAGCGGTGACGGTTCTAGAGGTGGAACATATTTTTTGAGTAACGACTTATGAAAGACATTATGGATTTTAAAAGTCTGAGGTAACTCCAGGCGAAAAGCCACGGGGTTGATGATGGCTACAATCTTGTAAGGACCAATAAACCTAGGACCCAGTTTCCAAGAGGGAACCTTCAACTTGATATTCCTTGTAGACAGCCACACATAGTCATTCACTCCTAGGTCCGGACCTGGCGACCGTTTCTTATCAGCCATGCATTTGTATTTACCTCCCATATTTTTCAAGTTAGCTTGCACCTTCTGCCATACTGATGAAAGAGATGACGAAAACCGTTCCTCTTCGGGAACCCCAGAAGACCCCCCCTCTTTGAAAGTACAGAATTGGGGATGAAAACCATATGCACCAAGAAAAGGTGACTTGCCAGTGGATTCCTGACGGCGATTATTTATGGCAAACTCAGCTAACGGTAAATATGACGACCACAACTCTTGGTTTTCAGACACAAAACATCTTAGATATGTCTCCAGGTTTTGGTTGGTACGCTCAGTCTGTCCATTCGACTGAGGATGGAAAGCTGAGGAAAAGGACAAGTGAACCCCTAAACGGGAACAAAAAGCTTTCCAAAATTTAGAAATAAACTGGGTTCCCCGGTCCGAAACAACATCGGAGGGGACCCCGTGAAGCTTCACGATCTCACTGACGAATACCTGAGCAAGAGTTTTAGCATTAGGTAGTGCGGGTAACGCAATAAAGTGTGCCATTTTGCTAAACCTGTCCACTACTACCAAAATCACTGTTTTACCCGCAGACAAAGGTAAGTCAGTGATAAAATCCATAGACAGATGTGTCCATGGTCTATTGGGAATGACGAGTGGTAATAGAGACCCTGCAGGACGTGTATGTGAAACTTTTGCGCGCGCACAGGTAGAACAAGAAGACACAAAATCCAATACATCCTGACGCAACCTTGGCCACCAAAAACGACGAGACAATAGCTCTAAGGTTGCTTTACTACCCGGGTGCCCAGCAAGTGCCGAATTATGATGTTCCTTTAATAATTCGAGACGTAGGTTCAACGGTACAAACAACTTCTCTGAAGGGCAAGAGACCGGGGCGTCCCCCTGGGCCTCTAACACCTTCCCCTCCAAGGCAGAGTGTACCGCAGAGACAACTACTCCTCTTTGTAGAATGGGTACCGGATCACTCACATTACCCCCTCCAGGGAAACAACGAGATAGTGCATCAGCCTTGGTATTCTTTACCCCAGGACGATAGGTAATCACAAAGTTAAACCTGGTAAAAAATAGCGACCACCTAGCCTGTCTAGGGGTGAGACGCTTAGCTGATTCGAGGTACAGCAGATTTTTGTGGTCCGTAAACACAGTGACGGGGTAGACTGCCCCCTCTAAAAAGTGACGCCACTCCTCAAACGCAAGTTTAATAGCTAACAGTTCCCTATTGCCAATATCGTAGTTCTTTTCTGCTGCAGATAGTTTTTTAGAAAAGAAAGCACAAGGACGCCATTTGCCAGGAGACGGACCCTGAGACAGCACAGCCCCCACTCCCACCTCTGATGCATCGACTTCAACAATAAAAGGCTGAGAGACATCAGGTTGGACTAGTACAGGTGCTGAGGTAAACCTCTCTTTTAGAGAGGAAAAAGCAACTTTAGCGGCGTCAGACCATTTAGAAAAATCAGTCCCCTTCCTAGTCATGTCAGTAAGGGGTTTTACGATCACCGAATAATTTTTAATGAATTTCCTATAGAAATTCGCAAAGCCCAAGAACCGTTGTAGTGCTTTGAGGTTCTCAGGAAGATCCCAATCCAAAATTGCCTGGACCTTCCTAGGATCCATACGGAAACCTGACGCAGATAAATAATAACCTAGGAATTGTATCTCCTGAACGGCAAAAACACATTTTTCAATTTTAGCATATAATTCATTCGTCCGTAGGACCTGTAGTACTTGTCTGACATGCTCCTCATGTGTTTTCAGATCAGACGAATAAATTAAGATATCATCTAGGTATATTACCACAAACCTGCCGATTAGATGACTAAAAATGTCATTAACGAAATGTTGAAAGACGGCAGGAGCATTGGTCAGGCCGAAAGGCATAACTAGATTTTCATAATGCCCCTCAGGGGTGTTAAAAGCTGTCTTCCACTCATCCCCCTCCTTGATACGAATCAGATTGTAGGCCCCCCTAAGATCGAGTTTGGAGAACCACCTAGCACCCGCAATCTGGTTAAACAGGTCAGGAATGAGAGGAAGAGGGTATGGGTCTCGGATGGTTATCCGATTTAATTCACGAAAATCTAGGCAAGGACGCAGGCCCCCATCTTTCTTTTTAACAAAGAAAAACCCTGCAGCCACGGGTGAAGAAGAGGGTCTGATGTGTCCCTTAGCCAAACTCTCGGAGATATAATCCTTCATGGCTTGTCTCTCTGGACCTGAAAGATTATATAACCTGGTCTTGGGTAATTTTGCGCCGGGAATGAGGTTAACCGGGCAATCATAAGGACGATGAGGTGGTAACTTCTGACAACCCTTTTCAGAAAAAACGTCCTCAAAGTCCGAAACAAATGTAGGTAGGGTAGTTATGGAGGCGACTAAGCAATTGCTATTTAAGCAATTTTCTCTGCACGGCTCACTCCACTCCAATATCTCCCTGGCCTGCCAATCCACCACTGGATTGTGCGCTACCAACCAGGGTAGGCCCAGCACCACCGGAGTGGGAAGCCCCTCCAGAACATAACATGAAAGCATCTCGTTATGGTGGTCCCCTACCCGAAGGTGTAAATTATGAACGATGTGGGTGAGGTTTCTCTGAGACAGAGGAGCAGAATCTATAGCAAATATGGGAATAGGTCTCTGTAACGTACAGAGAGACAAACCCATAGTGCGGGCAAAATGGGCATCTATCAAATTTACCCCTGCTCCACTGTCTAGAAAGAAAGAAACAGTCTCTGTCTTATCACCAAAAACAATAACCGCTGGCAACAAAAATTGCGATGTACGTATGGAGGAAACGTATACCCCCCGGCTGACATCCTCCACACAGCCTGGGGTTAGTAGTTTTCCGACGGTTTTTTTGTTTCTGAGGAAAGAAGGACAGACGTTAATGAAATGACCCCTCTCCCCACAAAAAAAACAACCCCCACGCCTACGGCGAACCTCAGGAGGACGGACCTGACGAGTAGTTCCTCCTAGCTGCATAGGCTCGTCTATGTCCGTACAGACTAACTGCTGCTTGGGAGGGGTTATCAATGGCTCCGGTTTTTTCAACCTGTCCCTAAGGCGTCTATCTATACGGATAGAAAGGGACATAACTGCATCAAGGGAAAAGGGGGTCTCATACAATGCAAGCGCATCCTTAACCCTTTCGGATAACCCAGAGCAGAACTGACTCCTGAGAGCCGGGTCGTTCCATTGGGTATCCGTAGCCCACCTACGGAAGTCAGAGCAATACTCCTCTACCGGCCGCTCTCCTTGTAGGAGTCTCCGTAATTTTGATTCAGCCAGTGCGACTCGGTCAGGGTCGTCATATATGAGACCCAAGGCCCCGAAAAACTCATCCACTGACCGAAGAGACTGGGAATCAGTAGGTAAAGAGAACGCCCAGGACTGCGGGTCCCCCTGCAGCAGGGAAATAACAACACCCACCCGCTGTTCTTCATTACCAGAGGAGTAAGGACGCAGTTTAAAGTATAGTTTACAGGCCTCACGGAACGTCAAAAACTTGTCCCTTCCCCCAGAAAATCTGTCAGGGAGAGGGACCTTGGGTTCCGCAACAACCTGGTTACCAGTAGCAACCGCTGGGCTTGCGGTCTGTTGTAATTGCTGCTGTTGCTGGAGGACCGACGCCTTCAATCCTGCCACCTCCAAAGACAGGCCATGAAATTGTTCGGACAGAGCAGCAATTGGATCCATACTGGATTCTAAGTAGGTAAAAAATATTTTTTTTTTTTTTTTTTTTTTTTTTACCTACACAAAAATAAGGGCCAGATATAATGTAATGACCGGCAACACACACAGGGAGGAAAACAGGGAAAGCCCTGCACAAGGGAGAGGGAAAGGTGGTGACCCCTAACTCACCTTGCAGCTGGTACCTGCCTGCCCTGTCGTCCCTAGACGGGTTCCTCACCCGTGCGGCGATCACGTGCCTAAACCCTGGCTTTCCCTGAAATGAGCCCTAGATAATGAACGGGCCGGTGGGATCGCTAGTCCTCACCACTGCACTAAGAGGGAAACACCAGGGAGAGGACAGACAAACACAGACAAACACAAACACCCAGGTGGACGGCAACAATTGTCCACAAAGGTCCAACAGGGATCCGGAGGGTAGCGTTCTAAGGCAACACTCAGAGAACGCAGCAACACAGCTCCAGTGGGTCAGAATAGATGTCCAGGCAGGAAGCTCTATATCTGGCAACCAGAGAAGTGTGAGAGGGGAATATAAGGAGGATTGGGAGTGCTGGACAAGGAACAGCTGAGAGAAGGAGCTACGGATCCCTGAGTGAGCCAAAAGGGTTTGTAAAGCAAACCCAGAAAGCTACAATAAGGAAACTTCCCTATCTGACATAGAGCGTGCAGCCAACCGCTGCGACCTCCTGACCCCGGGTACAACGGAGTCAGGCGTGGCTCTTGACACCCTCGTGACATTTGCATTCTGAGATCATTAGTGTTACCTTCGGGGGAAAGGTGCATTTACATTAATACATTGGTTTCTTGGGTGAAATTATCTTTGGCATTGACACCTCAATCATTTCTGGGCCGCAGATTGTGCTGTGTATACAGAGATTAGCTGCCCAGAAACATTGAATCTGAATGTGGACCAGTGATAGCAGTAGCATTTGCTCGTCCTCATACAGTGGAGGTGATTGCAGCATGTAAACAAGCATGTAATTGTCAGGAAGAAATGCTTACTTCCGGATAATTGACTGCAAGTAGTCTCAGTGCATGCATTTACTGTTGTAGTACAGTACAACAAACCTGTATCTGGGGTATTTGCAAAGCTTGGTTTGTTATATACCATTTTTAATGTTAATATTGTGTACTGTACACTCAGTTGTTCCTGCATCAGCCAGGCAAGGCCACAATTAACAATCCTGCTCCAGCCCTCTCTGGAGCTAAGGCTGTGGGACATCCCCGCTCCCTAACTCCAGAAGTTTCCACTCAGTCTAGCTGTAGAGAAGGATGAAAAAGGAGTAGTCTCTATGTGCTCCTCTCCAATATATTCCAGCTCCAAGCCCAGGAGCCTCGGTCACCTCCACAAGCTCCAGGAGATGCAAGCAGTCAAGAACTAAAGGGAGAGAATTTGCATTGCTATAGCATGAGAGACTGCAATATAATTCAGCTTAATGTGATCCAGAGCATGCTGCTGCAGAAAGATAACAGGTTAAGACACCCTATGCACCCAGAATAGTGGACACTGCAGCCATTGTTGCCAGATTGTAGTTGCTAGCCAAAGATCACAGTAACAGAGATTTTAGCAAGAGAAGGAGTAACGAAAGAGCCATTGATGCAACCAGCTGCCTAGCTCATGCTTGGACATCTGAGAGGAATTTGCACTCTGTGCAGCTAACTGCTGGATGTACTACAACTCCTATTGTGCACACAGTAAAGCGAGACTCTTGTTAATTTCAGTCTGCTCTGGTCTGGTCTCTGATTCTACTAACACCACACGCTGGCCATTGCATTTCCATCACGTGCCCTGTAGTGTTGATCACGAATATTTGAATTGCAAATTTTTATCGCGTATAAAGGTACTTTGAAAATTCACGAATATTTAGAATATAATGATATATATATATTCGTAATTTTGAATATTTGAGATTTTTTTATTGCAAATTTTCGTAATGCGAATTTTTATCGCAAATTTCACAATTTCCGAGTAAAAACATGATTCCTCCCTGCTTCTTGCTTGTGGGCCAATAACTCATTGGCCCACAAGCAAGAAGCAGGGAGGAATCATGACTTTAAATGGGAAAAATGATGAATAATCTGAAAAAGCAATTATATAGCACTAAATCGAATATATTATTTTTTTTGAATATTCATAATATTCTAAAACAAGAATAAATAGCAATATAGCGAATATTCGAGAAAAAAAACTAATATAGAGAAATTTAGCTAATATAGTTCTATAATCATCTTTGTCTAATAGTTGTAGTTTTTTTCTCATCTGAAGTTCAGATTTGAAAAAAATTACAACTATAAAAAAAAGATTATAGCACTATATTAGCTAAATTGCTCTACATTTGTTTTGTTCGAATCTTCGCCGTATTGCTATATATTCTTGTTTTAGAATATTACGAATATTTGAAAAAATGAATATATTCGATATAGTGCTATGACTCATTGGTCCACAAGCAAGAAGCAGGGAGGAATCATGTTTTTGCTCGGCAATTGAAAAATCTGTGATACAAATTTGCATATTACGCGATCATTACCTTGTTGATTTTTCGAGTAAAAAAATTGTAGAATATAACGAATATTTGAATTAGCGAACATTCACAGAATATTAGACAAAATTTTTGTGAAATATCGCGAATTCGAATATGACCCCTGCCGCTCATCACTAGTGCCCTGCTTAGCACTTACATGAACTTTAACACCATGGGCACCCCCCCGCCCACTACCATCAGCCAGGGAGCCCACAGCTACAGGGAGCTCCCCAAGGGAACACAAGGTGCCCCTCATTTACTGTACTGACCCCAGGGAGCGACGGCCTAAGGGAGTACACCATGACACATTACCATGAGGGCCACTACCACTCCCATCTACTGCAGCTACACAAGGGCTCGCTACAGCAGCATGTGGGAAAATCTAAGTACTGCATTACGGGTCTGCCTATCTACAAGCTTCTCAACAGTCTCCAATAAATGTGATGTATTTAGAAAGCTTTTTATATGTTTAGGTAGAATATATGATGTTCAAAGAAGAGTAACACATGATTTAAAGACTGCAGAATACATAATTTCGTCAGTAAAGCAGAAGGTATTGCATTTACATGTTATCTTGTCTATCACAAATCCCCAAACCTGAGGGGTTATTTCTTATTTTAGCACAGTAGCAAAGCCATAATTCCTTTTAATCCTTGTGCCTATCTATGAATTTAGTCACAGCTGGTGTATAGTGCACAAATATAACCTATCATTATAAAGCAATTTATTCCAAGATACATATTCTGGCATGCAAAATTTCACGCTTATTAGACCTCATCAGCCCCAGATAACTCTTGCCTCTTTACATGTGAAATAAATATGAACAGACTTATTGGACTACAGCTACAATAATTGGCCCTTCAGTTTTATGTTATCTACAGCTTGTGCTTATATGTGGGATACATAGACAAATGTCTGTGTACCTGACCCATCCACATACAGGATGTAGATGGATGGATATAACAAGATAGGTTGCAGCACTACATTTCAGAATATTGTTTTTTATGTATATATATCCAACGTTTGAAAACCCTTCAAAATCTTTCTCATGCTTGAAAAAAGACCTTGGGTATAGTCAAAATGTTGCAAATATTTGTGTGAAAGACATGGACTTGGTGTGTCTTGGCTTTCCATGTAATATGCACATTGCCCATCACACCGGGATGTCTCCTTGCATGGCACCCAGCCTTATATTCATAAAAAGGAGTGCTGCTGATTTTACTCATTAAGCAGATTGCTGGATGTAATATACAATCAAACCTCTGTGACATGACCACATGTTCATTCAAAGAAGATGGTAGTATATAATGGAACAAAAACAATCTGTCACAGGATAGAAGGATGGTCTTCTGAAAGAGGTGCTCTTTTGAGAGGTTTCATTATATTGAATTTTATGTGTCTTAATTG
Organism: Bufo gargarizans; assembly: GCF_014858855.1. Lineage (NCBI taxonomy): Eukaryota > Metazoa > Chordata > Amphibia > Anura > Bufonidae > Bufo > Bufo gargarizans. Next base: position 554,321,221 of record NC_058080.1, on the reverse strand, counting down.
TAATATCTTTTCAATGTCTTTATTATACACTTCCAACTTAATTTTTCCAAAGTCTATATGTCCTAAATAACAAGAATTATTTGTTTAGTAGAAGCTCATCACTAAATAGGTGCAAAAAAATCTAACTGTTCAACTGTATAGACCTATATATCACTTAACTCACTTTCTTACAGGAGCTAAAGTCCCAAATCATCCTGCATTTGAAAGTGTTGAAAGAAAAAAAAAGATTTATAGATCACGGAAAGTACACATGATAAATGTGTTTACCTCGCTCGGTCCCAACATGAGAAATAGTATAATTCACTTCTGAGCATTTGAATGCCTCAAAAAGATCTTGTCACTTTGCAGAAAGTTTATCAAGACTTGACATTATTTTTGTAATGAAGTTTATTTTAAATAATGCAATAAAACCTGTCATATTATAAGGGATACGTGAATTCTAAAAGATGCACTGTAAAATGTGAAAGAGGGTGAATTATAACACTGTTTAGCTTACATATTATTAATGGGTATGCCTATACATAGCTATATGTTCATGCAAATAAGACTTGTGTAAACCACTATGATACTTTTATGTCTCCATTGTCGTTTAGCTTTAAACTACTCCAGTTTGTCCCAGCAATTCTGCCAGTTTACACAAATATGTTGATAATTTTATCTGAGCCACACAAGGAGAGACTAGGAAGAAGTACTTTATGTGGCTAGGTCATTTTACAGACAAAAAGGGGTTTTGCTCTGGCAAGGTGGTCACCATCTTACACCAAGATTAGGCCGTCTGATCATTTATCCATCAGCCTAGGCAGTATTTATGGCAGGAGGCCAGTGTTAAAATTAGGCCACTTTTCGTTTGCACCAGTTTTGATAAATCTCCCCCTATGTGCCTGTGTAGATGACGTACTCAAGCCTTTGGTCACACATTCCTCAGGATTTATCAGAGATTCCAGTATGTTAGTAAATAGTGATGGACGAACATCTGCCAGGACGGTTCGCGAACGCGATCGAGCAAACGCGATCAAATGTTTGCGAACCGCAAGTTCGTGGCGGGTACCATTCATTTTAATGGCAGGCGAACCTGAAAAACCTTCATATCATATTTGCACCCAAGAAATAATTACTAGAAGTGCATAAATAGTCCCACAACATGGACAGTGACATACCAGATGTATTATTCGAATTTGCGATCTCCATTCATAATTTTTTTCAATGCGAAATATCGGGGGTTCTCGAAATTACAAAAAATGGACCACACTGTGTCTTCTGGTCTTTCCTGTTGTATTGAAAAGACTGGTGAGATACGTGTGTGCGCTGTTACAAAAAGTCAGTAGTATCATTATATGGAATTGTGAACACTCAAGAATCTGATAGTATCATCTTGTGATATAGGAGGAACATTATAAGTAAAGACCTATATATGGATTGCGGTTGCCCATGGCTGGACTTTGATAATCATTGCTGATATTGATTGCACCATTGCATTTTTTGCTGAGCACCCGTCGCTGTTAATTTGTTTTATATGCTATTGTGCATTTATATCATTTTTATGCTGATACATGTATTAATGCTGCCACCTATGTTGTAGGTATTTTTTATGCTGCTACATTTTAAAATAATAAAATATTTTACAATTAATATCTTGGTTTTGACTACATATTTAGAGTGCCTGGTCTATCCTTTTATTTATTAACTACTTCCCTGTGGCTGGGTGGGTCACAAAGACCAAGAGCACCTGTTCCATATTGTCTAGCTGTAGTGATCCACAGATATTGAATAGTGATCAAATTCCTTCTCACAACCAATTTATTCTCATTTGATCAAGAATACAATCATCCAACACAAGGTTGCCCTATGGGAGTGAAATTCTCCCCTTCAGTAGCCAACCTACACTTACCTAAATAATTATTAGGAACACCATACTAATACGGTGTTGGACCCCCTTTTGCCTTCAGAACTGCCTTAATTCTATGTGGCATCGATTCAACAAGGTGCTGATAGCATTCTTTAGAAATGTTGGCCCATAATTATAGGATAGCATCTTGCAGTTGATGGAGATTTGAGGGATCCACATCCAGGGCACGAAGCTCCCGTTCCACCACATCCCAAAGATGCTCTATTGGGTTGAGGTCTGGTGACTGTGGGGGGCATTTAAGTACAGTGAACTCATTGTCATGTTCAAGAAACCAATTTGAAATGATTCGAGCTTTGTGACATGGTGCATTATCCTGCTGGAAGTAGCCATCAGAGGATGGGTACATGGTGGTCATGAAGGGATGGACATGGTCAGAAACAATGCTCAGGTAGCCCGTGGCATTTAAACGATGGCCAATTGGCACTAAGGGGCCTAAAGTGTGCCCAGAAAACATCCCCCACACCATTACACCACCACCACCAGCCTGCACAGTGGTAACAAGGCATGATGGATACATGTTCTCATTCTGTTTTTGCCAAATTCGGACTCTACCATTTGAATGTCTCAACAGAAATCAAGACTCATCAGACTAGGCAACATTTTTCCAGTCTTCAACAGTCTGGAGCTCGTGCAAATTGTAGCCTCTTTTTCCTATTTGTAGTGGAGAAGAGTGGTACCCGGTGGGGTCTTCTGCTGTTGTAGCCCATCCGCCTCAAGGTTGTGCGTGTTGTGGCTTCCCAAATGCTTTGCTGCATACCTCGGTTGTAACGAGTGGTTATTTCAGTCAACGTTGCTCTTCTATCAGCTTGAATCAGTCGGCCCATTCTCCTCTAACCTCTAGCATCACCAAGGCATTTTCGCCCACAGGACTGCCACATACTGGATGTTTTTCCCTTTTCACACCATTCTTTGTAAACCCTCGAAATGGTTGTGCGTGAAAATCCCAGTAACTGAGCAGATTGTGAAATACTCAGACCGGCCCATCTGGCACCAACAACCATGCCACGCTCAAAATTGCTTAAATAACCTTTCTTTCCCATTCTGACATTCAGTTTGGAGTTCAAGGGATTGTCTTGACCAGGACCACAACCCTACATGCATTAAAGCAACTTCCATGTGATTGGTTGACTAGATAATCGCATTAATGAGAAATAGAACTGGTGTTCCTAATAATTCTTTAGGTGAGTGTATATAACTCATTTTGGCAGGAACACTACATTTTGCATGAAATACCACCGTATGATTTGGTATGGAAGATATATTGACGACATGTTGATCATGCAGAAGGGAGATTAAAAATACAGTCCATGTGTTCTGCAAATATCTTAATAATAATGCTGATAACCTGTCTTTCACTTATCTTAATAATATTGCTGATAGCCTGTCTTTCACTTATCTTAATAATATTGCTGATAGCCTGTCTTTCACTTATCTTAATAATAATGCTGATAACCTGTATTTTACTTATCTTAATAATAATGCTGATAGCCTGTCTTTTACTTATCTTAATAATAATGCTGATAGCCTGTCTTTTACTTATCTTAATAATATTGCTGATAGCCTGTCTTTTACTTATCTTAATAATATAGCTGATAGCATGTCTTTCACTTATCTTAATAATAATGCTGATAGACTGTCTTTTACTTATCTTAATAATAATGCTGATAACCTGCATCAAGCATTGAAAGCTTTTCCAGATTTAATTTTGACAGGAAGCAGCATACAAGGCAACATTACAACAAGATCATACAGAAAGCTGGTATCCAGTAATAACATATTACATGCTACCAGATGCCATCCATCATGCATAATTAAAAATCTACTCATCATGGAATATATCAGAACAAGCTGACCGTCCTCTACAGATGATGCATACGTGAAAGAATATAAAATCATTATTGCTTAAAGACTTCTTTCCCACAGGTACAGACGACTTATCTAAATAGGGCAAAAAACAAAACAAAAAATCAGTACATTAACGATTCTATTCAGAACATCTATTTATACAAAAGAGACCAAATAAAAGAACAAATATGAGTGAATATGTGCGCTCCCAGTAATCCGTGATATTTTTCACAATTGACAGTATGACAAATTAACAGCAATCATTAGGAAACATCTCCCTATGCTACACCAGGATGTACAACTGAATCAATCTGTAGAATGCCATTGTGTTGCAAAAACATAACTTTCTTGGGCAACATTCTTTTTCCAAGCAAAAATAATGCAAATATAAAAACGTGGCTGAAATATTGCAGCTGCGTTAAATGTGGCATGAATAGGTATGGGTCAAAACCACCAGCTTTACTTTGCACCAGTGTTGCCTACCCTATGAAATGACTTATTAAATGTAATACTACATATGTAATATACATGATCTAATGTGATACCTGTAAATTACCATACATTGGTTGTAGAGATAAGCGAATCGAAGATGGCGAAGTGGAATTTCGATCTAATTTAATGAAAAATTTGATTTGCACTGAAACAGAATTTCCTTGCTCTTCGTGGTAACAAATCAAAGTTTTTCCACATGTGAGGACATGGAGCAAGGAACTCTGGGAAGGCGGTATCACCCACAATGTCATGCATGCAGCTAATCAGCAGCCAACCAGCCCTGTGATGTCACAGCCCTATAAATAGCCTCAACCATCTTGGATTCTGCCATTTTCCAGTGTACTTAGTGCAGGGAGAGACATCAGTGGGTGCTAGGGACAGTGCTAGAAAAAAACTTTGTGCTAAAAAAAAAAAAGATTTACAAGTGTAGCGTAAGATTATTATTTAAGGTGTAGGGATAGGATAGGGAGGAATCAATCCACAGAATTCATGTTGAACAGGGTTCAGTAGGAGAGGTTACAGCCCTGGGTAGTAGGAACGATCCTATTACAGCATGCTGCACTGACTGGGGACCCAAATTGCCATTATACAGCTCTGCAATTCCAGCAAACCGTTCTTATCAGGGTGCAAGTGCTGTTTGATTCAGGCATTAACAGGGTTTATTACAAGGAAATATTTCTATGTCTTATTTGCCCTTGTGCGGTGCAGTTATATGTTCTAAATAATTTTTTGGGCTTGTATTAATGGGAAAAACGGGCTTATTAGCCATTGAGTGGTGAAGTGCTAAAATTTCAGCCCTTTATGTCGTGTATTAGTGGCAAAAGTAAAATATATTTGACGTTCAGCGGTACAGTTATATGTTCTAAAGCCTTTTGTGGCGTGTATTAATGGCAAAAGAAAATATATATTTGCTGTTCAGCGGTGCAGTTATATGTTCATAAGCCTCTTGTGGTGTGTATTAGTGGATTTTTTTTTGCCGTTCAGCGGTGCAGTTATATGTTCTAAAGCCTTTTGTGGTGTGTATTAGTGGCAAAAGGAAAATATATTTTCCGTTCAGCGGTGCAGTTATATGTTCTAAAGCCTTTTGTGTCGTGTATTAGTGGTAAAAGAAAAAATATATTTGCAGTTCAGCAGTGCAGTTATATGTTCTAACTGTCACTACGAAGGGATGGGGATTGGTTAAAGGAGATCATGTGGGATATGATGTATGTTTCTATCCGTGAATGAAAGTAGGCGGTCCTAGGATGTGTAGTTTGCTATTGGCTGGAATAGGGGTCATGTGGGAAGGATGGTCCTTTCTGAACAGGATAACATTTTAAAATGTGTTTCGTTTACCCTGAAATTTGAAGGAAGATTATGTATGATGCTTGTTTATGATTTTCTAATTATACCTATAGGATGTATATTGTATTTAGGGTTTTATATATTTATTATGGATATGTATTGTATGGGAAAGAGCCGTATTGGCTATGATGGGTTTAAAAAGACCGCCCCTGAAAGGGCGGAGGAGATACCCCTTAATAACCTTTCCGAAGCGAAACCCGGGTCGGGTGATTGATATCTTGCACACTGCTTGTAACCCGCATTTATCTTGTAAGTACATTAAAACTATTGCAGTTTAAATTCTGTGATTGTACTTCACTATCTGCGGCAAACTTGATCCTCCATAGGAGTGCACAAAGGAAGGAGAAATTGAATCTATGTGACCTGAATGCTTTCCCATATTCAGTGATATTTGCTTGTTTCGGAAAGGAGGGTTTTCTGTATGATCTGGAGCAGCGCGGTCCACCTGAAAAACGCATCTATATATGTAAACTGTACCCACTTCACAACTTGAATCCGCAAAGCACTGCAAAAAAGCAACGTACTATAGGCTGTTTTATATATTTTTTGTATCTGTTTGATTGTGGATTAGCCTTGTGTATGCTGCAAAATGGACCTTTTTGATTTTAGAGCTAATTTAAGATTTGATTTTGAATCTGTTTTCTCTGGCAATGAGGTAGCAGAAACTTCCACCACTTTGGAAGCTCTGTTTTCCGAATTGGAATGTGATTTGATTAAGATGATTCGAACCACCTGGGATATTCCATCACTTGAGAAATATCTTTGTGAGGTGCAAATCCCAGAGGGTTTGAGATGGCAATTGCCGCTGAACTCTGATAACCCCGATGATTTGGGGGAATGGGAGAAACTAATGAACAAGTGTGGTTTTAGGGCCATGAGGTTTATTATAAATATGCAGAAAAATAAATTGCAGATGAATAAAATCTGTATAGATTTGCTTCAACAACAGCTGAAGCCGTATAAAGACCAGAAACAATATGCGGCCTTATGCGAGAAATGTAAAAATAGTTTAATGAAAATAGCGAAAAATGTTAACAGTAAAAAACAGAAAAAGTTTTTTAAAACATGTGATTATTAAAATAATAGAGTATACAAATGGAAGAATAATGAGGAACAGAAAACCCCCGGAGTAGAATCGGCGAATAAGGTTATGGGTTTACCGATGCAGGGATATAGCACAGGAAATCAAAGGTGTATGCAGACAAATGTGAATGACAATAGTAACAATTATGACAATCACAGAGAGAGAACAGAGGGTTTTAATTATGATCAGAGGAGAAATTATGGGACACATAGATTTAAGCCTTGGTTTAGAACACACCAGAATTGACTATTATGGTCAGTATAGATCGCATAAATATAGGAACTATAATGGAAATTACCATCCCACACAACAAGGGGGATATTATCCCCCTAGGTAGAATAATTACTACGGTGGGAGAGACCCATGTCACGGAGTGAACAATTTTATAATGGGGAGAGAGTGTATTCTGGGAGACCCTTGCCACGGAGTGAACAACCCATTGAGATACAGAGAAGTGTGACCACAGAGGCCCCAAATTTTCCCTACCAGGGAGTAAAGGGGGTACAGAGGACCGAAATAGAAAGACAGGCAACCCCAATAAAGAGAAGCTATGGAAAACGAGGGGGGAAGAAGCACCAGCCCTAACCCCCAAAAAAGCAGGGGGACTTAATGGGAATTTTCAATTTGAGTTCACATATTCTGTCAGATCCTGAAAAAGAGGTTCTGGGGAAAGGCCTCAAGTTTGCATCTACTTTGAGGATTAACAAGTTTGAGGCCTTTCTGGATGTGAATAAGTTTGTAGGAAAACGGAATATTGAAAAATATTGTTTAACGAACCAAGCCCCTTTGAGAAATAGTGAGGAAGGTGGAAGGATTATGCATAACACCTGAAAGAGAAATCCACTTTCTTTCCAAAAAATAAAGATAATGAGTGCATAGAAGCTTTCAAAAGAAGGGTATTAAAGGAAATTGAAGCAATAAGTACCAAACCAAGGAGACAGAACCTGACATTGGAACAAAGAAATGCCCTATAAAGTTTTGGATGACAATCACAAAATTGTTATAAAACCAGCGGCTAAGGGAGGGGGCATGGATGTCATGGATGTGGAGAAGTATGAGGCAGAAATGTTTCGGATGTTGTCAGATGGGGAAACCTATCAGGTTTTAAAAAAGAATCCCACAGTTGAGTTTAAATCAAAACTCAACCAGCTTCTGACTAGATGCTTTAAAAATTAGATCATTAATAAGGAGTTTGAGTTTTTGAATAATAAGTTCGTGGTCACGGCGGTGATATATATTTTACCCAAAATACACAAGAGTCTGACCCACCCCCCTGGCAGACCCATTGTGTCTGGGATTGATTCCCTTACAAGTAGATTAGGTGAATATGTAGACTTCTTTCTGCAAAAGTACGTACCACTGATACCCTCTTATCTAAGGGATTTTGGTAGCGTCTTGGATCTGGTTAAAGGGTTTGGTGTGTGCCCTGCTGATATGAGGCTAGCCAGGATCGATGTAACATTCCTATACACAGTGATCCCTAAGAACTTGGGCCTGAAGGCTATAGAGGAAGAGTTGAAAAATGACCCCTTGATGACAGGGGAGGTTTATCCTCGACTGTCTGGATTTTTGTCTTTGTCATAATTACTTTTGGTATAAGGACAGTTATTATCTGCAGCAAACTGGGACGGTGATGAGGTCGAAATTCGCCCCCAGTTTTGCTAATATATTCATGGGGTCCTGGGAAAAAGAAATCATCAGGCCTGTCCTTAATAAAGTAACCGAGTTTGGTGAGCTTATTATTTGGAAGAGGTTTATCGATGACTGCCTGATTATTTGAAGGGGAGAGGAACAGGGCCTTTTGGATTTTATAGGTAACCTGAATGTAAATCAATGGACTCCTTCAGTCCAGTCAGTAAGAATATCATCAATTTCCTCGATCTAACTATACTGTATTTGTAGAAGATGACTATTTGAAGACTAAAATGGAGACTGATGTGAATGGATATATAGACACGTCTAGCTGCCATTATAAACTTTGGCTTAAAAATATACCAAAGGGGCAAATAAAGAGGGTGTATTGTAATTGTTTGAAAAAAGAAGATTTTAAGATGCAGAGTGAGGCTATCAGTGAGCGATTTGTAGAAAAGGGATATAATAGAGAGGATCTAGTGAAATGTAGGAAAGAAATAGAAGGAAAAAGATTTCCATTTTTCTTTCATTACTCTATTTACAGTGCGGGCCGGGATTATTAAAAATATGATAAGGAGAATCTGATCAACCCTGGAGAATGATCCGGTGTTGAGGAAAAATATCCTGGATCAACCGAGTGTGATATTCAGGAAGGCTCAGAGTCTTCGCACTAGACTAGTCCACAGTTCAATACATTTTGAGGATCGAAGAAAAGGAAATAGATTTACCTGGTGCGGGTTCTGCCTGCCATGTCGGAATAGGTAAAAAGAAAAAGGGACACACAGATTGGGCATTCGAATCAGAAAGATCAGGATTATGAATTAAAGGGGCTTATCACCTGTGAGAGTGTAGGGGTGCACAACTGTACCCACTTCACAACTGGAATCCACGAAGCAAAAGGCAACGTACTAAAGACTGTTTTATATATTTTTTGTATATGTTCTAAAGCATTTTGTGGCATGTATTAGTGGCAAAAGAAAAATATATTTGCCATTCAGCGGTGCAGTTATATGCTCTAAAGCCTTTTGTGGCATGTATTAGTGGCAAAAATATATATATATTTGCTGTTCAGCTGTGCAGTTATACAGTATGTTCTAAAGTATTTACCGTTCAGCTGCGCAGTTATATATTCCAAAGCCTTTTGTGGCGTGTAGTAGTGGAAAAAGAAAAAAATATATTTGCCATTCAGCAGTGCAGTTATATGTTATAAAGCTCTTTTTGTGTGTATTAGTGGGGGGGAGGGCTTGTGTGGTGAAGATAAAATTACAGACTTTTTGGGGGTGTTTTAATTTCCTTTTTATTTATTTATTTAATCTAACAATATATCAGACAGAGAAGTGCCAGGACCTGCACAGAGGAGTGGCAGAGGCCTAAATGTTTCTGGCGCAGGCACAGGTCGCAGCAGAGTAAGGGGCCGTGGCAGCAGGGGTCACTTCAAGGAGCCTGAGCTCCCAGTTTCAGCTAGCGGTTGTGTCTTGACCAGCAACCCAGCAGTTCTTGAATGGTTGACTCGATCTTCGACTTGGTCGCAAGTGACATTAGACACCCTCAGCAAAGAGTCAGTGGGTTCGTCAGACACAACCCTTAGTTGGCATGGCCCGGGAGCAGGCCCTGTGTTCCTCACCTGACTTCAACCTGCCTCTGTCCTTTTCTGTTCGCTCAGCCAGAGAAGTATTGTACGCTGTGGGCTCAGCTCCACTATACAGTGAGGACGAGCTACTAGAAGAAAGTCAGCAGCTACAGGCAAACCAAGATCTGGAGGAGACATCCGCCACTTCCTCCACTAGGAGGGCAGGTAATTAATAGGAGAGTGGTGTGGGAGCTGGTGTTGCGAGTGGTCAGGCTCCTGACCCAGAGATGGTTGAGGAGGACATCAGTGATATGCAGACAGTACTCAATGATGATGATGTAGCTGATAGCACTTGGGAGCCGGGTGACGAAGGGACTTTATTTTTTTCTTTTCTTTATATAATAATGTAATATTAAAAAAAATCCGGTGTCTCCATGATAAATGTGCAGTGTTAGGGGCCCCATGTGGCTTCTACACACTTTCAAAATAATCCTTCAGTGGGGCGAATAGATGCTGGATGACCGGGATGCTCAATGACCTTCCCAGGAGCTTCTGTCGGGTGCAGCGGTTCATTTCTGAGACGTCCGGGAATCCAAAGACCCTCCCCATCTCTGTGCCTCACAGGATGTCCTCCTTTCCATCCATGATGACTGTGATGTTTTGCCTGAACTCGTGATGTTTTGCCTGACGAAGAGACCAGGGGCTGGTAGTTATGGTTTGAATCTTGATGAACTTCGTGACTCTTCCGGCCTCTAAGCAATCTTGAAGCTTTGTCTTCTCATTGTCTGTAGTTACTAGAGGCCTGGTTCCCCCAGAAGTATCTGGCTCAATGAGCAGCTGATACCGGACTTGCATCAATCTTGACAGGATTCATCTCCAGGTGGAGAGAAATATTTTTTTGGAATGCTTTCTCCATCGCAACCACGTTCTAGAATAACCAGAAGACTGGCCGATTCTCTCCTTTCTTAGGCAACACTTTATTGAGTAATCGTGGGAAGTCAAAAAACAGTTGTCTACTGCAACCATAAATGCCTTTCTGGTGCGGGTTAACCACAAATAAGTCATTACAAGGACTGTCAACAATTATCAGATTGAATTGTTCCCATTCTTCAATCTGTTTCCTGGTTTTATTCTGTATGTCGCCCACATATACAATCTGCCCTGGATGGCGTTCCCATCCTATTGTGATGGCGTCCTCACACACCTATGATACCATATATTTTTCAACATTGATTCTAAGCTGCATCACCCAGTGGCACGCAGCCGATTTTAGGCACTCAAGGCTCCACCTCAGCCAAAGGGAGCTGTCTGTCCTTCCCATAATCTATCAGTCCTGATGCTCCTGCTCCTCATCAGTCATTCTGTCAGCAATCATTCACCGAAGCGATTGCCAAGAGACAGCAATATGCATGCACACACCCAACGTCGCAGAAGCTGAATGAGCTCCTGGCCAAGTTGCTGGTGCTGCAGTCCCTCCCTTTCCAAGTGGCGGACTCTACACCTTTCAGAGAACTGATGGTTTGTGCCGAGCTGAGGTGGAGTCCCAAGCCGTCATTTATTTGCCAAAAAGGAGGTACCAGCCCTGCACACACATGTAGAATAGAAGGTGGGCCAGTCCTTGAGCCTGTCGGTGTCTGCCAAAGTGCACGGCAGTGCCTACATGTGGAGCTGTAACTACGGTCAAGGACAATACATGTCCTTTACGGCCCACTGGATGAATGTGGTTCATGAACAGCCACACCAGCAACTTGGCCACGTTGTCACACCGTTGGTCCTGCGACAATGTCCGCCTCTGCCTCCTCATTCTCCACAGTGTCTTCAGCCTCCACTGCAGGGACAATTTACAGTGCCCCTCCAGCATACCACATGTGCAGGGCACGGCTGTGTCACGAGGTTCTGCACCTTGTTTGCTCCACAGACAGGATCCAATTTTTGGGGGTTATTCTTCTGATGGATCAGAGGAAGGGCAAAATAATCAGTGATGTCAACACAAACTTACTGCTGACACCCTCTCCACTCTGTCTGGGGGCTCTACTTGTATAAGCGTTTAATAGAGCAGGTTCTGTAGACATCTATGTGGAATCAGCTGACGACGTTGTAAAAGGAGTGCTCTTCTTCTTAGCTCTAACATCGACATGTAAGGCTGACTTCACACTTGAGTTATTTGGTCAGTTTTGGCCCCGTGGCTGCCCAAATAAGTGAAGTGTGCAGTGATTCTAAGAGCGAAGCCTGTTATCTGCATGTCATACAGACTCACAGTATTGTGTCACTACCAAAGCAGACTCCCTATGCGTGTTACTGCAAGGCACAGTGATCTACACCACTAGAAAGCCTCTCTGCAGCCAGGAAATAGCCATTTTTTTACGAAATCCACTGCAAATATATTGGTATCGAACCAAATTTTTTTCAGAAAAAAATTGGCGAACCAACGAATCGATTGGTTGTCTCTAATTGGTTGCAATAGCCACAGACTAAAAGTGAGGATTATGGGCCAAATCTTTACTGATGGCAACCCCTTCTTGCCTTGGAGTGTATTATAGTTTCTGTATTTTTACTTGCCCACCCACTTTTTGAGGTTCTCAATGTTTTCTTCACTTAGCCACTTAGTTATCATTTTTGTCTTGTGACAGGGTGTTTTGTGTACAAAATGAATTTGCACCAGAATGTTTCATATAATTATGGCATTATTGTACTTTATTTGGTTTGCAGAGTGCTGTTGCGTTGTCTTTTTTCCTTTGTGTTTCTAGCCATGATAGTGTGCACCCGCACATTGGGATGTGCTGACTGACCCTTTTTTTGCAGTTGCGACAGGGTGCTCCATCATGCTGGAAAAAGCATTGTTTATCATCAAATGGCTACTAGATCATTGGGAGAAGTTGCCCTTGAAAGATTTTTTTAATAACATTCTTTATTCATGGCAGTCAGCTGCTGTCCAATAGTAGGTGTAAGCAATATGAAGGGGCACACTCAGAAGGGAAACACAAGATAGTAACGAATAATGGACTTTATTAGTCTAAAAGCAAACCCCTAAAAAATATATAAAAACATACATGTAGACGCACATGTGTCTACATGTATGTTTTTATGTATGTTTTTATACATGTATGTTTTTATATATTTTTTAGGGGTTTGCTTTTAGACTCATAAAGTCCATTATTCGTTACTATCTTGTGTTTCCCTTCTGAGTGTGCCCCTTCATATTGATTACACCTCCACTTGTTTTCTGAGGTCCTGAGGGTGGGACCTGAGGATGAGCACCTTATCCATACGGTGAGGGGGTGAGCCGCTGTATTCTTGCAAATGCTGTCCAATAGTGTTGAGCGTGAATATTCGTATTACAAATTTTTATCGCGTATATCGGCACTTTGAGAATTTGAGAATATTTAGAATATAGTGCTATATATTCGTAATGACGAATATTATTATTTTTATTTTTTTTAACACAGTACACATCAGGTGATCATTCCTCCCTTCTTCTAGCTTGTGGGCCAATGAGAAGGCTTTGTTACAGCTTAGCAACATCCCTAGCAACCAATAGTAAAGGTACCTACCCATTCACTATATAAATTAAGACATTCGCCAGCAGGCATTTTGTGTAGTTTCATGTGAGAGAGAGAGGAGCTTGAATACTGTGCTGTGCTTTTTCAAATTGCATTCCAAATCGCATGTAAATATTCCAGATAGTTAGTGTTAGATAGTAATATGGAATTGTGTAGCTGAATAGCTGATAGGGTCCAGTGCAGGGTGTAGTGTAGGTTATAGAGATAGTTAGCTAAAATATATAATCCATATAGTTAGTGTAAGATAGTATAGCTTTTTGTGTGTGGCAGGAAAATAAATGTGCAATGTGCATGTGAGAGAGATTGTTCTGCTGTCCATACATACATGCTACAGAAATAGAGCTGTGATGTCACAACAATACTAAGTTCAACAATCGGTATTATGTTGTCAGACCTGATTAAAGGGCTTCTGTCACCCCCCAAAAGTCATTTTTCATTTTTGGGCTAATTAAAATCCTTATAGTGCGATTTTTCAATATATAGTGCTCTTACCCTTTTCTGTTGTCTAGTTTCTTTAAAAACTGTACTTTTATAATATGTTAATTACCTGGCTACTAGCAAGTAGGGCGGTTACTTGCTAGTAGCTGCCGCATCCTCCTTTAAAAAAAACGCCCCCTCCTCCTGTTGATTGACAGGGCCAGCGAGCGCTCTCCTCCTCTGGCTGGCCCTGTCTGCATTCTAAATCTCGCGCCTGCGCCGTACCGGTCTTCAGTCGGCGCAGGCGCACTGAGAGGAGGACCTCGCTCAGCCACTCCTTCCTCATTGCGCCTGCGCTGATGATGTCACATCTACACCCAGCTCAGGCGCACTGAGGAAGGAGCGGCCAAGCGAGCGTCCTCCTCTCAGTGCGCCTGCGCCGACTGAAGACCGGGACGGCGCAGGCGTGAGATTTAGAACGCAGACAGGGCCAGCCAGAGGAGGAGAGCACTCGCTGGCCCTGTCAATCAACAGGAGGAGAGGGGCGTTTTTTTTAAAGGAGTATGTGGCCGCTACCAGCAAGTAGAATAGCAAAAGAATAGCATGAGCATGACGAAATCACAAATATTTGGCAAATATTTGCCTAAATATTCGTGATATATTGCAAATTCGAATATTGCCCCTGGCGCTCATCACTACTGTCCAATCCTTTTACTTCCTGAAGAATGTCAGTCTGTCTTCGATGCTTTCCTTAGAGAGAAGTGGTTTCTTTGCTACCCTTCTTGACACCAATTGATCTACCAAAATACCTAATTATGCAAATGCACTCACACCTGCCTGCTGCCATTCCTGAGCAAGCTCTTTACTAGTGGTGGTCAGATGCCATAGCTAAATCCGCTTTAGAAGATGGTCGCCGCACTTGCTGGACTTTCTTGGGCACCCTGAAGCCTTCTTCACAGCAATTGAATCTCTGATGGCTCTTGATGATCCAATAAATTATTTTTGATCTTAAAATCAGCAATGTCCTTACCTGTTAGGTCTTTCTTTTAAAGCAAATCGTTTTTTAAATTCATGGTGATATCAGCTGTCTTGTCCTCATTAACACTTTCGCCTGAGCTAACACAAAGATCACTGAAATGATGTTAGCAGGTATGGTAATTTTACAGCAAGGTTGAAATGTGTTTTTTGTGATTAAAGGGGTTATGGGCCACCAGAAAGGGGGAAGTATAATCAGAAGAATAAAACTTAACTTTTAATCTGATCGTAACTAAAAATTAACACAGGCAAATAAAAAAATAAAAATTAAAAAAAATGTAAAAGGTCTTACCGGTATACTGGTAGATAGACGAACAATAGATAGACACTTGAGATGCGGGCTTTCGAGCAGGTATCAGGGCGGGGAGCAAAGCCCTATCAGGTCTATTGTACCCTAATGACCTCCTAAATATGAAGTCATCGCCCTGATAAGGGCGGCCCCATCCGCAATCTGGCCCTATTAAGTGCTCCAACGCGTTTTGTGAGGGTTGATCGCCCCAAACTAATCAGGGGACAAAGGTAGGGTAAAATAAAAAAATGGTCTAATGGTACAAATGTATAAGTAAAGGTCGCTGCGGTCTCCAAACCGGCGACCCTGATGCAACAAAGGAGGGCTTGATGGCTGCCCTAAACCTAACAGTGCAGATTGTCCCAAACTCCCTTAAAGTGTCGCCCTATTGTCTCTGTGGTTGGTAGTCTATCACAAAATTGTGGAATATATGTTGACAAGATCTTAAGACCCTTTGTAAAGAGCTTTCCATCTTATATATGCGACACAGGCGACCGTCTATTGAGATTGGAGGGCATCATGGTTGAGAAGGAATGGTGGCTAGCCTTAATCGATGTAGAGGCCCTTTATCCATCCATTCCTCATGATATAGGAATAAGGGCCACTGATCGTTTTTTTAAAGCTAGAGGCCAACATCTGAAAGTCCATAATACATTAGTATTGGAATTACTTTAGATTGTCCTGACTAGGAATTTTTTTCTGTTTGATGATCAGTTTTACCACCAACTCAGGGGCACCGCTATGGGCAGTTCTTGTGCGCCATCTTATGCGAATCTGCTCCTGGGCAGCTGGGAAGAGACTGGTCTTCGGTGAGACTCCACTAAGGAGACCAATGACATTATCCTTTGAACTTGTTTCATTGACGAATTGTCATTTGGAGCTGTACAAAGGCGGGATTCAGTGAGTTTGTCAGACCGTTGAACATAAACTCCATTAATTTGAGATTTACATCAGAGATTGCAAAAGAACAGTTATCCTTTTTGGATATTTATCAAAAAGACAGACTCAGAAAATCTTGAGACCACCATCTACCGTAAACCTGAGGCGACAAACTATTTCCTCAGATGGGAGAGTAGTCACACTGTCCCATTAAAATGCGGTATCCCTACGGGACAGTGCCTCAAGCTCAGACGGAACTGTTCTGATGAACAAGAATTTGTCCATCAGGCCGATCTCCTCAGAACACATTTCCAGGAGCGAAGTTATCCTAACAAGGTACTACTTATGGCTTATCAAAGAGCTTGGAATGAAAACCGCTGTGCACTCTTACACCCACCTAACACAGGAGTGGAATCACCAAATCTGATTAGGCTGATTGGGACGTATGACCCCACATTTGGTAGGGTAAGGGATGTCATCTCCCGACACTGGGATATCCTCCTGATGAACCCAGACCTATGTGGAGGTATTGGTCCTCAACCAGCAATTAGCTATAGATGGGGTAAGAGCCTCAGGGACCTCCTGTGCATAGTCATTTCACGTCAGTTAAAAGTGAAAAAACATGGCTAGATAAACCTGTGGTTGGCTGTTTCCATTGCAGTAACTGCAGTTTCTGTGATTTTGTTCAAACTACTAAAACTTTCAAAGGTGGTGTGATTGATACCAATTTTAAGATCCGGGACTTCATCAACTGCCGCACAAAAGGAGTGATTTATCTAATCATGTGACAGTGCAGCCTCCAATATGTCGGCAAGACATGCAGAGAGTTTCGCAAGTGTATTAGGAAACATATAGGTGACATTCGCAACAAAAGGGACACCTCAGTGGCTAGGCATGCAGTTGAAAAGCATGGATGGGATTTGAGGTGTTTCCATTTCATAGGCATTGAACGGGTCTATCGCTCACCTAGGGGGGAGACTGGGACAAAAAGATTCTCCAGCGAGAATCTTGGTGTATTTTTTAATTGAGAACTTCCAGTTAGAGATGTCCCGAACTATTCGCCGGCGAATAGTTCCCGGTGAACATAGCTTGTTCGCGTTCGCCGCTGCGGGCGAACATATACGATGTTCAGTCCGCCTCCTATACGTTATAATTGAGCAAACTTTGACCCTGTACCTCACAGTCAGCAGACACATTCCAGCCAATCAGCATACCCTCCCTCCCAGACCCTCCTACCGCCTATCAAAAAGCAAGGACAGCATCCACCTTAGATTAATTCTGAAGCTGCAGTGTCACAAAGTTGTAATCGCAATGCGATTGATACAGGTTATATTAATCGCATTGCGATTACAACTTAGAGCTGGGTTCCTAATGGTTATATTGATAGAATATAACGAAGATTGAGAATATAGTGCTACATTCATTGTCAATTCGAGCAATACAACCATTAGGAACTCAGATCTAAGTTGTAATCGCAATGCGAATAATGCAGGTTATATTAATCGCATTGCGAATTCAAGCTAGCGAATGCAAGCTAAGTTCCTAATGGTTGTATTGCTAGAATTGACGAATATAACGAATATAGCACTATATTCTTAATCTTCGTTATATACTAGCAATACAACCATTAGGAACCCAGCTCTAAGTTGCAATCGCAATGCGATTAATATAACCTGTATCAATCGCATTGCGATTACAACTTTCTCAAATCCGACAGTACATTCTAGCATGGAGCCGTTCCCATGGTGATGGGGACGCTCCATGAGCACGGAAGTCGGCAAAAGCTCTAAGTTGAAATCGCAATGCGATTAATTCAAGTTCTATAAATCGCATTGCGATTTCAACAGAACTTCTGCTGACTTCCGTGCTCATGGAGCATCCCCATCACCATGGGAACGACTCCATGCTAGAATGTACTGTCGGATTTGAGAAAGTTTAAATCGCAATGCGATTAATTCAAGTACTATAAATCGCATTGCGATTTCAACTTACCACACTCTGGGTCAACTACGTAATTTTCCATGGGAGTTTTGCCATGGATCATCCTCCAGCATGCCACAGTCCAGGTGTTAGTCCCCTTGAAAAAACTTTTCCATCACTATTGTGGCCACAAAGAGTCCCTGTGGGTTTTCAAATTTGCCTTCCTATTGATGTCTATTGCAGTTCGCCCGGTTCGCACGTTCGTGAACATTTGCAGAAATTCGCGTTCGCCGTTCGCAAACGGAAAATATTATGTTCGAGACATCACTACTCCCAGTTCCCTTGGTCTCAATGAGCAATTACATTTTGTCTGTTTCCTTTGAAATATACTGCTAGGATAACATATAGCCCAGTCCCAGTTATCTTTCTCTACTACTGTTGCTATTTGATAGTCATGGTATTAATAAGCCATTTATTTGGGGTCTATTTCTCTACTATTAATATAACTGAGCCAAAGGACTCATTCTAGTCCAGCTTTAGGAGTGATTCCTCCATTGAATTGTCCTATTGTTGTGTGGTTTATACTTATTTACACAGTTGGATGCTCAGACTGCACCTCCTTATTTGTGGGAGAGCGTCAGAATTGCACTGCAGGCTGTTGTCTAGCAGTGCGGACACTTTGTCGCTTTCCTGACCTGCGCCTCCTCCTCCACTCTGACACAGCTGGGGGGAACTTGTGCGCCCGGTCATGTGCCGGTGGCGTCAGCGGGTTGCCCGGTTGTAGAAGGTAGGCAAGGCCATAGTATCTATTTAAATCAGTGGTGCGGCGTCTCACACCGCCGACAGAGACATTATACCAGTTAGACTGCTGAACATATCTGCACCATTAAGTTTAGGGCAGCCATCAAGCCCCCCTTTTGTGCATCAGTGGCGCCGGTTTGGAGACCACGGCGACCCTTAATTATACATTTGTACCATTAGGCATTTTTATTTTGCCTTACCTCACGAAACGCGTACGGGCTCTTAATAGGGTCAGGTTCCGGACAGGGTTGCCCTTATCAGGGTGATGACTCCGTATTTAGGAGGTCATTAGGGTATATTAGACCTGATAGGGATTTGCTAGGGAAAGGTACCATTGTTTCCTCTGCTCTCTGCCCTGATATCTACTCGAATTAGCCCGCATCTCAAGTGTCTATCTATTGTTCGTCTATCTACCAGTATACCAGTAAGACTTTTCCATTTTTTTTGTATTTTTTGGTTATTTGCCTGTGTTGATTTTTAGATACGATCAGGATAAAAGTTAAAGAGGACCTTTCATAAGATTATATTAAGGGAGATATATACCTGTACTTGCAGGGTACGCCCTGCTGATGCTGCCACCCCACTTCATTTTTTAAAATATTCCTCCTACACCCTGCTGTGCACCGCCGTATTTCTCCCGCTCGGTATGCTAGTACTGAGCATCGGAACAGGGAGGAGGAGACGCCAGGGTTTCTCAATGGGCGTCTCCTTCTCCCTGACTGTAGCGCTGTCCAATAGCAGCGCAGAACATCACAGCCAGACAGGGTTGAGAAACCCTGGCGTCTCCTCCTCCCTGTTCCGATGCTCAGTATTAGCATACTGAGCGGGAGAAATCCGGAAGGGGAACAGCGGGGCATAGGAGGCATATTAAAAAAAATCAAGCAGGGTGGCAGCATCAGTGCGGGGTACCCCGAAAGTACAGGTATATATCTCCCTTAATAAAATTGCATGAAAGGTCCACTTTAAGTTTTATTCTTCTGAATATACTTCCCCCTTTTTGGTGGCCTATTTGAATACGTGAGGAAGTATTTAACGTGCACGCCATTAGTTGCTCGTTATACAGTCCACATTCCTGTTGTTATTAAAGGTGTTATCCCATAAATAATGTGAAAAATGAAAATCAAAGATCATATAGTACCTGACATTCTCTTTCTAACAAAGCTAGAACCAGCCCGTACCTCAGATGGATCCAGAGATCTCCCCATTCATTACTCTGCTAGATTTATATTAAAGCGATATTACGGTTACCATAAATATAACTTATGTTTTAGACTAATTCATTATCAATAATTGCCTAATATAATGTAAATTTCACATATTTACAGTTCAGTAGTTATAAAGGTAGTTTTCTTCCTCTGCTATCCACTGTGTTTCCTCATAAATTACCATGGCATCGACCTGTAGTTCTGAGCCTTTCCTAGGTCGAGCATGCTCAGTGTGTTGCTGTCAATCCTCTAGCTAAATGTCTTGTGAAACAAAAGGCGTGTTAGCGTGCTGGTGATTCCTGAGTAGAGGGGTTGTGAATGCACTGTATATCAGGCAATCAATAAACATCAACACTCACAGCAGGAAAGCTAGGGATTGTGGGGATTGTAGTTTTGTGAGGGAAGATCAGGCGCCATGATACTCAGTGTGTTGCAAGCTCACACAGGAGCTAGACAAATGGAATGCTGGAATCTCAAGGGAACGTGTCTATGTTCTCCCTGGAGACAGGATGAAACTGAGCATGTGCGGCCATCTCAGTGAGCAAGACAATAAAAAAGGAAAAAGAACAAACTGCAGGTGGCGCTAAACAGATGCATTTTATTAAATAACTCAGTGGCTATGATAAATCTTTAATTACATGCAATTGCAAAAGTATTCTGATCCAGGTGCTGGTTTAAAAACTGCAGAATATTTTTCGTGCGACAACCTCTTTAAAGGGTAACTTTGTTTTCATCAAAAAATCAATTTTAGCATATGTTACTGCTGCAGCAGCATTATGAATAAAGCAATCTTTAGTTTCTTCACATACCACTGCTTTCCTTGAGTTTTCCCCTTAGTTACGGCTGTCTTGAATCCTACAATATGAGGACCTTCTCAAGATGGCTCCTCTGCCAGTTCTCTGATGCCAAAACTGCTTTCCCTCATTTCCCATACACATTTGCTGTAGTCAGCAGTTCCCTGCCAGCCAATCAGATTGGATTACTGAGAGACACGCCTCCTCACTCTGCAGCCTAATGCAGGCATGCAGTGTGGAAGACCACCCCTCTGTCGTCTGTTTATACTAAAAGGAAGACAGACAAGCCCTAGCAACTGTCTTTTAAGGGAGCAGTGGAAAGGGACAGAGGACATTAATGAAAGCTGTTATTATAAGGTAATTACAGATCTTTTGACAAGCATTGACAGACTAAGGCTGCTTTCACACTAGCGTTCGGGTTTCCGTTCGTGAGCTCCGTTTGAAGGAGCTCACGAGCGGACCCGAACGCAGCCGTCCAGCCCTGATGCAGTCTGAATGGAGGCGGATCCGCTCAGACTGCATCAGTCTGGTGGCGTTCAGCCTCCGCTCCGCTCGCCTCCGCACGGACAGGCGGACAGCTGAACGCTGCTTGCAGCGTTCGGGTGTCCGCCTGGCCGTTCGGAGGCGTGCGGATCCGTGCGGATCCGTCCAGACTTTCAATGTAAGTCAATGGGGACGGATCCGTTTGAAGATGCCACAATGTGGCTCAATCTTCAAGCGGATCCGTCCCCCATTGACTTTACATTGAAAGTCTGGACGGATCCGTCCCAGGCTATTTTCACACTTAGCTTTTTTTAGCTAATATAATGCAGACGGATCCGTTCTGAACGGAGCCTCCGTCTGCATTATTATGGGCGGATCCGTTCAGAACGGATCCGCCCGAACGCTAGTGTGAAAGTAGCCTAACTCTGATATGCATGCCTAGCTTTAAGAAACTAGCAAATAAAATAAAAATGGCAGTTACCCTTTAAGTTAATTTTTATGGCAAGGAATGACTTTACAGTTAATTGCAATTCACCACTCTTCATAAGCAATCTAGAGTTAATGCAAATTGCTACCATAAAAATGAAAGCAACTTTGTGAAAACTAAAAATTTGTGTCAGTCTTAAAACTTTTGGCCATGAGTGTATATACAGCAGCATATAACGCCACTTTGTGGAATCTGTCCAATCCCCATTTTTTTTTATTTTTAACAAATCTCTTTTTATTGAAAATTTTCATGAGTACAGCAAATCAGACAAATCATCTAACCTGTTGATTCTAGAGAATTGGGGGGGAGGATAAAAGGGTTTAGGGAAAATAAAATTAACATTATGAAAAAGGCAAATAAGACACTGGGACAATAAACAGTTTGACATATTCGCTTTAATCTAAAACATAAGTTGCATAACTGCCCCTGGGTGACATCTACTTATGATGTAGGGAACAAACAACCGAGAACATCATCAACAAGAACAAACATACAAATCCTTGGATAAGCTTATATTAAAGTGTAGGTAAGTATATGTATATGTGAGTTGTGGATGAGTATGTAAGGTCAGTGTGAGAAGGTCCCTAAGGATTGAGAACTCACTGCCTCAACTCACTGCCTCAATCCCAACATGGTCTCCATAGTTTTGCAAACTTAGCATGTGATCTGGTTGCCCAGCTCACCAACTCCTCCAATAAATAGATCTGGTCCACTTTCACATACCAGTGTTCAATAGAGGGAGGAGAGTTATTCAACCAGCGAAGTGGAATCAGCAATCTGGCAGCTTGAATTAGTAAAGTGGCCAGGTCAGAGTAGGCAGGATGCCATTGTTTGGAGGGAAGCCACAACAGGAAAGACTGGGGGGAGAACTCCCACTTGAATTTACAAATCTCGTTTATCGTTTTTCCTATTTGATCCCAAAAGGGACGTACAGTATTAGCGGGCAAAACCATAGAATGTGACCTAAGGTTCCCTTCTGGGATGAAAATCTCCAACAGGTTTCCGAATCCGAGAGCCTCATTCTGAAAAGTTTATAAGAGTCATTGTACCAGCGGGTCATTGTTTTGTAGGAATGTTCCTGGATCTTTATACATTTGAAGAAGCCATGGGACCTCTGATGGATGTGTTTGATTTCTTGTGGGGAGAATGTTATTTCTAGGTATTGTTCCCAGGCATGAATATATGAAGGGACCCCTGATTCAGGTAAGGAGAGTAATGATTTGTAAAGAAGCGAGATACTGTTCTTCGGGAAGGAATCTTGAAGAGCGAGTTTTTCAAAACAAGTTGGGTTTGTGGTAGTGTTGTATCTGGTAAGTAAAATCTTACAAGATCGATACAGCTCCTGCCTTGCTAAGAAATTTCCATCCCTAATAATCTAGGAGCAGTAAGTAGGTGTGTTCTCCACAGAATGTATGTCTGCCAAAAGTGACAAGATCGCAGTATCTTTTAGAAGCTCCCAAAATTGTGGCACTTGGGAAGTAGAGGGCTGAATCAGGTAAGGAATGTTGTTTGCTAGTAGGATACCTGGGGGGACGGAAAATAAGGGGGTATCATTATATATGGCATGGATGCTGAAGTATAGACCTTTGGTGAGATCCGTAGGTGTGGAAGAGAGGTGCGAAATACCCCACAATCCTGCGTACTGTTTGTCTGTTAGTTATCCCAGTTCAATTTCAGAACCTAGTGATCTAAATTTAGGAATGCAAAGTTGCAGCCAACTCTTCCATTGAATAGCTCTGTAATAGTACTCCATATCGGGCAGTGCAAATCCACCATGTAGGCGATCTTTTATAAGCCTACTGTAAGCTATTCTAGGTTTTTTGCCTTTCCAAGGAAAGGATGTAAAGGTCTTCCTAATTGATTTGAAGAATGATCCCGGGAGATATATAGGGACCATTTGCATAAGGTATAATAACTTGGGGACAATATAAGTTTGCAGTAGGTTTTTGTGGCCAATCCAGGATATCCAAGGTAATGATAAAGAACCAAGTTGTCTTTGTATCTTTTGTAGGATTGTGGTATAATTGGATTTATATAACATGTCTGGGTCATTGGTGAGAGTTATACCTAAATATGGCAGAGAACTGGTGTTCCACTTAAAAGGATAATATTCTTCCAGGGAGCAGGTTGTCCGGGCCGGAAGGTTGAACCCCATAGCCTCTGACTTGGAATAGTTGATCTTAAAATTCGATAGGCTGCCGAATGTGGAAAAGACGTCTAAAATCTGGGGGAAGGCTTGTGTGGGATTGGTAACAAGCAGCATGAGGTCATCCGCAAATGCGGCGCATTTGTGTTCTATTTTGTCCACCTTCAGACCCCTTATGTGCGAGTTGTCTCGGAAAGCTTGTAATAAAGTCTCCATAACTAATATAAAAAGGGAAACCCTGTGAGTCCTGTTAGTAATATGGAAGGACTTCGACAAGGTTCCGTTAACTCTTACTCTAGCACTAGGTGATTTATATAGAGACATAACTGCTTGAACAAAGAGGACAGGTATGCCAAACCTGTGAAGCATACGCTGCATGTATAGCCAATCAACTCTGTCAAAAGCCTTTATGTGTCAGCGCTTAAAATAACTAAGGGACAGGATTTCTCTTTACCCATGAGGCTACATTTATTAACCGGCATGACTGGGTGTTTCCCTCCCGGCCCAGAACGAAATCAGCCTGCTCTGCATTTATGATTTTTGAAACAAGAGAAGCAATTCGGGAAGCTATAAGTTTGGCCCAGATTTTTATATCTATGTTGAGCAGAGAGATAGGTCTATAGTTGCCACATTCCATACTATCTTTGCCTTCTTTAGCGATAATGGTAATTGTGGCTTCTAGCGACTGCTTTGGTAAAGGTGTAAAGAACATTCAAAAGTTTTTTGTAATACCCTACGGGGAGACCATCTGGCATAGTGCTGATGATCTTTTTGATCTCCTCCTCCGAAATCGGTTGCAAGAGAGATGAGCAGTCATCTGCTTTTAGTTTGGGGAGCTGGAGGTTATTTAGAAATCTATCAATGTGATTTCTCCGCTCGTCCTCCAGATGTCCAGTAGGCGAGGCACCTGAGACTGTGTCTAGGTTATATAGTTTCATGCAGAACGAGCAAAATTAATCTGCAATCTCTTTAGTTGAGTCAACGATTGACCCTCCGCTTGTCCTGATTGTAGAAATGGGTTGTGCATCGCTGTGTTTTTTTTATCAGATGTGTCATAAGCTTGCTACCCTTGTCCCCGTGCATATAGTGCTTGAATTTAATATATTGGCAAGCTTTAGCGCATTTTATATTAAGAAGTTCTTTTAACTGTCTAATAAGAGAGGCACGTTCTTCCTGAGCTATTTGTGCTTTGGATTGTTTCTGCAGAGCTTCTATTGTTGGTATCTGACCTATCAGCTTTTTCTGTCTTTTTTAAGTTTATAACTCAATGCAATAAGTTCTCCGTGAATGTAGGCATTATGTGCTTCCCAAACTATTGTCTGGGTTTATTATCCTGGAAATATTGCGTTAATTTACGTGAGACATCGGATAAGTGAAATTCTCAATCTAGGATGGTTTCGTTTAGGCGCCACATCCACTCTCTTATTGGCAAATTGGTAAAGGAGAATGAAGATGTTACTGGGGTGTGGTTGGAAACTGTGATAGGACCTATCTCAGAGCTGTGTAACATGTCTATGTGATGTTGTGAGATAAAAATATAATCCAATCATTGATATGAACAATGCACTGCAGAGGGAAATGTATAGTCTCTAGTTCTCCATGTATAGTGCTCACTGTTCTCCATGTATTCAGTAGGTGGCTTTCCCTTAATACACTTTGTATTCCTCCTACCTTTTTTGGGGATTTAGTTGTGCTACCTATTGATGTATCTAATATGGGAATCAATGAGACATTAAGATCTCCCCCTACTATCTGGATCCCTTCAGCAAAGTCACGGAACTTGGCAACAGTTGATTTTATCCATCTGTGTTGGTGCGTGTTTGGTGCATATAGACCTGCGAGAGATAGCAGCAGCTGTCCAACTTTGCCTTTGACAAAGAGGAATCTGCCCTCTGGGTCCTGTTGTGTTACTATGGGGACAAATGGAACATGTTTGCTGATGGCTATACTGACCCCCCTAGCAGTCTTCTGAAAAGTACAGTGAAACCACCGTGTGAACTTAGTGTGGGACAGTTTAGCGATTTTTCTGGATTTAAAATGTGTTTCTTTGTAAGAAACAAATGTCACTTTTGCTTTTCTGTAACATGGTTAAGATCTGAGATCTCTTTTGGGGAGTATTAAGACCTCTCACATTAAAAGTGGTCACATTGACCGATGCCATGGGGGGGTCAGTTAGGTCCATCAGCACAACAATCTGTTGGGTCATCCAAGGCAATGTGAACAGAGAAATACAGGAAAAAGTAGAAATGAGCAAACAATAACGAATAATATGCGACTGAGTGGTGAGTGATTTGCTAACTGAGCCAGGCCCTGCCAGAAGTAGCAGGCTCCCGGCACAAGAAGAAGGAATATCTGTGTGGTCTTCACTTTGGACCACTACATAAGAGTATGTGGGGGGATGGAAAAAGAAATATATCCAGCTGACCCGTAGATGTCCTGGGATAGATGCACGGAATGACCCAAGTAAATCCTTATGTATTCTCATAAAAAAACAGATCCAGCACCCATATAGACCTTTTCTGTCCGGTCTTTATTTCACCAAAGCATCATGAACACATCCAGTGGCACCTTCTCTCACTCACACATTATTAATCGTGTGTGAGTGGGAGAAGGTGCCACTGGATGTGTTCATGATACTTTAGTGAAATGAAGACCGAACTGAAAAGATCTATATGGGTGCTGGATCTCAGTTTTTTTATGTTGGGGGATGGCAAAGTTGAAAAGTCATCCCAACCCGGACCCTCACACCCGTGCTTCCTAAGTCAAATACACCTTTAAATCATCAAACGAGAGAAGTGTAACAACAATTAGGTGTTAATCCTGAAGGAGAGATGAAAGTATATCACCAGAGTCCCATGAAGGAGTTCTCCCTGTTTGATGTCCCTCTCTTATGACGAGATTCCCTATGGCGATCAGCGTTCTTGTCTATGCAATGACGATGCAAGTCGAGCCTGGATACAGATCACATGGAGCAGGTTATTCAGCTTGAGGACGACTGATGTAGCACTCCTAGAAGAACTCATGTGGTGTTATTGTCTTCAATTAGTTAGGAATATGGTGACTGGGAGAAATATGGTGACCCTCACCCAATGTTTTACTTGTTTCTGGTAGTCTTATGTTTAGTAACTGTTTCCTAAGTTTCTAGTGTCGGGAGACATGGTAGTTTGGTCAGGGTAGAGTCTACAGGGAGCAAGGAATCCAAAGGTATGGGTGAAATATCGAGAATGCTCCAGGCCACGGGCAGTTCTTGGGGGGTGCGGACCAGACAGCGGCGGCTATTTTTTGCAAATGTTAATCCAAAAGTAAAAAGCCATTTATATAGTAGTTTTTGGTTCCTCAGATGGTCTGTGAGGGGTTTAAGAGCACGGCGCTTAGTTAGGGTAGAGGGGAAAAGTAGCACTGACGAATACCCATACTTTATTTCTTTCCTCTATCTGGAGGCTTGTAAGATGGCAGCCATGTCCCTGAAGCTTAATAACCCACATGCCACGTCTCTGGGAGGTTCAACCAGTTTGGGCTTGAGCCGGAGAGAATGGTGGATTCGTTCTATGATGACGTCTTCTGCTCTGTTCTCACCCAAGATGTCTGTAAATATCTTCATGGCCGCAGTTTCCAGCTCGTCTGGCTTAACAGATTCTGAGAGACCTTTTAGTCTTATGTTCTTCCTCCGACTCCGGTTTTCTTGATCTTCGATCATAAGGTAAGCGGTGTTAAGCGATGAGACTTGTGAATCCAATGTCTGTCCCAAAGCCATATTATGTGCCACAATTTGGCCCTGGCGGGACTCCAGCTTGTCCGCGCGCTGTCCTATAGCACACATGTCTTCGCTAAATTCTCTGATTTCCCTCATGAGCGGTGCTGAAGCTTGTGACAAGGTGGCTTTGAAGAAAGCTTTAGTAAGTGCACTATTGTCGTCTGTTTACTCTGGTGCATTCGGATCCGGCAGGCAATCTCCCTCACCTTCTTCTCCTGAGGAGTTCCACCTGCATGCTTGGGGCGCCATCTTGACAGAGCAGGCTGGGGATGCCGCCAGTCTTTTATTGAGAAACTTGTCCATCTCCACTTGACTTTTCATGGATTTTGGGGGGCCAGGAGTATCTTTGGGTCTTTCTCTCTCGATCTTAACCATATTTTTGCAATCTCCGGTGTGCAGAAGCTATGAAGCACGGGTTAGCGAGGAAGTAGATGTCACTCACACCTACGTCTCATTTAGCGGTTAGGCTCCGCCCCCACCCAATCCCCATTTCTTATCTAAACACCAGTCCTACTCCTGGGTTTATGGTGTGGGGTGGCATAATGTGTGATATGCTGGCCCCTATAGTATTAATTTCCAGTACATTAACAGCTAGGCATTACATTCATTTGTTTGTGAAACTGGTGGTACAGCCATTTCTCCCAGGAGCCATTTTAAACAGGACGCCAGGTCGCATGCTACTGTGAGCAGTCTGCATGGTCTAAATGTGGTAGCATAGCCTTTAGCATTTCTGTCTCCCATCAAGAACATCTGGGACATCATTGGTTGCCAATTGCAAAGGGACCTGCCAGCAGCACATCTTGATGATTTATTTGCGTGCGCATTTGCATTCAGCACAGCAGAACATTCCTCAGTTTTACTGCATAGGGAATGCCGTGAAAACATAACCCATAAAACTGGTGGAACTGCAGGCATTTTTTCCAATTTGACACCATTAGAATTATTTTTTCAGCTTTGCGCACCTTGTCCCACAAAAAAGGTCTTCATATGACTATGTGAATTGAAAAATAAAAAGGTTGTGGCTCCTGGAGGCAGGGAGGAAAAACTGAAAGAGTTGATCTATCGCGGAAAGAATTATGGAATATTTTCTTAGGCCTTATGCATGCATAGTTTTGGTCCGTGTCAATCTGCATTTTTTGTGGATCGCACACAGGCCCATTCATTTCCATGGGTCTGCAAACAATGCAGACAGCACATGGATGTCCGCATCCGTGTGGTCATTCAGCAAATTGTAGAATCTCCTACTTTCGTCCATTTTGTGGACAATTTTTCCACTGATGGGTGGGAGAAAATAGTGGAATGCACACAGCCGGTATTCATATTTTAGGAATCTGTGGTTTGCGAACCACAAAATGGATACAGTCGTGTGTATGAGACCTTAACCGGTCTTAAACAAACTGTAACTTGAATTTATAAAAACCTGAATAAGATGAGAAGTGGGAACACGTACTGTACACTACAGCTCACCCATAAAAACAAAGCTACTGCGATGTCACTTCTATAGAGGTAGTCAGTAGTTTATGTTGAGAACAAATGTTAGTTGGCAGATGTCATTTTTCTTTTGTTTTCAAGCCCACGTTGCTAACTTTAGGGAGCATCACAGGACTGTGAGCGACCTGGAACAGAGCTTCTAATGGCACAATGTATTAATAGACTCTTCCTGAGTGACTTGCAATGCCTTCATCTCTGCCTGTGGCAATATACTACTTAATGCAGACGCTCACTGTATAAATAAGAAAAGTGTTTCTGAGGCCACAGCCTTGTGTTATTATACTCTCTGCTCTTCTGTATAATTCTTTTGTCAAGATGCAGAGAGCATTTGCATCTGTCAAAGGGCTATGTTTGATTAAATCCCTGAAAATTAACCCTTTCACTTGAGAAGGAACATTGTCTAATACCCTTGTTTTCTTACACTCAGAAATCAGCTGGTCTTTAAAGGAAATGCCTCTCTGAAATCACTAAAAATGTGATTTGTTAGGAGATCAGCAGTTTCCTTGTATATACTAAGGCTTCTGAAATGATTTTCTGTCATGTTTTAAAGTATTCTTTGGTTTCTTAATTTTGGATGATATGTTTAATGAAGCATGATTTCAGAAAAAACATGTTGACAAAGGACCTAAAAATACACAGAGTGAGGCTTAAAGGGGTTATCCCATTATAAATGTAGAAAATGAGACAGCATACAGTCAGGGCCATCTTTAATATTGATTGGACCCTGGTCAAGAATTTACTTGTGCCCCCTGGATCCCGCCTTTCCACACCCTAGCATGCAATCACGCCCTCCACCACAACACACACACAGAAAAGGTCCACACACCTCGTAGCGTAGTAAACTCTAATAATGATGAGTGGCCACCAGATGTGTTCCTATTGTAGTTCTGGTGACTATAGTGTCCCTTAATATAGAGAAGAAAAAAAAGAATCAGCACAAAAGTATCAAACAAAATGGCTGTATGATTATTCTAAAAATTAAAAAAGCACAACTTCTGACACAAATATATAGTATTTTGCAGATTACTTTTTTTTTTTTTTACAATGTGCAGATAGTACTGTACTACTAACCCCTCCATCCACCCCTACATACAGGGTAATACAGCGCCACATACCTCTTACATCCAGTGACGTCTCTTTGATGTAGAGGTTCTCTTTCCTCATCTTCTCCTTTCAGACCTTCAGATCAGACCACCAGTTTTCAGCCATTTCTCGTCTCTGCAGCTTGACAAACAAAATCTTAGTTTACTACTTTTCCATCATCCTTCCATCTTCTGGACAAATCATCCTACCACCCCCAATACTGTGCCGCTGTGCTTCCCAATACTATACTGCAGAAACAGATAAACCCCCTGATAATAGTAGTACCATGCAGATAGTGCCCTTTAATAATTATTGGCACACAGTGCCCTAAAATAAAAGCGCCCAGCAAATAGTACCCCTGACACTAATAGTGTAAACATAACATCCTCCAAAAATAATTGTGGTAAGCTGATACTGTGCCAAGGTGCCCCCACAGTAATAGTGCTCCCAAAAGTCCCACCCATAGGAATAATTCTCTGCTAGAGCACACATGGTAGTAATAGTGCTCCTACAGTGCCCCCAACTTGTCCCCACTGTGTCCCAGAAGTAATAATGCTCCCATAGTGCCCATACTAGTAATCATGCTCCCCATAGACCCCTAGTATTAATACACCCCATTATAATGCCTCCCCAGTAGTAATAATTCTCCTTATAATGTGCCAGTGCAAAAAATACCCCCTTTTAATGCCCCCAGTTGAGTTAATGTCCCCATAGTGGCCCCATAATGTGCCAGTAAAAAGTGCCACCAATAATGTGCCAGTAAGAAGTGCCCCCATAGAAGCTCCCACAGTGCCCCCCAATAATGTGCCAGTAAGATGTGCCCCCATAGATGCCCCCAATCATGTGCCAGTAACAAGTACCCCATAGATGCCCCACAATCATGTGCCAGTAACAAGTACCCCCCATAGATGCCCCCCAATCATGTGCCAGTAACAGGTGCCCCCCATAGATGCCCCCCAATCATGTGCCAGTAACAGGTGCCCCATAGATGCCCCCCAATCATGTGCCAATAACAAGTGCCCCATAGATGCCCCCCAATAATGTGCCAGTAAGATGTGCCCCCATAGATGCCCCACAATCTCAGGTCTGATTGAGGTCTTATTAACATTGGGAGTCTGATCTGAAGTCTAATTGGGGGGGTCTTATTAACATTAAGGGTCTTATCTGAGATCTGATTAACACTGAGAGTCTGATTGGGGCTCTGAGTTGAGGTCTGATGAAAAATATATTTTTTTCCAATTTTCTTCCTCTAAAACCTAGGTGCGTCTTATGGACAGGTGTGTCTTATAGGGAAAAAATGTGGTTGTTTTGTTCACATTTCAACCAGCTATATTCCCAGAAATGTAAAATGTTTGTATCTCTATTTTTTATATTGTCACCCTGTTACCTGAGATACCACTTACTTCCATCTTTTCTTATTTACCGTATGTCTGCCTAATTTGAAGAACCTTTTATTAGTGTTTTCTTTTTAATTCAATCCGTATTGACTGATGTTATGACAGGAATAAGTGAGATAGGAGGATGCTGTCAGGGACAGTAGTTAAGACTGGCCAGAGCATTTATACTTCCACTAGGAATACATAATAAATGTACATCTGATTTAATAGAAGATGCAGCTAATTTAATCCGGATCCAATTTTTTCTACAACCCACTTCCTCCATCATCCAAGATCATGTTATCTGCTCTTTCCCCTTGTGGCTTCAGACACTACTGTACATTTGAATTATGGTAAAGGAGGGGATATGGTCCAAGGAGGTCATGGAGGTTGTTGTCACAAAGTCATCTCACTGTTTATATTTTTAGTAATGTCTAAGAGAAACTGTATACTTTGGTTATTGTGGGAGCACAAGATTATTGCATTTACTATTGGCAAGAGAAGGACCTCTTACCTCTCATAACATGTCTGTTTAGCAACTATTCGCAACCACCTTGTAGCAACTATTCTGAAGCATCTATTGTATGTATGTGTCTATGTTGTGCCATTCCTCTATTATTCCTGCTAGAAGTTATGAATGCATTGCTAGAAATTTGCAGTTAAGATCCAGATGGGATGTGTCCCTGAGAAGCCTGACGCTATCCAATCAGTGCTGCCAGGGACACACTTCGAAACTGTTAACGACCATTTGGATTTTATTGCAAATTGCTAAAAATTCTTTCATAACATCTATAAACAATGTAGGAATGACACAACATAGAGTCATAAGAATAGATGCAATAGAATCGTTTTTACATGGGAAATTAATGTAGTTACTAAAATAGATATGTCAGAAGAGGTGACAGGTCTCCTTTAAACTTCTATACAACAAATATGCTTCAAAGTGATAGTCTGACTCCTCAGAATGAATACCACTAAGCAGGCTCGGACTTGCCCACAGGGGAACAGATGGGCCCCTGAGCAAGGTGGGCCACTAGTTTCCAACTCGCTGCATAAGTAACTAATGGCAGAGTAGACTGCATGCACTACATATAGACAGGCAGCATACAGCATCACATCCATCTCACTCTATTGCTAGGTTCACAGACTGTGCAGTTTATTATTATAGAAGCATCAGGTGGCTGAGATGACTTCTTGGTACAGAGGTCACCAGACAGTATCCTCTTTCCTCAGGAACCTGTGAAGGAACCCCTATAAGCAATCATATTGTAGTGTCCTGCTGCTGCTTTGTTAATATTTGATGTGGCTTTACAGTGGGCCTCAAAGAATGAATTTTAATGGTGGGCCTTAGGCACCCCAGTCCGACACTACACATGGATTTACCAAAATCATGATAAGTTTCTGCTCTATACTGATCTACTGTCGTTTCAAGGACAACTGAACTAGCTTTCCCCTTGACTGAAATTTTAGCTCCTCATTAGAGATTAGCGAAACAAAGCTGACGAAGTCAAATTCGTTCCGAATTTCAGGAGAAATTTGATTCTGAACGAATGCGAATTTCTTCTCACTTCGTGGTAACGATTCACAATTTTCCTAACATAGAGGCTACAATGGCGGCTACACATGTGAGGACATGGGGCAAGGAACTCTGAGAAGGTGGGATGACCCAAAATGCCATGCATGCATCCAATCAGCAGCCAGCCAGCCCAGTGATGTCACAGCCCTATAAATACGGCGGCCAGCTTAGATTCTGCTTTTTACCATCGTACTTTGTTCAAGGGCAGACGTTTATGCAGGCGCTAGGGAGAGTGAAAGAAAACCTCATGGTGAAAAACAAAGTGTTTAATAAGTGCACGACGTTGCAGGTGCTAGGGAGAGTCATACAGAAAACACCATTGGGAAAAGAATACGATTTACAAGTGCAGGGAAAGTTTAGTTGGGGATCCCTCACATCATGGGTGTGATCACATGACTCCTGAGTATCACATGAGGGATCACATGATTGATCAGGTGATTACATGGGCGGATCTCCTTTCACTGTGTGCTCCTATTTAAAATGAGGTAAGCGCAGTGACTTGTGGTTGCCGTATGCAGCACAACAGGCGCCTCCGGTGTACTACTGTTGAGGCGCCGTGAGCGCATTTCATCTGGAAATTGCTTCCCTGTTGCGCACCACATGAGAGCTCGGCCTGGGATGTACTGACAAGTATTTAAGAGAGACTAAACCTCTGACTGTTCTCTAATTATCTTTCCTTTACAGGCACGCTCTATTTAAGTGTTTACTGTATTGTCTCTGAGATATCCACCGCTTCCTCCGCTAGGGGGACAAGAAGTGATGAGAAGTGTGGCACGGGAGCTTGTGCTGCGAGTAGTCAGGCTCCTGACCCAGAGACCGTTGAGGAGGACATCAGTGACGTGCAGACACTACTCGATGATGATGAAGCTGATCACACTTGGGAGCCGGGTGCAGGAGGGGCTTCATCACCATCAGGAGAAGAGGGTGGCAGCTTGCCCCTGAGGCAGCGGAGGAGCCAACAAGATGGTAGCATGGCTGGTAGTCAGCAGGGTGGCAGCAGTGGGAGGTCTGGAGCCAGACGTGCCCGGGATAGACCATCTACTTTGCAGCAGCCTACCTGCCCGGGAAGAAGTAGTGCAGGTGTTCACGGAGGCAGCAGCGGTAGCAATCAGTCAGTGCGAACTGTTGGGGGGAAATTCACCTAGTCGGCGCTGTGGCAATTTTTTTTTCAAAGTGCCAGAGGAGGTGAACATGGCCATATGCAGCATCTGTGGGCAGAAGTTGAAGCGTCGCCAGAGTGCCAATGTTGGCACTACGGCCCTGCGTCAACATATGCAGCGTTACCATACAGTGGCCTGGGAGAACCGTGGCTCCAATGTGGTGGTCCATCCTGCCACAGCAACTGCTACATCACCCAGTGCCACGCACCCAGTTTCAGCCAGTCAAGGCTCCTCCACCTCAGCCAAAGGGAGCTGTCTGTCAATCACAGCTTCTGCTGGTCCAGATGCTCCTGCTCCTACTCCTCGTCAGTCATTCCGTCAGCAATCGACCACCGAAGTTATTGCCAAGAGACAACAGTATGCATGCACACATCCAACGACGCAGAAGCTGAATGTGCTCCTGTCCAAGTTGCTGGTGCTTCAGTCCCCCCCTTTTCAAGGGGTGGACTCTGCACCTTTCAGAGAACTAATGGCTTGTGCCGAGCCGAGGTGGAGAGTCCCAAGCCTTCATTTCTTTGCCAAAAAGGCAGTACCAGCCTTGCACACACATGTTGAACAGAAGGTGGGCCAGTCCCTGAGCCTGTCAGTGTCTGCCAAAGTGCATGGCAGAGCCAACGTGTGGAGCTGTAACTACGGTCAGGGACAATGCATGTCCTTTACGGCCCACTGGGTGAATGTGGTTCCTGCACAGCCACACCAGCAACTTGGACAGGTCATGCCGCTTCCTCCTTCACGTTGTCACGCTGGCCCTGCGACAATGTCCGTCTCAGCTTCCTCTTCCTCCACCATGTCCTCAGCCTCCACTGCAGGAACGAGTCACAGTGCCCCTACAGCATACCACATGTGCAGGGCTCAGCGGTGTCACGCTGTTCTGCACCTGGTTTGCCTTGGCGAACAGAGTCACACGGGGAGGAACTGCTCCATGTGATACATCAAGAAATCGAATCCTGGGTTTCTCCCCGACAACTCAAAATCGGAACTATGGTGACCAACAACGGGAAGAACATTGTGTCAGCGCTGCATCAAGGAAGGCTGAACCATGCGCCCTGCATGGCACACATGTTCAATCTGGTTGTCCAGCGATTCCTGAAGTCTTCCACCCATCTGCAAGACACCCTGAAAATGGCCAGGAAACTTTGCATGCACTTCAGCCACTCATATGCCGCAAAGTACACCCTCCTTGAGTTGAAGTTGCAGAACGGCATCCCCCAACATAGGCTGATCTGCAAGTTTTCCACCCATTGGAATTCCACCCTCCATCTGTTGGACTGACTATACGAACAGAGAAAGGCCATCAATGATTTCTTGATGATGCAAACGCATAGGAGTACTCCACCGTGTAACTTTGATGTTAACCACTGGCAGCTCATACCATATAGCTTTGCTAAACCCTTTGAGGACACCACGTTATTTGTCAGTCGCGACTCGCCAGCACTACGGCTTGAACGTTGTCATTCCCCTGCTTCATGTCCTGGAACAGATGGTGGTAACAATGGCTAGTCAGGGGACAGGAGACGTGGCACACAATCTCACGGCCACATGAACCCTGTGGGGGCTGAAATGGAGGAGGGGGAGGAGGACATTGGAGGACAGGCAATGTGTAGCCAAATGGGTGGTTTTTCTACTCAGCTGGCAGGACAGGAGGAGCAGGAGCAGCCAGAGAAGCTACAGGACGATGAGGAAGACGAGACAGAGGACCCAGACACACCGTGGCAGTATGCAGTGGAGATGGAGACAGGGAGTCCCTCCGAGTGACTTGGACAAATGATCCGCTGCATGCTCACTTGCTTGCGTAGTGACAGACGAATTGTCACCATTCGGCAGAGGGATGACTTCTGGCTCTCCACCTTGTTTGACCCTCACTACCAGTCCAGAATGGGGGCCTTTTTTACACCCACTGAGAGGGAGGACAAACTAAACTACTACAGAGACATCCTATGTAGTCAGTTGGCCGCTGCCTATCGGCCCCATCGTCTATCCTCTCGCAGGTCTGACCAGAGGGGCCCTTTGCGCTCACATTCCACTGCCATGGCTGCTGGGGAGGGGTGCAGTGGCAGGAGCAGTACCAGCTCCATCAGCAGCAGCCTGAGTATAGAGTCACTGATGAGTAGCTTTCTTCACCCGCATAGTGAAGGAACTTCTCACCAACATCAGCAGGTAGACCTGGAGCAGGAGGTGGCATACTTGGACAGCACTCTGCCACCCCACATTGAAGATCCGCTGGACTACTGGGTAGCCAACTGTATTTGTGGCCATAACTAGCAGAGTTTGCCCTGAAAAAGCTGTCCTGCCCAGCAAGTAGTGTGGCATCAGAACTGGCGTTTAGTGCGGCGGGGGCCATAGTTACACCAAGGAGGAATCTCCTGTTCACCCAAAATGTGGAGAGACTGACCTTTGTCAAGATGAATCAGGCATGGATCAGCCAGGATTTCCAAACACCAATTCATTCTGGATCATCAATTGTGCCACACCAGCACTTTGATACAAGAGACCAGTTTCTTCTGACTACCTGCCTCAGCTACTACTTTGATGCTGCAACCCGCTTGATGCCACACATCTAAAGCTAAGTGATCTTTATTTCACCCACCTTCGTCAGCGGGTACTGGTATTGCCACCCACCACCCCACTCTGTTACTGGGTTACTTTCTGGTCTCCTGATGCAGCTGCTGCTGCCATCTCCTAACTATGTCACCTTGCCACTCTGTGGTCTCCTCCTGCTGCTGCCATCTCCACACTATGTCACCTTGCCACTCTGTGGTCTCCTCCTGCTGCTGCCATCTCCACACTATGTCACCTTGCCACTCTGTGGTCTCCTCCTGCTGCTGCCGCCATCTCCACACTATATAACCTTGCCACTTTGCCACTCTATGGTATACTCCTGATGCTGCTGCCATATCCACACTCTGTCACCTTGCCACTCTGTGGTCTCCTCCTGCTGCTGCTATCTCCACACTATGTCACCCTGCCACTCAGTGGTCTTCTTCTGCTGCTGCTAACTCCACACTATGTCACCTTGCCACTCTGTGGTCTCCTCCTGCTGCTGCCACCATCTCCACACTATGTCACCTTGCCACTCTGTGGGATCCTGCTGCTGCTACTGCCAACTCCACACTATGTCACCTTGCCACTCTGTGTTATCCTGCTGCTGCTGCCATCTCCACACTATGTCAACTTGCCACTCTGTGGTCTCCTCATGCTGCTACTGGCATCTACACACTATGTAAACTTGCCACTCTGTGGTCTCCTGATGCTGCTGCTGCTACTGCCATCTCCACACTATGTCACCTTGCCACTCTGTGGGATCCTGCTGCTGCTTCTGCCATCTCCACACTATGTCACCTTGCCACTCTGTGTTATCCTGCTGCTGCTGCTGCCATCTCCACACTATGTCACCTTGCCACTCGGTGGCCTCATCATACTATTGCCATCTACAGACTCTGTCATTGTGCCACTCAGTGGCCTTCTCATGATGCTGCTGTTGCATCCCCCACCTCCAGACTCGGGCATTGTGCCACTTGGTGACTTTCTCCTGATGCTGCCACCTCCAGACTCAGTCATTGTGCCAGTCGGTGGCCTCCTCATACTACTGGCATCTCGCGACTCTTTCATTGTGCCACTCGGTGGCCTCCTCATACTGCTTCCACCTCCAGACCCTGTCATTGGGCCACTCTGTGGTCTCCTCATGTTGCTTATACGTCACCACTCCGTCATAGGTCCACTCAGTGGACTTCTCAAGCTGTTCTCACCCTCCCCACTTCATGACCAGTCCACTATTTTGCCTTTTGGCCTGGCTGACATCATCATTTATTTGACCTTTCTTCTGATCTGTCAGAAGGAAGAAAAAATGAGACGCACAACGGATTCTGTCTGTGTAGCAGCTGTAAGGCCTAAATGGTCCCATCAGAATTGGCTTATGATTTGATAGCCAAAAGCAGAAGTGGGTACAGAACACAGAAGACATGGAAATATTCAATTCACGTGTCATCTCTGTTTAAGATCCACTCCTGTTTGTTTGTTTTTTGGCATTAGTAATACTGATGGATTATTGAGCAAATTCTGATTGAATGAAGGTGTATGCTCCACATCCAGGATCCGATTTTTGTGGGTTATTGTTCTGACGGATCAGAGGAAGAGCAAATTAATCAGTGACGTCAACACAAACTTACTGGTGACACCCTCTCCACTCTGGCTGCACACCATTATATATGCAAACAATAGAGCTAAGAAATGGGGGTCATTCTAGATAAAAGTGTTACAATACCGACTATAAATGAGTAATGGAAGCTCTTAGCGCACATACGTGTCGGGCCAACCTACCAAGCGTCAAGGTGGCTTCTGCAGATGGGTCCCTATCACTAAAGATACTGCCTCGCTTTGGACTTACTAAAGCCTCCAATATTCAGGGCTGTGTAGGAACCAGCTGCAAAAGTACTCTGCTCAGAAGTCCCAGGTAGATGGGCGTGTCCAGTCTAAAAGGGGTGCCACCCCCAATATATTGCAAGAAAATTTAGACTTAAACCTTCAGAATCACAGGTGCATATCCATGAAGCAAACATAATTACAAAAAACAACTCATTTATAGTCGGTATTGTACCACTTTTATCTAGAATGACCCCCATTTCTTAGCTCTATTGTTTGCATATATAATGGTGTGCAGCCATTTTGTTTTTTGTAATTATGTTTGCTTCATGGATATGCACCTGTGATTCTGAAGGTTTTAGTCTAAATTTTTTTGCAACCCTCTCTACTCTGTCTGGGGGCCCTACTTGTATAAACGTTTAATAGAACAGGTTCTGTAGACATCTATGTGGAATCAGCTGATGAGAGGGTATAAAAGGAGTGCGCTTCTTCTTGACACTAATATGGACCTGTAAGGCTGAATTTAAGTATACTTTATTATCATTTTAATTAAGTTTTGGTTCAATTTAATATTAAATATTTAATGAATTTACTAATAAAAATTACATGTTGCCTAAGGAGAAAGCATTCCAAGAAAACAATTCCTCTCCACCTGGAGATGAATCCTGTCAAGATTGCTGCAAGTGTGGTATTGGCTGCTCATCGACCAAGATACTTCTGGGGGAAAACTGCCTGGTATGAACAGGCCTCCAGAAGCTAAAGACAATGAGAAGACTAAGCTTCAAGATAGCTTGGAGCCCGGAAGAGTCGCAAAGTTAGTCAAGATTCAAACCAACCAAAGGTCTCTTCGTCCGGTGAAAACATCACTGGTTCCCAGTCATCATGGACATGAAAAGGAGGGCATCCCTTAGTGCACGGACATGGAGAGGGTCTTCAGAATCCCCCTGCACTATACGGACGTCTCATAAATGAACCGCTGCTCCCAACAGCAGCTCCTTGGAAGGTCATGGAGCGTCCGGGTCATCCGGCATCTATTCGCGCCGCTAAAGGATTATTTTGAAAATGTGTATTGTAGCTGGCCAGTTAAGACCTGTCCTAGGTTGCTAGTATAGCTTATATGTGTATACAGATAGACCTGCCAATAGCCTTAATACAGTTCATATGTTTATGTGTTAAAGACAAAAGCAGAGTTATTTACTGTGACATTATGTTTTGGATGTCATATAACTGTTATATGTTGTGTTCACAGAAGCTGAAGCAGAGTTGAGCGTATACCTAGATGTTTGTGTTCGACGGGTTCGGCCGAACTTCACAAAAAAGTTTGAGTTCGGGACCCGAACTTGACCCGAACTTGAACCCCATAGAAGTCAATGGGGACCCGAACTTTTGAGCATTAAAATGTCTCTAAAAATGTAATGGAAACGGCTAGAGGGCTGCAAATGCCAGCAAAATCTGGTTAAGAGCATGGCAAGTGCGAATGTGGATAGTGAAATTAATTAAAATAACATAAAATACGTAAAAATAAAAATATTAATCTTGATTTAGGAGTCCATATAGAGTAGGAGTTTGAGAAGGCAGTGGATGTGGCAGTGTAGGTGGAAGTGTCGGTGGAGGAGGAGGTAGCCTACACTGTTTTTTTGTTTTAATTTTATTTTTATTTTTTTAATTAGGGTACACCCCAAAACATTGGGAAATATAACCTGTGATAACCCCCTCCAGCCATGCTAAACAAACGTTCAGACAATACACTGTCTGCAGGGCAGGCCAGCACCTCAAAGGCGTAAAGGGCAATCTCAGGCCATGTGCCCAATTTGGAGACCCAGACATTGAAGGGGGCAGACCTGTGATTCGTGTAGGCGTGTGCACACATACTGCTCCACCATGTTGCTGACATGCTGCCTCCTGCTAAGACGTTCCATATCAGCTGGTGGTGCTAGTTGTTGTGGCGTGCTGACAAAGCTTTTCCACATTTCAGCCATGTTAACTCTGCCTTCTGAGGTGCTGGTCGTGCCCCAGCTGCATTAGCGACCTCTTCCTCCTCCTCTGCCTTTGCGCTGTGCTTCCACTGTGCCCCCGCTGTCATGTGGGAATGCCACCAGCAGCATGTCTACCAGCGTGCGCTTGTACTCGCGCATCTTACGATCATGCTCCAGTGATGGAATTAAGGATGGTATGTTGTCCTTGTAACAGGTATAAGGCAGCGTGACCACCCAGTTATCCGCACAAGTTAGAATGTGGGCAACTCGGCAGTCGTTGCGGAGACACTGCAGAATGTAATCGCTCATGTGTGCCAACCTGACCAGAGGCAACGACAAGCTGTCCTCTGTGGGAGGTGTATCGTCTGTGTCCTCTGTATCCCCCCCAGCCATGCACCAGTGATGGCCATGAGCTGGTTTGGGTGCCACCCTGCTGTGAACACGGTTCCTTCTCCTCCTCATCCTCCAGCTCATCATCCTCCAGAACTGTGCCCTGGCTGGACAATTGTGTACCTGGTGTTTGTGGGTGCAGGAACCCACTCTCGGAGCCACTTGTGAATGACTGTCCGGAAACCCTATGAAAT
The DNA here is from genome assembly GCF_014858855.1 of Bufo gargarizans. Classification (NCBI taxonomy): domain Eukaryota; kingdom Metazoa; phylum Chordata; class Amphibia; order Anura; family Bufonidae; genus Bufo; species Bufo gargarizans. The sequence continues at coordinate 554,279,973 of NC_058080.1, read as the reverse complement.
TATCCCTCTCCCGCCTCCTCCTCCTGTGCCACATCCTCTTCCATCAACGCCAGAAGTGTTTTTTCAAGGAGGCATAGAAGTGGGATAGTAACGCTGAGAACAGCGTTATCGGCACTGGCCATGTTGGTGGAATACTCACAACAAGGAACACAGGTCTCGCATGGCGGCCCAGTCATTGGTGGTGAAGTGGTGCTGTTCCGCAGAGCAACTCACCCCTGCGTGCTGCAGCTGGAACTCCACTATAGCCTGCTGCTGCTTGCACAGTCTGGCCAGTATGTGCAAGGTAGAGTTCCACCTTGTGGGCACGTCGCATATGAGGCGGTGAGCGGGAAGGCCGAAGTTATGCTGCAGCGCTGACAGGCGAGCAGCAGCAGGGTGAGAACGCTGAAAGCGCGCACAGACGGCCCGCACTTTATGCAGCAGCTCTCACATATCGGGGCAATTTTTAAGGAACCTCTGCACCACCAAATTCAGCATATGCACCAGGCAAGGTATGTGCGTCAAACCAGATTGCTACGAGATTTTGCCCATTATCGCACACCACAAACCCCACACCACGCAGGATCTGTGGACAGGCCTTAAATAACAGACCGATGAGTGGTTGCTGCCAGTGAGCCTCAAGCCCGGCCTGGGATTGAGGCTCACTGGCACCAACCACTCATCGGTCTGTTATTCAAGGCCCGTCCACAGCTCCTGTGCTGTGTGGGGTTTGTCCCCCAAACAGATTAAAACTGCCTGATGTTGTTTACCCCTGGCTGTGTTGAAGTTGGTGGTGAAGGTGTTAAGCTGACTGGATGAGGAGACGGTAGAGGATGAGGAAGCGGAGTAGGAGGAGGAAGCAACAGGAGGCAAGCTGAAGCGCCCTGCAATCCTCGGTGGTGGAAGGACATGCGCCAAAATGCTATCGGGCTCAGGCCCAGCCGCCATTGCATTTACCCAGTGTGCTGTTATGGAGATATAACGTCCCTGACCGTGCTTACTGGTCCACGTATCCTTAGTTAGGTGGACCTTGCCACAGATGGCGTTGTACAGTGCACACCTGATTTTGTCCCCCACTTGGTTGTGCAGGGAAGGGATGGCACGCCTGGAAAAGTAGTGGCGGCTGGTCACGACATACTGTGGGACATCCACCTCCATAAGACTTTTAAAACTCTGCGTCTGCACCAGACAGACAGTCATTTTGAAATGCTGGCATTCAGGGCCAGGGATCGCGGGTGAGTAGGGGGGTACTTCCTCTTCCGCTCCAGTGTTTGGGAGATGGAGAGCTGAACGCTTCCGTGGGACATTGTGGAGATGCTTGGTGACCCAGATGGTGGTGTTGCTGGCAGATCCTCTGTTTGCGGGGTGGCAAGTGGCACTGTCACTCCAGAGGTGGATGAAGAATCCGAGACTGCAGCAAAAGAGGGGGCAGGAGGAGCCAGAGACCTTTCTTGGTTTTTGAGGTGTCTACTCCACTGCAGCTTGTGCTTTCCACTTAGATGCCTGGTCATGCAGGTTGTGCTCAGGTTGAGAACGTTTATGCCTCACTTCAGTTTCTGATTGCACAGCGTGCAAACCACTCGTGTCTTGTCATCAGCACATTGTCTTAAGAACTGCCACACCGGGGAACTCCTTGGAGCTGGCTTTGGTGTGCTCGGTCCCTTGGTGCAGTGGGCAGTAGCAGACGTACTGTCTAGGGGACGGCCGCTCCACTTTTGCACCCTGCTCCCTCTTCTGCTGTGCTGGTGGCTCTGTGCGACCAGCGCCTCTGCCTCCGAACTACAAAGGTCAATCACATGACCTTGATTCCATGTGGTGTCGAGGACCTCATCATCCTCCACATCATCTTCCACCCAGTCTTTACCCCTGCCCTCCTTGTCGGTCTGCACACTGCAGAAAGCCACAGCAGTTGGCACCTGTGTTTCGTCATCATCCGAGACGTGCTGCGGTGGTCCTCCTATGTATTCATCCTGAAACATAAGTGGTTGGGCATCGGTGCACTCAATCTCTTCCACTTCTGGGGCAGGGCTAGGTGGATGGCTCTACGAATGGTGAGGCCAGAACAAGTACAGGCGATAGTAGAATTGGTTGCTGACCTTTCCTCCAGTTCCTTTACATTTTCTCAGACCCAGTCTCCTGCTGAAAGATCAGAGTTGTCACCTGCAGCCAATGTCCATCAGTCTTTCACCTCACCACCTTGCAAATCAGCCAAGCAGTCTGAGCCCCAAGTCATGCAGCAGAGTCATCAAAAAGCAGAAGAGACTGCTGCATGACTTGGGGCTCAGACTGCTTGGCTGATTTGCAAGGTGGTGAGGTGAAAGACTGATGGACATTGGCTGCAGGTGACAACTCTGATCTTTCAGCAGGAGACTGGGTCTGAGAAAATGTGAAGGAACTGGAGGCAAGGTCAGCAACCCAAACTACTATCGCCTGTACTTGTTCTGGCCTCACCATTCGTAGAGCTGCATTAGGCCCAACCATATAACGCTGAAGGTTCTGTCGTCTACTCGCACCTGAGGAAGGTGTTTCACTTGTGCATGTAGCTGGCACAGATCGACCACGTCCTTTCACTGCAACAAGAGCTCCACCAGCAGCACCACGACTGGGGCCACGTCCCTTATTTGACTCTCTCCTAATATTTCTCAAATTTAGGATCTTGCCCAAAATGGGTGTTTTTTTTATAACAGAATAGAATACCAGTATCTAATGCATGTATCTCACACTGACAGATGCAGCAAAGGCTGCACATTTCGTTTTTTGGCCAAAATGGGTGTTTTTTTTTTAACCCAGAATATTATTGCTGTATTTCAAGCTTGTATCTCACACTGACAGATGCAGCCAAGGCCGCAAATTAAGTTTTTTTTGCCCAAAATGGGTGTTTTTTTTTATAACAGAATAGAACACCAGTATCTAACACGTGTATCTCACACTGACAGATGAAGCAAAGGCTGCAAATTTAGTTTTTTGCCCAAAATGGGTGTTTAAAAAAACAGCTATTTCCTGGCTGCGGAATGCCTGTATAGTAGTGTTAAACGCTGTGCCTTGCAGTAACACGCATAGGGAGTCTGTTGTGGTAGTGAAACAATACTGTGAGTCCGTATGACACGCACATGACAGGAGTAGCTCTTAGAATCACTGCACACTTCACTTACAGTTACAGGGCCAAAACTGACCAAATAACTCAAGTGTTAACTCAGCCTTACAGGTCGATGTTAGCGCCAGGTATAAAGGACCGTTCAGAGGCCCAAGATCCTACTGTAGCATGAAAGAGCGCACTCCTTTTACACCGTCAGCTGATTCCACATAGATGTCTACAGAACCTGCTTTATTAAACGCTTATACAAGTAGAGCCCCCCTGAAAGAGTGGAGAGGGTGTCAGCAGTAAGTTTGTGTTAACGTCACTGATTTATTTTTCACTTCCACTGATCTGTCAGAACAATAACCCCGCAAAAAACAGATTCTGTCTGTTGAGCATCCACCTTCACTCGGTCAGCATTTGGTCAGTAATCCATCAGTATTGCAAAAGCCCCCAAAAAAAGGAGTGGATCCAAAACAGAGATGACACATGAATGAAACATTTGCATGTCTTCTGTGTTTTGTGCCCACTCCTGCTTTTGGCTACCAAATCATAAGCCAATTCTGATGGGACCATACAGGCCTTACAGCTGCTACACAGACAAGATCCATTGTGTGTCTCATTTTTCCTTCCTTCTAACAGATCAAAAGAAGGGTCAAATAAATGATTATGTCAGCCAGGCCAAAAAGGCAAAATAATGGCCCAGTCATGGAGTGGGGAGGGTGGGAGAACAACTTAAGAAGTCCACAGAGTGTCCCACTGACATAGTGTTGAGGTAGCAGCAGTATGAGGAGACCACAGAGTGGCCCAGTCAAATAGTGGGGAGGTCGCAGCAGCAGCAGCATGAGGAGACCACAGAGTGGCCTATTTACATAGTGTTTAGGTGGCAGCAACATGAGGAAGCCACAGAGTGGCATAGTAACAAAGTGTTCAGTTAACAGCAGCATGAGGAGGCCACAGACTGGCAAGGTGACATAGTGTGGAGGTGGCAGCAGCAGCAGCATGAGGAGGCCACAGAGTGGCCCAGTGACATCGTGTTGAGTTAGCAGCAGCATGAGGAGACCACAGAGTGGCAAGGTGACATAGCGTGGAGGTGGCAGCAGCATGAGGAGGTCACAGAGTGGCCCAGTGACATAGTGGGATGTGGCAGCAGCATATGGAGGTCACAGAGTGGCCTAGTGACATAGTATTGAGTTAGCAGTGTCATGAGGAGGCCACAGACTGGCAAGGTGACATAGTGTGGAGGTGGCAGCAGCAGCACGAGAAGGCCACAAAGTGGTCCAGTGACATAGTGTTGAGTTAGCATCATGAGGAGGTCACAGAGTGGCCTAGTGACATAGTATTGAGTTAGCAGTGTCATGAGGAGGCCACAGACTGGCAAGGTGACATAGTGTGGAGGTGGCAGCAGCAGCACGAGAAGGCCACAAAGTGGTCCAGTGACATAGTGTTGAGTTAGCATCATGAGGAGGCCACAGAGTGGCCTAGTGATATCGTATTGAGTTAGCAGCAGCATGAGGAGACCACCCAGTGACATAGTGTTGAGTTAGCATCATGAGGAGGCCACAGAGTGGCCTATTGATATCGTATTGAGTTAGCAGCAGCATGAGGAGACCACAGAGTGGCAAGGTGACATAGTGTGGATATGGCAGCAGCAGTAGCATGAGGAGGCCACAGACTGGCAAGGTGACATAGTGTGGAGGTGGCAGCAGCATGAGGAGGCCACAGAGTGGCCCAGTGACATAGTGTTGAGTTAACAGCAGCATGAGAAGACAACAGAGTCGCCCAGTATTATACTGTTGATTTAGCAGCAGCATTAGGAGACCACAGAGTGGTAAAATGACAGAGTGTGGAGGTGGCAGCAGCATGAAGAGACCACAGAGTGGCACAATAATAGATTGTGGAGGTGGCAGCAGCAGCATGAGGAGACCTGAGTGGTGAGGTGGCAGCAGCATGAGGAGACCACAGAGTGACCCAGTGACAGAGTGAGGAGGTGGGTGGCAATAACAGTACCCGCTGATGATGGTGGATGTAAAAGGGAGCACTTGGCATCAGATGTGAGAAGAAACTGTTCTCTTTTGTCAAGGTTTGGGTGAGGCAGCATGGATGATCTAATCTGATGCATCAGGCATTGGTGGGTGGAAATCCTGGCTGATCCACGCCTGAGTCATCTAGATAACGTACAGTCTATTCACATTTTGGGCGGACAGGCGAGTTCTTCTTGGGGGTAACTATAGACGCACTAGACACCAGCTCTAATGCCACACTAATGGCCGGGCAGGACAAATTTTCCAGGGCAAAATCGGCCAGTTGCAGCCACAAATCCACTTTGGCTGCCCAGTAGTCCAGGGGATCTTCAATCTGGGGTGGCAGGGTGCTGTTCAAGTATGCCACCATCTGCTGGTTTATGTTCTGCTCCAGGTCTAGTTGCTGCTGCTGGTCAAAAGTTTCTTCACTAGGCGGGTTAAAAAAGCTGCTCAGCATTGACTCTAGACTCAAGCTGCTGCTGATCGAGCTGGTACTGCCCCTCTCCCCCACCCCACCACAGCAGCCATGGCAGTGGAAGGAGTGGAAGGAGAACGCAGAGAGCCCCCCAGTCAGACCTGCGAGAGGATGGACGATGGAGCAGAGAGGCAAACTTTGCATATCAGCCTATGTTGGGGGATGCCGTTCTGCCACTGCAGCTTAACGAGGGTGTGCTTGATGGTGTATGGGTGGCATAAGTGCATACAAAGTTTCCTGGCCATTTTTAGGATGTCTTGCAGATGGATGGAAGATTTCAGGAACTGCTTGACAACCAGATTGAACATGGCTCAGCCCTCCTTGATGCAGCGCTGACACCACGTTCTTCCCTTTGTCGGTCACCCTGGTTCCGATCTTGAGTTATCACAGAGAAAGCCAGGATTCCATTTCTTGATGCCTCACATGGAGCAGTTCCTCCCCTGTGTGACTCGGTTCGCCAAGGCAAATGAGGTGTAGAACAGCATGACACCGCCGTGTCCTGCACATGTGGTATGCTGGAGGAGCACTGTGAATTCTCCCTGCAGTGGAGGCTGAGGATACGGTGGTGCATGAGGAGGCAGAGGTGGACATTGTCGCAGGACTAACGGCGTCAGAACGTGGAGGCGGAAGCGGTGTCACCTGGCCAAGTTGCTGGTTTGGCTGGGCAGGAACCACATTTACCCAGTGGGCCGTAAAGGACATATATTGTCCTTGACCATAGTTACAGCTCCACAGATCGGCACTGCCATGGACTTTGGTAGACACCAATCGACTCAAGGACTGGCCCACCTTCTGTTCTACATATTTGTGCAGTGCTGGTACTGCCTTTTTGGCAAAGAAATAACGGCTTGGGACTCTCCACCTCGGCTCAGTATGAGCCATCAGTTCTCTGAAAGGTGTAGAGTCCACCACTTGGAAAGGGGGGACTGCAGCATCAGTAACTTAGTCAGGAGCACGTTCAGCTTCTGCACCGTTGGATGAGTGCACGCATACTGTTGTCTCTTGGCAATCGCTTCGGTAATCAATTGCGGAAGGAATGACTGACGAGGAGTGGGAGGTTGAGGAGTAGGAGCATTAGGACTTGATGGGAGGGAAAGACAGCTCCCTTCAACTGAGGTGGTGGAGCCTTAAATGCCTGAAATCAGGTGCGTGCCACTGGGGGATGCAGCGGCTGGACAACCACATTAGAGCCACGGTTCTCCCAGGTCACTTTATGGTGACGCTGCATATGTTGACGCAGGGCCGTGGTGCCAACATTGGCACCCTGGCGACACTGCACCTTCTGCCCACAGATTCGGCAACTGGCCATGTTCACCCCCTCCGACGGCTTAACAAAAAAACTGCCAAGTAGGTGATTTTACCCCCAACACTCCGCACTGCCTTCGTGAACCCCTGCACCACTACTAGGTAGGCTCCTGCTAAGTGCGTGATCTACCCCAGGCACGTTTAGTTCCTGACTTCCCACTGCGGCCACCCTGCTGACTCCACTACCGCCTCACGCGCAAGCTGCCACCCTCTTCTCCCGATGATGAAGCCCCTTCATCACCCAGCTCCCAATTGCTACATCATCATTAAATACTGTCTGCACATCACTGATTTTCCCCTAAACGGTCTCTGAGCCAGAGCCTGACCGCTCACAACACCAGTTCCCTCGCCACTCTCCTCATTACTACTTGCCCGCCTATCGGAGAAAGCGGATGTCTCCTCCAGATCTTGGCTGGACAGTAGCTGCTGACTTTCCTCTAGTAGCTTGTCCTCGCTGTATAGTGGAGCTGAGCATACAGCATATAATACTTCTTTGGCTGAGGGAACAGAAAAGGGCAGAGGCAGGTTGAGGACAGATGAGGGCACAGGACCTGCTCCCGGGCCATGACAACTAAGGGTTGTGTCTGACGAACCCACCAACTCTTGGCTGGGGGTGTCTGATGTCACTTGGGACGAAGTGGATGACTGAGCCAACCATTCAAGAACCGCTGGGTTGCTGGTCAAGACACGACCGCTAGATGACACCGGGAGCTCAGGTCTCTCGAAGTGACCCCTGCTATCATGTCCCCTTGCTCTGCTGCGACCTGTGCCTGCGCCAGAAAAATGTAGGCCTCTGCCCCTCCCCTGTGCAGTGCCTGTCACTTCTCTGTCTGACATACTGTTAGATCAAATAAATAAATAAAAAAGAAAGAAAATTAATACACCCCAAAAAAGGCTGTAATTTTCTCACTTCACCACACAACGGCTAAGAAGCCCTTTTTTCCACACTAATACATGCCAAAAAAGGCTTTAAAACATATAACTGCACCGCTGAAAGGCAAAAAAGCCCTTAATTTTTTCCACTAATACACGCCAGAAAAGGCTTTACAATATATGTAAAGCTGAACATCAAATATTACTTTTTTTTCCCACTAATACACTCCAAAAAAGGCTGTAATTTTCTCACTTCACCACACAACGGCTAAGTCCCTTTTTTCCCACTAATACACCCCAAAAAGGCTTTAGAACATATAACTGCACCGCAGAACGACAAATAAGCCCTTATTTTTTTTCCCACTAATACACGCCAAAAAAGGCTTTAGAACATATAACTGCACCGCACAAAGGCTAATAAGACGTAAAAATATTTCCTAGTAATACGCCCTGTTAATGGCTGTATCACACCCCAATAACAAGCAAGGTTTGCTGGCATTAGAACGGTATCATCTATTGCAAACCTGAAAGCAGCAGTATAATGGCAATTTGGATCCCCAGTCAGTGCAAGGTGTAATAGGATTGCTCCTATTACCCAGGCTGTAAACTCCCTTATTGCACCCTGTTCTGCTGAAATACTGTGGAATGATTCCTCCTTATCCTTTCCCTGAACTTCTATTCAGCAAAGAGAAAAGTTTTAAAGTCTTTCCTAGCACTGTCCCTAGTGCCTGCTGACGTCTCTCCCTGCACTAAGTACACTGGAAAATGGAAGAATCCAAGATGGCTATTTATAAGGCTGGGACATCACAGGACTGGCTGGCTGCTGATTGGCTGCATGTATGGCATTGTGGGTGATCCCCCATTCCCAGAGCTCTTTGCTCCATGTCCTAACATGTGCATTGGCCATTTTAGTAAAAAATTTGATTCGTTACCACGAAACGTGAGGAAATTCGATTCGTGCAAATCAAATTTTTCCTGAAATTCGGATTTAATTCCACTTCGTTAGCTTCGATTCGCTCATCTCTAATGTATAGCATCACAAAAGATGGCCTTATATAGCCATCAAACGTAAAATAAAACATTATTAATTAAGGCCACTTTCACACTCACGTTTGGTGCGGATCCGCCATGGATCTGCACAGACGGATCTGCACCGATAATACAACTGCATGCATCCGTTCAGAACGGATCCGTTTGTATTATCTTTAACATTGCCCAAACGGATCCGTCTTGAGCACTATTGAAAGTCAATGGGGGACAGATCCGTTTTCTATTGTGCCATATTGTGTCAGTGAAAACGGATCCATCCCCATTGACTTACATTGTGTGTCAGGATTTGCCTCCCCATCGTCAGTCGGACACCAAACCGCTGCAAGCAGCGTTTTGTGTCCGCCTGCAGAGCGGAATGGAGGCGGAACGGAGGCAAACTGATGTGTTCTGAACAGATCCTTATCCATTCAGAATGCATAAGGGCAAAAGTGATCTGATTTGGAGCACTTGTGGGAGCCCTGAACGGATCTCAAAAACGGAAACCAAAACGCCAGTGTGAAAGTAGCCTTAGACTTCTTATAACAAAAGGAACATCTTGGGCAGTTATTTTCTGGAAGGGATATAAGTATGCTAATATTGGCACTCAGCGTAATTTACATTCAGAAGACGCAAAATGCAATTTTGAAGGCTAAAAAAAAGGTTTTGTTATGGCTGAAGACAGATCCTTTCTTCTCATTATTTTCAAATACATTAAAAATATCTCATCATTTCACTGAGCTGGACACAATCCCCCAGTAACACGGTGCAATAGTAAAACTTAACTGTCCTACCTGTGGTTAATTAACCTCTGGGCTTCTCTCGGCTCACGGGAAGGTGTATGCTTGCAGATGGTTCATAAAATGCCATTAATGACTCATGAAAAAGATGAAAGGCTAGATAAAAGACCCAGCATGTGTTAGATTTAGAAATAGAATTGTTTTCAGGGGTTTCTGAAGCTCTTAAAGAAAAAAGGTTATAAGCCAAAGCCGTGGTTAATTTATTAGCACTGTTTGGGATAGCAGGACATTTTACAATACGTATCTGAGGTCATAGGTCCTTTCTCCTAAACTACAGGTCATATATGTGAGTATATATAGATATCTATATAAAAGCATTCAAAATTATTGGTTATTTATTGATCCAGGTCCCCAAGGTCAGCAAATCAAATCTAGCCTAAGTGGCAAGAAACTCAGAATCAATACCATTTGTTAAATTAAATAACTGTATTCTATCTCTCAGGGGCCGTTTCGGTATAGATTAGGGTATGTGCACTTCATCTTGGCCTGAGAGAAAAGGCTTTTAATGCACAGGCTATAACTCAGACTGTTTCCTGCTGATGTACATTCATTGTCTCTTGTGAGATTGACAGATCTTAATGTGTCTTATTAATGAACAAGATGGAACATGGAGAATACAGACAGATCACAACCCTTCTGAAGGCCAAGCATTTTAAATATGAAAATCTTTATATGTCTAGATCCTGTGTGACGTTGGCTAGATTAGAGTGAAGAATATAAGGAATCTCCTGGCAGGGGCGTAGCTATAGGGGGTACAGAGGTAGCAGTCGCTACCGGGCCCAGGAGCCTGAGGGGGCCCAAAGACCCTTGTGCTGCATAAGAAGACACACAAAGCACTGAGGGAAGGGGGGCCCAAGCCTAACTCTTGCACCAGGGCCCATGAGCGTTTAGCTACGCCCCTGTCTCCTGGTCTACATGTCCTGGGGGTGCTACAATATTGTATACAGTTATTGGTTTATATTGTTATTTATTGTGTTGTATTTTGCATGTTATGGCGGTTTGTACCAGTAAGTATGCGGATAGCAATGGTTGGCAAAGGGCTAACCACCCTGTTCCTCTCCTCTTGGTAGGAGTGGGCTGGTCCTGCTTCCTGCCTGGAGGGGAAGTTCCTATGTAACCACAGAGGGATGAGGAAGCACACTACAGAGCTCCTGCTTCAAAGAGAGGTACTCCACGGAGATTGTGCCTCAAGTAAATCATTGAGAAGTCAGAAAACAGAGTGAACAGCTTCAACAAGCATTAAAGACGCTGCTAACTCAACACCCAGACTACTACTAGGCCAGTAAAACACAAGAACTAAACTGCAGCCATCCAACCTGTCTCCATATTTCTTACTGGCGCCAAAAAACTGCACAATCAGCTGCTATTGAAGGTAGAACATTTCTAATATCCAGCTCACCCATATCTGTTCTTATGAATAACCACTTCCCATCTGGGCCATTTGCCCCCTTCCTGACCAGGCCTAATTTTGCAAAACTGACATATCTCACTTTATGTGGTAATAACTTTGGAACGCCTTTATTTATCCAAGTCATTCAGAGATTGTTTTCTTGTGACACATTGTACTTCATGATAGTCATAAATTTGAGTAAAAATATTTCACCTTTATTTATGAAAAAATCCCAAATTTACCCAAACATTTTAAAAATTCACAATTTTCAAAATATCAATTTCTCTGCTTTTAAAACAGAAAGTGATACCTCATAAAATATTTATTACTTAACATTCCCCATATGTCTACTTTATGTTGGCATCATTTTGGAAATGTCATTTTATATTTTTAGGACGCTAGAAGGCTTAGAAGTTTAGAAGCAATTCTTAAAATTTTTAAGAAAATTGCCAAAACCCACTTTTTAAGGACCAGTTCAGGTCTGAAGTCACTTTGTGGGGCCTACATAGTGGATACCCCCATAAATGACCCCATTGTAGAAACTACACCCCTCAAGGTATTCAAAACCGATTTTACAAACTTTGTTAACCCTTTAGGCATTCCACAAGAATTAAAGAAAAATTTCACTTTTTTGGCAGATTTTCCATTTTAATCAAATTTTTTCTTTAACACATCGATGGTTAACAGCCAAACAAAACTCAATATTTATTACCCAGATTCAGCGGTTTACAGAAACACCCCACATGTGGTCATAAACTGCTGTATGGGCACATGGCAGGGCACAGAAGAAAAGGAACTCTACATGTTTTTTAGATGCCATGTCCCATTTGAAGCCCCCTGATGCACCCTTACAGTAGAAACTCCCAAGAAGTGACCCCATTTTGGAAACTAGGGGATAAGGTGCCAGTTTTATTAGTACTATTTTTGGGTACATATGATTTTTTGATCATTCATTATAACACTTTATGGGGCAAGGTGACCAAAAAAATTGGTTGTTTTAGCACAGTTTCTATTTTTTTTTTTTTTACGGTGTTCACCTGAGGGGTTAGCTCATGTGATATTTTTATAGAGCTGTTTTTTATGGACGCGGCAATACCTAATATGTATACTTTTTTTTATTTGTTTCACTTTAACACAATAATAGCATTTTTGAAACCAAAAAAATGATATTTTAGTGTCTCCATGTTCTAAGAGCTATAGTTTTTTTTATTTTTTGAGAGATTTTCTTATGTAGGGACTCATTTTTTGCGGGATGAGGTGACGGTTTTATTGGTACCATTTTGTGGGACATACGCGTTTTTGATCACTTGGTGTTGCACCTTTTGTGATGTAAGGTGACAAAAGATGCTTGTTTTGACACAGATTTTTTTTTTTTTTTTTTTTTTTTTTTTTTACGGTGTTCACCCGAGGGGTTAGGTCATGTGATATTTTTATAGAGCTGGTTTTTACGGACGCGGCAATACCAAATATGTCTATTTTATTTAATTTTTTCTATTTTTAACTTTTTTTTATTCCTTACTTATTTTTTATTTTACACTTTTCGTCCCCCATAAGGTCATACAAGACCTCTGGGGGACATTTACTTCACTTTTTCTTTTTTTTTTTTCACTGTTGATTTCTCCTGTAACTGGGGCTGACATAGTAGCCCCAGTTACAGGAGAAATGCACCCCCCAGAGAGGCTGTACAGCGCAATACAGCGCTGTACAGCCTCAATGCAGGGCTGATCGAGGTCTGTGAAAGACCTCACACAGCTCCTGCACTCTCCGGTGAGCGCTGTGTATGCAGCGATCCAGAAGGCAGGGACACCTGGGCACTGTCCCTGCCTTCTCTCTGGGTTGCCCTGCTGTCACTGACAGCGGGCAAACCGATCAGCAACTGCACGATTAGCGTGCAGCTGCAGTTTCTGAACGGACGTTTTAAAACGTCCATTCAGAAATAGAGATCCACCCATAGGACGTTTATATCCTATGGGCGGACGGAAAGTGGTTAAGAACAGAAGTGTTTGAAACGCTTAAATCGGGGGAAGAGCGGGAGAAGGTGCCACTGTACTTGTACATTTTATATTTGGGGAAATAAAGACCGGGACCGAAAAACTTTCACAACTGGTGCTGGATCCTTTTCTTTCTACACATGGCTATTGAAGGTATTTGAAGTTCTACATTGAACTCAATAAAATAGACTGATATTTCTTTAAGGCCTTTTGCACACGAACATTTTTTTTTCCATTTACGTTCCGTATACAGACCATATACGGAACCATTCATTTCAATCGATCCGCCCAAAAAAATATCCCTTACAGTTCAATTTTTCCATTTTTCCGTTCCGTTCAAAGATAGAACATGTCCTATTATTGTCCGCATAACAGACAAGGATAGGACTGTTCTATCAGGGGCCAACTGTTCTGTTACACAAAAAACGAAATGCACACGGACGTCATCCGTATTTTTTGCGGACCGCAAAATACTGAAAAAGCCATACGGTCTGGTGCAAGAGGCCTAATTCTGGCCTCATTCTTCTTATTCTATATTTATACTGCAGCGATCCGCAGGATGCAACACCGCAACACAACCCTTCATCAGGGCCACTACCACTTATATTCCGTGCACCGGCTTCTCCAGATCTCGCTGCATGGATTTTTAAAGGAATTTACCAGACATATTGTAAAAGTCTACCCATGGTTAAAAATTATAAAATAAATCAATACTCGCCTTATTGATCACTTGTTGCTCTTGTTCCAACTCGTCATGACCCCTTGCCAGACTCTGCTTCCTGCTTCCTCTAGTCATGCAGGCAATTCCCACTCAGCCAGTCACTAGCCACAGCAGTTACCCGCCTCTGTCAGTCATTTCTTGTGTGTGGAAAGAAAACAGGAATCAGAGACTGGCCGTTTTCACACCGTCAGTGTTTGGTCAGTGTTTGATCAGTGTTTTTGACCTGTGATTGAGATGCAAAACCAGGTGAGGTCAAAAACTAAGTACATGTGCAAATCTTTCAATTATAAGTTATTTCTCTATAGGCTTCTGGTTTGGGCTCAAAATCACTGATGGAAATCACTGACCGAACGCTGATGGTGGGAAATCGGCCGCTGGCAGAGTGTTGTGAAGCACCTGAATGGGGGCGGTGGGGGATCAGCAAAGTATTGATTTATGTTATTATTATTCACTATGGAAAGCCTTTTTAAATGTCTTTATTTATTTTCCGCACTTTTATAGCGTTACTATATTCCTCAGCACTTTACAGACATTAGCATCAAGCTGTCCCCAATGGGGCTCACAAACTAAGTTCCCTATCAGTATATATATATATATATATATATATATATATATATATCCAGACAATCCCTTTAATATATGCAAGGATGTATGGACTATGCTGCAGGAAGATTCCCATCAACAATCACTCAGTGTATTGAGTTAATGCTCAGTGCTGTAATAATAAGCCACTGTGAAGCCACAGGCTCAGGAGCTGGACCCATGTATTATACAGCTAGCACCCTGCACTCACTGATCGGATCAGATATAACTCAGATCCCAACAGTTTAACCCCTCACATGCCAGCACCTGAGAGGGCGAAAGCTACCTATGTCCTCTCATTGACACCCCACAAACACATCTATGGGGTCCTAAGTAACAACCTAATCTAATAAACTATTGTGGTGAATGCTGTGAATACCAAAAGCTTTAAAACATGACAAGGATTATATCAATTTGGTATCTCCATAATCGTACTGGCCCACAGAATAAAATGAACGCAATTTTTACCACACATACAAATGAACGGACGCTGTAAAAGCAAAATCCTAAAGACTATGGTGAAATTATTTTTTCACACCATTATGCCAAAAAGTTATAAAGTACATAGGAGGCACCCTGAAATGGTGTCATTTAAACATGCAAATCGTCCCACATAAAACACGCACTCATGTAGCAATGTCAATGGAAAAATAAAAACATTATGGCCCTGATTTATCATTTCTTCACTGCAGAATTCTGGCTTCAAAAAGTCACAAAATAAGTTTTTGGGTGATTTTGTTTTGCACTTTTACATCACTCACTCCAGTTTTGTAATGTGGGTGGAAAAGTAGGTGTGGTTAGCTATGTTAATGAATTTCACTCCATATTTATAATTGAGACTTCTCTAAAAAGTCGCAAAAAAAAAAAAAAAACACAATCTCACTCCAGTAGGAGTAGGAAAACTGAAGTAGCTTTTTTAGACAAAAGTGTTAGGTTTAAGGATGAGCCAAATTTATCAAACAACCTGTGACATTTCATAAATGTAGCAAAAGGTAAGCCAATGCATACTCAAGCAAAACTGACATCAAATATTCCCCTCATGATAAATTCCCCCCTATGGCTTTTGCAAGGTGGAGATCAAAAAAGGCAAAAAATCACCTTAAAGGAGTTGTCTCACATTTATCATGTAAAGAAAGTTAATACAAGGCTCTTACTAATGTATTGTGATTGTCTATATTGCCTCCTCATTCATTTTTCTATTGCATTATACACTTCCCGTATCCAGGGGTTATAACAACCCTGCACACTATAGGAAAACATGCCAGCCTGCAAAGGAGGCAATATGGACAATAACAATACATTAGTACATGTCTTGTATAAATGCCCATTGCTGAAGTGAGAGAACCCTTTTGAGTATCAAACTAGACTGCCTCCTTAAGGGGCTCATGGATTAGTGTCAGAAGCAGGAACTAAGCTGCAGGTCACCAAAAGATCAATTTGATTGAGACAGGACAGAAGAACAGATGAAAGTGTAGTCAAGAATGGAAGTAACGGTCAGAGCCAGGGGTAGAACAATAGGCACCAAACAAACAATCCAAGGTGCGAGGCAAAGGAAATATCCAGGAACAAGGCCAAGGTCAGAATCACAGAAGTCAAACAAGGAACAATAGAACAAGGAATGAGAGGACAGGAATAAACAAGGAAGGACGATTCCACTTTAATTAGGCCTGAATTCATCATCGGGGGCCAGATGCCCTAGCAACCTGCTAGGTGGGATTATTATCCTGCATCTGTGGGATCCAGAGCAGTAAGAACATCCAATTGCTTAACAAATGGAGTAGTCCGTTGGCAGGAGCTGCTCATGGAGTACTGGTGCTAAACCCGGACAAGGTGAGTAGCCTCTATAGAATGCGATAGTGCTGTTATAATGAAGACAAATACAGTACATCAGCTTGGAAGGCCAAAGTCTTTACAACTGCAGTATGCCTGTACTGGGACATTATAATGCTTGCCTTTGACATCTTTATATGCTTTTTTTTACCCTATTTTGCATGTGGAGACCTGTTTTGTGTGCATTCATCCTCATATGCTATGATACATACTTACCAATGTTTATGTTGGCAAATTCAGGGTAGTTGGTTCAGTTGGTTCAGTTAAACCTTGTAGGAGAAGTAAGACGGGCTGATTGTCCTGTGTATTACACTTACGTGCTGCCATAGTATTACTTATTATGCATATGTTTAGTCCAACATCAGACATGAACGATTTAGGAGGGCCCAAGTCATCAGTTCTTAGTCATTTAAATTCACTACTGAATTCCGTGGTATGAAAAAAGCTGCAACAAGTCATTTTCCGCTCACATTTGTCACGCTGATATGGTGTAATAAATCTGGGCAGGCAGGAGCCACATACATAGAGAAAAGCACAATATACACTTTACGCCACCACAGATGTATTCCTCCCGGTAATTCCAGATTGTAGGTTGATATTTACTTACCTTAAATTAAAAAAAGGAAAAAAAATAAAAAAAACACTAAACACAACAAAATGTAATGTTGCCCTAAACATGGAATGGCAAATAGAAACCATCAAGAATTTCCATTTTTATTAAACTAGCAAATGGACATGGAAGCTGAGTTATATTATAGTCTGCAGTTACATTCTGAAAATTGTATCCCGCAGGCCACAGGGAGCCAGCTTGTTGGCTGGACCCTGTTTAACTATTCAGTTGCTTCAATAAGTTTGGTTTATGCAAATACCATTGTTAATCTGTGCCACCAGTACTATCCTGGGGATATGGCTTTGCAATCACATTTCAATTTTTCTATTAATTTGTGTATTCATTTGGTAAGAGAAAGCAGCAGCATATGGTTTATGACACACATATCCATCTCTTATCAAATGCTGTAATTGGATTTATGTGGTTCCTGAACAAAAGACATCATTTTCTTTCCTTATGTAAAGTAAGCACTCCGAGGCAGCTATCACAAAGCATTGCTGGCGTCATTCAAGCTGAGAGCGCAGTTCTGTCATTACACAACAGCACATGCAAAGTGCACACAGAATCACACACAGTTACGTGAGGAGTGAGGTAAATGTGCTGCGCAGTTGTTTTATGTATCATTCAACTGGAAAAAATAGCATTCCTGGGTAGATGTCCATAATGATACTTTACCTTTATTGCTAAGATGCAGTCTGAATAGGTTTAGGTTTAGGATTTAGCTTGTGGCAGTTTATCAAAGCTGTATGTCAGTTTTCTGGAATTCTAAAGTCACAATTTTACGTGAATGTTTGTGCTTTGGAAAGTGGGCAGGCTTGGCTTCCCATGGCCAGACAGATTTACTGTATGTTATGAAGCTGGTGCAAATCCACCCCAGGTCATTAGAAGGGCTGGTGGTCAGACATTGAAGTCCCCAGATCCTGACTCAAGGTCAGTAAACAGGGTCCCTTCAACTTAACATGCAATTATAACACTGGTGTCCTATTATGATGAGGCAGAAGAATTGGGCTTCCTCAGACCAGTGTCGGACTGGCCCACCAAATGAGCAGAGAATTCTTCTCTGGGCACAAGCTTTGGTACAGTAATGGACCCCTAATAAAATAGCTCCAGTTCTAAGCAGAAGACAATCTCATTTGGAGCTGCTCATGGAACCAATCACCAGATCAGGTGTAGACATACCATGTGTGCAGCCTATGCAGCTGAACAGGGGCACACCACCACCCTATCAAGAAAGGACCAATGCTTCCTGACGTCTACTTTATTGCATGCAAAGAGCTGCTGACTGCTGCCATAGCTTTTACTGGTGGATTTAAATCTGGAAGTTAGTACACCATTAAACTTACTGGAAAGTAGCTCTGTGACGAGTACCTCAACAAACTGGCATTAAAGGGGCCAACATACTGTTGTGGAAATTTTATTAGGATGTGTATTTAATATATTGTGTATTGTCATCATGTCTCTCAGTGTCAGGGTAAACCATTGGAGTGGATATCTTCCCGTGTATGTCCTGTCACAGCTGCTGGGCGCAGAGGTCTCCGTCGGCGAATGGTCCATGTGCTAAGCACTGGGCTGTGGGCCGGGGGAGACTGATGTGTTCAGCAGAGCAGTGTTTTGGCTGATGTGTGGACGCCGGCTAGGGCCCCCGCGCAAGACGCGGATTTATTGGCTTTTCGTGGATGCATTTGTTAAGAGAACAATATATGAAAGGAACGTGGGTTTGTTGTCTCTAGTGCGCCTGATCAGCCGCTGGAGATAATGACGTTGTCCTGTAAATAAACCTGCATGAGGATCATAGTAACTTTATCTGGCATTGATCACTGAGCAAGGCTGGATACGGTTCACTCCAGTGGTTATAGGATACATGTGTTTGTGAGCTGGCTATGTTCTCATCTTCCCATGTCATCACTTCCTGTATGTCATCACTTCCTGCATCCTTGTTTTGGGCCAGCCCCTTTTACACCTTTTGTGAGTAAATAAAAGAAACAGACTGGGCAGGGGGAAGGAGGAGTTGCTCAGAATTCCAGCAAGATGGTAACACCTGTGTCTGCCTCTAACTGCGGCTGAGGGAAAGGGGGTTTACATTTTCTTACACAAACTTTGATGCGAGATTAATACAACTATTAATATTTCTACAACAATACTTCTCTTGCACAGGAGTCCAGCTCAGAACCACATATCCGAATAAATCTTATCCGTGATAAGTCCTTTGTATGCAACGATGCACAGAAAATTTGAGTGAGGCCGAATGCACACGGCCGTTTTTCACGGCCGTGAGCGGTCCGTGGAAGCGCGGCCTGTATTCCTCCTGAGAGCAGGAGCGCACGGCTTCATTGGTGCTATGATGCTGTGCGCTCCCTGCTGCCGGCACAGTACAGTAATACACTGGTATAGATCATACCAGTGTATTACTGCATTGCGGCGGCAGCAGGGAGCACACGGCGTCATAGCAACCAATGACGCCGTGCGCTCCTGCTCTCAGGAGGAATCCAGGCCGCGGTTCCACGGACCGCTCACGGCCGTGAAAAACGGCCGTGTGCATTCGGCCTGAATCTGTCACCAGCGACATCCCTATCCAACTGTTTCCATAAACATATAGCTGATTAAAACACTGTCTTTATCTTGTTGAGCTGGGGCTCCATTCCTGAGTTATGACACTTTTTCCTACTGTTCCACTCGAGCTCCACTCATTTTTGTGACCAGAGAAAGAAGCAGAGATTGGGTGCAATGAAAGCAAGGGTGACACCCTCATTGTGCCAAAAGCCAAATTTGCACAGTAGGAAAAAGTTTCATAACTTGGGAAGGGAAATATTCCTACTTAACGTAAATGTGTACATGTCCTGTATACACAGTGCGGGACCCTAAGAAACATGTCCTCTGGTGGGTCCAAAGAACTTCAGGCACTGGCTCCCAGGTGCGACTGCAAGTGATGGATCTCATTAAATTACGCCTATGATGTAACTGCAAATGAATCATTCTTGCAGATATCTCACATGACCTAAAGTCAGAGCATTACTATAATGGCCCCTGGTACATCACATCAATGTGAAATCATACTGTATAGAATAGTCACAGTGATGCTGTTATTCACACAGTGCTGTCACAACACATAAATACTGGTTCCTGTGATGTCATAGAACAGGCATGGTGCACAAAGTGATGTCACTGTACAGTAAGTATAGCACAAGCCACCTCACATAGTAATGTCATAAGACAAACATAGGAATAACAAACGTAGTGGTGGCACAACATATCAGTAATAACACAATGTCAAGTCATAGCCAGCGCTTATTGCACACAGTGATGTTAAAATATAAAGAGAATGCTCACAGTAACGTCACAGCACTATGCTAAACAAAACAGCAGTCATAATACAAGGATAATGCACAGTGATGTGACACTAATATGTGGTCAGCTATTGGTCCCTTAGGAAACTAGGACCTAGATGCAACTGCTAACGCTGCACCCCCCTACAGTTGTGACCCTGATGGTGATTATTATTGATGCCAGAAAGCAGCAATGTCAGCATTTTACTGTGGATGGTGCTGATTTTGGAAACTGTAACCATGCTCAACATTTATATATTGGTTGGCCCATTGGTCCTTGTTCCTTTGACTACCAGTACATTCCTTTTCCCTTACATACTGTACCTTGTCCTTTTGTTTTAACATAATGAGAAGAATTCTAGTTGATCTTGTCATATACGGCACATGTTTTCAAGAGATGGGTCAAGAATGGTACTGTATAGGAATACATTGTGTGCAGCTGATGATTAGCTATTCAAGAACTCATCCCACACAAATTAACAATTCTGGTTTGAGAAGGCAGGAAATGAATGTAATGCACAACAAAGGACAATGGCAGGGCAGCTGTATTGTTATGTACATTCATTCTTCTAGGCTGAAAAATCTCATGTGCTGTAAAACTGTCAACCAGAGAGACATAAGGAACCAGTCGTTGTAGACCGTAAATGAGATGGCTCATGTCAGAGTGAAAGAACTACATGTTGAATATATATATATATATATATATATATATATATATATATATATTCCTCAATATTGGTGCCGCTCTTTGAGTTTCATGTTCTTATTATCCTTTTGGATGCTTTTTTATGGGGCACTTTAAAATCATAAGATGATGTCTCTGGATAAGCTGCGCAAACTGCTCAACCCTGGCATGTCCATACAGTGTGGGCCTGTTAAACATCTGACTTCAAAATAATGGCCATTAAAATGAAGTGTATCCCCCCTCTGCTGCTGTTGTATCCTTTACTCTCCTGGGAGAACTTTTGATTAGAGTTTGAATATAGCTGTAGGCATTCTTATATATTCAGCACCAATGACTTCAGGGCTTGATGTGGATTATTAAGGTCTAGCTTGCAGTTCCTTTTCCCATTCATGTCACGGGTGTTTCACAACAAATTTAACAAATATTTCATGTGGATTGCCACTTTTAGAGAGTTATATCTTCCAACTCAAGTTAAAATAATAGTCTTAATAGTGTTATAAGTGTTGTAGTAAAGGATTATCTACTTTATTGTTCATGAAGTGTGAAAATGTAAGCTCATGACTTCTGAGATTAGGGTTATAAAATCCTCCCTCTAAACTGTGAAAGCTAGAAAATAAACATTACATTTATTTATTATTTAAGATACATTCATGCCCTGAAAACATTTAAAAGCTATAAACACCTTTGGGGGAATTTTCTTATGATTTTAGTCATTTTGGGCTATAAATAGTTTTTTTTCAATTGGTCTTTATTAAAAACAGTTTTATTAAAAACAAAAAGGTCAACTGTTTGTCTAGTTGTGTGTATGGTACATTCACTTTTACTTTGTGCCAGTCATCTAATAAACCATATCTCTAAATCCCTAAAAAGGTCATATAAAGACTATTTAAGCCACATTCTTATCAGTAAGATAAGAATTGAGCTAGAATCAGAGATAAGGAGCCGCCAGCTGAGCTGCATGACATAAAGAGTAAAAAAGAGCCTGCTACTAGAGAATCTCAAATTTGTACAGAGAAAGGAAATCAACATTTTTAATAAAGACCAATTAAAAAAATGAATTTTACACTGACCAAAAATATAAACACAACACTTTTGGTTTTGCTTCCATGTTGCATGAGCTTAACTCAAAGATCCAAAACACTTTGTACATACACAAAAGACCCATTACTCTCAAATATTGTTCACAAATCTGTGTAAATCTGTGTTAGTGAGCACTTCTCCTTTGCCGAGATAATCCATCCCACCTCACAGGTGTGGCATATCAAGGTGCTGATTAGACAGCATGAATATTGCACAAGTGTGCCTTAGACTGCCCACAATAAAAGACCACTCTGAAATGTGCACAGTTTTGCCTTACCGGAGGGGTGGGGCAGAAAATCAGCCAGTATCTAGTGTGGCCACCATTTGCCGCACGCAGTGCAACACACCTCCGTCGCATAGAGTTGATCAGGTTGTTGATTGTGGCCTGTGGAATGTCGGTCCACTCCTCTTCAATAGCTGTGCGAAGTTGCAGAATATTGGCAGGAACTGGAACACGCTGTCGTATATGCCGATCCAGAGAATCCCAAACATGCTCAATTGGTGATATATCCAGTGAATATGCTGGCCATGCAAGAACTGGGATATTTTCAGCTTCCAGGAATTGTGTACAGATCCTTGCAATATGGGGCCGTGCATTATCATGCTGCAACATCAGGTGATGGTCGTGGATGAATGGCACAACAATGGGCCTCAGGATCTCATCACGGTATCTCTGTGCATATAAAATGTTATCAATAAAATGCACCTGTGTTCGTTGTCCATAACATATGCCTGCCCATACCATAACCCCATGGACCACTCAATTCACAATGCTGATGTCAGCAAACCGCTCACCCACACAATGCCACACAACGCTGTCTGCCATCTGCCCTGAACAGTGAAAACTGGGACTCATCCGTGAACAGAACGCCTCTCCAACATGCCAGATGCCATCGAATGTGAGCATTTGCCCACTCAAGTCGGTTACGACGACGAACTGTAGTCAGGTCCAAACCCCAATGGGGACGACGAGCATGCAGATGAGCTTCCCTGAGACAAATGAAATGGCAAATTCTCTAAAACGCCTTTGGAGACGGCTTATAGTAGAGACATGAACATTCATTGCACGGGCAACAGCTCTGGTAGACATTCCTATAGTCAGCATGCCAATTGCACTCTCCCTCAAACGTTCCGACATCTGTGGCATTGTGCTGTGTGATCAAACTGCACATTTCAGAGTGGCCTTTTATTCTGGGCAGTCTAAGGCACACCTGTGCAATATTCATGCTGTCTAATCAGCACCTTGATATGCCACACCTATGAAGTGGAATTGATTATCTCGGCAAAGGAGAAGTGCTCACTAACACAGATTTAGACAGATTTGAGAACAATATTTGAGAGTAATGGGTCTTTTGTGTATGTACAAGATCTTTGGGTTCAGCTCATGGAAAAAGGGAGCAAAATAGCGTACATAGCCTTTAACTCCATATTCCATGGGTTACAGGCCTCAATGGAAACAATGTCATACCTTAAAATTCACATCCAAATGTGCAATGCCCCAGAGGACTACTGAAAAGGGTTAACTACTGATAATGGGGTGTTTTAACGTGAATTTGACAATTTGAGAATAAATAAGCTTAAACAGACTAAATTATTAAAATACTTACTGAAGCTACATGCACACAACCATTCCGTTTTTTGCGGTCCGCAAATTGCGGATCTGCAAAAAACAGAAGCTGCCCGTGTGCCTTCCGCAATTTGCCCATTGTAGAAATGCCTATACTTGTCCTCAAAATGAATTTTTTTTTTTGTGGGGCCACGGAACAGATCAACAGATGCAGACAGCACACGGAGTGCTGTACGCATCTTTTGCGGCCCCATTGAAGTGAATGGGTCCGCACCCGAGCCGCAAAAACTGCGGTTCGGATGCGGACTAGAACAACGGTCGTGTGCATGAGGCCTTAGTATGATTAACTATAAATCAGCCAAATCGCTTACAGAATAAATAATAATCACCTGGCCTGCACAATACAATATGGGTGGGGGGACTCCTCCTCTGTCGACACCCCATGGTAATACGAGAAATAAATGGGGACCTTACACATCTTACCTGGATGACATTCTCAATGGAGTTCTAGTTATTTGTCTTTGTGCAGAAAAGTTTATACCTTTCCGTCCCTACTCCTAATAATGTTCAGTATGCAGCATGCATGTCTCTGAGATAATTACTCAGGAATGTAGCCTTCTCAGCACAATTACAAAGGATATCATTACAAAGAATAATTACAGGAGACAGGACCAATCAATACTTAAAGGGGTTGTCTACTTTCAGGTTACTGTTGACCAGTGTGTTTACGGGATGATTATATGGCACTTATTAATATAGTCTCTGATGAAATTCTGCACCATTTTCTATATTTTGTAAAGATATGGCCCCTTGTTTACAAAGTCTTTTGTGCTGTCCTGTCCATAAGATGGCAGCTGATGGACGGTCATGTGACCAGGCAGATCACCCCCGTGTGACGTCTCCGCTATTCAAATACACTCGCCATTCACTTGTTCTGTTGGGAGTTTAGTGCAGGTGCCGTGTATGGAGGAGCACATGACCCTCCATCAGCCGCCATCTTATGGACAGGACCTCAGTGTGGACAGCACAAAAGACTTTGTAAACAAGGGACATACCTGATAAAATATGGAATTGGTGCAGAATTTCAACAGAAACTATATTAGTAAGTGCCATAAAATCATCTCACAAACACACAGTTTTTTTTTAATACTGTTCACTTGATCATGTGATATTTTTATAGATCTGGTCATTACAGATGCAATGATACCAAATATGTCAAATTTTTATTTTATTTTTTACGTTTTACACAATAAAAACATTCTTAGAAAAAAAAATCATGTTTTTGTGTTGCCATTTTCTTAGAGCCATATTTTTTTCATTTTTCTGGCTATAGTCGTGTATGAGGGCTTGTTTTTTTGGGACGAGGTGACATTTTTACTGCTACTATTTTGGAGTACATACAACTTTTTAATTAATATCAATGTTTTTTGTGAGGTGACAAAAAAGGCTTTTTTGCCATAATTTTTTTTTGTTTTAGTTTTTTACATCGTGCACTTGATGGGGTAGATAATGTGATATTTTTGTAGAGCCAATTGTTACAGATGCAATGATAACAAATATGTCAAATTTTATTTTTGCATTTTACGCAATAAGAGCATTTTTCAGAAAAAGAAATCATGTTTTTGTGTTGCAATTTTCATAGAGCCATATTTTTTTAATTTTCTGGCTATGTTCTTGTGTGGGGGCTCATTTTTTGCAGGATGCGGTGATGTTTTTATTGCTACC
This sequence comes from Bufo gargarizans, assembly GCF_014858855.1. Lineage (NCBI taxonomy): Eukaryota > Metazoa > Chordata > Amphibia > Anura > Bufonidae > Bufo > Bufo gargarizans. The sequence goes on along the minus strand of NC_058080.1, from coordinate 554,254,911 downwards.
ATTTTGGGGTACATACAACTTTTTGATTGATTAAGGCCTCTTTCACACTTGCGTTGTCCGGATCCGGCGTGTACTCCACTTGCCGGAATTACACGCCGGATCCGGAAAAACGCAAGTGTACTGAAAGCATTTGAAGATGGATCCGTCTTCAAAATGCTTTCAGTGTTACTATGGCACCCAGGACGCTATTAAAGTCCTGGTTGCCATAGTAGTAGTGGGGAGCGGGGGAGCAGTATACTTACAGTATACTTACAGTCCGTGCGGCTCCCGGGGCGCTCCAGAGTGACGTCAGAGCGCCCCATGCGCATGGATCACGTCATCCATGCGCCTGGGGCGCCCTGACGTCACTCTGGAGCACCCCGGGAGCCGCACGGATGGTAAGTATGCTGCTCCCCGCTCCCCACTACACTTTACCATGGCTGCCAGGACTTTAGCGTCCCGGCAGCCATGGTAACCATTGAGAAAAAGCTAAACGTCGCATCCGGCAATGCGCCGAAACGACGTTTAGCTTAAGGCCGGATCCGGATCAATGCCTTTCAATGGGCATTCATTCCGGATCCGGCCTTGCGGCAAGTGTTCCGGATTTTTGGCCGGAGCAAAAAGCGCAGCATGCTGCGCTATTTGCTGCGGCCAAAAAACGTTCCGTTCCGTAACGGAAGACATCCTGATGCATCCTGAAGGACGGACTGTCCATTCAGAATGCATTAGGATAATCCTGATCAGTATTCTTCCGGCATAGAGCACCGACGACGGAACTCTATGCCGGAAGACAATAACGCAGATGTGAAAGAGCCCTAACATTAAGTTTTTGTGCAATGTTTATTTATTTTAGAGCGTTCACCTGATGGGGTAGATCATATGATATTATTTTAGAGCCGGTCGTTGCTTTGAGACCAAATATGTCTCTTTTATAATTTTTTCTTCTATTTAAAAAAAATATATTATAACGCATATGGGGGGAATTTTTTTTTTTAAATGTGAAAATGCTTTTTTTTCCCCCCCCACAAGGTCATACAAGACCTCTGGGGGACAGTTAACTTCTTTCTTTTTTAATCTCATTCAGCGCTGTGTATACTGCGATCTAGAAAGCAGGGACACCCAGGAACGGTTCCTGCCTTCTCCCTGGGGTGCCCTGGTGTCACTGACAGCAGGCCCCCTGCTCGGTAGCCCCACTATTAGTGTGCAGCTGCAATCTCTGAAAGGACGTTCGAGAATGTCCATTCATAGATAAACCTGACTGCCCAGGACATTTATAGTCAATAGGCAGCCGGGAAGTAGTTAAAATACCCTTACAACACAAAGGCATAATTTAATGTTGAGGCAAATGTTGTGATTCATCGTTAAAGCACTTCACTATGTATACCCAATAGCAATGTATGGGCAATACAGAGTTAACAATGGCAGACCTGGTCAGGTTACCAGGGTCATGGACCGAGCCTGACCCATGGTTAGTGAACTCTTAGCAGAGTAGAGCTTCAGAGGACCTACATGTGCAGACTCCTGAGTTCAGAGAATCTTTATCTCTGAAGCTATAGCTGTCAGAGAAGATACTTTATCATCAGAATAACCCTGAAAGAAATAGTCTAGCCATCTTGGAAGGTCCAAAAACAGTAAGGTTATGCAAGATAACATCATTAAGTTACCGCTAGTTTACCCTATTTTTGGGGCTCATGCCTGATAGTAATAGGGGTGCCTTTGGTGTTAACATTTTGTATGTGTGCAAGGCAGGGTGTGTAGGTGCAGTGGCTGTGCAGAGTCAGTACTCAGTCCAGTTGTAGAAAATAAATGTATCTCTTTACTAAAGTGTAGAATTGGAGTTTTAGTACATCCAGTGTCGTACTGTGGTGCCTAGGGCCCACCAGTAAAATTTATTTTGGGGGCCCACGGTACGGATACATTCAAATATTACCTGCTCACACAGCAGCAAGATGCTATCAGATGATTGACTATGGGGGTCCCTGCAGCAACTTTGAGAAGGTAGGTCCTGGGGAGAAGAGGACACTGGCTAGCTTTACTCTATACCTAGAAGTCATCTCAACTCTGATCATATCGATAATAAAAAACGGTGTAGTTTCTTTAATAATCTATCAAGTTTTTTTATATGAACATAGGATGGTTGAGGTGCTGTACATTGAATATATGTATGTAGTGCAGTAAGTCTACTGTGTCATGTGCCAGTTGTGCAGGGGGTGGGAGACGAGGGGCCCACCTAGCTCAGGGGCAAAGAGGGGGATTCACCTGTACCCCTGTGGGCCAGTCCAAGCCTTAGTACACCCATTGGTAACAAAACACAGTTCCAAATAATTGACAATGAAGATCTTCCAAGATAGCAATGTATAGATATGGGCCAAGGTGGTGATTACAGTACTCCCTAAATTTTCTCTCTGCAGAATCTAAGGCTGGCAATATTACTCTTGCAATAGTGGCTGTAATTCCCAGCTCTGGCACAGTTTGGACAGACGATGTCCAAGTGTTAAGGATGCTTTAGCAATGTCCCTCTCACTGCAGTAAAGTATCAGCCTTAAACAGCAAATACCTTACTGACTGACCCACAATTCAGCCTTGCATTTTCTGGACCTTCTTGGTGCTTCCTCTCTCTCTCTTGCTGAAGTACTTTTAGAGTAGACATGGCTTTCTTGCTCAGAGATGATTATTCCATGAAAACCAGGCTTAGTTTCCTGGTAAGTGAGCACATGTAACACTCAGGCAGACAGCATCCGAGTCCCAGTCCACAATATTCCGAGCTGGGACCTGTAATTCCAGTGACCTGTACCAGACTCTACCCAGTGTCTCCCAATGCTTTAGGTTGGTCCACAGCTTTAGTATCGCCTGTCAATATATTTTGCTGTCACAACCAATGCTTATCCAGACCATGGACACAATGACATAAGTGCATGGATCCAACTCCAACCAGAACACCCCTTTCATACCCCAGTCAGTGTCCTAAGTACCGCAATGAGCTTGTCCCCCTGGGAACACCTCCTGCAATGCCATCTGTGGATTGGTGGATGAATTTCCCTGAGGCAGAGTCCCTTACTTGAGATGACACATGAGACCCCCTGTGAGTATGGCACCATTCACATAAGGGGAGTACTGGCTGGACCACTCCTTTAGTGTATCATTCACTGGCACTACTTCTTCTCTTCATCCTCTTGATGTTGGGGTTCCCCAGGGATTAGTTCTAGGTCCTCTCCTCTATTCTCTCTATACAGCCCCTGTTAGACAGATTATTAGTAGATTTGTTTTTCAGTACTATCTCCATGCTGATGACACCCAAATATACCCCACATCTCCTGATATCACCCCTGACTTACTACAAATCACCAGTGATTGTCTGGCAGCTGTCTCTAACATCATGTCCTCTCTCTGAAACTGAATCTCTCAATAACTGAACTTCATGTCTTTTTCCCATCTACTAACCCACCTAAACTTGATATTTAGGGGGTTATGTTTAACTGCAGGGCAGTACACCCACTGTCTTGGGGTTATGTTTGACTCAAATATTTCCTTTGTTCCTCATATTCAATCACTTGCGCATTTTTGTCGCCTCCACCTCAAGAACATCTTCAGAATCTGCCCTTTTCTCACAGTGGAAACAGCCAAAACTCTGTTGCTTTGAGTCATCCTCTTGACTACTGTAAATCATTACTAATCAGTCTTCTCCACACTAACCCCCCCCCCCCCCCTTTTAGTCTGTCCTAAATGCAGCAGCCAGGCTCATCTATCTGTCCACCCGCTACACCCATTCTTCTTGCCTGTGCCAGTCACTTCACTGGTTGCCCATCCACCACAGAATACGGTTCAAACTTTTCACTGTAACAGCGGTTGCTGTCTGCCAATGTCCCCCTGCTTACCTCTACAGTCCTGAGCTCCGTGTTCGGAGGTGAATCCGTCCACAGTTTCCTACCAGCCCTGGACACAGCATGCTTTCAGCTTGTTTCCTGTAGTACTTCCTTAAAGGAGTTATCCCATCTTTTGATGTCTGCTTAATTCTGTAGTTTTTGACACAAGTATCAACTTACCCAATAGAAGTGATTACGATTCGTCCTCCCTTATATATTTCACATTCTTTTTTAGCATTGTTTACTGCCGGTTGTTATTGGTTATGTTACGGCCACCCCAGCGACATCGGAGCATTGGCCGCGCTTGCGGGCTATCCTCTTCTCTTTTTTCTACGCAGCCGGACCTGACTCTCGGGCTTGCGCATTTTCGCGCATTCGATTCATGTCGTTTGTCCGTTTTTTTGGAGGGGAATAGAACTTTCTGCGCCTGCGCGCTTGTTAGTTCTCCAGCGCTTGTAAGGCAGCTAGGTTATGGATGGCAGATGAACTTGCCATGTGACAAGGAAGCAGGGGAGGATAGAAGATAGCAGATAAACAAATTAGTTCTTGTCTCAGGAAACACATTCAGGGGCAAATTATCTGAAATAGCATTTATCTATTTCTAATTATATATCCTCGTTTAAGTAATGTTAGTAAATAATAACAATGGAAATATACTTTATAAAAAAAAAATGGTTTATCCCTAATAACTATATTTTTTATGATTACAAAAAATCCAAAATAAAGTATTCTCACAAAAACATTATTATCAAAACTGAAATGGAATAACTAAGCAACAATATTTATTGCTTTTAATATAGCAAAAGGGCACTGAATATTGTGTTGCACTTAGATATATCCTGCATGAACTACATGCCACCTATTGTTTTAGTAAACGTTTTTTATTTTATTTATCATGAATATTGTAGTAATTTTTTTTAACATGATGCAATTACCACATGATAATTGTAAAATATTGTTGTAAGTACGATTACTGTGCGACTGTCCTGCTACTTTCCAAGATCATGATAGAACACCTTTGGAATCAACATTGATTGTCATCACTAATTAGTTTTTGAAACTAATGTATCACATAAATCTTACAGTAAACATGTTGCAGTGTTGTTGTACCAAACCGTTATGCTAGGTCTACACGACGACATATTGCGCACAAATTTTTCTAATGGCATACTATGTTGTCGCACTGCAACATGCGACTTGCTGCGACTGCGATGCTACAGTCGCAGCAAATCCATTTGAGATAGATTTTTCTGCGACTGTGGCGTCGCATTCGCAGCATGTCGCATGTTGCAATGCGACACCATAGACTTCCATTAGAAAAATTATCGTGCGACAGTGGTGTAACAAAATGTTCAGAGAAAAATGTTGCAATATAGTTCTTATCTGTCGCACAACATTAATGTCGTCGTGTAGACCTAGCCTTAGCTTGACCAATGTCATATTGCTCCAATAGCCTTCGGCCACATTCTCACGGAGGTTGTCATTTAGTTCAGTGCTTTGGGGACTGCAATTTTCGTCTCTCAAACCACGAGAAATTTAGGTGTGGCTACCAAGAGCAAGGGAGACCCATTCTACTTGAACGGTTCTTCGATCTGTCAGATCAGCTAAAATGATAGTTTTTTTTTATATTTTTTCATCCTTAGTAAAGCACGAACAGAAAGAGCACTGAAGCACTCCATAGTACCTCCATTCTGTTCCGATATTTGTTGCCATTCAACAACACTAATCTTATTAGTGATTATGGACCCACTCCAGTGATTTGATCCGTGAAGCGTGTTGCATATAGCTGGTATGTTTTCCATTATTGACAGTGCAGTCCAGTCGCAGTGGCGTAGCGTGGGTATCCAGCACCCGGTGCCAGCAAAGTATTGCACCAACCCCCCCAACATGCATCCAAGCCGATCTTGTACAAATAATGTTGTAGATATTACCTGCATTCCTACATAACATTACAGATAACACAGTGATAATGTAGTAGACGTCACCTCCTGTCCTATGTAAGATCCAACCCCCATAGCATGCCATCTGCCATTATCTGCTGTCCTTCAACCATGCCTAACAGTATTACCACTTAATATGCCACCTGCCAACCTGGTCACCCCACACCTAACATTTTGAGTCACTTGTCTCATTGAGTGTTATGTGGGGTGAGCAGGCGGTATATATCAACTAGTAACTGGTAGGCCTGGCCTTGTATGTTGTCAGCATAGATGGGCAGATGGCATCCTCTGGGCAGTACTGTCACCCTTGTCATCATTCACCAGCACCCTGACTGCCACTTGGTTGGCCTTGCTGGCTATCATGGCACTTCACTGCCTGGTGCTTGGCTATCAGCACTGAGTGACTCAGTCACACTTTGACACTGACTGCATATAGCCATGCACCAGGCATTGAAGTGCCATGATAGCCAGCCATGCCAATCAAGTGGCAGTCAGGCTGCTGGATTAAAAGGGATACAGTACAGCCCAGAGGATGCCATCTGCCCATCTCCGCTGTTCACTCCTCATATCAGGGCAGGCCTGGTATCTGGACAGCAGAGATGGGCAGAATGCTGATGGCGTCCTAGAGATGCATACTTGTCATCGTTCAACAGCACCCTGACAGCTAACTGCTTTGCAGCCTTGGCCTGGCTCTCATGGCACTTGTACAGTGGAAAGTAAATCATATATTACCACTTACCCCTGCCCTCAGCCCATGCCAACACACCTAACACACTCATGGTGGGAGGGACATTGACTGTCACTCACTGTCAGTGTATGTCTTTCCGGCTGCCTCTGTCTTTGAATAAACTCTCGAGTCTCTGTCCTGAAGCGACAGTGCAGCAGCCATCTTCTCCTTATTCTTGATCTGGCTCCGCACTGTCTTTCCTGACTGGAGTTTTGTCGGAGCCTGTCATTGAGAGATAACTGCCATACTGCCTTGTGTGCACCGCCTCTTCACTCCTCTCTGCGGTGCTGAGTGAAAAAAAAAACCACAGCGGCAGCAATTTTAGTTTTTGTTTTTCCACCAGTCCTCCCACATACTAAATGGTTAACGGAAGATTCAACAGCATTTGCTAAACTAAAAGCAGTTATTGAAAACCCATCACTTCAACGTGATTTGGAACACTTATCTTTCTTCTGCCACACCGGCGAATTAGAAGTGTTCCATTCAAGTGCCCTAAAATACAGACCTAAGCGAGTTCATTTTTACTTTGATGGTATGGTGGCACGGACCACTTTGGCTGTCCTTGACCATAATAGAAATCTCGAGAGAGTTCAAAAGGCTTTGAGAACATTAGAAAGTGACAATGAAGAATCATACAGAAAATGTTTTCGGATTGAATATTCAAAAGGTCGAAAGGCATGGGTGGTCAAAATACTATATTAAAAGCGTTCTAACGAGTTCCTAAAAGAAATTCTACGTGACATTTTCCTTTATGCTGACAATAGGATTGCAAGCAATTGGGAATCAACACGGACATCCCTACCTAAAAATATAGCCCCGATGACAAAACCACCGTCTAAGGAAATTATAGAAGGTTTTTTGTCTAGATTTGGAAACAAATAAAAAAGGTGGTCGTTTATGCCACCTTTGTCTAAATGCACATTGCTGTGTTAATATTGTCAGTGCACATACACACTGGTGTGACAATATACTGTATTTTTCCTGTTGCCTAATTTGTAAACATTACTAGTTCAGATGTTGTATTATCTAATTGTAAATTTCTTTTTTTTATATAAAAACATATCTATGAGCAATATAAATAATAATCATATTGTACAACCTTTAGCCCCCAAAATTTAATATATTTAAATAATAGAACACTATGACTATTATTTCCATATTGCAAGTTGACTTTGACTAGAGTAAGTTGGTCTCGTTGAAACATCCAAATTGTATATTGGAAACAATTGTTTTTGTTTCAATAAATTCTTCTAAAAACCAGTCTGTGTATATTATTTTTTTAATTTACAGAAAAAATAACTTAGACCTTGAATAAAACTTTGATTTATTTATAAATTTAACAGTTTACTGCATGCACAGAAATAAAAAATTAGATAATATCACATGTCATAAATGTTTTTTTTAAAATATTATTCTGTACATATAGAGATATATGAATATGTTAGGTAACATTAGTTTTGAATTGACTTTATTTAAAGTATTTTTTAATAAGTAAGTAATAATAAAATAGAAATAATTCAATCTTCACAAAGTAAGTACCCGGTTGAAAAAAACAATGGTGGATAAGTGCTGCCACGATTGCAGTAGCACCTCTCAAACTCAGCTGTAAACAAGATAGCCCAAAAGCAGAAAAAACAACCTCCCAGGCTGTGAGCTCTGCGCGGCGATTGGCCAGCGCTACAGCCTGGTAGAAGAAGACGCCCAGGAGAACAAGGGCAGTCTACTCCTACTATAACCAAGGGCCCTAAGTCTCCGCCTACTATAACCAAGTGACCGAAGATACCGGAGGGAGAACAGAGCGTCGCCCCAGGGATAATAGTAAGTGCAGTTAGACCACTGGGCGCCGCTGTATATGTCATGATACTTAGTTCACAATGTTTTGCCCGATGAAAGGTCCTCTTTAAAAAGTATATATGTTTGAATAAAAATATAGTAAAGCAAGCAAAGGAGGCTATATGCACAATCACAGTACATTAATATTTGCATTATATCTAAATATCAAAGGTAATTTGATGAATATAGAAAACCACTTTGACAAAACTTATGAATAAATATTCAAAATATCTTGCAGACAACTATGAACTTTAACCAAACTAAGATATATTTAAAAGTTTAAATCCAAATCGGATTGTGTGAGAGGAACGTCTTCGTAATAACGAAAACCTGTGTAACAACCATTTGGATCAGGAAAAAGTTATCTAATTTGTAGAACAGCACAGGTTGGAATTTGTCTCCTGTTATGTTTACCAAGTGGGCCATGTACCCACATAGTGAATGCCCGATAAGCAGCCAGACGTAGACATCTACAGGGAGTGCAGAATTATTAGGCAAATGAGTATTTTGACCACATCATCCTCTTTATGCATGTTGTCTTACTCCAAGCTGTATAGGCTCGAAAGCCTACTACCAATTAAGCATATTAGGTGATGTGCATCTCTGTAATGAGAAGGGGTGTGGTCTAATGACACCCTATATCGGGTGTGCATAATTATTAGGCAACTTTTCTTTGGCAAAATGGGTCAAAAGAAGGACTTGACAGGCTCAGAAAAGTCAAAAATAGTGAGATATCTTGCAGAGGGATGCAGCACTTTTAAAATTGCAAAGCTTCTGAAGCGTGATCATCGAACAATCAAGCGTTTCATTCAAAATAGTCAACAGGGTCGCAAGAAGCGTGTGGAAAAACCAAGGCGCAAAATAACTGCCCATGAACTGAGAAAAGTCAAGCGTGCAGCTGCCAAGATGCCACTTGCCACCAGTTTGGCCATATTTCAGAGCTGCAACATCACTGGAGTGCCCAAAAGCACAAGGTGTGCAATACTCAGAGACATGGCCAAGGTAAGAAAGGCTGAAAGACGACCACCACTGAACAAGACACACAAGCTGAAACGTCAAGACTGGGCCAAGATGGTTTTATGGACTGATGAAATGAGAGTGAGTCTTGATGGGCCAGATAGATGGGCCCGTGGCTGGATTGGTAAAGGGCAGAGAGCTCCAGTCCGACTCAGACGCCAGCAAGGTGAAGGTGGAGTACTGGTTTGGGCTGGTATCATCAAAGATGAGCTTGTGGGGCCTTTTCGGGTTGAGGATGGAGTCAAGCTCAACTCCCAGTCCTACTGCCAGTTTCTGGAAGACACCTTCTTCAAGCAGTGGTACAGGAAGAAGTCTGCTTCCTTCAAGAAAAACATGATTTTCATGCAGGACAATGCTCCATCACACGCGTCCAAGTACTCCACAGCTAGGCTGGCAAGAAAGGGTATAAATGAAGAAAATCTAATGACATGGCCTCCTTGTTCACCTGATCTGAACCCCATTGAGAACCTGTGGTCCATCATCAAATGTGAGATTTACAAGGAAGGAAAACAGTACACCTCTCTGAACAGTGTCTGGGAGGCTGTGGTTGCTGCTGCACGCAATGTTGATGGTGAACAGATCAAAACACTGACAGAATCCATGGATGGCAGGCTTTTGAGTGTCTTTGCAAAGAAAGGTGGCTATATTGGTCACTGATTTGTTTTTGTTTTGTTTTTGAATGTCAGAAATGTATATTTGTGAATGTTGAGATGTTATATTGGTTTCACTGGTAAAAATAAATAATTGAAATGGGTATATATTTGTTTTTTGTTAAGTTGCCTAATAATTATGCACAGTAATAGTCACCTGCACACACAGATATCCCCCTAAAATAGCTAAAACTAAAAACAAACTAAAAACTACTTCCAAAAATATTCAGCTTTGATATTAATGAGTTTTTTGGGTTCATTGAGAACATGGTTGTTGTTCAATAATAAAATTAATCCTCAAAAATACAACTTGCCTAATAATTCTGCACTCCCTGTAAAAAGAAAAACCAAAAAAAGAATGTTAAAAAATAATTTGTTTCTTCTATCACATCCCCAAGAATATGTTCTAAAATGGAATTATTTTGCTGGAGATATCTTACTCAAGCAGTACCCAATTTAGGTGCTTTTAAACTAAACTACATAAGATATAATAATCGGTGTACAAGTACCAGTAAATTATGGTCACTTCAAGAGTAAATAAATACAAACTTTATATATGTAGAACCGAAAAAAGAGGAAAAAAAAAAGGCCTCCCTATAATACCGTAAATGAGGGCAAACAGAGAACCAATCATATAAACCTAAAAATGTTGCTAGAAAAACAACCATAGAATGCCCAATAAAAATATAAATACTTTATTAGATCATCAATTGATCAAAAAATTCATAAGACATTTTCACAGAATTACTATGGAGAAAAATCAGCAAAACAACCTGGATGCAGTAGTCCCCCCCCGTCGGTGCTTCAAAATCCTGCCAAACAGATGAAATACATGTCTGTGCAATATGCAGTGAGGTGATTCACAAGTACAAAGTGTCAAGTAAATATCCGCTACAAGTGACTGTGATGTTCAACTCACTGCACAGCCCAGTGGTGAGTTAGTGTGTAATAATACAGCCCAAAATAGTAATACTATAGAGCACATAATCACATGACATCCATTTAATAAATCCAGATGAATATGCCCCTTTACAACAGATCATGAGTAGCAAGCTGCAAAATAACAAGCTCTTACACAAAAATACCCACTGGGAACGTGAACATACCCACAGACATGATGAAGGGCTGAGACACCGAACACAAGGCAGGCAAGAACCCCGACGCGCGTTTCGCCTCAGCTTCGTCAGAAGTTAGTAGTTGTTGATAAAATTATTAAAAAACAAAAAAATGATATAAGAAATAATATAACTATACAATTATACTTACCTACATTGATAACATTGTATCTTCTAGTTCATGAAATTCGGACTCAGATCTCCGCTATGTAATCTTTATTGGTTGCCTTAGAATAAGAAGAACAAATATGATAGCTAATTATACTAAAATGTCAGACTTTAAAAGAATAGATGAAAATATTAATTTTATAAAAAATACTATATATAAATAATTGAAAATCGAATATACAATCACTTACATGAATGACTTACAAATCCTGCTCCCAGACTACACTCACGTAATAGCCACTGTTTCAAATTAAAATCACACAAGAATGGACATACATTATCACAAGGAATGTTCACAGAATACAAAATATTGTCCCCATATTCGACAAAGACTGTCCCCAGACTGGCCAGATGTAATGTCCACCAATGCCATCTGACTTCACACTGCAATGACCCCAGAGTGCCCAAAATATTGTCCCCATAGTCGACACAGCCTGTCCCCAGTACTGTCCCCACACTGGCCAGATGTAATGTCCACCAATGCCACCTGACTTCACACTGCAATGTCCCTAGAGTGCCCAAAATATTGTCCCCATAGTCGACACAGCCTGCCCCCAGTACTTTCCCCACACTGGCCAGATGTAATCTCCACCAATGCCACCTGACTTCACACTGAAATGTCTCCAGAGTGCCCAAAATGTTGTCCCCATAGTCAACACAGCCTGCCCCCAGTACTGTCCCCAGACTGGCCAGATGTAATGTCCACCAATGCCACCTGACTTCACACTGCAATGACCCCAGAGTGCCCAAAATATTGTCCCATAGTCGACACAGCCTGCCCCCAGTACTTTCCCCACACTGGCCAGATGTAATGTCCACCAATGCCACCTGACTTCACACTGCAATGACCCCAGAGTGCCCAAAATATTGTCCCATCGTCGCCACAGCCTGCCCCCAGTACTGTCCCCAGACTGGCCAGATGTAATGTCCACCAATACCACCTGACTTCACACTGCAATGTCCCCAGAGTGCCCAAAATGTTGTCCCCATAGTCGACACAGCCTGCCCCCAGTACTGTCCCCAGACTGGCCAGATGTAATGTCCACCAATGCCACCTGACTTCACACTGCAATGTCCCCAGAGTACACAAATTATTGTCCCCATACTACAAACAGACTGCACCCAGTACTGTCAGCCCTACCAGTTATAGTTGCTTTTGACAGGGTACTACTTGTGCCTTGCGCAGGAGGGAAGCAAAGAACCACAGTGTATAAATAAATCTGGCAGAGGAACGACATTCAATACATGAAACATGCTCTAACACTTTGCATCGGAGGCAGATATACATACGAACATCATATAAACAATACTAACCATGGGTATATAGAAGCAGGGTTTTTAGCTGCGGCGGATGAGTGAATGATTTGCTGCTCACACGGGAGCGCACACGCAAGGAAAGTAGGCGGAGTCTGTAGATCAGCTGACCGCTGAACCGGCTGTCAGTCATATGAAATCTAAACGCCCCCTAATGTAGTTTAGCGAACATGAGAGAGCAGCCACGGCATGGAAAAGAGAAGGTGGGATAACCCCTTTAAGTTTAGCTTATTGCACTGTAATTTTGTGATGTCTTTTGATATGTACATGATTCCTCTGAATTGTAAAGCACTGCAGAATATTGTTATTATCCAAAAGAAAAACTAATTGATATGACTCTGTATGAAATTATAGACATAAAGAGGTACACTATGGCCCGTAGACTTCCCTGAGTGCTGCATTATGGCTTTGTACAACTCCGAGTTTATACAGAGTCAAATTATAGCTGCCTTTAGGCTGAGTTAACCTTGTGATAGCGATTTGTTCTCCCTTCTGTCTTTGCCACCAGAAATGGGATTGGATCCCAGAGTAAGGAAATAATTCCCAGGAGAAATATTTAGGAATGTTAATTTTATGTAAAGGTTGAGCACTAAACACTAAAATAAATAAGACTGAATTCTTCTCTTGCCAATTATGCATCTTCCTGGTGCTGTGCATTAAACCAGCAATAAAAGTTTTAGTATTATGATGTTCCAGGGTCAAACAATAGCAGAGAGACAGCTACTTTCATTATTCACTGTCATTTTAAAGAAAAGGAACCTTAACTAATAGCTGTCAGCACATTAAGTTGTCACTTATTTTAATCAGGATGATATAGTATTTATTTAAAATAGCCAGATCTCCACTTTAGAATAGAGATATTTAAAACCCACATAATAGGCACTAAACTGGGAAAATGTATGTGTCTTTACTCACTTGACATTTTAATTCAAATATATTCCACTACGCCAGTCATTATTACAACAGCTATCACTACAGAGTATGATGAAGATACTCACATCACATCAATATCAGTCCGCAGGATACTCAGCACTGAACCCTGTTGTTTTTCCATGGTGTCATATAGTCCATATCGAAACCTCAATTATATTAAACTCATAAATAAACAACAACTCTTACCCTGCTTTCACACCTGAGCGTTTCTCAAACGCGCGTTTTACGCGCGTTTTTGTCGCGCGTTTTTATGCACGTTTTTTGTAATAGTAAACGCGCGTTTGACGCACGTTTGTGTGATTGACTGCAGTGTCCTATGGCCACAAACGCGCGTCAAAACGCCCCAAAGAAGCTCAAGTACTTGATTATGCGTCGGGCGTTTTACAGCGCGATCGTACGCGCTGTAAAACGCCCAGGTGAGAACCATTCCCATAGGGAAGCATTGGTTTTCATGTGTTGAGCGTTTTACAGCGCGTTTGAACGCGCTGTAAAACGCTCAGGTGTGAACTTAGGGTTAAAGTATTGTTTTATTAGTGGATATAAATGGCCACGGTGTCTCAATGTTACTTTAAATTAACAACAGTAAAAAAAAAAATTTCCAATTTGAACCAAACCAATTAATATTCACTTAGTCCACTCAAAGAGTGACTATTGCCCCATATAAACACCATGACATTAATTGAAAAAGGGATGGGAGGGAGGGGATAACTGCTGCCACATACATGAGTGCGCACCAACTGACAAATCCTTTCTTTTGTAGGTGTCCTCGAGATCGTCTGTTGATACGTCCTCCAATCAAGATGAAGATTTGCTTTTCTTAGGATTTCAGACGGCACCATACGCATCTGTTACCAGGTAAGAACATGCACATGCCATAATACATATAACAGACAAATAACTAGGGGTCATGACACCATGTCCCCCCTTTATTTGCATACGCAAAAAGGGACGGCTAAGACAGGCACATGTTTTAACTAGAATGGGTGCAGCAATTGTGATCACCCCCACACTCTGGAGCCTGAAGGAACCCCCAAGATAGTGACAGTTGGGAGCCTGTGTCCTACAACAGTACAAACCTTTCTAGTTTTGCAGCTTGTCAGACTTGCATTGTGCCATTTGGTGTGAAGCCTATTATCTACCAAACATCCCTCCACCAAGGATTGTGGCATGCATGCAACTTGTGAACTCCCCCACCCCCCCAGAATAATGCCATGTTGCCTGTGGCCCTTAATCTAACCCAAAAGGATTGTACCAGGCAGCCTGTGCGCTGTACGTCTCCAACATCACACCCTCCAAGACTGTGGCAGTTTGAAATATGTGCCCTACAACACCCACACCCAACATTTTTCTCCAGATGATGTTATTGTGCAACATGTGATTGCATATCTTCTTTGCCAGAAACTACCATGTGGCCCTTCACTGCAGTCTACCCGGGAAAGGGGAGGAAACATTGAGAAGTTAGGATTGGAGCAGACATAGGGAAGAGCAGCGGGCTTGGGCACTTTGAAAATTGAAGCCTGCCCAGCTGGATACTTGGGAGTCATTTTGCATATGAATAAAAGTTATTTTCTGGGACAATCAATTAACACCCAAATTAAAGTATGATTAGAATGCTGATGGCCATTGCTGGTAGTTTTATTAGTGAAAAGTCTGTGACAGACTCCCTTTAAGTGTAAAGGACTGTTCTCTAAAATTACATTAATATTACAGAGGTGGTATCTACTGGTGGGTTCAACTTTAGCAATACTGGTTTAGGTACACTTAAGGCCCCAACACACATTAGGCTATTGTTGGCCAAATCCATTGGCAGGACTGGCCAACAAGCTAAAGTGTATGAGGAGGTTTTTGTTCTTCTGGGAGATAAACCGCTAACAGAGGTGCCTGGCAGTGACTTTCTTCTCTTTCCCAATTGAAAACACAAATATGCTTGGCCGAACCAAGCATAGAGTACGTGTATGGGGGAGTTGGGAAAGATAGGTGCCCACTGAATGAGCAATTCTGGTCTAGGTACTGGCAGCTATTAAAGGTGTATGGGCACCTTCCAATGCTCATCTGCCAGGTGGCTCCTGCATGAGGCACATAAGTATTCATGCTCACATGAAGGTACGTAAGAATGGCTGTGACACAAAAAAAGAACTTCTTTCCAATCAACCTCCAGCATCTAAGACATTAATGGAGGTAAAGAGCAGAAGGGTGGCTGCCTCATTTGACTTGAGTCTTAGCCCCAGCGTGGGGCACATTTATCATGACTGGAATACTGTTCAAAAAAGGTAGCAGTAAAACATAGTAATGCAGGCGTGTTGAGGTGGTGGTAAATCCTGCCAGCACGCCATGTTTATTCTTATTGCACCCATTTACACTGGGAAATTAGCGTTAGCATTACTCTTAGGCTTGTATTAGACCAGCAGATGTCTTGCAGATAACGATTATAGATCTTAGATTTTGAGACTAATTAGCAACCAAAAATGTGCTTATTAAATAGAGCGATGTTCTCCGATTCTCTTTAAGGCAGGAGATCCAAGTCACGGCGTCCCTGAGGAAGGGGCCAGGAATAGACCCTGAAACAAGTCTGGTTACAGGAGACCCGCACATCAGCTGATGGACCTATACCCTCAAATCTACTTTGTTTATAGACATTCACCTATGCAGTGTCGATTACAATAGATATCAGTCTTGGCTCACATTTTACACACATGGGATGCCGTGAATTGGAGATGTCACACAAATAATTGCAGCAACCGGAGGCTTCTCACAAATAGACAGCGGTACATTGAAGCAACATACCGCAGAGACAAGTGTCCAACACCACCACGCTGAAGCAGCCGACAATTCCTAAACAGGTACCTCTGTATTCAACACTGCAGCCACGTGGGACGCCACTGTGAGTGCAGGCTGAATACTGTATCACTTTCTAACTAACCTGACAATAAGGTTATACAAACTGTGTGTGTACCTAAGAGGTGAATTATATTATTATTGGTCGGCAGACAATCATACATCTCTGTGCAATATATACCCTGCCTATCAAAATTGCCTTCCATTTACGGGAGTGAATACAATTAGGATTCACATATGTGACATTTTAGCGGCTACCATAGACGCCAATATTTATTTATTTTCTGGATCGGACAGTATATGAACACCTACGTCTTTTTCATCATCAGTGTATGACTTAATTGCTCCACCATGACTTCAACATATGCTCACCCTTATTTACCTTTTTATGGTGTAACTATATGCATTTTACAATATTTCGGTATTCTCACGTATGATCTTATATTCTATTTCGAAGTCTGTGTTATTATTGTATATTTTTTATGCATCATCCAATTATATACATTTGGTACCTATATTGTGCCCTTTTTAAATTAATAAACTACCCAGGCGATTTTAGCAATTTTGTCTTCTATAGCCCAGGTGGCGAGTGCTCAGCCTTAACCAAACCCTTTTTATATACTTTTTTTGACTGGGTAAGTCATTCAGGCTTTGCAGCACCCATTTCATAGTTACTGACAGGGTGAGCCACCATATTCTTTAAACACATTTTTCAGACTTAGGCCTCATGCACATGACCGTTAAATTTTTGCGGTCCGCAAATTGCGGATCCGGAAAACATGGAAGCCACCCGTGTGCCTTCTGCATTTTGCGGAACGGAACAGGCAGCCCATTGTAGAAATGCCTATTCTTGTCCGCAAAACGGACATAGCAGGGCTATGTAACGGAGAAACGGATACGGACAGCACACGGAGTGCTGGCCGCATCTTTTGCGGCCCCATTGAAGTGAATGGGTCTGCACCCAAGCTGCAAAAACTGCGGCTCGGATGCGGACCAGAACAAGGGTCGTGTGCATGAGGCCTTATCTGGATCCTGATCAGTCTGGAAAATGCCTGATCAATCAGAAAAATGCATTGCAATACCGGATCCGTTTTTCCGGTGTCATCCAGCAAAACGGATCCGGTATTTATTTTTTTCACTTTTTTAAAGGTCTGCGCATACGCAGACCGGAATACCGGATCCGTCAATGCGGCAATTTGAATGCACTAATACATTCCTATGGAAAAAATATGCCGGATCCAGCATTCAGGCAAGTGTTCAGTTTTTTGGCCGGAGATAAAACTGCAGCATGCTGCGGTATTATCTCCGTCCTGAAAAGTCAAAAAGACTGAACTGAAGACATCCTGATGCATCCTGAACAGATTGCTCTCCATTCAGAATGCATTAGGATAAAACTTATCAGTTTTTTTCCGGTATAGAGCCCCTAGGACAGAACTCAGTGCCGGAAAAGAAAAACGCTAGTGTGAAAGTGCCCTAAATGTAAAGAATCTGCAAATTCCCATCCACCTGCTTGTATTGTGGTTTGGAAGCTGTCGAGTAGCACAGATCTACAGTATAATATAGTACCCATGGTCCGTATCAGCCCAGATTTTCACAGTCACAGAAGGCTGATTCTGAATGGATGACAGGTAGGTTGGGCTTTGCATATTGAAGAAGCAAAAGATCTGGAGATTATAGGAGGGGATTTATTATAAGTGTAAATTTTAAAGTCAGTTTTGCTTCAGTCTGCTTCATGTAATCTGCACTAAATTTATCAAATGGCGCACATCTTTACAAATAACACTTTTGTCTAGAGATATTACTGCATTTTGTTATTGCATCTGGAGTGAAATTGTGCCTTTATAAAAATTCACAGTTAATAGATTTGGCATAACCCTAGTTTACATCGGTATCCATACCTACTTTACACCTCCTTTTCCAAACTGCAGAGTAAAGAAAAGAGCAAAAATCACAAAAAGTAAAAAATGGATGTGCAAAAATGGTTTGCGTCAAAATTTGTGACTTTTTTTTGTGACAGAAAAACACAAATAGAAAGATAAACTGTCCCCGAATCTCCACTGAAGGTAATGCTTCTATGACATGGGAGGATAGACTGGTATATAAAGAGATGGCCGTCTCCTGTGTGCCATCCTCCTTAAATGTGGAATTGATCTAGGCTAAGGATTTTATTAGGCCAACAGAGTTTAGCTATGGGGAAATACTTTCTGAATTCTGATGTATTTTGTGTTTAGTATGTAGTATATGGGCTGAACATTTCTGGCAGCATACTGACCATTTATTTACACTGCAAATAAAGCTCCGATTGTGATTCAGAGATAGAAAGAGCCAAGCTTTTCATAGCATGACCCAAGGCTTGATATATATATATATATATATATATATATATATATATATGCAGAGAATCGGACAGCACTCCAAGACTTGAAAAAAGTAGAAATCTTTATTCACCCATGTGAAAAATAGTTGCAACGTTTCAGCTCACAATCGAGCCTTTCTCAAGCATTGCTTGAGAAAGGCTCGATTGTGAGCTGAAACGTTGCAATTATTTTTCACATGGGTGAATAAAGATTTCTACTTTTTTCAAGTCTTGGAGTGCTGTCCGATTCTCTGCATATATTAGAAGGTGGAAAGCTCATTCCTTTGGACATAGCACCTGAGCCAACAGACTGGTGCCGCCAAATCTCCTTTTCTGCTATATATATATATATATATATATATATATCCAGTACAGACCAAAAGTTTGGACACACCTTCTCATTCAAAGAGTTTTCTTTATTTTCATGACTATGAAAAGTGTAGATTCACACTGAAGGCATCAAAACTATGAATTAACACATGTGGAATCATATACATAACAAAAAAGTATGAAACAACGGAAAATATGTCATATTTTAGGTTCTTCAAAGTAGCCACCTTTTGCTTTGATTACTGCTTTGCACACTCTTGGCATTCTCTTGGTGAGCTTCAAGAGGTAGTCACCTCAAATGGTCTTCCAACAGTCTTGAAGGAGTTCCCAGAGATGCTTAGCACTTGTTGGCCCTTTTGCCTTCACTCTGCAGTCCAGCTAACCCCAAACCATCTCGATTGGGTTCAGGTCCGGTGACTGTGGAGGCCAGGTCATCTGGCGCAGCACCCCATCACTCTCCTTCATGGTCAAATAGCCCTTACACAGCCTAGAGGTGTGTTTGGGGTCATTGTCCTGTTGAAAAAATAAATGATGGTCCAACTAAACGCAAACCGGATGGAATAGCATGCTGCTGCAAGATGCTGTGGTAGCCATGCTGGTTCAGTATACCTTCAATTTTGAATAAATCCCCAACAGTGTCACCAGCCAAGCACCCCCACACCATCACACCTCCTCCATGCTTCACGGTGGGAACCAGGCATGTAGAGTCCATCCGTTCACCATTTCTGCGTCGCACAAAGACACGGTGGTTGGAACCAAAGATCTCAAATTTGGACTCATCAGACCAAAGCACAGACTTCCACTGGTCTAATGTCCATTCCTGGTGTTCTTTAGCCCAAACAAGTCTCTTCTGCTTGTTGCCTGTCCTTAGCAGTGGTTTCCTAGCAGATATTCTACCATGAAGGCCTGATTCACACAGTCTCCTCTTAACAGTTGTTCTAGAGATGTGTCTGCTGCTAGAACTCTGTGTGGCATTGACCTGGTCTCTAATCTGAGCTGCTGTTAACCTGTGATTTCTGAGGCTGGTGACTCGGATGAACTTATCCTCCGCAGCAGAGGTGACTCTTGGTCTTCCTTTCCTGGGGTGGTCCGCATGTGAGCCAGTTTCTTTGTAGCGCTTGATGGTTTTTGTGACTGCACTTGTGGACACTTTTAAAGTTTTCCCAATTTTTCAGACTGACTGACCTTCATTTCTTAAAGTAATGATGGCCACTTGTTTTTCTTTACTTAGCTGCATTTGTCTTGCCATAATACAAATTCTAACAGTCTATTCAGTAGGACTATCAGCTGTGTATCCACCTGACTTCTCCTCAACGCAACTGATGGTCCCAACCCCAGGCAAGAAATCCCACTTATTAAACCTGACAGGGCACACCTGTGAAGTGAAAACCATTTCAAGTGACTACCTCTTGAAGCTCATCAAGAGAATGCCAAGAGTGTGCAAAGCAGTAATCAAAGCAAAAGATGGCTACTATGAAGAACCTAGAATATGAGATTTTTTTGTTGTTTCACACTTTTTTGTTATGTATATAATTCTACATGTTAATTCATAGTTTGATGCCTTCAGTGTGAATCTACAATTTTCATAGTCATGAAAATAAAGAAAACTCTTTGAATGAGAATGTGTGTCCAAACTTTTGGTCTGTACTGTATATATACAGTATCTCACAAAAGTGAGTACACCCCTCACATTTGTGTAAATAATTTATTATATCTTTTCATGGAACAACACTGAAGATATGACACTTTGATACAATGGAAAGTAGTCGGTGTACAGATTGCATATCAGTGTGAATTTGATGTGCCCTCAAAATAACTCAACACACAGCCATTAATGTCTAAACTGCTGACAACAAAAGTGAGTACACTCCTAAGTGAAAATTACAAAATTGTGCCCAAAGTGTCAATATTTTGTGTGGTCACCATTATTTCCCAGCACTTCCTTAACTCTCCTGGACATGGAGTTCACTAGAGCTTCACAGGTTGCCACTGGAATCCTCTTCCACTCCTTCATGAGGACATTATGGAGCTGGTGGATGTTAGAGACCTTGCACTCCTCCACCTTCTGTTTGAGGAAGCCCCACAGATGCTTAATAAGGTTTATGTCTGGAGATATGCTTGGCCCATCCAGCACCTTTTAACCTTAGTTTCTTTAGCAAGGCAGTGGTTGTCTTAGAGGTGTGTTTGGGGTCGTTATCATGTTTGAATACTGCCCTGTGGCCCAGTTTCCAAAGGGAGGGGCTCATACTCTGCTTCAGTGTGTCACAGTACATGTTGGCATTCATGGTTCACAACCGGCAGCACTAATGCAGCCCCAAACCATGAAACTCCCACCATGCATGACTGTAGGCAAGAAGCACTTGTCTTTGTACTCCTCACCTGGTTGCCACCACACATGCTTGACATCATCTGAACCAAATAAGTGTATCTTGGTCTCATCAGACTAGTAATCCATGTCCTTATTCTGCTTCTTTAGCAAACTATTTGCGGCCTTTATTGTGCATCATCTTTAGAAAAGTTTTCCTTCTGGGGTGACAGTCATGCAGACCAATTTGAGGCAGTGCGCAGCGTATGATCTGAGCACTGACAGGCTGACCCCTCCCCCCCTCCCCTTTAATCTCTGCAGCAATGCTGGCAGCACATATAAGTCCATTTTGAAAAGACAACCTCTGGATATGACGTTGAGCTCGTGCACTCAACTTCTTCTTTTTGCAACCTATGTAACTTTGTAACAACATTTAAGGCTCTCATGGAATCATGAGAACCATGATTTTTTTGATTCTTTGAACAAAAAAACCCTCTCTCACTGAAACGTACTTGTTTTTTCTTCCAAAATTAGCACAATATAAGTGAAATGTATAATTATCTCAGATGTATTTTATTGTACCGAGAGGCGGAAGGCGCAGCGGAGGACTATGTGAGAAAGTAAAGACAGTCCTGAGCAAAGTCCTCAATAGATTGTCCATTGAGAAGCATCTTGCAACAGCCATGACCCGAAGGTGGCAGTGACCAAAGTGAGGCGCAGTAACCAGAGAGATGTGCAGTGATACCTGAGCAGAAGACAAAATAAGTATTTTAATTTTTAGAACCTGCAGAAATTTTTTGCAGAAATTTCTGTGACTGAATATCTGTTTTACACATTAACCCTTTCGCTACCAGTGCCGTACATGTACAGCACTGGAGCGATGACTAAACATGGCGCCCACTCGCGCGTGCAGCAGGCACCATGGCCGGTGGGTCTCCTCTGTTTCAAACAGCAGAGATCAGCGGCTAATGACTGCAACTGCCAATAATGCCGATCGCGGGCATTAAAGCCTTTAGATGCCATGATAAAGTATGATCACAACAACTAAAAGCTCGAAAACCCGGAAGCGCTTCTTACCAGCAGCCTCTGCAGCAGGGCGGATTCGCAATAGACCTTACAGGGGGCCGCCTGGGCCCTACTCACGGCCGTCCAGTGGAAGTTTTTGCAGATGTATTTCATGCTGCTGGCAGTATTTTGTGATGGACTGTGGTATTTGGCTCTGTTGGGGTGGTATAATGTGCCACAATATGGTATTGCTGGCCCTGCCTTCCATCAATTTAGACTCAACTATAAAACTTTTCGTATTTTTTCCAGGGCCACTTTAAGTTACCAGTCCACCCCTGCTCTGCGACCAATGAGGATGCCGGCAGAGGCGGATTAAGTGCATGATAGGCCTGAGGCTGTCTACCCAACTTGGGCCCTTCCCTCCATTTTAGTTTAGTTGTTTTTGTATGAAGAGGCTGCAGTGCTTCGTGAGTGCCACAGTCTCTACCTAGGCCATATGACATCTCCAGACATCATATTACCCCAAATTGGCTCCTAAACTGAAACATTTGGTCGCCAAATTAAAATACATATAATTAAAATAAAAAAGACTTGGAGGAGAATACAGTGCCACATACCTCTTACATCTAGGGACATCTCCTGCCATGTAGACCTTCTTATTCCTCTTTTCCTCCATTTGACCCAGACAGCCATGACAAATTCTTTCAGCCGCTTCTCGTCTCTACGGAGTTTGTAACACAGATACACTAGATTTTTCCATCAAGCTCCCCGTCCTAGTGTCCCCACAGAGTCATTCTGCTGCCACTCCCAATACTGAGCCCATTGTGCCCCCCAATGCCCCAGGTACTATACTGCCAAAAAATAGTGACCCCAGAAGACATAATTGGGGTCATTTATCAAACTGGTGTAAAGTAGAACTGGATTTTCAAAAGAGCTGTCAAAAATGAAAGGTGAAATCTGATTGGCTGCTATGGGCAACTTAAGCCAGTTGTACATTACTCCAGTTTGATAAATTTACCCCAAATGTCCCTATAGTGTCCAAAGCAGCTATAATGTCCCCTAGAGTGCCCCAGAAATAATAATAACACCCTTTATTGTGCTACAGGTAATAATCCCTTTATAGTGTCCCCAAAAATTATAGAATTGCCCCTACAGTGCCTTCCTAATAGCAAAACCCCCCACTCTGCCCATATAGTATTTCCCCCCACACTGCCCCATAGTAATCCTCCCATAGTAATTTGCCCCCCTTCACAAAGTAATTTCCCTAATTTGCCCTGCACAGTAATTTTTACCACACTACCCCCATATAGTAGTGTGCCCCTACACAGTAATTTCCCCCACACTGCCCCCACACAGTAGTTTCCCCCACACTGCCCTACACAGTAATTTCCCCCGCACTGCCCTACACAGTAATTTCCCCCGCACTGCCCTACACAGTAATTTCCCCCGCACTGCCCTACACAGTAATTTCCCCCGCACTGCCCTACACAGTAATTTCCCCCGCACTGCCCTACACAGTAATTTCCCCCCCACACAGTAGTTTCCCCCGTACTGCCCCACACAGTAGTTACCCCCACACAGTAGTTTCCCTGACACTTCCCCAACACAGTAATTTCCCTCAAACAGTAGTTTCCCCCACACTGCCCCCACACAGTAATTTCCCTCACACAGTAGTTTCCCCAACACTGCCCCCACACAGAAATTTCCCCCACACAGTAGTTTCCCCCCACACTCCCCCACAAAGTGGTTTCGTCCACATTCCCCCACATAGTAATCCCTCCCATAATAATTTGCCCCCACACAGTAATCCCACCATAATATTTTTCAACCACATATTCATTTGCCCCCATACTGAAATTTCCCCAATGTACTGTCTCTTCACATGTCCTCCTGTGTGTCCCCCACATGTTTCCCCAAAGTTGGCACATAAAAATAAAAGCTACATACTCACCTATGCCCAGGCGCGCGATGGCCACAGTATGTGGGTGTTCAGGTCAGCATTGGGTTCCCCAGCGGTGTTGGGCCTGGGGCTGCCGACCCGAACGTCCCTATTGTAATTTGCCACTGGATACCGGTAATTGGTTTCAATACGCTGGGTCTCTCTGAAGAGACCCAGACCCACCAGACTCAGGTGGCAGGCGAACATAAAAAATAAGCAGTTCAAGTACCATTAATGATCTATGTAAAAAATAATGGTACAGAATTATGAAAAAAATAAAATAAAAGCATTGTAGCCTCAAATATGAGCTTCAAAAGCATTAAAGTTTAAAAAGATATAACAAAATATATAATTTAAAAGAATATAAAAACTTTAATCACCCCCTTTTCCATAGAATAAAAAAACATAAATAACAAAAAATATAAACATCATGGGCATCACCAAATCTGAAAATACTTATACTATGAAAATATAAAAATATTTTTCTGAATGGTGTAACGGAAAAAATGGTCAAAATGGCTGATTCGCCATTTTTTTTATTGGTTCTCTTACCAAAATCATAAAGTCACACATACTTCAAAATGGTATCAATAAAAACTACAGATCATCCTGCCAAAAAATGGTGATCGTCCTGTCCCGCATGGTGATGTAAAAAAAAAAAAAAATGTTTTTAATTTTCTTATTTTTTTTACACTATTTAGACATAAAAAACCTATATGTATGTTGTTGTAATTGGACTGACCCAGAGAATGAAGGGCATGGGTCAGTTTTGCCACAAATGGAACGCCATAGGGGTAAAACTCATAAAACGGTGGAGGAATTGAATTTTGGTGGCATTAGAGAGTAAAACTTGTCCCACAAAAAATAAGCCCTCATATGGATATGTGAATGGAAAAATAAAAAAGGTATGTCTTAAAGAAGATAGGAAGAAGATAGAAAAAGAATGAAAACGAAAAAACGAAAAAAAAACTCCAGTATCCAAAGGGTTAATTGTATGCCACAATGGCATCCAGGCCTGCCATATACTGATGTCTTTGGTAGGGCTTAATAGAGAATATTTTTGAGTTTGACATAATACACTGCAATACAAAAGCACTATATGGCCAATCAGAGTATCATGGGCTCAAGTCCGTCACGGGGTCATATTTTGTTATCCTCTGGATCAACTTGCAGGATAACAGGCTGAACTGGATGGACAAATGTCTTTTTCCAGCCGTACAAACTGTACGCATTATTTATTCTATACTGTGAACATTAAAACATTACATAATTGCTGTTTTTGCTCATTCTACCTCACAAAAATGCAATAGAAGATGATCAAACATTGTCATGTACACCAAAATGTGTAAAAAATGTAAACTACAACTCCTGCAAAACAACAAACCCTCACACAGCTACTTCAATACAAAAATGAAAATGTGGTGACACAAAAACAAATAATTTTTTATATCCTTTAAGAATTTTTTAAGTGTTTTTATTGTGCAAAAGTAGAAA
This sequence comes from Bufo gargarizans, assembly GCF_014858855.1. NCBI lineage: Eukaryota > Metazoa > Chordata > Amphibia > Anura > Bufonidae > Bufo > Bufo gargarizans. The sequence continues at coordinate 554,229,108 of NC_058080.1, read as the reverse complement.
ATGCTAAATATATATATATATATATATATATATGATATAAAAAGTCTACACATCCCTGTTAAAATGCCAGGTTTCTGTGCTATAAAAAAATGAGACAAAGATTAATCACTTTTTCTACCTTTAATGTGACCTATAAACTGTACAACTCAATTGTGAAACAAACTGAAATCTTTTAGGTAGAGGGAAGAAAAAATAAGGGTATATCCGGGTTCAGCTCTGAACCGGACAACCCCTTTAACTAAGGCCCCAGTTCCAGCTGAAGAAAAACAGCCCCAAAGCATGATGCTGCCACTACCATGCTTCAACTGTGGGTATGGTGTTCTTTTGGTGATGTGCAGTTTTGCTTTTGCGCCAAACATATCTTTTGGAATTATGGCCAAAAAGTTCAACCTTGGTTTCATCAGCCATAACACCTTTTCCCACATGCTTTTGGGAGACTTCAGGTGTGTTTTTGCAAAATGTAGCCTGGCTTGGATGTTTGTCTTCATAACAAAAGGCTTTCGTCTTGCCACTCTACCCCATAGCCCAGACATATGAAGAATACGGGAGATTGTTGTCACATGTACCACACAGCCAGTACTTGCCAGATATTCCTGCAGCTCTTTTAATGTTGCTGTAGGCCTCTTGGTAACCTCCCAGACTGTTTTTCTTCTCGTCTTTTCATCAATTTTGGAGGGACGTCCAGTTCTTGGAAATGTCACTATGGTGACATATTTTCTCCACTTGATGATGACTGTCTTCACTGTGTTCCATGGTATATCTAATGCCTTGAAAATTATTTGGTACCCTTCTCCTGACTGATACCTTTTAACAATGAGATCCCTCTGATGCTTTGAAAGCTCTCTGTGGACCATGGCTTTTGCTATGGGATGCGACTAAGACAATTGTTTTGGAAAGACCAACTAGAGCAGCTGAACTTTATTGGGGGTTAATCAGAGGCACTTTAAAGGGAGTCTTTCACCTAAAATGACAATTATATACCACAAACATCATGCTATCCATTAGATTCCCCATATTATAATCTTACCTTTCATATTGCTGCCCATCGCCTATTTTCTCTTAAAAACACTTTTATTCCATATTCTAATTAGCTTTTGAAGGTGCCCGGGGGGCGGTGCCATTCAACATAATCCTTCCTTCTTTCCATTTGGTTATGATAGATTTGATGGTGCTTCCGGGGCTCAAAGATTTGGATATTTTTTTATAACCTAACCCTGACTTGTACTTCTCAACAACATTATCCCTTACTTGTTTGGAGAGTTCCTTGGTCTTCATGGCAGTGTTTGGTTAGTGATGCCTCTTGCTTAGGTGTTGCAGTCTTTGGGGCTTTTCAAAAAAGGTGTGTATATGTATTGACAGATCATGTGACACTTAGATTGCACACAGGTGGATATAATTTCATTAATTATGTGACTTCTGAAGGTAATTGGTTGCACCAGATCTTTTTATGGGCTTCCTATCAAAGGGGGTAAATACATACACACATGCCAATTTTCTGTTTTCTATTTCTAAACAATAGTTTTATTTATATATTTTTATCATTTCACTTCACCATCTTAGACTATTGTGTTCTGATCCATCACATAGAATTCAGATTAACAAAACATTGAACTTAAGGCTATAATGTAACAAAATACAAAAATAGTCAAGGGGGGTGAATACTTTTGCAAGGCACTGTATATATAAACTTGGTATTGGCATTTGTATTGACCCGCCAAATAAAGTGAACACTATAAAAACAAAACCCAAAAAACAATGCTGTTCATGCTGTCATCCCCAAAGAATTTAGGTTATACAGAACCCCAAAATAGTGGCATGTAAAACTAGTTGTCTCTTAAAAAACAAGCCCTTCTATGGCTATGCCAATGAAAAAAAATGAAAAAGTTATGGCTTTTAGAATGCAGAGATAAAAAAAAAAAAAAACACCCCAAAGTAAAGACTAAAATAGGCAGTGTTCTTAAGGAGTTAAGACATGTTAAAAAAAACAACTGAAGCTTAACATGGAACCAACCAAAACCCCCCCACCATTGCACGGTCACAGAAAACTGATCATATATAGAGGAGCAGTCTGCATGGGAATACATTCCAATATCTGCTTCCAACAGACTTGGAAACCATGGATGAACTTTAGCTCCTCTGCCGAACTCACTGCTTTGGAAAAACAGATAAAAAAAATAAAGACACCTTCCATGTGCAATCTGCATTCTTCTCACTCTCATCACACGAAATTACTATTCTAGTCAGCAAAACAGACCAGAATAGGACATTTGGGGTTTAATGCCTCCGTTTGACATATACGTTAGAAAAAAAAGATACAAAAATGCAGCACACCACGTTCTAGTATCCTGCACAGTCCGGTTCAAAAAAAAAAAAAGGATATACATTTACATTTTTTACAATGTAACTCTGTGGTGAACAGAAGCCACTGTATGGGATGGGAAAAACGTGATGCAAACCCACTGTTTTATCTTTGTGCTGTCCATTTTTTTTTTTTTCCGGACCCATAAAAATGAATGGGTCTGTCTGCAATCCACAAAAAATGCAGATCAGATAAGAATGCAAAATACAGTTGTGAGGCATTAAACATCTTCGTCTATTTCAAAATGCATTAGATGTCTGTCGTCCCACTATTCCTTTCCCCTCTGTCTCTCTGCCCTCCACTTCCACACACTTTTGGGGAGATTTATTAAACTGGTGTAAAGTAGAACTGGCTTAGTTGCCCTACCAACCAATCAGATCCCACCTTTCATTTTCCAAACGTGCTGTGAAAAATGAAAGATGGAATCTGATTGGTTACTATGGGCAACTAAGCCAGTTCCACTTTACACCAGTTTGATAAATCCCCCTCTTTATCTTCAGGTTGATTGTATTGTTCAATAACATATCCGCAGTGCTTATTCTTCTAAATGCTTGGAAAACTTCAACCTATCTTGTATAGCTACAAAACAGAAGTGACACAAGCTAAATTGTGTCACTTGATGCCTGCGAACATTGTTATTTTGTTCTCACTACTGTTTAAAATGTCTGTAAAACTGTGGACTGCCGGAATTCATGCTTCTACAAAGAGCTAATATGTATAAACCAGCCCTATATTTGTTATTGAGCACAAAACATTAGTTCCATTGTATGTGAGCTTTGGAGGAGAATCCATCCTAGTGACAGAGTCATATTTCAAGTCTCTAAGTGTATAATCAAAACAAATGTGTTTTCACGTTCTTCTACACCAAAGCAATTGTCATTATGTGAATGGCTTAAAAAATTGTTCTGTCTACTAATTCACTTACAAAATCACTCACTACAGATTACGCCAATATATAAAAAAAAAAAGGCCAGCTGACAAATAAATGCGTATTCATAATTCATTCCCAGTTACAAAGAATGATCAATATTAATGCTTAAAGGGGTTCTCTAGGATTAGGAAATAGTGATTGCGTATTTAAGCATAGAGAGTGATGAATGTATTGTTATTTACAAGCTGGCCACATTTAGTCCAAATATTTGAGTTCTTGCGCACCAAAGCATGGGATGTGCATATACACAGGTCCATGCATATATAAAAAGATACAATGGCCTTAAAAAAAATGAAAAACTATGGCCATGCTACTATCTATAGATCAGCAGAGGTAGGTAGGCCGAGTGGGGTACATTTTCATTTACCTTAGCTACATATATCTATGTATGTAACGATCAGTGGGTGTCGAACCACTGTACCAATTAACTGGTTTGGAAGTTCTCTGGTTTTCACCTATGGTAATGTGAACTGTGCTGGAAGGTGTGTTGTCCCACCAGTAGTGGCAGTAGACTCAGCAAAGCATAGTTTGCTGAGACATTTTTGTATACAGTTTCTGGGCTGGATTTTACTTGGACTGGTGGCTAGGCTTGGTAGAGGGAGTTGCCAGTCCACACCCTTCCAGTACTGGTTTTCCTTTCTACCTGAGGTGATGGCAGGTGAGGCCTGCTGTAATCAGGCTGGCATAAAGCACCTCAGAGTAGGTCAGTCTGGGGATAGATACGCTCTGAGATACAGAGACCCAGAGCAGAGGCTCTGTGCATGGTCTCAGCTCGCTAGGCTGGGAGATCCCAGGGCATTGTGACCGCCCGAAGTTTGGGGAATGCCGTGATGCCGGGATTCAACGGTCACAAGGCCAGAGTCGGGAGGACTGTTGGGCCACACTTCCCCATACAGGTACGGGACTGGTTACAGCCGGAGAGGCTGGGGAACTACGGGCTGAGAAAAAGCCGCATATGGGTTTCGAGTGTGAACATGGTTCTGTAGCTGAGTCAGGGCCACATTAACAGGTGTAGTGAGAGCCCAGCCGGGCAGGTATTTGTTTTGTTTTGATGTATGTGGGAACCTCACCACACCCAGTGATTAATAACTGGACTGTTCCGTGTATGAAAAATGTCCCAATAAATGCAATGTTTGGCCCGAAAGCTGCGGTGGACAACGATTCTTGTGAGAATGACCCCCAAGTACAGCGGTCCCTTACACACCCTATACAGGGATGTGGTCTTTGCTGCAGAGGAGCCACCAGGCTGCTACCTCTTGGAACAGTCCTGGTGTTTTTGCCAGGCAATACTCGTAGTCAGTGAACAGGTGAGGGCAGACAGAGTCTGTGCGTATCCATAAAACAATCTAAGGTCAGGACAGACAACAGAATGTAAGTACACTAGACAGGCCAAAGTCAGGACAGCCAGCGAGTATTAGAATCAGTTAACAGGCAGATAAAAATAAACGAGCAGAAAAGCAGAAAGCACAACTTTACTGGTAAAACTAGCAAGCTAGGAACCAAGCTCTATAGCTCAGGCTCTATCCTACTGGGGAAGCTGCCTAAAATATCCAGGTACTTTCAGAAATAGGCTCAGGAAGAATTAGATTGTGTGCGCACTGGCCTTTTAAAAGCAAAGGAGTGCACGCCCTATGCCCAAGGAGAGGAGGCCAGACTGCGGCCTGCTAGAGCAGCAATATATTTTAATTCGGCAGCCTGTGGTCCCTGCTGCCCAGCTCCTCTGGGTGGGCACAACGCTGTCTTGCTTCCTTTCCTGGTCCTGCCGGGTTGCCTAGACCCACTGTCCCTCCTCTATATCACCCACAATGAGACAGCCACCAGGCAGGGCCACGAAGTGAAGCAAGATGTCGCCAGAGCCTCGGAGGAGCTGGGCTGTTGGGAACACAGGCCTCTGAACTAACAATATAAATGTATTCTTACAAAATGTAGAATCTAACATTGTTGTATTTATTTTTATCACTTTATAGATGTTTTATGGGCTTTTAGAAATCTGAATGAACAAAGGTGTACTATTGTAAATGATGTTCACCTTATTTAAATAGTGCATAAATAATGTATGCCATGACTTTTCCACTTAGGGCTCTTTCACACCTGCGTTGTTTTCTTCCGGCATAGAGTTCCGTCGCCGGGGCTCTATGCTGGAAGAATCCTGATCAGTTTTATCCTAATGCATTCTGAATGGAGTGAAATCCGTTCAGGATGCATCAGGATGTCTTCAGTTCCGGAACGGAACGTTTTTTGGCCGGAGAAAATACTGCAGCATGCTGCGCTTTTTGCTCCAGCCAAAAATCCTGAAGACTTGCCGCAAGGCCGGATCCGGAATGAATGCCCATTGAAAGGCATTGATCCAGATCCGGCCTTAAGCTAAACGTTGTTTCGGCGCATTGCCGGATCCGAAGTTTAGCTTTTTCTGAATGGTTACCATGGCTGCCGGGATGCTAAAGTCCTGGCAGCCATGGTAAAGTGTAGTGGGGAGCGGGGGAGCAGTATACTTACCGTCTGTGCGGCTCCCGAGCGCCCCAAGTCATTGGATCACATTATGGGCGCTCTGACATCATTCTGGAGCGCCCCAGGAGCCGCACGGACTGTAAGTATACCGCTCCCCCGCTCCCCGCTCCTACTATGGCAACCAGGACTTTAATAGCGTCCTGGGTGCCATAGTAACACTGAAAGCATTTTGAAGACGGATCCGTCTTCAAATGCTTTCAGTACACTTGCGTTTTTCTGGATCCGGCGTGTAATTCCGGCAAGTGGAGTACACGCTGGATCCGGACAACGCAAGTGTGAAAGAAGCCTAATATGTTAAATGGCTGGTCTGGTTAGGACATACATGTGTTAGTGAGTGGGGCTACCGGGAATATTGAAGGGAGTTTCCAACCCCATCACATATTTTTAAAACTTACAATGGTGTAAAATAACAGAGAATGGAGCTCAACCCACCATTACTCTTTAGGCCTCTTTCAGACGGGCGTCCCGGATTTGCTCTGGATGCGTTCTGGCTGCAATGTGGGAAACCCGCGCGAATGCGCATGCAATTTCAGTCAGTTTTGACTGCCATTGCGTTGCGTTGTTCAGTTTTTTCCGCGCGAGTGCAATGCATTTTGCACGTGTGCGATAACAAACTGAATGTGGTACCCAGACCCGAACTTCAGTGAAGAAGTTCGGGTCTGGGTACCACATTCAGTTTGTTATCGCACACGTGCAAAATGCATTGCACCCGCGCGGAAAAAACTGAACAACGCAACGCAATAACAGTCAAAACTGACTGAAATTGCATGCGCATTTGTGCGGGTTCGGTGTTATGTAGATGTTATTATTTTCTCTTATAACATGGTTATAAGGGAAAATAATAGCTTTTTTAATACAGAATGCTTAATAAAATGTTGCTTGAGGGGTTAAAAAATAAAGATTTTTTACTCACCTCATCCACTTGATCGCACAGCCGGCATCTTCTTCTTTCTTCTTCTTTGAGGACCTGCAAAATAAAAAGGACCTTTATAACTGCCCCCTCTGCTACGTCAACTAATTCATTCAAGCTACGCACCTGGAATTTTCAATTCGTTCGTCTGAAATCTTGCGCAGGCGCAGTACCGCCTACTGCCTGTGCCTGTGTGATCCAACCGCTCCTGAGGGCAACAGCCTCAAAAGTGTCACTTAGCATGCGCCGAGCCCAGAGACGTCTTCCTATCGCTGTTGTCCTCAGGAGCAATTGGATCGCACAGGCGCAGGCAGTAGGTGGTACTGTGCCTGCGCAAGCTTTCAGACGGACAAATTGGAGATTCCAGGTGTGTGGCTTGAATGAATTAGTTGATGTAGCAGAGGGGGCAGCGCCGTTAAACTAGGCTGTGGGACGATACTGCATAACAAGGAGGCATGCTTGGGCTCTAAACTAAGGCGGGCTATTCACTGCAGTGGGGCGTTACTGGGCTCAAAGGGTGATGAATAACGTCCCTCTAGGCACCTTCAGGGTTCATTTGCATAATAGAAAAATCTTTTTTTTTTAACAAAATGAAAGCATGAAAAGAAGAACCACTGCAGGAAATAAGGAATTTATTAAACATGGCAATGGTGACAGCTTAATATGGTCAAGCCAGGTGACAGATTCCCTTTAAAGATGGAACCTGCTCCAGAGCAGAGACGGCTGCTGTTTCACACAGCATACACCAGGGGCTAATGGCTGTGAATGGCAAAAATGGCAATTGCAGACATTTAATCCCTCAGATACCGTGGTCAAACGAGACCACTGCATCTGAGAAAGCAAAACCTGAAAGAGCTGCACTTCTGAGCCTGGAACAGTTTTCTCCCATAGGGAGCCATTTATTGTCCATGAAAGCTCAAAGCCTGCTGAGGCTCTGATGCCTTTTACATGTAAATTTCAATGTATGCCTGCAGGTGGCAGCACTGAATTGGAATATACCAATCTTTGTATATTGCAATGGATAACATTCCATTACTGTATATTAATTTAAATCCAATGATTGCATGTTATAATCACCAAGGGTAACTTGAAAAAAAGTATTAAAAAAAGGTGAAAAGTTAAAAAAAAGTTTAAAAAAAATAAAAACTATAAAGTTCAAATCACCTTTCCACAAAATTTTAATTTAAATAAACAATTAAAAAAATCATAGGCATTGTTGTGTCAGAGAAAAATTCTAAATGGCCAATTTGCCATTTTTTCATCACTTCACCTCTCCAAAAGAATTTAATAAAAAGGTCTTACATAGCCCAAAATGTTATCACTTAACCACTTCCCATCTGGGCCATTTGCCCCCTTCCTGACCAGGCCTAATTTTGCAAAACTGACATATCTCACTTCATGTGGTAATAACTTTGGAACGCCTTTATTTATCCAAGTCATTCAGAGATTGTTTTCTCGTGACACATTGTACTTCATGATAGTCATAAATTTGAGTCAAAATATTTCACCTTTATTTATGAAAACATCCCAAATTTACCCAAAAATTTGAAAAATTCGCAATTTTCTAAATTTCAATTTCTCTGCTTTTAAAACAGAAAGTGATACCTCATAAAATATTTATTACTTAACATTCCCCATATGTCTACTTTATGTTGGCATCATTTTGGAAATGTCATTTTATTTTTTTAGGACGTTAGAAGGCTTAGAAGTTTAGAAGAAATTCTTCAAATTTTTAAGAAAATGGCCAAAACCCACTTTATAAGGACCAGTTCAGGTCTGAAGTCACTTTGTGGGGCCTACATAGTGGATACCCCCATAAATGACCCCATTGTAGAAACTACACCCCTCAAGTTACTCAAAACTGATTTTAATCCAATTTTTTCTTTAACACATTGATGGTTAACAGCCAAACAAAACTGAATATTTATTACCCAGATTCTGCGGTTTACAGAAACACCCCACATGTGGTCATACACTGCTGTATGGGCACACGGCAGGGCGCAGAAGAAAAGGAACTCCACATGGTTTTTAGATGCCATGTCCCATTTGAAGCCCCCTGATGCACCCTTACAGTAGAAACTCCCAAGAAGTGACCCCATTTTGGAAACTAGGGGATAAGGTACCAGTTTTATTAGTACTATTTTTGGGTACATATGATTTTTTGATCATTCATTATAACACTTTATGGGGCAAGGTGACCAAAAAATTGGTTGTTTTAGCACAGTTTCTATTTATTTATTTTTACAGCGTTCACCTGAGGGGTTCAGTCAAGTGACATTTTTATAGAGCAGATTGTTACGGACGTGGCGATACCTAATATGTATACTTTTTCTCATTTATTAAAGTTTTACACAATAATAGCATTTTTGAAACAAAAAAATTATGTTTTAATGTGTCCATGTTCTGATAGCTATAGTTTTTTTATTTTTTGAGAGATTTTCTTATGTAGGGGCTCATTTTTTGTGGGATGAGGTGACTGTTTTATTGGTACCATTTTGTGGGACATATGCGTTTTTGATCACTTGGTGTTGCAGCTTTTGTGATGCAAGGTGACAAAAATTGATTGTTTTGACACCTTTTTTTTTTTTTTTTTACGGTGTTCATCTGAGGGGTTAGCTCATGTGATATTTTTGTAGAGCTGGTTTTTATGGACGCGGCAATACCTAATATGTATACTTTTTTTTATTTGTTTCACTTTAACACAATAATAGCATTTTTGAAACCAAAAAATGATGTTTTAGTGTCTCCATGTTCTAAGAGCTATAGTTTTTTTATTTTTTGAGAGATTTTCTTATGTAGGGGCTCATTTTTTGCAGGATGAGGTGACGGTTTTATTGGTACCATTTTGTGGGACATACGCATTTTTGATCACTTGGTGTTGCATATTTTGTGATGCAAGGTGACAAAAATTGCTTGTTTTGACACAGTTTTTTTGTTTTTGTTTTTACAGTGTTCACCCGAGGGGTTAGCTCATGTGATATTTTTATAGAGCTGGTTTTTACGGACGTGGCAATACCAAATATGTCTATTTTATTTTATTGTTTTCTATTTTTAATTTTTTTTTTTTATTCCTTACTTGGGGACCTTTTTATTTTTACATGTGAAACTTTTTTTTTTTTTTTTTTTTTACACTTTTCATCCCCCATAAGGTCATACAAGACCTCTGGGGGACATTTGCTTCACTTTTTCTTTTTTTTTCCACTATTGATTTCTCCTGTAACTGGGGCTGACATAGTAGCCCCAGTTACAGAAGAAATGCACCCCCCAGAGAGGCTGTACAGCGTGATTCTGCGCTGTACAGCCTCAGAGCAGGGCTGATCGAGGTCTGTGAGAGACCTCACACAGCTCCTGCAGCTCCGGTCCCGGCGGTCACATGACCGCCGGGCCGGAACAGGAAGCGCACAGCGCTTCCTGCTCTGCAGACACAGCGCTCGGTGAGCGCTGTGTCTGCAGCGATCCGGAAGGCAGGGACACCTGGGCACTGTCCCTGCCTTATCTCTGGGTTGCCCTGCTGTCACTGACAGCGGGCAACCCGATCAGCAGCTGCACGATTAGCTGCTGTTTCTGAAAGGACGTTCAGAAACGTCCGTTCAGAAATAGAGGTCCACCCATAGGACGTTTATATCCTATGGGCGGACTTAAAGCGGTTAAAAGTGCAGATCGCCACACAAAAAAATGAGCCCCACACAGCTCTGTAGACATAACTATAAAAAAAAGTTATGGGGGTCAGGATATGGCAATAAAAACAAAAAGTTTTTTTTTCAGTATTAAAACACAAGGAAAACTTGACATATGTAACGTATTTGTAATTGTACTGACCTGGACAATGAAGAGCACAAGTCGTAAAGCACTGCCGTAAAAACAAAACCCATAAAACTGTGGCGGAATTGCGTGTTTTTTTTTTCAGTTTCACTCCATTTAGAATTTTATTCCAACTTCAATATTAACCCTTTCAGAACCGGGCAATTTTTCACCTTTATGCCCAGGCCATTATTTGCAAATCTGACATGTGTCACTTTATGTGGTAATAACTTTAAAACGCTTTTACTTATCCAGGCTATTCTGAGATTATAAAAAAAATTAAAAATTTACCAAAAATTTCGAAAAATTTAAAATTTCCAAATTTGTATTTCTCTACTTTTATAATAGATAGTAATAACTCAAAAAATAGTTGCTTTATATTCCCCATATGTCTACTTCATGTTTGGATCATTTTGTGAATGCCATTTTAATTTTTGGGGATGGTAGAAGTCTTAGAAGTTTAGAAGCAAATCTTGAAATTATTCTGAAAATTTCCAAAACTCACTTTTTAAGGACCAGTTCAGGTCTGAAGTCACTTTGTGAGGCTTACATAATAAAAAGCACATACAAATGACCCCATTTTAGAAACTACACCCCTCAAGGTATTCAAAACTGATTTTATAAACTTTGTTAACCCTTTAGATGTTCCATAAGAATGAATGGAAAATGTAGATGAAATTTCACATTTTCTCTTTTTGTCAGATTTTCCATTTTAATTAAAAAAATTCCGCTAACAAAGCAAGGGTTACCAGCCAAACAGTCTACAGAAATACCCCAAATGTCATCATAAAGTGCTGTATGGGCAAATGGCAGGGCGCAGAAGGAAAGGAACGCCATATGGTTTTTGGAAGGCAGATTTCACTGGGACAATTCTAAGCTGCCATGCCACATTTGAAGTCCCCCTGATGCACCCCTAGAGTAGAAACTCCCCAAAAAATGACCCCATTTAGGAAACTACAGGATAAGGGTATTTTCACACTAGCGGCAGGACGGATCCGACAGACTGTTCACCCTGTCGGATCCGTCCTACCGCTATTTCGCCGTGCCGCCGGACCGCCACTCCATCCTCATTGACTATAGTGGGGACAGGGTGGAGCTCTGGCGCAGCACGGCGAAAGGCCGCCGGACTAAAAGTACTGCATGTCTAACTATTTAGTCTGGCGGCCTCTCAACGCGAACTGCCGTGCTGTGCCGTAGTTCTGCCCCCGTCCCCATTATAGTCAATGGGGACGGAGCGGCGGTCCGGTGGCACGGCGATATAGCCGTAGGACGGATCCGACAGAGTGAACAGCCTGTCGGATCCGTTCTGCCGCTAGTGTGAAGGTACCCTAAGGTGGCAGTTTTTTGGGTACTATTTTAGGGTACATATGATTTTTGGTTGCTCTATATTACACTTTTTGTGAGGCAAGGTAACAAAAAATAGCTGCTTTGGCACCGTTTTTATATTTTTTTTACTTACTGTGTTCATCTGACAGGTTAGATCATGTGGTATTTTTATAGAGCAGATTGCTACAGATGCAACAATACCAAATATGACAACCTTTTTGGGTTGTTTGTTTCAGTTTTACATTATAAAGCATTTCTGAAAAATATGTTTTTTTAGTGTCTCCATAATCTTGAAGCCATCGTTTTTTTTTTTTATATTTTAGGCGACTGTCTTATGTAGGGGGCTCATTTTTTTAGGTAATAGATGATGGCTTAATTGGTACTATTTTAGGGTGCATATGACTTTTTGATCGCTTGGTATTACACTTTTTGTGATGTAAGATGACTTTTTTTTACAGTGTTCACCTGAGGGGTTAGGTCATGTGATATTTTTTTACAGCGGGTTCTTACGGACGTGGCGTTACCTTATATGTATACTTTTTTAATTTATTTAAGTTTTACACAATAACATTTTTTAAACAAAAAAAATCATGTTTTAGTGTCTTCATATTCTGATAGCCATAGTTTCTTTATTTTATTTTTTGGGGAAATTGTCCTAGATAGGGTCTTATTTTTTGTGGGATGAGATGACGGTTTGATTGGTATGATTTTAGGGTGCGTATGACTTTTTGATCGCTTGCTATTACCCTTTTTGCGATGTAAGGTGACCAAAAAATTGCTTTTTGACACCGTTTTTTTATTTTTTACCGTGTTCACCTGAGCGGTTAGTTCATGTGATATTTTTATAGAGCAGGTTGTTACGGATGTGGCGATATCTAATATGTAAACTTTTTTATTTATTTAAGTTTTAAACAATAACAGCATTTTTAAAACAAAATAAACATGTTTTAGTGTCTCCATAATCTGAGATACATAGTTTCTTTATTTTATTTTTGGGGGCAATTGTCCTAGATAGGGGCTCATTTTTTGTGGGATGAGGTGACGGTTAGATTGGTACTATTTTCTGGGGTATATGCCTTTTTGATCGCTTGGTGTTGCACTTTTAGTGATGTAAGGTGACAAAAAATTATTTATTTAGCACAGTTTTTATTTTATTTTTTGACAGTATTCACCTGAGGGGTTAGGTCATGTGATATTTTTATAGAGCCGGTCTATACGGACATGGTGATATGTAATTTGTCTACTTTTCTTATTTTCCCTATTTTTTTCAAAAATTTTTTAACTTTATTTTAGGAAAAGGATGCATTTTTTTAACTTTAAACTTTAACTTTTTACCTTTTTTTTACTTTTTTTTTTACTTTTTTTTGTCCCACTCTGGGACTTTAACTTTTGGGGGTCTGATCCCTTTTACAATGCATTGGCTGTAAGGGTATTACTCAATGTAATTCACTTACAGCCTGCTTGCCTGTAAGATCCAGGGGGCTGGATCTCACAGGCTCTCCAGAAGGCAGCCACGATGCCTAAGGAAGGCATCGGGCTGCCTTCCCTGCCATCGGGTCCCTTCAGACATTTGCGGGGACCCGATGGCCACCCCGCACATGTCTGAAGCCCGCACTTGCCTTGGTCAGCGCTGACCGCGGCCATGCAGGGGTTAATATGCCGGCATCAGTGATTTCACCATTGCCGGCGCATACAGCAGGGGTCCGGCTATCAGTGACTGCTGGAACCCTGCCGATGATCCGGCGGTGCAGCTCCTGCACCCGCCGATCACCATGACGTACATGTACTTTTCTGGGCTTTAAGTCAGGCATTAAGGGGTTAAATAATGCCTTTAAAAAGTACAACTTGTCCCTCAAAAAACAAGCCCTCATACGGCTATGTGAACAAAATTTAAAAGCTCAAGAAGGCAGGGAGTAAAAAACGAAAACTCAATAACGGAAAATCATCTGGGGTAGAAGATGTTACACCCCTATAAGAAAAAAAAAAAAGCAAAGAAAACAAATTTGTAAATGGACACTAGCGTGATTATTGTGGGTAGCAACAAAACAAGTATATAAAAAGCAAAAATACTAAAGAAGATACAGTATGCTATTAAATATTGTAGATATTGCAAATTACTGCTGTATAGCCAACGTTACATAATGAAAACCCACAATACTGTTGGTTTACTAGCTTTGCATTTGTTTCCCCAAAATAAGTCATCAAATTAGGAACATTTTTATTAGAGATGTTTGATCTTGCATTCAGTAGATCACTGCAGATAGAATATTTCATGCTGCATGTATAACCATCTTCAAAGTGGCTTAGAAGTGGTTTGTTGCCTACCTATGAACTATTTATATATTATACAGTTAGTTGTCGTGTAGAGCTTTTTTGATCGGGCCAAATCTGAAAGTCAATGCAGTAGGGAAGATTTCCTGTATGTAAAGAAAAAGTAAAGCAGTTCTCCCCCTTAGCAATCAACAAGATCACCACAGTACTTTCATTTACTAAAGGGCGTTAAAAATGAGAACTGAAACGTGAAGTTTTAATAAATCTCACCAAAACTGACTAATTTTAGTAGTTCATCACAATCAAACAATTGGAAACGTTTCAGAGACATACTGTGTGCTCAAATCCAGCCAAATGCAGCCAAACTGATTGGTCGGTGTTTCATAATACAGATGGACAATGACCCAAAACATAAAGCCAAAGCAACCAAGGAGTTAATTAAAGAAAAGAAGTGGAATATTCTTGAATGGCCACATCAGTCCTCTGATCTGAACCCAATAGAGCATGCGATTCACTTGTTAAAGACTAAACTTCAGACAGAAAGGCCCACAAACAAACAGCAACTGAAAACCGGTGCAGTAAAGGCCTGGCAGAGCATTAACAAGGAGGAAACACAGCGTCTGGTGATGTCCATGAGTTCAAGACTTCAGGCAGTCATTGCCAACAAAGGGTTTTCAACCAAGTATTAGAAATTAACATTTTATTTACAATTATTTAATTTGTCCAATTACTTTTGAGACCCTGAAATGAAGGGAGTGAGTTTAAAAAATGCTTTGGTTCCTCACATTTTTATGCAATCATTTTGTTCAACCCACTGAATTAAAGCTGAAAATCTGAACTTCAACTGCATCTGAATTGTTTTGTTCAAAATCCATTGTGGTAATGTACAGACCAAAAATTAGAAAAAAAGTTGTCTATGTCCAAATATATATGGACCTAACTGTATACTAAATGGACACCCTTTTAGCATATGTTTGGCCATTTAGATAATGGGCAGGTCAGCTCATATAAATGGGGAGATTTTTGCCACAGAAATTTGATATAATGCTACCCTGCAGTAATTAAATATTAATGATGGTAATAATAGTAAGAACACAGAACATTACTCAGATGTCTTACCTTTTTCACACATCCTGATCTCATATTATGAACTGTGTTGAAAGCTTATTTTCAAATGAACTTCGCACTAGGGGATGTTGAATTATTAAAATAGAATTTATACCAAATGAAATGCACTCTGTCTTATAAATGACACTCTGTTCTCAAATACTGAAGGATGTAGTCTAGGTTAATATATAAGAATAATTTATATCTGTTGAGACCACCACTAGTCGCACATCAGATATGTAATAATACAATTAGACTGAAATTCATCGAAAGTAAAATTGAAATTTGAATCCAGGAAAGAACTTTTAAAACTCTGCACACCAAGATCTTTTGTACATGACTTTTCTGGAAGTACATTAGTACACAGGAGCTCAGATGTTTCCACTATTACCACCAAATCTTTATCAACCTTCTTTATGGCGTCATCCTAAGCAAAAACAAAAACATGTAGCTCCACATTACATCTTCTTCTATATTCTAACAAATTGTACAATGAGCTATTCCCAATATGCTTTTTTCCTTATCTCTCTATGAGTGAGAAATGAATGAGATTTCTATGGGTTCTTCTCCTGGAGCTGACTGCAGAATACAGGCACTATTTTGACAGCTATATTCTGTGACAATGGAAGTACTTGGAGGCAAGAAAAAAACGATCCAGCACTCCTGAAATTTTTGAGCCGTCTGTTCTTTTATTGCATATTAAAACAACCGACGGCTCAAAATTTTCAGGAGTGCTGGATCGTTTTTCTCTTTTTTCCTTGCCTCAAGAGGTCTCACCATGGTTTCCTGTGCACCCGAGGACTGCAATACATGTGGCAAGTGAGTTGGTTTACCTTACAAGTCCTATAATCAAAGTACTGTCCCAGTGAGCCACATTGGTGCCTTGACAACCGAAGGATAGGCATGTGGATTTTTGATATTTCTGCTCCACAAACCTAAACTTATTCTTCCTGTGCAATTCAGTTAATAGAAATATACCTATAATGATACAATATAACATAATACAAATGTAAGGTCACTATAATATGTAGTTCCAAAGATGGTGTACCATTTAAAATCTAGTTTAGCCAATGCACGCACTAGGGGGTGAGCCATTGTCGCAATTTATTTTACTGAAGAATCATAATTGATGATCGATCAACTAGAAATTATGATAACTGATTAACAATGTCTGTGATGGGTCTCTTTTTGATCCATTTGTCCATTTTTCATGTGTTTTACATCCATGAGAAAAATGGAAGATGATTCATTTGAACCCATCCCACTGAACTCAAATAAAAGGAATCTCCTGGGCCATCGGTAACGTAGGAAGACTTCTCCCTGCTCCACCATTCAGCCTGCAGGCACAGATCGCGCTGCTGGCCTGTGTGGCGGAGTCGGTAGCCTGGAAATCTGCATAAGCTCCGCCCACACAGTGCTGCAGAGCGATCTGTGCCTGCAGGTAAGAGAGGTATGTGAGCTTCAGAAACAGGACAAGGTGAGTAGTTACTGTGGTTTTTTGTTTGTTTTTAACACAGAGGGGGCACAATGGGCATTTCTACTCTGGAGGGGGAACAATGGGCATTGTAAATGTGAAGGGGGCACAATGAACATTTGTATTCTGGGGGGGGTACAATAGGCATTTCTACTCTGGAGGGGGCACATTGGGCATTTCTACTCTTGAGGGGGCACAATGGGCATTGCTAATGTGAAGAGGGCACAATGGGCATTTCTATTATGGAGGGGGCACAATAGGCATTTCTACTCTGGAGGGGGCACAGAGGGTATTGCTAATGTGAAGGGGCACAAAGGGCATTTCTACTATGGAGGGGTCACAGTGTACAGAGGGTATTACTACTCTGAAGGGGGCACAATGCACAGAGGGCATTACTACTCTGAAGGGGGTACAATGCACAGAGGTCATTACTACTATGAAGGAGGCACAGAGGGCATTATTACAGTGAAGAGGGCACAATGGGCATTACTAGCACAGAGGGCATTACTACTATTAAGGGGGCACAATGGGGATTTCTACTATGGAGGGGGCACAGGGGGCATTATTACTGTGGAGGGGGCACAATAGGCATTATAACTATTAATGGCGCACAATGGGGATTTCTACTATGGAGGGGGCACAGAGGGCATTATTACTGTAAAGGGGGTACAATGGCCATTACTACTATTAAGGGGCATTATTACTGTGAAGGTGGCACAATAGGGATTATTACTATAAAGGGGGCACAATGGGGATTATTACTGTGAAGGGGGCACAATGGGGATTTTTGCTATGAAGGGGGCACAATGGGGATTATAACTATGAAGGGGGCACAATGAGGATTATTACTGTAAAGGGTGCACAATCGGGATTATTACTGTGAAGGGGGCACAAAGAGGGTATTACAACTGTGAAAGGGCACAGATAGGGCATTACTACTGTGAAAGGGGCACAGAGAGGGCATAACTACTGTGAGGGGGCACAATATGGACATAACTACTGTGAAAGGCTGTACAATGAGGGCAATACTACTTTGAGGGGGTGGGTGCCACAGAAAGGACCCGCCCCGGGTGCCAAACAACCTAGGCACGCCGCTGCTCCTGGGTTCCACACATGCCATTTTCTATAACTTTTAACATAAAGAGTTTGGTTTGCCTATCTGCTGAGATTTTGGATAACAGTGGACAACTAATATGTCCTCTATATCTGAAGAACATGTTCTATGTGTGGAGCTCTAGGCATTTTTGAGAGTTCCATGAGATGCAGGAGGAAGAACCAAGGAAGCAGAAGAGGCTACATAGTCACAAAGCAGGCCAGAACAGGCCACTTTCATACTTGACGAGTCTTTGCCCTCCAGCCACTTGTCTATCCTAACCTTTGACAAACTGCTGGAAGTGTGCACTGGAATTACGTACAGGGGCACAATTATGAGACAGTGTATTTCTCTGAAGGAAAGACTGCGTTGATTTTGTTGTGGTCATGATACCCTTCTGTCCTACTGTCCCACTGGTCAGGCTGCTCCTGGACAAGAAAAGGGTAATCAGCTATTCGACATTCAACCATGGCATTTTTATAGGTTAGGGACACCAAATTCAGCATGCTGCCAAAGTATTTCACTGTGATTCTGAAGGTTTTAGTCTAAATTTTCTTGCTATGTAGGTGGGGCCATCCGACCAGGCAGATTTATCATCATTTATGAAAAACGTATATTTGAGTGGTTGTTAAGGGGTTAAAACCATCTAAGGTGTATGTGGAGCCCTCAACTTCTAATCTTTTTGTTCTACTAGGAGATAAGCCACCACACACTGAAAACAACACATACTGGACCAAGCATGTATGTGTATATGTGTCACTGGGCCTATTTCCTCACACCTCCTCCAGTCTCTCTCCCCAGCTATTACTACTCACCTAGCTAAAATCTTCAACCTCTCTCTTTCTTCTGGCATCGTCCCCTCTTCTTTCAAAGATTGTGTGATAACCCCATAATTAAAGAAAATAACTTCTCCTGACCCATCCTGCATAACTAACTACAGACCTGTCTCTAATCTCCCCTTCATTTCTAAACTCCTGGAGCATCTGGTCTTGCACACATATCCACACTCCAAGCACTACAAATATCAGCTGTTGACTGGCTCATGTTGCTTTATAACCACTCCCTTATTGTGTTAAGATGGCCGGACGATTGTACGAAACAAGCACTTGTGACCTACTGTGTCACCACTATTCTCCCCATAGATTGTAAGCTCTAGTGAGCAGGACACTCATTCCTCTAGTATTAATTGTTGACTTGTTTCTTGCTATGTTATTTATGACTCTGTTTGTACATGAACCCCCTGATTGTAAAGCGCTGCAGAATATGTTGGCACTATTTAAATAAAGAATATTACAATTACTATAGGGTAGTCAGGAGAGATAGCTGTCAGCTGGACAAACCAAGTTTTTTTGCATGACCTAAATTTATTGAAAATACCAATAAAACCAGATGTCCATATTACAGTATAAGCACATTTTAGCTACCACAATATGATTAGAATACCTAGATTGCTGGTGATTCTACTTACAGGGGTTTTCAGATACTTAGATATTGATAGGTCATCAATATCAGACCGGTGGTGTGCACAATCAGTTGTTTCGGGCAGCTGTCAGCACTGGAAACAGTGGACGGAGAAGAAAGCACAAGGTTCACAGCTTAGCTCCCATTGAAGTGAAAGGGAGCTGAGCCTCAGTACACCAGCGCAGGAATGTAGACAGTGGACAGTGCCTTTCAGTGGCTGACCAAAACAACCAATAGCTCCCATTATAGTCAATGGGCTCTGGTGGGGAAAGGTAGTATTCAGCTACGATGAACGCCAGCAGGCTGCTCATCTACTGGAACAGCCTGCCAAGACAGTTTAGCGCTAGTGTGAAACTAGCTTTACTTTCTCAGCAATTAGCACCTGACGTTTTTTTAACGCACTGAATATATGCGGAACGTTTTACCATGAGCTACCAAGAAGCTAAATATTATAAATAGACAACTAATATGGCTGCACACCCTGTCATTTTTGTGAAAATGGTCAATACAATAAAGCAGAAAAATAGCAACATCTTGGTAAGTAAAAAAACAAACAAAGCATAATTCCTACATTTTGGCTACGATTATAACTTTTAATTTATAAATAAAAACCTATTTACATACTGCTGGTGGAAATGCTGATCAAAAGAACACTCCATGCAAAGATGATTAAAGGGGTCATCCAACCCCTGCAATGCTCCCCCAAATGCCCGGGCCCCTCACACACAATGTACTTACCTCGCTCCCCAGCACCCGCTTCACTTCTAAAGCTCGCATGGCCGCTGCTGCATCTTACCTTCGCACAGATCAAAACATCTGTCGGTGGGTGGATGGGGGGCAGCTAATAGTAGGCTGTGACGGGAACAAGCCCCCCTAGCGTCAAACGTGATGCTCGGGAGCCTTGTTCACGTTACCTCCTGCTATTGGCTAGTGCTCACCGACGCCGGATGCTTTGATCCGCACGGGGGCCATGTGGGCTTCAGAAGCAACACGGGTGCCTGGGCATATGTGGCATGAATGCTTGTTAGCGTTTATTTGTCCAATGCTCAGCCAGTATAAAGGGGTCTTTATGCCTACTGCAGATATAATAGCGTAGTGCATGGCACGGAGATTCACAGAAAACCAGAGAGGGAATGGAATGGATGTAAAAAAATAACAAAAAGGAAAGCATACAGCAATGTTCGCAAGTATTACATTAAATAACATGAATGTTTATATAAATGACGTTTTTTTTTATATTTATAATATTTTCATATTTTATGACGTTATATTGTATAGTATTTCTTGGTCACCAAATGCCACACATTCCAGACATTTGGCACATTAAATGAGGACAAAAATAAAAAATAATTTTCTGGTCAATGAAGGGTTTAATTTTGTAAGGATACGTTAATCTTGGCCTTTACTGGATGAAAATAAAAAGAATTTTAAAGAGACATATTCATCCAAGTATGAAAATAGCTCCTTTAACCTACTTTGGTTTTCTTGGAAGCATGAAATGTGGGTACCTCTGAAGGTGATCAGGGAGTTAAAGGAACAAAGGGAATAATTATATAAAGAGAATTTCAGGTTAATTGAACTCATAGATATTCATTTATTATGTGTTATGGTTAAATCATAAAAGGG
Organism: Bufo gargarizans; assembly: GCF_014858855.1. Taxonomy (NCBI): domain Eukaryota; kingdom Metazoa; phylum Chordata; class Amphibia; order Anura; family Bufonidae; genus Bufo; species Bufo gargarizans. Next base: position 554,208,241 of record NC_058080.1, on the reverse strand, counting down.
TTCAAAGCTTTAATTGTCTGCCAATTGTGATATATAGGAGGGCTGCACAAAGATATCTAATGCTCACTTTACAATTCAGCCTTTTTGTGCCTAATGTACGGACTTCTATAATGAAAAGAAAATTAGAAACCTTATTTTATTAACAGTTGCAACCTGTTATCTTGGAAATGCCATTTTAAAGAGACATTTCTGCATAGGCAAATATAGGGGCAATTATTATGTGCGTTAAATAAAACTCACAAAGGAAACATAAATAGAGTACAGAAGACGGAATTTATCATGTGGAAAAGCTCCAGTGTAGCAAAGTATATAACATAATGTTAATGAGGAGCTACATTATTCACCAGGCTGATATACGTCACTATACCTTTTGTTTGCTGCATAGGAAAACACAGCTAGGCGCCACACAAAAAAGCATCATTTTATACAACGGTGGTCTATGGGCAACATATCCAACTTTTTGGCATACAGTTTCTACACCAGCAACATCCATTGGAGCTTTAAGTTTGGGACATTTCCAACATATAAATCAGAATAACATTCTTGGGAAGTTGGGTTACTGACTGAGGCAGCCTCTAATTAAAGGAGTTTTCCGGTACATAGATATTGATCAATGTCAGATGGGTGAAGATTTGACACCCGCCACCAATCAGCTGTTTCTGGAGACTGGAACTACATGGTGGATGGAGCTGGAAGTAGAATATCTCATCCACTGTGTAGGTGCCATGCCAGAGAACTGCAGCTCAGCTCCCATTCAAGTGAATGGGAAATTAGCTGCAGTATGCCAACCTGACAAACTGAACAGTGGAAAGAGCCTTCAGCCCAATGTATACTTTCCAGCGCAGAAAGCTTCCCAAAACAGCATAGGTCATCAATATCTAAGTATTGGAAAATGTGTGTTAAATCCTAATATCATAGGACTAAATGCCATAGTAACAAGCACAGCAGCTAATATGGAATAAGCAAGCAGTGGCATAGTGTGGGTGCCAGTGCTGGGGGCAAGCTAAGTATTTCCCCCCCTTAACCTGTGACACATGATTGCTGGGTCAACTAAGGAAGCAAAGGTGAAGGCAGAGGCGGTATTAAGCCACTTCTGTCTTCTCCGCAGGGTCCCTGACAATTGAAGACCAAATCTGCTAGATTCATCTGGAAGCTGTTTTGTCCCTTGAAATCCCCTCCCCCAGTGCCAGCAGGATTGTCCCCATGTGTCTCACCTCTCTTGGGGACTTGCTTGACAGGAGCAGTGAGGCTGCAATTAGGGAGAAAGATTTCTCCTGCAGTTTGCTATGGGACCACATGGTAACTTGTTACACTTAAACCTAATACAATGGGCATCACAATTGAAATTCTTGACCTCATTAGTTACAGAATCTGCAAGCACGCTTATGTTTTTTTTCTGTTTTAAAGGGGTTGTTCCATCACTGCATTACTAAGATGAAATGGGACTAAGCAGCAACCACCAGGGGGACAGTAACCAGTGGAGTAGTCTGGTCCTCGGCTGCTTCAGTAGTTCCCATTGCATTCCGACTTAGGGAAACAGCATAGCTTGCATAGCTGGCCCAGCTACCATAGCTAGCATAGTCGGCCCGTTCCACCACCTGTTGGTTGGCTCTTAGTCTCATTTCACCTCTGATGCAAGATGGGGCAACACCTTTAATTCCAGTAAGATTTAATAAAGGGACACCAGTCAATGTGCCTTTTTGTGCAGCCAGCGTCCCACTCTGTGTCTCAATACCAAGCAACAGGCTTGTGTCAGCTATCAGTTCTCATCCTGTGACTGAGACTAGAAAGATGTTAAGAGTTTTCATGTCTAGTGTCAAGTGAATCGAAGCATCTCAAGTGACATCAGACAAACACAGGCAGAAATCTGTGGGTTCCTCTGACACCACACCTAGTTGGCATGGCCCAGGAACAACTTCTATGCCCTCACCTTTGCGGCAACTAGATCTTTCTTTTGCTGCTCCTTCTGCTCGGGAAGTACTGTATGCTGCCGGCTCTGCTCTTCAGCAAGGACAAGCTTAGTCAGGACAGATAGCAGCTACAGCACAGACTTGGAGGGGGCAGGGGACTGGCTCTGGGTGACACTGGGTATGATTAAGGGGGGCAGGGTCTAATTGAGGGGGCAGGAGACTGGCTATGGGTGACACTGGGTATGATTGTACATGTTTGCACTTAAATTATCTGTAATAAAAAAAAACTGTTTGTTACAAAGATTGTTTTCCTCTTTGTGTATGTTTAGGTGAACCAGGAGGGGGGCACAAGATTAGCTCGCACAGGGCTCCTGAACACCTAAAGCCAGCCCTGACCAGACAGTAATGTATGATGATGTAGCCAATCACATGTGGAAGCCGGCTGAAAAAGGGGGCATCAGCATCATCAGGGGGTGAGTGTGGCAGGCGGCCCGTGAGACAGCAGCAGGGTGATAGCATGCCAATGAGCCAGCATGGTAGAAGCAGTGGGAGATCTGGAGCCAAACACGCCCAGGGTAGACCGTCTGCTACTCAGCAGCCTGCCTATCAGGAAACAACTAGCGGTGCATGGGTTCATAAAGGCAGCAGCAGGCGGTCACCAGAGCGGTGGGGGTAAAATGTCATACTCAGAAGTGTCGGAATTTATTATCAAGTCACTGGAGGACGTTAGCATAGCAGCATACAGGTTATGTGGGCAGAAGGTGAAGTGTGGTCAGGGTGCTAATGTTGGTTTGACAGCTATGTGTCAACACATGGAGCATCACAAGAAAATGGCCTAGGAAAACCGGGGCACTGATTTCGTGGTACAGCCTGACGCAGAAACTGCTATTCTCCCAGCGGCCCGCATCCCTTCTCCAGCAGTCAGGGCTCCTCAACCTCAGCAGAGAAAAGCAGCAGGAGCTAGAGGGAAACGATGAAGACGACACACATGACCCCGACAGACCACAGCAGTATGCAGTGGAAATGGAGGAAATGAGTCCCACCTAGTTTCTTCATCCATTTGGATAAAAACGATTTCAGATGCAAATGGCCAAAACGCATGCAAAGTGAGCATGAGGCCTCTATCCCATGGTCAGTATTTTGCATTAGGATTTCATCATGATTTGGAAGCCAAAAGCAGGAGTGGGTCCAAAACACAGAAGACATGAAAATATTTCCAGCATACTTTATCTCTGTTTTGGACCCACTTCTGTCTTTGCCTTGAAAAAACTGATCAAGTGCTGACTAAATACTGACTGTGTAAAGGAGAATGCTGAAAATACAGGATCCACTTTTTTTTGGGCTGTTCTTTTGGTAGATGAGAAGAAGGGAAAAATAAACAGTGACGTCAACATAACCTTACTGCAGGCAGCCCTCCTCCCACTATGTTATGGGGCCACGACTTCAATCTTGGGCCACTGCACAGTTCAGTTGATAAATAAGACCTAACACTAACATTGACCTATTAGGTTCAGTTATTTTGGTCAGTTATTTCCATCAGTTTTTGTGACCTAATTTCAGGAGCCAACCCTACTCAGATTAGGTATCATGAATAGATATACACCTGTTCTGTGGGATTGACCTGCACATGCTTTTGGCTGACAATTAATGATGAAAATATCTGACCAAATCACTCAAGTGTGAACTAAGCCTAAAAGTGACGCACAGTCATTCTACAGCTAACAGAAGGGATTCAAAAGAATGTGTTTGCACTGCTACAACATTGATTGATAAAACCTTTTTTTTAACTACTTTATTGGTGCTGCCTCCATGGTTTTTTTTTGTTCGACTTTTTGTTTGACTAGAGCAGTGATGGCTAACCTTGGCACTACAGCTGTGATAAAACTACAACTCCCAAGATGCCCCCCTTGCTTGGCTGCTCTAAGAACTCTATAGAAATAAATGGAGCATCCTGGGAGTCGTAGTTTCACCACAGCTGGAGTGCCAAGGTTAGCAGTCACTGGACTAGAGTCATTGTTAGCTGTCATTGTCATTGTTTGTTTCACTAGAGCAGAGATGCCCAACGTGCGGCCCTCCAGCTGTTGCAAAACTGCAACTCCCAGCATGCTCAGATAGCCTACAGCTATCAGCCTAAAGCAAGGCATGGTGCGAGTTGTAGTTTTACAACAGCTGGAGGGCGACAGGTTGAGCATCCCTGCACTAGAGATATCCGACACAGCTCCTGCAGGGGCACTTGGCGTTTATTTTTTGCTTTACTGAAGGCTGCTGCAAGCTTTTCTTTTGATTTAAAGAAAGGGATTAGCTAGGAATGTTGGTGGCCTGCATGATGATATGCATGTACATATATGTCACCTGCTGGTCATTCTGACACAAAGTAACTGTTTTGTTACCAGAAATGATTATCTATGCATGTTACTGCACAGTGATGTACACCAAGATACCAGCTTAACTGCAGGCCAGTATAGACATGATATTATGTGCTTTGTGACAAATTCATAATGTACCGAATTTCTTGGCGTAATTCGGAAAAGCATCCAAATCTTAGCGACATCTAAGCAACAAGTGGTTTCTATTAGAGGTTACTCCAGGAAAGAACGTACCCCTGTAACTTCTGTACAGACTCTCCATGATGATTTGCCCCCTGGTTTGGTCCTAAGCCAAGTCTAATAGGACACTATGGTACACTTTTTCTCTTGAGGTTTTAGCAAAATAGAAGTATCCAGATAAGTTGTGGTGTGTACTGTTACCAGTAACAGATGTACGAATGACATCTAAAGAATTAGGCCATCCTGTCATCCTGTGCTGAATACAAGCTAAAGATAAATAAGATAAATGCTGATCCTTGTTAAAACATACATGGAGAGAAAGGATGTGATTATAAGGATATAATAAACTAACACAGATAATCAGGGTTTATTTAATGCTTAGTTTGTGCTGGTGCATGTGAATAATTATGCTCCATCATCCAAGGCTGAATTCGATATTTGCTCTATTTTTGAAATGTGTGCATTAGCTTTTATGTGCAGTATGTTTGAGATGTGTGCGTGATATGTGAAACACGACTGCACTTAGTAAACATGTTGCTGAATATCTGACAAGAATGACAAACTAGAAAACATTCTTAAACACGGGATAATGGTGATGGAAATATTCGAAATGGCAGAACTTCAGCTACATAAACATCTGGACTCATCTGAATTTACATTCAATAATTTGCCATCTGTCTAATTGTTCTTTGTTTTTTTATTCTTTTGTATTTTTGGCTTGATTTTGTTCTTTGATTAGTTGTACAGATTTGTTTCTTCCTATTATATCTCTTTCAGGTTTAATTAGCATGTACTTAAAGACATTGGGGAGAATTTATCACGAGGGGAATATCTGAAGTCAGTTTTGCTTGAGTCTGGGTTGGTGTACTTTATGTCACGTGTATTAAATGTCTTATCCTTAAACCTAACACTTTTATCTAGAGAAGCTCCTTCAGCTTTCCTACTCCAGTCTCCGACTGGAGTGAGATTGCGATAAAAAATTTTTTTAGCGACTTTTAAAAAAGTCTCAATGATAAATCTGGAGTTAAAGTTATAAACATAGCTAACCATCGCTACTTTTCCATCTACATTACAAAACTGGAGTGGTGTAAAAATGCAAAAAGTCGCAAAATGTTTTCACAAGCAAAGATGTAAAAGCCCTATTTTGCTACATTTTGAAGCCAGAATTTTGGTGGACTATGTAGAACAATCAGCCATTACTGAGATGCGCAATAGGACGCTGAGTTATGACATTAGCCAGCATAGAATTTATAGCTCTACAGTGACGTGTCTTTTCCAACAAACTTAAAAAAGGCTTTTTGTGATGTTAAAAGCAAGAGTGTAGAGAACTTGAGAATGGACTTCCAGTGATCCAGTGACTATAAAAAACATCATGACATGCCTCAGGTCATACAGTAAAAGCACACATCAAACTTCTGTTTCTGTTACTGAACAAGCACGAGGGAAGGTCATACAGCTCACCGCTAAGCCACTTTGCAAGGTCCAAATCCCGGGAAAATGTGATGGCACATGGAAAAGCCATGCACTGTGTCTCGATAAAATGATTCTTTATTGTTCACTTCTTAAAAAGATCCATAAAGTGCGAATTCACATGCTACTCTTTTTAGAGGAGTGCTTGTCATCCTTCGTCATGGTACAAACTTACAAAGTGCAAACAGACATCCCAGGTTCTGTTTTTTAAATGTCTGTTTGCACATTGTAAGTTTTTACCATGATGAATGAGGACATGTGTTTGTCTGAAACTCGTAGCATGTGAGTTCGCTTTATGGATTTTTTAAAGACGTGACCAATAAAGTGACCAATAAAGAATCATTTTATCGAGACACAGTGCTGGATTTCGCTTATTACTGCATCTCAATAAAGCAATTTATCTGTAGATACTGTAATTGGAGAAGCTTCACTACAATCCTTCCAGGGCTTTTCACAATGTGACTATATAGCAGTTCATTTATCACGGATTGTATTGTAACTCATATTGTGACCAGCAAAATAAAGAGAATAGGTAGGAGGAGATCAGATAGCAAGGCCAAGGCCAAGTATTATGGATCCAGGCACACATTCATTAACATTTTCAATATGACAAACTGTTCTTTGTTCGGTTAAAAATAAATATTTGAGGATTTGATGTAGTAGCACAAGTTAAAAATTTTTGGGGCTGTAGGTCCACTTTAAAGAAATACACATTGAAAGGGTTTTCCGAGAGTCCAATATTGATAACTTACTTTATCCTCAGGATAGGTTGTCAATATCTGATTGGTGGGGGTCCAACTCCTGCTACCCTGGTGCACCAGCTGTATCTGATTGGTCGGGGACCAGCTCCTGCTACCCCGGTGCAACAGCTGTATCTGATTGGTCGGGGTCCAACTCCTGCTACCCTGGTGCACCAGCTGTATCTGATTGGTCGGGGTCCAACTCTTGCTACCCTGGTGCACCAGCTGTATCTGATTGGTTGGGGTCCAACTCCTGCTATTCTGGTGCACCAGCTGTATCTGATTGTTCGGGGTCCAACTCCTGTTACCCTGGTGCACCAGCTGTATCTGATTGGTCGGGGTCCAACTCCTGCTACCCTGATGCACCAGCTGTTTGAAGAGGTCACAGTACTCCAGTGAGTGCTGCGTCCTCTTCCTAGGCCAGTGACGTCATGTTTATAGACCACATTTGAGTAAATGGGCCTGGACTTCAATACTAAGCACAGCTTCTATACAATGTATGATGCTGTGCTTGGTATGTTGTGACGTAGCTGCAGCACTCACCAGAGAGCTGCAGCTTATTCAAACAGATAGTCGGTGGGGGTGCTGGGAGTTGGCCCCCACTCATCTGATACTGATGAATATTGATCAGTACTGTATCCCTCTTAAACCCTTTCAACTTAACTGGATATTTGCTTCTGACATTACGGGCTATGGATCTGACATTTTGGTAGAATGCACGTTCACTGTTTAGATTTATCCTAATTCAAAACTGGAGCAGGGAGAGATACTGGTGCACTGTTCACATGATGTGCCAGGATTAATAAATCTCCTTCAATGTGCTTATTTGTATAGAATAGAAGAATAGAGACAGTTTCTAGCCCTGAAGGGTTTTTTGACAACTGGTGTCACTTAATCAGATTGCGCCTTTCTCCTAAGCACTTCTTTACAGAACGCACTCTATTACTATGAGGTTACAGAAAATCAATTCAGACAATAAACACTGGAGCTTTGTGTCTTTGTTTATGCATCTTGTAAGATGCCAAGTGGGGTGTCACATCGTAAGTGCACCTTCTGCATTTCAGGAAGTAATATATATGACAGACACTTCAAAGGAAGTACTGGCAGAAAGATATCTCTGTCAATACCTTATAGCTGGAAGGTAGAACAACATTGACTTCCACACACCATTGTCTGTTTCCTAATATAAAGGAAAGAAAAAGGGAAAAAAGGAGGTCAGAGCGACCTATTTCCCCCTTTAATGCCAGGGTATAGGGGTGGGGCCAATTTAAAGTATATATGTTGTAACAATGAATAGATAAAATAATAGGTATCATAGAAAAAAGAAAAAGTTTAAAATGTATAGGTGTTAGACCAATAAAAATATATCACAGGTACTTTTCAGGAAATTTCTCAGATCTCTTAAAGGGTTTATGCCACGGCTGGACTGTTTGAAAAAAAGAAAAGAAAAGAGGGTGTACAGGGTGGGTTCAGCCAACCGTATATTATGTAGACATAAAAAAAAACATGGCTAGTAAACCTGGGGGTTGTTGGTAAAAACAGTAGAAGGGCACTTTCACACTAGCGTTTTTGTTTTCCAGTACTGAGTTCCGTCACAGGGGCTCTATACCAGGAAAAAAAAGATCAGTTTTATCCTAATGCATTCTGAATGGAGAGCATTCAGCTCAGGATGCATCAGGATGTCTTCAGTTCAGTCCCTCTTACGTTTCTTGGCCAGAGAAAATACTGCAGCATGCTGCAGTTTTCTCTCCGGCCAAAAATCCTGAACACTTGCCAGATCGGCCCCAAGTGCTCCAGAAAAATTGATCCAGTTTTGCTTTCTAGGATCCGGTATTGCAATGCATTTGTCAGACGGATCAGCTTGCGTCCGGATTGCCGGATCTGCCTACCGGAATACTCTGCCGCAAGTGTGAAAGTATCTGCAGAGTACAAATACTCAAAACACTCAAAGGGAATAACATGAAATAAAATACTGTATATGGTAAAACAGGAAAAATGTAGCCTTTTGCTCACTCCACCCAAGAGGGAGGTTAACAGTATAAACTCAAGACACTTGGTACCTTACCCCCTTGATCTGAGTCCACTCTGAATATAATCTATCCCCAGTTGGAATCAGCACTCTCGTTCAGGAGGATAGATGCTTTATTAACACTCAATGCATTTTGGGGTTCTGTCATAAGTAGTGTTGAGCGAGACCCGAACCCGAACTTTGCAGGAAAAGTTTGTGTTCGGGGTTTGGGCATTTAATAAAGCTTGTTGAAAGGTTGCAGGGCAGCCAATCAACAAGCTTTCAAGCTGTAGGCACTTAGAAGCCATTACAGCCATGCCTACCAATAGCCACTGAGAAAGAGGTTAGTAATACCTCGAAACGCGTCTGGTTCTTTATATCAATGTTCTAAAGACCCGAGGATTACATATAGCATGGCCATATGATAAAGAACTCTGTGAATAAACAGAATTGGTCGCGAGACTGTAATATTAGTCTTTCCACAGCAAACACCGCAAGTATCGCAAGACCAACGGAGGTACGTGATCCTCTACCCCCGACCTCGCAAGATCTACACGCGGAGCATACAGAGCAACGATACGGAACTCCGTCTCTACCTCCTCCCATCTGTTCGCTTACAGAGCGCACCAAGAGACACAGATACTCCGATAACTGTCCTTACAAAAGGAGGGATAAGTGAGCAATTTTAGACTGCACGATACATACATGGTGTGGCCATATACCCTCTGATGACTGTATAAACTACGTGACGGTTGTAATCCTGGAAAATGCTATACAGTTGTTAGAAAGAGTATGTAAACCCTTTGGAATGATATGGATTTCTGCACAAATTGGTCATAAAATGTGATCTGATCTTCATCTAAGTCACAACATTAGACAATCACAGTCTGCTTAAACTAATAACACACACAGAATTAAATGTTACCATGTTTTTATTGAACACAGCATGTAAACATTCACAGTGCAGGTGGAAAAAGTATGTGAACCCTTGGATTTAATAACTGGTTGAACAACCTCCTTTGGCAGCAATAACTTCAACCAAACGTTTCCTGTAGTTGCAGATCAGACGTGCACAATGGTCAGGAGTAATTCTTGACCATTCCTCTTTACAGAACTGTTTCAGTTCAGCAATATTCTTGGGATGTCTGGTGTGAATCGCTTTCTTGAGGTCATGCCACAGCATCTCAATCGGGTTGAGGTCAGGACTATGCTTTGGGCCGTTGTCCTGTTGCAACACCCATCTTCTGTTGAGCTTCAGCTGGTGGAGAGATGGCCTTAAGTTCTCCTGCAAAATGTTTTGATAAACTTGAGAATTCATTTTTCCTTTGATGATCGCAATCCATCCAGGCCCTGACGCAGCAAAGCAGCCCCAAACCATGATGCCCCCACCACCATACTTCACAGTTGGGATGAGGTTTTGATGTTGGTGTGCTGTGCCTCTTTTTCTCCACACATAGTGTTGTGTGTTTCTTCCAAACAACTCAACTTTGGTCTCATCTGTCCACAGAATATTTTGCCAGCACTGCTGTGGAACATCCAGGTGCTCTTGTGTAAACTGTAAACGTGTAGCAATGTTTTTTTTGGACAGCAGTAGCCTCCTCTGTGGTATCCTCCCATGAAATCCATTCTTGTTTAGTGTTTTACGTATTGTAGATTCACTAACAGGGATGTTAGCATATGCCAGAGACTTTTGTAAGGGCTCTTTCACACCTGCGTTCTTTTCTTCCGGCATAGAGTTCCGTCGTCGGGGCTCTATGCCGGAAGAATCCTGATCAGGATTATCCTAATGCATTCTGAATGGAGAGAAATCCGTTCAGGATGCATCAGGATGTCTTCAGTTCCGGACCGGAACGTTTTTTGGCCGGAGAAAATACCGCAGCATGCTGCGCTTTTTGCTCCGGCCAAAAATCCTGAAAACTTGCCGCAAGGCCGGATCCGGAATTAATGCCCATTGAAAGGCATTGATCCGGATACGGCCTTAAGCTAAACGTCGTTTCGGCGCATTGCCGGATCCAACGTTTAGCTTTTTCTGAATGGTTACCATGGCTGCCGGGACGCTAAAGTCCTGGCAGCCATGGTAAAGTGTAGTGGGGAGGGGGGGAGCAGTATACTTACCATCCGTGCGGCTCCCGGGGCGCTTCAGAGTGACGTCAGGGCGCCCCACGCACATGGATGACGTGATCGCATGGCACATCATCCATGCGCATGGGGCGCTCTGACGTCATTCTGGAGCGCCCCGGGAGCCGCGCGGACTGTAAGTATACCGCTCCCCCGCTCCCCACTAGCGTCCTGGCTGCCATAGTAACACTCAACGCATTTTGAAGACGGATCCGTCTTCAAATGCTTTCAGTTCACTTGCGTTTTTCCGGATCCGGCGTGTAATTCCGGCAAGTGGAGTACACGCCGGATCCGGACAACGCAAGTGTGAAAGAGGCCTTAGTCTGTAGCTGACACTCTAGGATTCTTCTTCACCTCATTGAGCAGTCTGCCCTGTGCTCTTGCAGTCATCTTTACAGGATGGCCACTCCTAGGGAGAGTAGCAGCAGTGCTGAACTTTCTCCATTTATAGACAATTTGTCTTACCTGATGAACAGCATGGCTTTTGGAGATACTTTTTTAACCCTTTCTAGCTTTATACAAGTCAACAATTCCTAATCGTAGGTCTTCTGAGAGCTCTTTTGTGCGAGGCATCATTCACATCAGGCAATGTTTCTTGTTAAATTAGGAGATGGAGAGAAGGGAATAACGTGAAATAAACTACTGTATATGGTAAAAAATTTAGCCTTTTGCTCACTCCACCCAAGGGGGAGGTTAACAGTATAAACTCAAGACACTTGGTACCTTACCCCCTTGCTCCGAGTCCACTGTGAATATAATCTCTCCCCAGTCGGAATTAGGACTCTCGTTCAGGAGGATAAGATGCTTTATTAACACTCAATGCGTTTCAGGTTTTGTCATAAGTAGTGTAGAGTGAACCTGAACTGTAAAGTTCGGGTCCGTACAGAACTTTGTGAGTTCGGGTACCCAGACCCGAACCCGAACTTTGCTGGAAAAGTTCGGGTTCGGTGTTCGGGCATTTAATAAAGCTTGTTGAAGGGCTGCAGGGCAGCCAATCAACAAGCTTTTAAGCTGTAGGTACTAATGGCATGGCTGTGATTGGCCGATGCATCATGTGACCCAGCCTCTATAAAAGCTGGATCACATGTAGCAGCGCCCATCAGCTCTGAGTATTGCATGGACAGGAAGCAGGCAGCTGAACTGAGGGAGATAGTTAGGAATCTGGCTATTTGTTTTGTGGGTGACCTACAGAATAAAGATCTTTTGCACCCCTGACACAGAAATATAATAATTAATCTGGCTGTTAATTCTGTGGGTAACCTATAGCGATTTTTTTGTGGGTGCAATCCACCATCTTTGTACCCCTGACACAAAAATATAATAGTTAATCTGTCTGTTAGTTTGGTGGGTGACATATTCCCATATTTTGTGTGAGGTACACCTACATTGCATACCTGACAGGAAAATAAATACAGTTAATCCGTCTGTTAGATTGGTGTGTGACATATTCCCATTTTTGGTGTGAGGTACACCTGCACTGCTTACCTGACAGGGAAATAAATACAGTTAATCCGTCTGATAATTTGGTGGGTGAAATATACCAATTTTTTGTCTGAGGTACACCTGCATTGCATACATGACAGTGAAATTGATATAGTTAATCCGTCTGTTAGATTGGTGGGTGATATATTCCAATTTTTTGTCTGAGGCACACCTGCCAGTGGCATACATACAGGGGTCGCAGTTGCGACTGGGCCCGGCACTCCAGGGGCCCGGCCGCCTGTGGACCTCTCTGGCCCCTGCAGTCAGTGTTCCCTTCCCTCTAACTAAGCTGCGCGGGTGGGCGGCCGTGCAGCCATATCACGCCGCTCAAGCTGCTGGCAAAATGCCAGCGCCTAGCAGTCAGTGCAGTGAGTGTCAAAAACATCTCCGTCATGCTCCTACTGCCCCGTCTGCCTGCTCCTCCCACTTTATGAATGAAGAAGGCAGGCGGGGCAGGAGGCGCATGATGGAGGGAGAGATGTTAAGCTCAAGCTGCCGGCGTGGCGGCGAGTCTGCATACCACACACCGGCAGCACAGCAGCAGCAGGGCGGGGAGCGGCGCTCTAGTTCGGCTGCCCACTGCCGGCCATGTGAGGAGTGGGAGTGGTGAAGCGTCCGCCGCTCAGGAGACTTGTGTAGCAGCAGTTGCAGTGCAGTTGGGGCTCGTCTTCCCGCCTTGTGGACCCCCTGCAGTGCATGACCCATATGCCAGCCCCGCTGCCCTGACAGCCGCACTCTGCAGCCACTGCCCAAAGTGTCCTGCAGCAGAACTCCTGTGTGTGCACAGTCGGGCACTGCACCGGCCCCGCCACTAGTGTTCCCGCCTCCTCCCTCCCCACTGATACATTACTAGAAGGCACTTATTGAGATATCTATGGAGGGCACTGTTGTGAGGGGATCTTTGGAGGGCACTGTTATGGGGGGATCTGTGGAGGGCACTGTTATGGGGGATCTGTGGAGGGCACTGTTATAGGGGGATCTGTGGAGGGCACTTATGGGGGATATCTGTGGATGGCACTGTTATGGAGATATCTGTGGATGACACATATATAGCATCTTATGCTATATATGTGTCATCCACAGATATCCCAATAACAGTGTCATCCACAGATATCCCCATAACAGTGTCCTCCACAGATCCCCCATAAGTGCCCTCCACAGATCCCCCATAAGTGCCCTCCACAGATCCCCCATAACAGTGTGTCATCCACAGATTCCCCATAACAGTGTGTCATCCACAGATCCCCCATAACAGTGTGTCATCCACAGATCCCACATAACAGTGTCATCCACAGATCCCCCATAACAGTGTGTCATCCACAGATCCCCCTCATTCACTGGAAGCCATTTGGCACCAGGAGAGGTATAGTGTGGACTCTCATTGCATTCTTTGGTGGCCATTTGGCACCAGGAGTGGTGTGGAGTGGGATCGGCATGCATGTTGGTACCTGCATTCCTTGGAATGACAGATGACAGAAATTAAAGCAGGCCCAGCATGCATGTGGAACCTACACTCCCTGAATTGTATGGTAGCCGTCATGGCACATAACAGGTAGAATTTAGTGTTAGGAACCCGTCTTACAGAGATCGCCTTGACGTGTGGCAGACTAGCTCAAATAATTTTGTACAAAATGATTTGCTAAGCATCTCTAATTTATAAGTATAGCATTAGCAATTATTATTTATTTTTGTACTTTATTTGGTTTGCAGAGAGCTGTTGCATTGCATGTTTTGTTTTACAGTGTTGTTTTCAGCCATAGCAACGTGCCCCTGCGCATTGGGATGTGTTGACTGACCCCCTTTTTCTTTGCAGTGTGTCATCCACAGATCCCCCATAACAGTGTGTCATCCACAGATCCCCCATAACAGTGTCCTCCACAGATGGCAGTACAGCAGGATTGCCATCCAAAATCGGCCTGTCCCGCATAAAGCGGTACTGTTGGGAGGCAAGTTGGGTCAATGGTAGGGGAGGTAGTGGGGGGGGGGTGGAGGCAGGTTGGGGGGTAGGCGGCGGCAGGTTGGGGGATGGATGGGGAGGGGGCCCCATGGATCAGTTTTGCACCGGGGCCCCATGGATTTTGTGTACGCCACTGACACCTGCATTGAATACATGACAGTGAAATTGATATAGTTAATTCTTCTGTTAGTTCGGTGGGTGAAATATACCTAATTTTTGTGTGAGGTAAACCTGCATTGCATGTGTGACAGTGAAATTGATATAGTTAATCCTTCTGTTAGATTGGTGGGTGACATATTCCCATTCTTATTGTGAGGAACACCTTCATTGCATACCTGACAGGGAAATAAATACAGTTAATCCATCTGTTAGTTCGGTGGGTGACATGTACTAATTTTTTGTCTGAGGTACACCTGCATTGCACACGTGACAGTGAAATTAATATAGTTAATTCGTCTGTTAGTTCGGTGGGTGACATATGCCCAATTTTTGTCTGAGGTACACCTGTATTGCATACCCGACAGGGAAATAAATACAGTTAATCCATCTGTTAGTTCGGTGGGTGAAATATTCCCAATTTTTGTGTGAGATACACCTGCATTGCATACGTGACAGCGAAATTAATATAGTTAATCCATCTGTTAGTTCGGTGGGTGACCTCAAAGAATGAGGAGACCATCAAATAAGGGATGTGGCCCTGGATGTGGTGCTGCTGGTGTTGACAGAGCTCCTGTTGCAGGGAGAGGATGGGGTTGATCTGTGCCAGCTACAAGCCCAAATGATACACCTTCCTTAAGTGCACGTAGATGACAAAAACGTCAGCGTTATTTTGTAGGCCCCAATAATGGTGTACGAATGGTGAGGCCAGAACAAGTAGAGACGGTAGTAGATTGGGTGGCTGACAGTGCCTTAAGTTCCTTCACATTGTCTTCCACCTGGCCCCCTGCTAAAACCGCAGAGCTGGGAGTTGCAGCCCATGGGCATCTGTCTTTCACCTCACCCCCTTGCAAATCAGCCAAGCAGTCTGAGCCCCAAGTCATGCAGCAGTCTTTTATTCTTTTTGGTGACTTTGCTGGTGGAGTTTCCGTGGGCCATCCACCTAGCCCTGCCCCAGAAGTGGAAGAGATGCACCGATGCCCAACCACTTATGTTTCAGGATGTGGACATGGGAGGACAACCGCAGCACGTCTCTGATGATGATGTCTGATGATGACGAAACACAGATGGCAACTGCTGTGGCTTTCTGCAGTGTGCAGAACGGCAAGGAGGGCAGGGTTAAAGAGTTGCTGGAACATGATGTGGAGGATGATGAGGTCCTAGACCCCACATGGAATCAAGGTCATTCGAGTAACGTGTGCAGTTCGGAGGAAGAGGTGATAGTCACACAGCGCCACCTGCACAGCAAAAGAGGGAGCAGGGTGCAAAAGCAGAGTGGCCGTCCCCTAGCCAGTACACCTTCTACTGTCCACCACACCTAAGGACTGAGCACACCAAAGCCAGCTCCAAGGAGTTTCCTGGCGTGGCAGTTCTTCAGACAATGTGCTGACGACAAGACGTGAGTGGTTTGAACGCTGTGCAATCAGAGCCTGAAGCGAGGAATAAATGTTCTAAACCTGAGCACCACCTGCATGATCAGGCATCTAAATGCAAAGCATGAGCTGAAGTGGAGTAAACACCTCAAAAACCACGAAAGATCTCAGGCTTCTCCTGCTCCCTCTTCTGCTGCAGTCTCTGCCTCTTCCTCACCCTCTGGAGTGACAATGGCACCTGCCACCCAGCAGAGGATGTGGCAGCAACGCCAGCACCTCCATCACCATCACCATCACCAAGCATCTCCACATTGTCCCATGGAAGTGTTCAGCTGTCTATCTCCCAAACACTAGAGAGTAAGAGGAAGTACCCCCCTACCCACCCTCGATCCCGGGCCCTGGATGCCAGCATTTCAAAATTCCTGTCCTATGAAATACTGTCATTCCGTCTGGTGTAGACTGAGATTTTTAAAAACCTTATGTGGGGGCTGTCCCACAGTACGTTGTTCCCAGCCGCCACTAATTTTTCAGGCGAGCCATCCCTGCCCTGCACAACCAAGTGGCTAACAAAATTAGGTGTGCACTGTGCAATGCCATCTGTGGCAAGGTCCACATAACCACCGATATGTGGACCAGTGAGTACGTGCAGGGACTGTCACGAATAAGGGGTAGGAAGTAGTGCACCCCTGACTGCCACCCAGGCCTCTGTCCATGCCTACTTGCACTTACCTGTCCTAAATAACAGAGCGCAACAGGGCGGCGGTCCCTAACTTACGTAAGTGCGGAAGGGACAACAAGACAGACAATACAGAAAGTCCAGGTAGCAGAAGTCAACACCAGGAAGTCGCAGCAGAACCAAGGAGCAGGTAACACTTGGCTAAACATGAGCCAGGAGTCAAACCAGGGGATAACAGCAAGATAAAAGGAGCGGGCGAGGAAATGTCAAAACATGAGCCGAGAGTAAATACCAGGAGAAACCACAATACACAAGGAGCAAACGAGGACTAGTCAAAACACGATCCGAGTCAATACCAAAATCAGAGGAAATAACGCAGCAGTTTACACTAGGTAAGGACCTTAATCACAGGCAACCTGTGGCCAGCAGGCTGCCTGTTAAATAGTGAGGAGTAGGAGTCATGTGACGTGGCCATCATCACATGACTCGCTCTCCTGTATCCAGCTGAGCGCCGAGAGCTCAGTTCGGCCCTGTTACCATGGGAGCAGAGGACGCCAGCCATGCTGGAAAGACGTGCACGGCCGGGTCCTCCCTGCCCCCTCGTCGGCGCCCTGTGACAGGGACGTTATATCTCCCTAACTGCACACTGGGCAAATGCAGTGTCGGCTGGGCCTGAGGCGGATAGCGGCTTGGCGCATGTCCTTCCACCACCGAGGATTGCAGGACGTTTCGCTTTGCCTCCTCCTCCTACTCTACTTTCTCCTCCAACTCCTTATCCGGTCAGCGTAACACCTTGACCACAGGCAGTTTCGAAACGCATCTGTTTGGGGGGAAAAACCCACACCACGCAGGAGCTGTGGATGGGCATGGAACAACAGACTGATGAGTGGTTGGTGCCACTGATCCTCAAGCCCAGCCTGGTGGTGTGAAATAATGGGCGGAATCTCGTAGCAGCTCTGGGCCTAGACGGTTTGATGCACATCCCTTGCCTGACGCATGTGCTGAATTTGGTGGTGCAGAGGTTCCTGAAAAATTACCCCGATATGTCAGAGCTGCTGCAGAAAGTGCGGGCCGTCTGTGCGTGCTTTCAACGTTCTTTTCCTGCTGCTGCTCGCCTGTCTGCGCTGCAGCATAACTTCGGCCTTCCAGCTCACCGCCTTATATGCGACGTACCCACAAGGTGGAACTCCACCTTGCACATGCTGGAGAGACTGTGCGAGCAGCAGCAGATGATAGTAGAGTTACAGCTGCAGCATGCACTGGTGGGTCGCTCTGCAGAACAGCACCACTTCACCAACGCGAGTTTGTGCCGTGTTGCGCTGTTTCGCGTACTCCACCAACTTGGCCAGTGCCGATGACACCATCCTCAGCGTTGCTATCCCACATCTATCTGCAGTTTGCGCTGGAGGTGTGGCTGCCTCCTCAGTCGTGCACTCCTGACCAGCTTGTTTGTCCCACAGGTTGATTTTAATTAGTGTTAGTATATAGCCTGGCCCGCTCCCCCTCACTCACTGAAGCCATATGGCACCAGGAGAGAGATAGTGTGTGGACTCTCATTGCAGTCCTTGGTGACCATGTGGCGCCAGGGGTGGTGTGGAGTGGGCCCGGCGTGCATGCTGGTAACTGCTTTCCCTGGATATAATGGAGGCCATTTTGGCACCGAAAATGACAGAAATTCAGGCGGATCCAGCATGTAAGTGGAACCTGCACTTTCTGAATTATATGATAGCCGCTATGGCACATAACAGGTATATTTAGTGTTAGGAACCCATCTAACTAGAGATTGCCTTGACGTTCGGCAGACGGACTCAAATAATTTTGTACAAAACGATTTGCCAAGTATCTCTAACTCAGTGGCGTACCTACCAGGGAAGCAGGGGAAGCAGCTGCTTCGGGGCCCGGGCTGACAAGGGGCCCGGAGCAGTAGTAAACAGTCAGACTGGCCACACCCCCTGTACACTCACTTCACTGCTGCTTTAGAATGTCCTCGGAGCAGAGCAGGGAGCTAAGCCCCGCCCATCAGCACGGACCATTAATAGAGGAGCCTGGCTGCCTAATAGTGCAGCCAGGGCTCAGTACAGTGTGCTACAGGGAGATCCTGTCTCCCCTCCCTCTCCTAACTATTAGTACAGCCCAGCTTCTGCTACAGAGACTGCTCTGTAGTCAGCAGTAACAGGAGGGAGAGGGGAGACTGGAAGTGCTGCAGAAAGAAGATGCTGTGCCTGTCACTATCAGGAGCCCATACATTCCAGGCTTATCCCTGCCAACCCTAGCTGTCCTGCATCTCATGTAGCCCTCCTAGCTGCATTCATCTGCTGTCCTTTCAGAAGCCCCCCCCCCCCCCTCAGTTCTGTCCTGTGGGCCCCCTACTTATCTGATGCCCTGACCTCTAGGCCCCCTAGCCATCTGATGCCACACTCCTTTGGGCGCCCATGTGCAGCTTGGGGACACCAGTATGAGGCCAGAATGGGGACTGGAAGATCACGGAGCAGCGGGGAGCAGGCAAGTACAGGGAGTGCAGAATTATTAGGCAAGTTGTATTTTTGAGGATTAATTTTATTATTGAACAACCATGTTCTCAATGAACCCAAAAAACTCATTAATATCAAAGCTGAATATTTTTGGAAGTAGTTTTTAGTTTGTTTTTAGTTTTAGCTATTTTAGGGGGATATCTGTGTGTGCAGGTGACTATTACTGTACATAATTATTAGGCAACTTAACAAAAAACAAATATATACCCATTTCAATTATTTATTTTTACCAGTGAAGCCAATATAACATCTCAACATTCACAAATATACATTTCTGACATTCAAAAACAAATCAGTGACCAATATAGCCACCTTTCTTTGCAAGGACACTCAAAAGCCTGCCATCCATGGATTCTGTCAGTGTTTTGATCTGTTCACCATCAACATTGCGTGCAGCAGCAACCACAGCCTCCCAGACACTGTTCAGAGAGGTGTACTGTTTTCCCTCCTTGTAAATCTCACATTTGATGATGGACCACAGGTTCTCAATGGGGTTCAGATCAGGTGAACAAGGAGGCCATGTCATTAGATTTTCTTCTTTTATACCCTTTCTTGCCAGCCACGTTGTGGAGTACTTGGACGCGTGTGATGGAGCATTGTCCTGTATGAAAATCATGTTTTTCTTACCTTGCAGACTTCTTCCTGTACCACTGCTTGAAGAAGGTGTCTTCCAGAAACTGGCAGTAGGACTGGGAGTTGAGCTTGACTCCATCCTCAACCCAAAAAGGCCCCACAAGCTCATCTTTGATGATACAAGCCCAAACCAGTACTCCACCTCCACCTTGCTGGCGTCTGAGTCGGACTGGAGCTCTCTGCCCTTTACCAATCCAGCCATCTGGCCCATCAAGACTCACTCTCATTTCATCAGTCCATAAAACCTTAGAAAAATCAGTCTTGAGATATTTCTTGGCCCAGTCTTGACGTTTCAGCTTGTGTGTCTTGTTCAGTGGTGGTCGTCTTTCAGCCTTTCTTACCTTGGCCATGTCCCTGAGTATTGCACACCTTGTGCTTTTGGGCACTCCAGTGATGTTGCAGCTCTGAAATATGGCCAAACTGGTGGCAAGTGGCATCTTGGCAGCTGCACGCTTGACTTTTCTCAGTTCATGGGCAGTTATTTTGCTCCTTGGTTTTTCCACACGCTTCTTGCGACCCTGTTGACTATTTTGAATGAAACGCTTGATTGTTCGATGATCACGCTTCAGAAGCTTTGCAATTTTAAGAGTGCTGCATCCCTCTGCAAGATATCTCACTATTTTTGACTTTTCTGAGCCTGTCAAGTCCTTCTTTTGACCCATTTTGCCAAAGGAAAGGAAGTTGCCTAATAATTATGCACACCTGATATAGGGTGTTGATGTCATTAGACCACACCCCTTCTCATTACAGAGATGCACATCACCTAATATGCTTAATTGGTAGTAGGCTTTCAAGCCTATACAGCTTGGAGTAAGACAACATGCATAAAGAGGATGATGTGGTCAAAATACTCATTTGCCTAATAATTCTGCACGTAGTGTATGTTTTTTTTCCACAACTGTACAATGCACCACTAGTTCACATCACATTTTTGTCCCACATTTAAAGGGGTTGTCCGGGTTCAGAGCTGAACCTGGACATACCCTTATTTTCACCCAGACAGCCCCCCTGAGGCTAGCATCAGAGCATCTTATGCTCCGATGCGCTCCTTTGCCCTGCGCTAAATCGCGCAGGGCACGGGCTCTTTTGTGTTCAATAACACACTGCCGGGCGGAAATTTCCGCCCGGCAGTGTGTTCGGTGATGTCACCGGCTCTGAGGGCCGTGCTTTCTTTCTGCCCTAGCCGTTTTACTGGCTAGGGCAGAGCTAAATCCCGCCCATCAGTGCCAGTGACGTCACCGGGGTTCCTGGCAGCTGGTTCAGGGTGCATTCAGTGAAACTCGCACCATTTTTTAAGCAAGTTCAGTCAGTTTTGTCTAAGATTGCGTTCAGTTTTTTCTGCGCAGGTGAAATGCGTTTTGATGCGTTTTTCATGTACGTGATAAAAAACTAAAAGTTTACAAACAATATTTCCTAGCAACCTGGTGGTGAGCGTGGTGACGTCGGCGCAGGTCCTGCTGAATGAAGATAGAAGATTTCTATCTTCATTCAGCAGGACCTACTCCGACGTCACCACGCTCACCACGTTGTGAGCGCGGTGACGTCACCAAAGGTACTTTTCCTGCCAGGTCCTGAAAGAAGACGAGCCGAGCTGCGCGATCAAGTGGATGAGGTGAATAATTAATTATTTTATAATTTTTTAACCCCTCAAGCCACATGTTACTATGCATTCTGTATTAAGAATGCTATTATTTTCCCTTATAACCATGTTATAAGGGAAAATAATAAAGTTCGGGTCCCTATCATCTCCTAGCAACCATCCGTGAAAATCGCATTGCATCCGCAATGCTATTTTCAAGCAGCCCCATTCACTTCTGTGGGGCCTGCGCTACGTGAAAAACGCAGAATATAGAGCATCCTGCGATTTTTACGCAACGCACAAGTCATGCTTGAAAATCACTGATCATGTACACAGCCCCATTGAAGTGAATGGGTCCAGATTCAGTGCGAGTGCAATGTGTTCACATCACGCATTGCACCCGCGCGGAAAACTCGCCCGTGTGAAAGGGGCCTAAGACTTTGACACGGCCCCCACAACAGTAGATAGAATGACACTACATGACAGATAGGGTGTGCGTGTATGTATATAATATATATAATAGGAAAAGGATGGCATGGCAGCCTAGTCTGGTCTAGATCGTGACTAGCCAAAGGAGCGGGGTTTACACGGGGGGGGGGGGGGGGGCCCATACAAAAATTTGCTGTGGGGCCCAGTCACCTCTAGTTACGCCCCTGCTCTAACTTATTAGTTCAGCATTTGATATTATGATGCAATTTTGTACTTTATTTGGTTCGCAGTGAGCTGTTGCATTGCTTGTTTTGTTTAACTATCCCACATCTATGTCTCCTTGAAAAAAAAACTTTGGGCGATGATGGAAGAGGATGTGGCACAGGAGGAAGAGGAGGAGGCAGAGGGATAATTTCCACGGTTATCAGGCCAGTCATTCACAAGTGGCTCGGAGGGTGGGTTCCTGTACCAATAGAGGCCAGGTACACAACTGTCTAGCCAGGGCACAGTTCTGGAGGACGTGGAGGAGGAGGAACCATGTTCACAGCACAATGGCACCTAAAGCAGCTCATGGGCATCACTGGAGCGTGGCTGGGGGGATACAGAGGACACAGATGATACACTTCCCACAGAGGACAGCTTGTCGTTGCCTCTGGCAGCCTGGCACACATGAGCGACTACATGCTGCAGTGCCTGCGCAACGACAGCCAAGTTGCCCACATTCTAAACATGCTGATTACTGGGTGGCCACCCTGCTGGATCCCCGCTACAAGGACAACGTGCCATCCTTAATTCCATCACTGGAGCATGATAGGAAGATGCGCAAGTACAAGTGTAACACCCCAGAGTTGTGTTACTACATGCCTCTACCCCGCTACTATCTCCAAAGAGCCTTATACTGTCATCTGATGAAATTTTTATTATGTCCTCCACAAATGTGCATATAAATCCATGTTAAATGCAATTGTTCATGTAATTTGCCTGGTTACCAGTAGGTGGCAGCAACCCATTGGCAGGTACAAGCTACAGTTTAGTGTATTTTAGCTGGAATGGATTATTCCAGCTTAGTTCCCTCTCTGTGGAGAGGTGGGCTGGTCCCACATCCTGCAGCATGGGTGAAGAAAGAAGTTAGAGAGGAGTGTAGCCAACCCCCTGCTAGGGGTAGGGTGTATGTGTGTGCAGAGTTGCCCTGTATAGGAAAGACAGCAAGGACCTAGTCTCGGCTGAGACTTGGTCATATTCCTAGTCTGAGCACCTTCAGCTCAGCTGGATGGGAAAAGCAGAAACTACAGTCAACCTCCAGTGTTGCAGGAAGAAAGCATCCCCTGCGGACTCCTCTGTGAGATAAGTCCAGTGCCTAAGAGAAGCCAATTCCTCCTCAGCTAGTCTGTCCCCACAAAGCTAGAGGTACCAGAGAAGTGCAGAAGCTAACCCTGCCACAATTACAGAGCTCCCAAGCAGACGTTTTTATCCTGCAAGCTCCACATTTAAAGCAGAAGTACTCATTTCTGCCAATGATTGCCAAAACCTGCTGGGACCAAGAGACCAAAGCTGTATACCGCTTGGTTGAAACTTATTTCAAGTAAAGAAACGTTTGAACTTCATCTAAAGGTCTGGACATCAACTATTCTGCGAAGTTCCTCTATTACTCCTACTATGACTATACTCAAATTTATTGCAAGTGAGCCAGGAGTCCGGCCATACCCAGGTAGGAGACACCGTGACACAATTATCACTATCCTACAGAGACATTATCGGCCATTACACCACTCTGGAATTCCTAATCTGGGACGTGCATTATAACACCTTTGAAGGGCCCTGGGATAGTACCCTGCGCATGCTGCAATTGGCGCCATGACAAATACAGGATATATTATCCACCTGACCCTGCCACTGCATTAAATTGGCATCAGCAAACCTGTTCCTGGTCACTGCACAAGCGCACGCTGACAGTTCCCACCTGACAGTGGGGGCTCAGTGGAAGCACAAGGCGAAGGCAGAGGAGGAGGAAGAAGTCACCAACGCAGCTGGGGCACCGCCAGCACCTCAGAAGGGAGGGTTAGCATGGCTGAAATGTGGAAAACCTTTGTCAGCACACCACAACAACCAGCACCACCAGCAATACTATTACAATAATACCCACAGACAACATCCACATTGACTCATTTCAAATACTGTGGTACCAGTATCAGAATAGGAAGTACTATTAGGTCACATCCTGTATGATCCCCAGGAAGTGAGCTTCCTCTTCTGATATGGATACCACGACATTTAAAGTGAGTTCATCCTGTTTACCTCCCCTTCAGGTGAAGTGAGTAAAAGGCTACAATTTTTGTATCTTACCATATATTTGATTTCACTTTATTCCATTTTCTCCATCTCCTAATTTTAATGTAATATGTTTTGTGTGCTGCTGCTTTTTTACCAACAACCCCAGGTTTACTAGCCATGAGTGAATTAGTTTTTTTATGTTTCCAAATGTACCAAGCATTATTTCTGACCTGAACCGGGCAGACTGCTGGTATCCAGGGAAACAGGGGAGGGGGTACCACCTTTAACTCACCCTTGGCCCCTTAACCTAACCTTGACCCATAACAAAAAACACTTTATTTCTGGGTGGTGATCCGCCACAGCTTCTTTATTAAAGCGGCAAACCTTAATAAACCATAATATCGGAGCGGTATGCCAAACGTTGGACTCCCAGTGGGCAAGTACGCCATTTGCTACCACCATATCTCCGCTGTACTCAAATGCCGCCAGCTGAGACTTCATAAACTCGACCAGAATTCGCAGCTCTCAAAAGCCGTAATCATCAGAGCGATATCCAAACCACTAGACTCCCAGCGGAATAACCAATGATCTATAACTGATCATAACTGTGCACCTCGACCCGCCTCCCAAGAATAACCGCAAAGGGAGGGAGGGCCACTTTGCTTCCACTTGCAAGAGGACGTGACCAGAACAGAGAAGGGGTGTATGTAACCTTCAGGATTTCCTGCAGCACCCCCATCCTGTCTAAGGAGGATCCCCAGTGAATTAACCCTTAATGGCCCTAATCTGCCACCTACTTAACCATTACGGTGACAGGTCAACACTCCCTTAACACACTAAGGGGAAAAGTGGGGAGGGGGAGGACCATCAGTCCCTGAACACCCTCCCTATACAGTCGGGTGTTTGCCAGTACCTCTAATACTATACACAGGGATGGCACTTATACAAGGCCCGGCATACTTCTGGATCATAGGGAACAAAGATGCTGTCATCTGAAGGCAGCTCTGCATACACGTCCCAGCAAAGATCAGTGCATTGAAGCTTAACACCATCAGTCTGATAGTAGATAAGGTAATAGGAGAAAAGGGAACACAACCATCACAAGTCAACAGAAATGACTTGGGACTGACTAGAGAATATGCCACTAAATCAGTCTTTGCCATTGATACATTGATACTGATATTTAAATGTAAAAAAGGGGTCACTGGGTACTCATAATACTCAACTGAAATAATAGCTCATAAAATATGAAGTGTGTATTATACTAGGAATACTTCTACAAATCTAAAGGGAACCCATCACATTGAACATGTACAGTGGGATGCGAAAGTTTGGGCAACCTTGTTAATCGTCATGATTTTCCTGTATAAATCGTTGGTTGTTACGATAAAAAATGTCAGTTAAATATATTATATAGGAGACACACACTGTGATATTTGAGAAGTGAAATGAAGTTTATTGGATTTACAGAAAGTGTGCTATAATTGTTTAAACACAATTAGGCAGGTGCATACATTTGTGCACCACAAAAAAGAAATTAAATCAATATTTAGTAGATCCTCCTTTTGTAAAAATGACAGCCTCTAAACGCTTCCTGTAGGTTCCAATGAGAGTCTGGATTCTGGTTGAAGGTATTTAGGACCATTCCTCTTTACAAAACATCTTTAGTTCATTCAGGTTTGATGGCTTCCGAGCATGGACAGCTCTCTTTAAGTCACACCACAGATTTTCAATTATATTCAGGTCTGGGGACTGAGATGGCCATTCCAGAACGTTGTACTTGTTCTTCTGCATAAATGCCTTAGTGGATTTTGAGCAGTGTTTAGGGTCGTTGTCTTGTTGAAAGATCCAGCCCCGGCGTAGCTTCAGCTTTGTCACTGATTCCTGGACATTGGTCTCCAGAATCTGCTGATACTGAGTGGAATCCATGCGTCCCTCAACTTTGACAAGATTCCCAGTCCCTGCACTGGCCACACAGCCCTACAGCATGATGGAACCACCACCATATTTTACTGTAGGTAGCAGGTGTTTTTCTTGGAATGCTGTGTTCTTTTTCCTCCATGCACAACGCCCCTTGTTATGGCCAAATAACTCAATTTTAGTTTCATCAGTCCACAGCACCTTATTCCAAAATGAAGCTGGCTTGTCCAAATGTGCTTTAGCCCACCTCAAGCGGCACTTTTTGTGCTGTGGGCGGAGAAAAGGCTTCCTCTGCATCACTATCGCATACAGCATCTCCTTGTGTAAAGTGCGCCGAATGGTTGAACGATGCACAGTGACTCCATCTGCAGCAAGATGATGTTGTAGGTCTTTGGTGCTGGTCTGTGGGTTGACTCTGACTGTTCTCACCATTCGTCGTTCTGTCTATCCGAGATTTTTCTTGGTCTGCCACTTCGAGCCTTAACTTGAACTGAGTCTGTGGTCTTCTATTTCCTCAATATGTTGCTAACTGTGGAAACAGACAACTGAAATCTCTGAGACAGCTTTCTGTATCCTTCCCCTAAACCATGATGGTGAACAATCTTTGTCTTCAGGTCAATTGAGAGTTGTTTTGAGACCCCCATGTTGATACTTTTCAGAGAAAATGAAGAGGAGGGAAACTTACAATTGCCCCCTTAAAAACTCTCTCATAATTGGATTCACCTGTGTATGTAGGTCAGGGGTCACTGAGCTTACCAAGTCAATTTGAGTTCCAATAATTAGTTCTAAAGGTTTTGGAATCAATAAAATGACAACAGTGCCCAAATTTATGCACCTGCCTAATTTTGTTTAAACAATTATAGCACACTTTCTGCAAATCCAATAAACTTCATTTCACTTCTCAAATATCACTCTGTGTGTCTCCTATATGATATATTTAACTGACATTTTTTATCGTAACAACCAACGATTTATACAGGAAAATCATGACGATTAACAAGGTTGCCCAAACTTTCGCATCCCACTGTATGAGCAGCATGTTACAGAGCTGGAAGAGCTGGGCAGATTGGTATATAGTTTTGTTGAAAAATTTTCTGCATGGCTTGCAATTTATTCAATTTAAATCACTGCTCATTCTTTTTATCTACGCATATTTATCTGCCTTATTCATCAGACCATAATAGGTCCTGTGCGTTTTTTGTTATCTACGAGGATTGTTGGGTTCATAATTATTTTATCCTTGACCCCCATTTATATTATCCTCTTTATATACCCTCTGATTTTGTCCCACTGGCCCTGGTCTCAGTTCGTCATACACTCAATAATCTAACTGTTATATGTTTGATGGATATTGTCCCCATACCCCATGCCCCTTAGCCTCTCACGCCTGTGTAAATGCTTTAATGCGCAGTTTCGCATTGATTTGGGGTATTATTCCCTTAGTTCCGATGTCTCGTTAAGTTGGAACGCAATTTGCGTTCCAGATACCGGAAGTACGTCGGCATTGGAACGCATTTTCCGTTCCAAATACTGAAAGTGATGTACCGTTACTTCTGTTTTTTTATTTTTGAGTGGCGGCACCTGGAGAGTGGCGTCTGTATAAAGGTATGGGCTGTTTGGGCATTCTTTGCACCTCTTATCATTTAGGCAGCCAGGATCTGGGATATCACTACTAGGGTTGGACGTTATAAAAAATATTCAGACGATAACGATATAAAAAAATTATCGCGATAACGATATATATCGCGATAAATACCCATTTAAAAGAAAAAACACAAAGAGACGTTATACTGTACGGGGGGCCACAAGGAGACGTTATACTGTATGGGGGCAGTCACAAGGAGACATTATACTGTATGGGGGCCACAAGGAGACGTTATACTGAATGGGGGGCCACAAGGAGACGTTACACTGTATGGGGCCACAAGGAGACGTTACACTGTATGGGGGGCCACAAGGAGACATTATACTGTATGGGGGCCACAAGGAGACGTTACACTGTATGGGGGCCACAAGGAGACGTTACACTGTATGGGGGCCATAAGGAGATGTTATACTGTAGGGGGGGCCACAAGGAGACATTATACTGTATGGGGGGCCACAAGAAGACATTACACTGTGTGGGGGCCACAAGGAGATATTATACTGTATGGGGGGTCACAAAGAGACGTTACACTGTAGGGGGCAGCCTCAAGGAGATGTTACACTGTATGGGGGCCACAAGGTGACGTTACACTGTAGGGGCGGGGGCCACAAGGAGATGTTATAATAAAGTCTTGTGGCCACAGGCCACCATACATACAATAATACTTTACAATATACTTTTCCCGCGGCTGCTTCGCTTGTGTGCTCCGATTCTGACATCAGATGTCGGTGGGCGGAGATTTTAATATGGGAGCAAGGAGGAGGGAGAGTCGGGGACTGCCCGCTGCGGGAAGTAATACGTTTGTAATTTTGTTATCAGAGCACACACTAGCGAGGCAGCCGCAGGAAAAGTCTCTCCAGAGACACCAGTACTCACACAGAGTTCGCCACATAGAATCGGCACTGGTGGGTGACAACGGTGATGTCAGATGGTAGGTGGAGTCTGGAGACTTGACTAAGGGAGGCGGAGCAAGAAGGAGCTAGGAGCGAGAGGAAGTAATGTTTGTGCTACTCAGCGCTATGCAAGGTGCAGGGGCGGGCGGACGCACATGGCCGCTTTGATGACGTCACAAAATACAGTGGTAATTAGGAAACAGCAATATCGCCATATCGCCGTTTTTTTAATACCGCAGTTTATCGTGATACCAGTATATCGCCCAACCCTAATCACTACCAGACCATTACTTGTCCCCTGAGGAACCTTCACTACCTGTTGGGGAAACGCGTCGGGACTACTTTTAGATAATTTGATGTGGCTTGTAGGGGCATCCAGGGTAATTTTAGGGTGAGCCGTTGATTGAGTGGGGTCGCCGCTTTCAGGGCGGGTGCTCCACAGTTAGCCAGGGAGACCTGAGGGACATATAGGGTAATACCTTCCCTGACCTCCTCAAGGCTGGCTTCCACTATACCACCTTCGTATCATATTATAAGGTTGTTGCTGGCATCAAGGTGAAAAGGAATTCTCAACCTCTGACAACTATCATCCTTTCATCATAGTTCTGCGATCACCACTACATTATTACCCTGGTACCGTGAGTAACCAACAGATAGCTGTTGCAGTTATATCATTTCTGTTACGTATCTTCATTGAGCATACTAAGGGTGATCACTACATAAGTACGATTATCTGTCTGTTATGCTATGTAATGGGTGCCCTGTGATCTCCTACTTACCCACACTTATTTCTATATAATTGTGTTTTATTGGTAGAGGTAATTTTGATTATCAATTAATCACGCCTGCACAGGCAGTTTTTCTTCTGTGACGTTTCTATATTTATGTGCCCTACATAGTGGAATAGTGCACTGCTTATTCTAGGCTAAGTAAAGTTTGTGTATTTGTGTGGGGATGGGGGGTTCTAAACTCTGACAGCTAACTCAGTATGCACACTTATGCAGAGGTAGCTGTCAACCATGTGTCAATTTGCTCAGCTCCTCTTGCTCTATAACATACTTCCTGTAGATTGGACAGAAATTTCAAGATAACAGGTTCCAAGTGAATCTGTCATCTCCCCCAAGCCCTATTAAGTGCAGTACTACATGAATAGTATTGCCACCCCTAACTTCAGATCACTCATTTATATGTCTATACTTAGACCTTGACTGTGGAAACGGAGCTGGAAAACCATGCATACACAGGACTCATCCGGGAGCCCTCTACATCATGTGTGCGCACTCATAAGCCCTCACAATATATTCCACTGCCGGGGAAGCACACAGTAGGGGAATGGGGGGTGAGTCTGGACTCATAAATTAGTGATCTGAAGTTAGCTGAAGCAGTCGTATTTCAGGTACTACACTTAAAGGGTTTCTGTCACCTGAAAAATGGGTATTAAGCTGGCTGACATTAGCAATGTGCTAATGTCAGCTGAACATAACTACATTAGTCCCATATCACTATGTGCAGCCGTTATTTAGAAAAACAAACTTTTATAATATGCTAATTAGACTCTAGGAGCAGGGGGGGGGGGGGGCGTTGCACCTGCTCCTAGAGGCTCTGTTTGCCCACCTCTTTTCACGTCCTTCTTCGCTTGATTGACAGGACCAGGGCAGCGCTGCTCTCCTCCCACCGGCCGTGTCTGCAGTGTAAATCTCGCGCCGTTCAGGCGCAGTGGGAGAAGGACGATCGGCTGCTGCTGGCTTCCTCACTGCACCTGCGCTGAATACTGAACGATGCGAGATTTGCACTGCAGACACTGTATATTTATGTGTGTTGTATGAATGAATGAGAAAGCCTGCAACAGGACATCTAGGCGTGACAGGGGGCAGTAGTGTCTTCTTTAGTTTTGTAGGAACGTGTGCAACGACCAGGCCGCAGGGGCAACACGTGAGACTACAGTGGGCCAATGGGGATAGTATTAGTTTGTACTCACGGTTATCAGAGCCTCCCTGGGCCTGCAGTGCAGTGCATGGGAAGACAGCACTAAATCCTCCGGGGCACTCTCTATTGCAGGGAACACCAGCCAGATGGAAGTTGAGGTGCCCTTGATGGTACAGGTGTTTAAGGTGCTTTGGTGGCTGGGCCCCTGTGTTCATGACGTAAGGTGCAAATGTTTGTTCTATGTTGTGTTTTCAGCCATAGCAATGTGCACCTGAGCATTAGGATGTGCTGACTGACCCCCTTTTTTTATTTGCAGTTTGTACTGGAGGTGTGGCTGACACCTCTGAGTCGTGCACTCCTGACAAGCCTGTCTGCCTCATAGGCTGATTTTAATTAGTGTGAGTATAAAGCTTAGCTTGCTCTTCCTCACTCAGTGGAAGCCATTCGGCATGCTTGTTGGTATCTACATTCCCTGGATACAATGGAGGCCATTTTGGAACCAAAGATGATAAAAGATAAGGTGGGCCCAGCATGCATGTGGAACCTACACTGCCTAAATTGTATGGTAGCCGTCATGGCACATAACAGGTAGAATTTAGGATTAGGTTTCCGTCCGACAGAGATCGCCTTGACGTGTGGCAGACTGGCTCAAATAATTTTGTATAAAATGTATTTGCCAAGCATCTCTAATTTATAAGCATAGCATTAGCATTTATAATGCATTTTTGTACTGTATTTGGTTTGCAGAGAGCTGTTGCATTGTATGTTTTGTTGTAAGGTGCAAATGTTGAGTGTAGTAGTAGAAATGATGAGGAGTCGGTTGTAATGAAACAGTTGAACATTTACTGAATCAATTGTCTTCAAGTAGTCAGTACAGATACAGTTCATTTGTATGGGATGAGTGTGAGGGATGAGAATCCATTTCTATAAACATGTCCTCCATCTTGAGTATATGGGAGATTTATGTCAGGTCCTAAATGGAACTTACAAAGTTAAGTAGACAGATAATAATAATAATGTCTAAAAACAAGGACAAAAAGTCCATTTATGTGTATGATAGAACCCACCCCCACCCCCACCCCAGTTTCCTCTCTAGCAGATAGTATAGTCTGAGCCTCAGGAAGTGTGGGGGGGTGAGAGGAGAGAGGAATGGAAACCTAAGTATGAGCTATGTCTTGTAACCGCAAATGGCATGTTTGTCATGTGAATTTTTTTTTATTTTTTTTCTGTTTGAAGCATATATTATTGTGAGCTTGTCTTTGAATAAAGGAGAAATCAGATACATCTTTATCCAATGCTTGTGTCAGTTTTCCGAGAGCTCGAATTTAAATTGGATTCCAACAATCATAGGTAAAGGGATATTTCCCCAACAAAATCTTGGCGCCCAACGTGGAGCTCAACTAAAGGATACAGTTGCAAGAAAAAGTATGTGAACCCATTGGAATGATATGGATTTCTGCACAAATTGGTCATAAAATGTGATCTGATCTTCATCTCACAACAATAGACAATCACAGTCTGCTTAAACTAATAACACACAAAGAATTAAATGTTACAATTTTTTTATTGAACACACTATGTAAACATTCACAGTGCAGGTGGAAAAAGTATGTGAACCCCTAGACTAATGGCATCTCCAAAAGCTAATTGGAGTGAGGTGTCAGCCAACTGGAGTCCAATCAATGAGATGAGATTGGAGGTGTTGGTTACAGCTGCCCTGCCCTATAAAAAACATACACCAGTTCTGGGTTTGCTTTTCACAAGAAGCATTGCCTGATGTGAATTATGCCTCGCACAAAAGAGCTCCCAGAAGACCTACGATTAATAATTGTTGACTTGCATAAAGCTGGAAAGGGTTATAAAAGTATCTCCAAAAGCCTTGCTGTTCATCAGTCCACAGTGAGACAAATTGTCTATAAATGGAGAAAGTTCAGCACTGCTGCTACTCTCCCTAAAAAGTGGCCATCCTGTAAATATGACTGCAAGAGCACAGTGCAGACTGCTCAATGAAGAAGAATGAAGAAGAATCGTAGACTGTCAGCTACAGACTTACAAAAGTCTCTGGCATATGCTAACATCCCTGTTAGCAAATCTACGATATATAAAACACTAAACAAGAATGGATTTCATGGGAGGATATCACAGAGGAAGCCACTGCTGTCCAAATAATACATTGCTGCACGTTTACAGTTTGCACAAGAGCACCTGGATGTTCCACAGCAGTACTGGCAAAATATTCTGTGGACAGATGAAACCAAAGTTAAGTTGTTTGGAAGAAACACACAACACTATATGTGGAGAAAAAGAGGCACAGCACACCAACATCAAAATATCATCCCAACTGTGAAGCATAGTGGTGGGGGCATAATGGTTTGGGGCTGCGTTGCTGTGTCAGGGCCTGGACAGATTGCTATCATCGAAGAAAAAATTAATTCCCAAGTTTATCAAGACATTTTGCAGGAGAACTTAAGGCCATCTGTCCACCAGCTGAAGCTCAACAGAAGATGGGTGTTGCAACTGGACAACGACCCAAAGCATAGAAGTAAATCAACAACAGAATGGCTTAAACAGAAGCAAATACGCCTTCTGGAGTGGCCCAGTCAGAGTCCTGACCTCAACCCGATTGAGATGCTGTGGCATGACCTCAAGAAAGCAATTCACACCAACATCCCAAGAATATTGCTGAACTGAAACAGTTCTGTAAAGAGGAATGGTCAAGAATTACTCCTGACTCTTGTGCACGTCTGATCTGCAACTACAGGAAACGTTTGGTTGAAGTTATTGCTGCCAAAGGAGGTTCAACCAGTTATTAAATCCAAGGGTTCACATACTTTTTCCACCTGCACTGTGAATGTTTACATGATGTGTTCAATAAACACCTGGTAACATTTAATTCTTTGTGTGTTATTAGTTTAAGCAGACTGTGATTGTCTATTCTTGTGACTTAGATGAAGATCAGATCACATTTTATGACCAATTCGTGCAGAAATCCATATCATTCCAAAGGGTTCACATACTTTTTCTTGCAAATGTATATAGCAACAAAATGGGTGACCTTGTTAAAGCTTAACTTTTAATCAACACTAGATATAAAATAATAGCCCATGAGTACAATAATAGACAAAAATATGTGCTGCACGAATGTGCCTAAATTACCAGTGCTCAGTAAAAGAGGAACAGTCTTACCACAGTCTTTCAAAGTGGTGCCACCACTGGGGTCTTCATGATCGAAGTGCTGGGTCTCTGACCCTTATCTTACACTACTTGACCTGGGCTTATACCTGTCAGATGAGCA
Source organism: Bufo gargarizans (assembly GCF_014858855.1). Taxonomy (NCBI): domain Eukaryota; kingdom Metazoa; phylum Chordata; class Amphibia; order Anura; family Bufonidae; genus Bufo; species Bufo gargarizans. The sequence continues at coordinate 554,174,683 of NC_058080.1, read as the reverse complement.
CCATGATCACCCTATTGAGAGTGACCCCAGTGGATAAATAAAACACACCTATCTGAATATCCCTACCAATTCCCCTATGCAGCCTAGTGACTGCCCAGCTTCGTCAATAGAGGTGGGGGAGACCCCAGTGTCGGACCTGTTCATCCCTACGCGTTTCACTGGCCGTTGCTAGATCATCAGAGGACCATCAATCCAAGCTAAGTCTAAGTAGTGAGAGCATCAGACGTATAGTGCAGGATTTGGAAGCCGGCACCAGACATACAGTAGGTTCGCTTGGTGTCACTAGCAGAAGTTAGAGGTGCGTATGGCTCAACTAAACGACACTTCATCTGGTCTCCGACAAATTGGACGTTCCGGTCCGGGATTTGCAGATATAAGAAATAGCGCTAAAAGGTAAGAGACTTCATCTTACACTATATCTGTGTCTCCCTGAGTGGTTTGTCCGATTCGAGGATCTGGTGATTAAAAGTACGTTAAGTCCTTTTATAGTTAAGCCTATTTTTTGTAAGAACCTGAAAATGACTATGATTGTTGGATTTTGAGGCCTAAGAGATAGACAGTTTCAATTGGGAAGTCTTTGGTTTAGTTTTGGGAGTTTTGGTATATGCCTTATTTGTTCTTTATTGTATGTGGAAAATCTTGGAGAATTACTGGAAAGGTAATCAAAGTCCTTGGACTCCAATGTCCGGTTTGTGAGGTTTTGATTGGTTAAGAAACTCAGTAACAGAATACACTAGGCAAATATAGTGGGGAAATTCTGAGAAAACTGAGGGAAAATAGACGTCTGAATAATTGTTTAACTTTCTGTGGAAAAAGATTGACATACTGTCACGGATAGGGGAGAACACCAAAAGACAAAAAGAAGAAAGGGAAAAGACACAAGGCCTCACTGTTAGGGAAGGAAAAGGGTCACCACCTATTAAACCCTGCTCCTGGCCCTAACTCCTATTCATATGGGCACCTCTCAATGGTAGAGAGGCCCATACACAGGAACCTAGAAAACCCTGGTGGCACTCGGCTGCCCTAAAGGTAATGAGAGGGCAGAGACAACCCGCTCCTTCCCTGGTGAAGGAACCAGCGTCTCGCTGAGGCCTAGTAAACAACAAAGGGGGGGATACAAAACACAACAAGCGGAACACTTAACTTCTGAGGATGATGGATGAACAGGACTTCAACAAGAACCACACTCCAGCTCTTCCTAAACCAAATAAATCTATCCAGAGCAAGGAGAGATGGGTAAAGTCAGACTAAATAGGGATAGGTAAAGGTCACATGATCCACACCTGAACAGGAGGTGTGGACATAACAGCAACACACAGACAAAGTGAAACCAAAAGAGGCTGTCAGATCACTAATGTGAAATTCGTTATGGATTTTCAATGCCTGAGGAAGTTCAAGACGGAAAGCTACAGGTTTAACAATGGCAGTGATCTTATATGGACCAATAAATCTTGGGCCCAGCTTCCAAGAAGGTACCTTAAGTTTAATGTTTCTTGTAGACAGCCACACAGAATCACCCACTCTCAGGTCTGGACCACTCATACGTCTCCTGTCAGCCGCACGCTTATACCTGTTGCCCATCTTTTTCATTTTTGGGGGGGATTTTCCACCAAATAGAAGACAAAGAAGAGGAAAATCGTTCCTCCTCAGGAATGCCGGAATTTTGTACCAAACTGTGGATGGAACCCATATGCCCCAAAAAACGGCAACTTATCAGTGGATTCCTGTCTACGGTTATTTATAGCAAACTCAGCTAAAGACAAAAATGAAGACCACTCTTCCTGTTTCTCTGAAACAAAACATCTTAAGTAAGTCTCCAGATTCTGATTAGTGCGCTCCGTCTGTCCGTTCGACTGAGGAGGAAAAGCCGAAGAGAAGGACAATTGTACACCCAGATGAGTACAGAAGGCTTTCCAGAATCTGGAAACAAACTGAGTCCCTCTATCGGACACCACATCAGAGGGAATGCCATGTAGTTTCACGATGTTGTCGACAAACACCTGCGCAAGAGTTTTAGCATTGGGTAGACTAGGTAATGCAATAAAGTCTGCCATTTTACTAAAACGATCGACAACCACCAGAATCAAGTTTTTTCCCGAAGAATTCGGTAAATCATTGATAAAATCCATGGACAAATGGGTCCAAGGTCTGGATGGGATGGGCTATGGAAGCAGACGTGCACAGGTACCACAGGCTGACACATAGTCCTCAACATACTTACGCAACCCCGGCCACCAGAATCTGCGAGAGATTAGATCGACAGTCGATCTTCTCCTAGGGTGCCCAGCAAGCACCGTACAGTGATGTTCCTCGAACACCTTGTGACATAATTCGGATGGAACAAACAATTTCCCCTGAGGACAAGAGTCCGGAGCATCCTCCTGTGCCTCCAACACCCTGGCCTAGAGATCAGGATAAAGAGCGGAAATGACTACCCCTTCAGATAAAATGGAACTAGGGTCATTAGACTCCCCCCCCCCCCCCCCCAGGGAAAGCTACGTGACAAAGCATCCGCCAATGACGTTCTTAACCCCAAGGCGGTAAGTGACAAAGTTAAATCTGGTGAAAAACAATGACCACCTGGCCTGCCTTGGGTTCAGTCGCTTAGCCGACACCAGGTAGGCCAGATTCTTGGGATCCGTAATTACCGTAATAGTATGAATTGCTCCTTCCAACCAATGCTGCCATTCCTCAAACGCCAACTTAATGGCCAGCAATTCCCTATTCCCCACATCATAATTCTTTTCAGCAGCCAAGAGTTTTTTAGAGAAAAATGCACAAGGGCGCCATTTACTGGGTGAAGGACCCTGCGACAAGATTGCTCCTACCCCTACCTCAGACATGTCAACCTTAACAATAAATGGCTGAGACACGTCCAGTTGCACCAGAATAGGGGCCGAAGCAAAACATTCTTTCATAACAGAAAAGGCCTGTAATGCAGCATAAGACCAGATAGAAATATTAGCACCCTTCCTAGTCATGTCTGTTAAAGGTTTAACCACTGATGAATAGTTCAAGATAAATTTACGGTTCTAGTTGGTAAACCCCAAAAACCGCATAAGCGCTTTCAGATTTTCAGGTCGATCCCAGTCCAACGCGGCACGGACCTTCTCGGGATCGTTACGAAAACCTGAGGATGAGAGCAGGTAACCCAGAAATTGCACTTCCTGTACAGCAAATACACACTTTTCCGTCTTAGCATTCAACTTATTCTCTCTTAGGATCTGTAACACCTGTCTCACATGATCCTGATGAGTCTCCATATTAGGCGAATAAATTAATATGTCATCAAGGTATACAACGACAAACCTCCCCACCAGATGATGAAAGATGTCATTGACAAAGTGTTGAAAAACCGCAGGATCATTGGTTAACCATAAAGGGCATGACCAGGTTTTCAAAATGACCCTCAGGGGTATTAAATGTGGTCTTCCACTCATCCCCCTCCTTGATCCTTATCAGATTATATGCCCCCCTCAGATCCAATTTAGAGAACACCTTGGCACCGACAATCTGACTAAACAAATCCGGAATCAAAGGAAGGGGGTAAGGATCATGGACAGTAATACGATTGAGCTCACGGAAGTCCAGTCATGGTCTCTGGGTACCATCCTTTTTCTTTACAAAGAAAAATCCAGCAGCCACTGGGGACTTGGATGGTCTAATATTTCCCTTTGCCAAACTCTCGGTAATATACTCTCACATAGCCTTTCTTTCGGGTTCCAAAAGATTATACAACCAAGATTTGGGCAATTTAGCTCCGGGAATAAGATTGACAGGACAGTCATACTCCCCTTGTGGAGGCAACGCCTGATTACCATTCTCAGAAAACACATCAGAAAATTCAGAAAGGAACGAGGGTACAGTTTTAGTGGTAACCATAGAGAACGATGCATTAAGACAGTTGTCTATGCAAAAATCACTCCAATCGAGAATCTGTCTCACTTGCCAATCGATGTTAGGGTTATGTTTGCTTAACCATGGTAAGCCCAACACCAACGGAGCAGGCAGACCCTCCAACACATAACAGGAGATAGATTCCTGATGCAAATCACCCACTCTTAAGTGAATGTCATACACTACCTACGACGGGCGAGAGGTGCTGAGTCAATTGCAAAGACAGAAATACTTTTCTCTAATGCATTAGTAGTCAACCCGTGAATGCGTACAAACTGTCCATCAATCAAGTTAACACCTCCCCCACTGTCAACAAATGCTTTGATTTTCACCGTTTTGGACTCTAGCGCCACCTCGGCAGACAGGAGAAAACAGGTACTACCAGCAAAAGACAAAAGTAGGTTTTCTTGCTCCCCACCCACACTACCAATAGTAATTTGGAGATTAAAAGTTTTTCCTTTTTGTTTACACCTTGATGCTTCAAGTACGGACAAATATTCACAAAATGTCCCTTCTTGCCACAACAAAAGCAGACTCCTTTCACATGACCCAAGCTTTTGCCAGTAGTTCCAGGAGTAGCTCCTACTAACTGCGTAGGTTCCTCCCAAGGCACAACCACCCGTGTATCTCCACCATAAGGAAGCAGTACCCTTATTGGACAGTACGTTCTGAAGGTGAGGACCCCTGGATCTCTCCCTCAGGCATCTATCAAGACGTACAGCAAGGGACATAGCTGCTTCCAGTGACTCAGGATTTTTATGAAAAGCCAACGTGTCTTGCAGTCTCTCAGAGAGACCCTGACAGAATTGGCTACGGAGAGCAGAATCGTTCCACTCTGTATTGGTAGCCTATCTCCTAAATTCAGAGCAATAGGTCTCCACAGAACGTTCTCCCTGCCGCAAACCCCGTAGCTTGATCTCGGCCTAAGAGATCCGATCCAGGTCATCTTAGATAAGACGCACGGCTCTAAAGAATTAATCTACTGACCGGAGGGGCGGTGATCCAGTCGGCAGAGAAAAAGCCCAAGATTGGGCGTCCTCTTTAAGCAATTAAATAATCATACTCACACGTTGACACTCATCCCCAGAAGAGTATGGACGCAGCCTAAAGTATAATTTACATGACTCCCTGAACCGGATGAAATTCTCACTACCCCCGGAAAACCTGTCTGGGAGAGCCACCTTCGGTTCAGTGCAGACATAGCATCCATAGCTGCACAGATTAGAACAAAAATGGCGGTATTTGGCTCTGGATAATGTCACGGATGTAGTAGGGGAGAACACCAAAAGACAACAAGAAGGAAGGGAAAAGAAACTAGGCCTCACCGCTAGGGAAGGAAAAGGGTCACCACCACCTCCTGGCCCTAACTCCTATCCGTATGGGCACCTCTCAATGGTAGAGATGCCCATACACAGGAACCTAGAAAACCCTGATGGCCCTCGGATGCCCTAAAACAGGCATGTCCAAACTGCGGCCCTCCAGCTGTTGCAAAACTACAACTCCCAGCATGCCCTAATAGCTGTAAGCTATCCAGGCATGCTGGGAGTTGTAGTTTTGTAACAGCTGGAGGGCCGCACTTTGGACATGCCTGCCCTAAAGGTAATGGCAGGGCAGAGATAACCCGCTCCTTCCCTGGTGAAGGAACCAGCGTCTTGCTGAGGCCTAGTAAACAACAAAGGGGGGGTGGAATACAAAACACAACAAGCGGAACACTTAACTTCTGAGGATGATGAATGAACAGGACTTCAACAAGAACCACACTTCAGCTCTTCCAAAACCAAATAAAGCTATCCAGAGCAAGGAGAGATGGGTAAAGTCAGACTAAATAGGGATAGGTAAAGTTCACATGATCCACACCTGAACAGGAGGTGTGGACATACCAGCAACACACAGACAAAGTGAAACGAAAAGAGGCTGTCAGATCACTAATGTGCAGATAATCTTTCAGACCTTTTAAAACCTGTCACCAGTGTGACACATACAAAATGGGGAACAATTGCAGTATACTAGAGGGTTACAAAACAGCTAAGACTTTAGTCGAAGAGAGGGAAGGAAAAGAAGGTTTGAAAAATATTGACAGGGTGTTGAAGAAGGGAGGAATGAGGCATGGAAATTTGAATGTGGATACTTGGGAAAGATTCACAAGGACACATTGTGGTTGGATAAAGGATCATGGATGTGAAGAAGTAGTTAATACCTGGGTTAAAGTGGCAGGGGAAGTTGAAACTGAGGGGTGGTGAGGTAGACTGTTGTATACTCAGAAATCAAAAGACAATGACGCTGACGAACGACCTTCCCCATATCCAACTGCCCCTAGACCTCCAAGAGGGAATGGACCGGAGGAATAGACTTGTAATGTCTGTGGTAATCAAAACCCAGACTGGGCCAATGCATGCCAAGCCTGTGGTGCCCTCCGACCCCACAGACCTGTAGGACTCTACCCTGTTCTGACTAAGACAAGAATCCTAACCAGACCCACAAGAGGACAACGGGGGCGACGGGAGGAGGACTTGATACAACTTCAGGACCACCCGGACAGGTCATTGGAGCGATCAGCCAGAATCAGGAACCTGAATTTCTTCACGCTAGTGTGACTGAGTACCACCCCTGGTGTCCGAAATACCAACTCGGACTGTTGACCCGACTGCCCGACCCTCTGACGAGACCTATGCCTACTTCTAAGACTCTACAACAGATACAGGTGACTTATGGGGCTATGTGGACTGACTTTATGGATCTGATGTTGCTGCAGATGGGCGAGTCACAACATCAAATGGTAAATGACCATATGAACGAACACAGAAATGTCCCCATGGATATTATGACTAGAGACTGGCTCAAGACTTTACAGTCTGGGACTGAATTTGTCAAGGTTTTTACAGAATGGGCACGTACAAGGGAGGAAGAAAGTTCTCAAAGTCTTAAAGAGGTAGTACAGCAAGCATGTCAAACTCAAAGGCTAACATGGGCCAAAAAAACAAAATTTAAGTTTATGTGGGCCGCATCAAAAAATAAATACATTTTTTTACAATATAATGCAGACGGATCCGTTCTGAACGGATCCACCGTCTGCATTATATGAGCGGATCCGTCTCAGCTCTGAACGCAAGTGTGAAAGTAGCCTTAGGGGCGAGAACCTGGGATCTTTCATCCCTTGTCCTATTCAGCTCTATCAGGGTGAATAGGACTTCACACTGTCCCTGCTGCTCTGTGCCTTGTGCACACAGCATCAGGGATGTTACCTTGGCAACCAGGGCTTCTGTAGCGTCCTGGCTGCCATGGTAACTGATCGGAGCCCCAGGCTTACACAGCTGGGGCTCCGATCAGAAGCTGCCACTGCACCACCAATGAGGGGGAGGGGAGAGGTCCCTGTGGCCACTGCCACCAATGATTTTAATACTGGGGGGTTGAGAGGGGCTGGCGCACTGTGCCACCAATGATTTTAATGGGATGGGGGGTTGAGGGGGGGGGCACACTGCACCACCAATGATAAATTACCTCTTTATACAGGAGGCTGGTACTGGCAGATCAGCAGTTAACCCCTCAGGTGCGGCACCTAAGGGGTTAACTGCCTCTGATCGCAGCTCCCTGTCAGCGCCAGGGTGCCGGCAATGCGATTCTGCTGCCGGCAGCCGCCTCCTGTATTGTGTTAAAGACTGACTTTCACTATCAGGCCACACAGAGCGGCGCCCAGCGATGTCTCAGCACTCACCATTAGTCCTGGGCGCCGCTCCGTTCGCCTGCAGTGCTCCATTACTGTCTCCTCTCCTGCTCCACATGCTGCTGAATACTATCGGAGCGATGGGAGGAGACATCAGCTTCACTAGTGGGCGTTCCTTCTTCCTGGCTGTAGCGCTGTCCAATCGCAGCGCAGGGAGAAGGAACGCCCACTAGTGAAGCTGATGTCTCCTCCCATCGCTCCGATAGTAATCAGCAGCATGTGGAGCAGGAGAGGAGACAGTAATGGGGCACTGCGGACGAACAAAGCGGTGCCCAGGACTAATGGCGAGTGCTGAGACATCGCTGGGTGCCGCTCTGTGTGGGAAATGGGAATAGTCCTATCATTGGTGGCTCAGTGCGCCCGCCCCTCCTCCGCCCCTCTCTACTCATTGGTGGCGCAGTGCGCCCGCCCCTCCTCCCCCCCCCCCTCTCTTCTCATTGGTGGCAGCGGCAGCAGCACAGGGGGAGGGAGGACAGCTTCCTTCTCCCTGTGCTGCTGAGAGAACATGAGCGCGCCGATAGCAGCGCGCTCATGTTCAGAGATACTAGACTGCCGGGCCGCAAAGATATTCATTGCGGGCCGCATGTTTGACACCCATGTAGTACAGGGTTCCCAGGAGACTGTAGAGACTTATGCTGCAGGACTAAAGACTATCTGGACCAACATGTGTTGGGATCAAGCTGGAAACATGGGAGAAAAACTGTTGAGATGTGCATTCATGGAGGGGCTTAGACTCAGCCTCCAGGCCAAGCTCAAAGCTTGTAAACACCTGAATGGCATGTGACCCCTTTAACCCAAATCATTGCTGCAGCCAAAGGGTTAGAACTAGACATGAAGAAAAACCCTACTCCGGTAAATACATGGGGCAGGGCATCGGTCCCAAACCCAAACGTGATTTTAAATGTTACAACAGCGGCAAACCAGGTCACATGAAGAGAGATTGCAGAGAGATTGCAGGGTTCCCCAGTGACAGTTATGCCTGTAAAAGTAAAGTCCATGGGCCCCCAAATACATATCCCAGTATCCCTAGGAAATAAAAAGGCAGTACCATTTCTGGTCGACACGGGGGCAGCCAAAACAGTTGTTGACCAGAACTTTTTAATACCCTATCAACTCAGTCCATACCACGTCCCAGCCATGGGTTTCACTGGAGAAAGTCTGAGAGTCTGAACCAGTCAAACTAAAAATCAAAGACAGTACTGTTTTCACTCAAATTTTAATAAAGGATGACCTCCCTGAACCTATTCTGGGAACTGATGTACTCCAAGCGCTCAGGGCCAGTATCCATCTACACCCAGATGGGACTAGTCACGTAGACTTTAGAGTCCCAGAAGAAGTTCTCTGCCCAATGATGGCTTCTATAACAGTGGCTGAATTAAATCTTCTTGATTAGACAGAATCTGAAAAAAGTCTGCTCATTCAGGTCCCCGAGAGCCTTTGGGCCACCTCAAAGACGGACATAGGCAAATTACCTGTGTCCCCTGTGATGGTGTCTCTAAAGCCCAGGCAGTCAGCCCCCGCAAATTAAACAGTACCCATTGAGTCACACTCAGGAAATAGCCTTGTCCAGCCAAATAGATGATTTTCTCCGAGCAGGTGTTCTTATCAAGACTATGTCCCCGGCAAACACTCCCCTATTTCCAGTGAAGAAGAAGGCCGTTAGGTCAGCCAATCACATATCGAATGATCCATGATCTTCGAGAGGTCAACAAAGTCACAGTCCTACTCACTCCAATAGTGCCCAATCCGCACACCCTGCTTTCTGAAGTTCCGTCCACAGCTAGCTGTTTCACTGTGATTGACCTGGCATATGCATTTTTCAGTGTACCTCTGCATCCAGATTGTCAGTATCTTTTTGCTTTCACTTTCAAGGGGAACCAGTATAAATGGACTGTTTTACCCCAGGGGGCACAGAACTTTGCCCACCATGTACAGTCAGGCCCTACAATCTGTCCTAGCCAACTGGTCCCCTCCTGGAACTGTGGTCTTATTGCAATATGTCGATGACTTACTTTTGTGTGCTGAAACAGAGACCAGCTGTAAAGCCGCCACTCTGTCACTCCTAATTTTTCTACAAGAAAATGGGTGTAAAGCTTCTAAGCATAAACTGCCATTTTGTAAAGACAAGGTGATATTTCTTGGACACTGCCTGTGATACGGTGCCCGGCACCTCACCCCCGAACGAAAAGAGGAAGTGGAAGAGATACAGGTGCCTAAAGGAGCACAGAACTTTAGAGTATTTTTTGTCTTGTCTCATACTGCCGCCCCTCTATGACAGTTTGTCTTCTGATCCCTTTCATCTTACAGAAGAAGCTGTTAATAACTTTCATACTTTGAAACTGTGCATACTGTCTGCCCCCGCTCTGGGCATTCCAAAATATGATGAACCTTTCTTTTTGTTTTGTTCTGAAATGCAGGGGCATAGCACTGCTGTGCTGACTCAGAAACACGGAGATCGGCAATGCCCCATTTCCTACTTTTCTGCTCGCCTCGATCCTGTTGCCAGAGGTGCCCCCTCTTGTGTAAGGGCAGTAGCGGTAGTGCAAGCAATGATTGAAAAAGCTTCTGAAATTGTTCTGGACTACCCTGTAACTGTTCAAACTCCTCATGACATTCAAGGCATTCTCACTCAAGTGCAACCAAAGCATATCTCCATGGCCAGACAACTGAGACTACAGTGTGCACTCCTCATGCCTGCAAACATCTCATTCAAACGTTGTACTACTCTGAATCCTGCTACTCTGTTACCAATTACAGATTCAGAAATTCTGAATTCTGCTACTCTGTTACCGATTACAGATTCGGAAATGGGGGAGGGAGGTGTATCAGAACTTTTAACTGATCTTGTTGAACATGACCCTCATGATTGCGTGCAATTAATGCAGCAGGAAAAGTCTGGGTTTGAGCATGTTCATGAAAAAACCTCTTTCTAATCCTGACTTTCAGTATTTTGTAGATGGAAGCAGGTTCATGGGAGAGGATGGCCGGTTCCATACTGGATATGCAGTGGTCACACAGCACGAACCACTCCCACGTCATATATCAGCACAAGAGGCGGAGTTGAAGGCACTCACTGAGGCGTGTAAAATGGCCAAGGGGAAGAAAGTGAACATCTACACAGACTCAAGGTATGCTTTTGGTATTGCACATGACTATGGACCTATTTGGCAGGCCAGGGACTTCCTAACATCTGCAGGCCAGCCTATAAAGGATAAAGACTCTGTACTAGAACTTATGAACTCTCTGTTGTTACCAGAGGAAGTTGCCATCATCAAGGTCAAGGCACACACCAGGCACACCACAGTGGAGGCAAAAGGTAACGATCGAGCTGACAAAGCATCCAAACAAGCCTGTAAAGACTGTCCCCACCCCGGTAAAAATCCTGAAGCCTGAAGACGTGTCTGTAAGTATGCTCCAGAAAATGACTGATCAAGCCCCTCCTGAGGAAAAAGAACTTTGGGCAAAGAACGGGGCCAAGGTTGATGAACAAGGAATCTGAAACAAAGAAAGGACTTGTTTACCTCGTTCAATGTATCCTGCTATGGCACATGAGGCCCATGGGTGGGTACGATGTTACTGAAGTCATTGAGTCAGATAGGGGGTTCCATTTTACAGGAGAAGTAATGAGGGAGGTCATGTAGGCAGTAGGGGTCACTCTAAAGCGTTTCACACTGCCTACCATCCCCAAAGCAGCGGCCAAGTTGAACGTCTCAACGGCACATTGAAATTAAAGATCCAGACTTACTGTAGATAAATGTTCGCTGTACTCCCTTAGCCTGGCCAGAACCAAGGGGTAGAAATAGCAGACTACATGGTGGACGATGCCTGTTTCTCTCCTCCAAACACTTGTTTTCCAACTACAACACTTCAATACTGAACTGAATTCACTTCCTGTTCTAGCTTTATTAGCAAACTCCTGGCTATATATATTATGTGGCGCCAACACCACCTAGGGGCGAATGGGTGTAATGACATTGCCAGCCTGATAAATAGGAAATAACATACTGTACATTGCAAAAACATTAGATAAATAGGCAGATGTTTAAAGTGTCCCTTTTACACACATATGTGGGACGCTGCACGTGATTTATTAGTTTTCCTACCTAGGTGACGACCACATTACACTGATATCGAACCACAGAGATAAAGAGTTCTGTTTTCTGTGTGGCTGAATCAAAGCACACGTGTGCATTTATTCCATTTTACAGCATGTGCTATCTTATTTTGTGCTTTATGTCCTTCTGAGAAGAACATTTTTAGGTTAAAAAAAAGTTAATTCCCAGATGTAAAACTACATGCTGTCAATTCTTCCTTTTAATCAGTCTGGTTTATATTCTTTCGGCAGGATGGGCTGTTTCATAGCAACAAGCATGGCAGGAAGCCGGTGGCAACCCTGGAGCTCCTTCCTCTTGTGAACATTAGTGTTGTCACTTCCCAGTGGTGACATGTACTGATGAAGCCACTAGCACTGTCACTGCCCTGCATTTTACAGAGAAGATGGTCACAGGAGCAGAATAAAAAGGAACAATTGATTTTATTTTGTCTTGCACTGTAGATAAGAATGAAGAAGGTCGGCATGAGGAATTTTATCTTACAAAAGATTGCTGAGCAGATGAACTGTATATATGCTTATTAAAATGTATTCAGCAGATATCACCATGCTATATATCAGAATTACAATGTGGCACAGCGGCCACGCTTAGATTCATCCACAGCTGTCATGGCTAGAGAGACTGTCAGGTTCTACACAGGCAGACATGCCTAGGTGCTCTCAGTCATTCTTGTCTAAGGCTGAGTTCACACTTCAGTTATTTGGCCAAATATTTGCATCAGTTATTGTGAGCCAAAACCTGCAGTGAAGCCTACTCAGAAATAAGGTATAATGGACAGATATTCACCTATTCTGTGTTTGATCCACACCTGGTTTTGGCTCCCAATAACTGATGGAAATAACTGACCAAATAACAGAAATGTAAACTCAGTCTTACTTGGGCATATAGAAATTTTAGGTAGGCACGTTTGTGATGACCCTATTCAGCTGTGCCTTCCCCTTCATTCCCACCCCTCTGCCCCATTCTGTTTTCTAGGTTCATGTCTTTGATTTGGATAACGTTTCTTGCTGCTTGCATCCGGTTACATTTGGATCTCACTTAACACGTTCAGGACCTTGGATGAGAATGCTCGTCCTAACTTGCAGGTACTTAACTCACTAGGACGAACATTCTCGTTCTAGGGCTAAGGCGCTGCCCAACAACTGCTGCCGCGATCGGCAGCAGGGGCCCGGCTAATACTGACAGCCAGGCCCCTGCTGTATCTGGCAGCATCGGTGAAAACACAGATGCCGGCGGATTAACCCCCTGTATGCCGCAGCATACAGGGGGTTTGTGGCAGCTTGTACATCCCCATTGGGTCCCCGTCCTGCAGTGGCGGGGAACCGAGGGTTGCTATGGCAGCCCCGTTGCCTTGAACAGGCATCGGGACTGCCAGCTACAGAAGCCCAGGAGATCCAGCCCCAGGGCTGGGTCTCCTAGGCAACTGTTAGTGTCTTACAGTGTAAGACACTGACAGTTTAATACAGCACAATACAGATGTATTGTGCTGTATTGAAACAGGGATCAGACCCTATCCCATAGCGGGACAAAAAAAAAATGAAAAAAGAAGTTAAAAAAAAGAAAGTTTTACAAGAAAAAATTAAATTACCAAAATAAAGTTAATATTTTTTTAAAAATAGGGGAAAACAGAAAAGTAGGCATATTAGGTATCGATGTATTGACCGGCTCTATAAAAATATCCCATGACCTAACCCCTCAGGTGAACACCGTCAACAAATAAAATAAAATCCTTTTTTGTCACCTTACATCACTAAAAGTGCAAGACCAAGCGATAAAAAAGACGTATGCCCCCCAAAATAGTACCAATCTAACCATCACCTCACCCCAAAAAAATGAGCCCTTACCTAAGACAATCAAAATAAAAAAACTATGGCTCTCAGCCTATGGAGACACTAAAACATGTTTTTTTTCTGTTTCAAAAATGCTTATATTGTGTTAAATGTAAAAAATAGAAAAGTAGACAACCTGCTCTATACAAATACCACATGACCTAACCCCTCAGGTGAACACCGTAAAAAAAAAAAAATAGTGTAGAAAAAGCCATTTTTTGTCACCTTACATCATGAAAAGTGTAATAGCAAACGATCAAAAAGTCATACGCACCCGAAAATAATACCAATCAAACCGTCATATCATCAAAAATGAGCCCCTACATAAGACAGTCACCCAAAAAAAATAATATATATATGGCTTTCAGAATATGGAGACACAAAAAAAATCATTTTTTTCAAAAATGAAACAAACAAACAAAATAAGTAGTCATATTTGGTATTGTTGTGTCCGTAACAACCTGCTCTATAAAAATACCACATGATCTAACCTGTCAGATAAACATTGTAAATGACAAAAAATTAAAACGGTGCCAAAACAGCTATTTTTGTTACCTTGCCTCACAAAAAGTGTAATATAGAGCAACCAAAAATCATATGTACCCTAAAATAGTACCAACAAAACTGACACCTTATCCCGTAGTTTCCAAAATGGGGTATTTTTTTGGAGTTTCTACTCTAGGGGTGCATCAGCGGGTCTTCAAATGTGACATGGCAGCTTAAAATTATCCCAGTGAAATCTGCCTTCCAAAAACCATATGGCGTTCCTTTCCTTTTGCGCAATGCCGTGTACAGCAGTTTACGAACACATATGGGGTATTTCTGTAAACTACAGAATCAGGGCAATAAATCTTGAGTTTTGTTTGGTTTTTAACCCTTGCTTTGTTCGTGGAAAAAAATGGATTTAAATGGAAAATCTGACAAAAAAGTGAAATTCTGAAATATCATCTCCATTTTCCATTAATTCTTGTGGAACACCTGAAGAGTTAACAAAGTTTGTAAAATCAGTTTTGAATACCCTGAGGGGTGTAGTTTCTAAAATGGGGTCACTTTTGGGAGTTTCTACTCTACGGGTGCATCAGGGGGTCTTCAAATGTAGTGCTGAGTGCGAATATTCGCAAATTTTCGAATATAGTGCTATATATTTGCTATATCGAATATTCGCCATTTTTTTACATCTGAAAACATGATTCCTCCCTGCTTCTTTCTTGTGGGTCAATGAATCATTGGCCCACAAGCAACTTAAGCAGGAAGGAATCGTGTTTTCATATGGAATTACAAATCTTCAAAAAAACTAATATATAGCAATATAGTGAATATATTTGTTATTTAGAATATTCGCCTTTTTTCCCCCCAATCTGTACAGTTGTTCGCATACTCCTCCCCGAAAAGCATCCCCGTCATCATAGGAAAGCCTGTGGGTTAGAAAATACCATCGGATCTGAGTTTTCCCTGAGATAGTGACAACTCAGATCTGATGGTATATTCTAATCCACAGGCGTTCCTATGGTGACGGGGACGCTTGTCAGGGAGGAGTATGCCAAAGTGGAATAACAGTACAGATTGAAAAAAGAAAGACAAAAATTCTAAATAACGAATATATTCGCTATATTGCTATAACTTAGTTTTTTTCGATATTCGTCATATTCTAAAAAATGAAGTTATAGCAATATAGCGAATATTCATAAAATACACATATAGACTGCAATTTAGCTAATGTAGTGCTATAGTATTTTTTTTTTTTTCCTAATCTGAAGTTCAGAAGAGACAAAAAAAATTAAACTATAAAAAAAGATTATAGCACTATATTAGCTAATTTACAGTCTATATGTGTATTTTACGAATATTCGCTATATTGCTATAACTTTGTTTTTTAGAATATTCGTCATATTCTAAAACAAGAATATATAGCAATATAGCAAATATTCGTAAAATACACATATTAGCCATAGCCAAACAATAGGAAAGTTGCCTTATACAGTTAAAAAAAAATTGCAATACGCGAATAATTTAATCGCATATTATTCGCGATAAATAGAATAATGGCGAATATTCATTTCAATAATCGCAAAATCTAATATGGCACCTCCCGCTCACCACTATTCAAATGTGACATGGCAGCTTAAAATTATTCCAGTGAAATCTGTTTTCTAAAAACCATATGGATTTCCTTTCCTTCTGTGCAATGCCATGTGCCCGTACAGCAGTTTACAACCACATATGGGGTGTTTCTGTAAACTACACAATCAGGGCAATAAATATAGAGTTTTGTTTGGCTGCTAACCCTTGCTTTGTTAGTGGAAATTTTTTTATTAAAATGGAAAATCTGCCCAAAAAGTTAAATTCTGAAATTTCATCTCCATTTTCCATTAATTCTTGTGGAACACCTAAAGGGTTAACAGAGTTTGTAAAATCAGTTTTGAATATCTTGAGGGATGTAGTTTGTAAAAGGGGGTCATTTTTGGGTGGTTTCTATTATGTATATCTCACAAAATGGCTTCAGACCTGAACTGGTCCTTAAAAAGTTGGTTTTGGAAATTTTCTGAAAAATTTCATGATTTGCTTCCAAACTTCTAAGCCTTTTAACTTCCCCAAAAAAATAAAATGGCATTCACAAAATAATCCAAACATGAAGTAGACATATGGGGAATGTAAAGTAATAAATATTTTTTGAGTTATTACTATCTATTATAAAAGTAGAGGAATTGAAATTTGGAAATTTGCTTTTCTAAAAATTTTGGGTAAATGTGGTATTTTTTATAAATAAAAATGAAATTTTTTTACTTAATTTTACCACTGTCATGAAGTACAATATGTGACGAGAAAACAATCTCAGAATGGCCTGGATAAGTAAAAGCGTTTTAAAGTTATTACCACATAAGGTGACACATGTCAGATTTGCTAAAAATGGCCTGGTCCTTAACCGCCTCTGGACCGCCTAACGACGGATCGCGGTCCGGAGGCGGCTGTCTCAGGCAGAGTCACGCATCTACGCGTCATATAGCGAGACGTGAGACTTCCTGTGAACGCGCGCACACAGGCGCGCGCGATCACAGGAATTGCAGGTAAGCAAATGGATCTACAGCCTGCCAGCGGCGATCGGTCGCTGGCAGGCTGTAGATGCGATTTTTTTAACCCCTAACAGGTATATTAGACGCTGTTTTGATAACAGCGTCTAATATACCTGCTACCTGGTCCTCTGGTGGTCCCTTTTGCTTGGATCGACCACCAGAGGACACAGGCAGCTCTGTAATAAGTAGCACCAAGCACCACACTACACTACACCCCCCGTTACTTATTAACCCCTTATTAACCCCTGGTCACCCCATATAGACTCCCTGATCACCCCCCTGTCATTGATCCCCCCCCTGTAAGGCTCCATTTTATGGATCCACGGATCCATGGATCGGATCCGCAAAACACATTACAGACGTCTGAATGGAGCCTTACAGGGGGGTGATCAATGACAGGGGGGTGATCACCCCATAAAGACTCCCTGATCACCCCCTGTCATTGATCACCCCCCTGTCATTGATCACCCCCCTGTCATTGATCACCCCCCTGTAAGGCTCCATTCAGATGTCCGTATGTGTTTTGCGGATCCGCAAAACACATACGGATGTCTGAATGGAGCCTTACAGGGGGGTGATCAGGGAGTCTATATGGGATGATCACCCCCTGTAAGGCTCTATTCAGACGTCCGTATGTGTTTTACGGATCCATGGATCGGATCCGCAAAACACATACGGACGTCTGAATGGAGCCTTACAGGTGGGTGATCAATGACAGATCACCCCCCTGTTTTACGCATTTTACGGAATCCAAATGCGTAAAATTTATATTCCAGACTCCTTCTCACGCTTTAGGGCCCCTAAAATGCCAGGGCAGTATAAATACCCCACATGTGACCCCATTTCGGAAAGAAGACACCCCAAGGTATTCGCTGAGGGGCATATTGAGTCCATGAAAGATTTAACTTTTTGTCCAAAGTTAGCGGAAAGGGAGACTTTGTGAGAAAAAAAATAATAATAATTTCCGCTAACTTCTGCCCAAAAACTCGCCATGCCCCTCATTGAATACCTTGGGGTGTCTTCTTTCCAAAATGGGATCACATGTGGGGTATTTATACTGCCCTAGCATTTTAGGGACCCTAAAGCGTGAGAAGAAGTCTGAGATCCAAATGTCTAAAAATGCCCTCCTAAAAGGAATTTGGGCCCCTTTGCGCATCTAGGCTGTAAAAAAGTGTCACACATGTGGTATCGCCGTACTCAGGAGAAGTAGGTCATTGTGTTTCGGGGTGTCTTTTTACATATACCCATGCTGGGTGAGAGAAATATCTCTCTATAATGACAACTTTGTATAAAAAAATGGGAAAAGTTGACTTTTAGAGATATATTTCTCTCACCCAGCATGGGTATATGTAAAAATACACCCCAAAACACATTGCCCTACTTCTTCCGAGTACGGTGATACCACATGTGTGACACTATTTTGCAGCCTAGGGGGCAAAGGGGCCCACATTCCAAAGAGCACCTTTAGGATTTCACAGGGCATTTTTTACACATTTTGATGTGCCAGGGCAGTATAACTACCTCACAAGTGACCCCATTTTGGAAAGAAGACACCCCAAGGTATTTCGTGATGGGCATAGTGAGTTCATGGAAGTTTTTATTTTTTGTCACAAGTTAGTGGAATATGAGACTTTGTAAGGAAAAATAAATAAATAAAAAAAATCATAATTTTCTGCTAACTTGTGACAAAAAATAAAAAGTTCTATGAACTCACTATGCCCATCAGCGAATACCTTAGGGTGTCTACTTTCCAAAATGGGGTCATTTGTGGGGTGTTTGTACTGTCTGGGCATTGTAGAACCTCAGGAAACATGACAGGTGCTCAGAAAGTCAGAGCTGCTTCAAAATGCGGAAATTCACATTTTTGTACCATAGTTTGTAAACGCTATAACTTTTACCCAAACATTTTTTTTTTTACCCAAACAGTTTTTTTTATCAGAGACATGTAGAACAATAAATGTAGAGAAAATTTTATATAGAAATGTAGTTTAAAAAAAAAAATAAATACAACTGAAAGTGAAAAATTTCATTTTTTTGCAAATATTTTGGTAAATTTTGATTAATAACAAAAAAAGTAAAAATGTCAGCAGCCATGAAATACCACCAAATGAAAGCTCTATTAGTGAGAAGAAAAGGAGGTAAAATTCATTTGGGTGGTAAGTTGTATGACCGAGCAATAAACGGTGAAAGTAGTGTCATGCAGAATTGTAAAAAGGTGGTCTGGTCATTAAGGGGGTTTAAGCTAGGGGAGCTGAGGTGGTTAAGGTGAAAAATGGCTGCTTCCTTAAGGGGTTAAAGAGGACCTGCCCCCACTTCTCACATGCCTGTTTTAATAGCTACTTCTATTACCCATGTAATAATTCTGGAGCATCTATTCTTATGGCTGTATGTTGTGCTATTCTTTTATTATTTCAACTAGAAGTTATGAATGAATTGCTAGCAGTCTGCAGTAAGGGTACAGAAGGATGGTAACCAGTTGGGGGGGGGGGGGTGTACCTGCACAGACTCACTCTATCCAATCAGTGCTGCCATTTTAAGACTGTGCAGGTACCCCCCCCCCCAACCCCACTGATTACCACACCTCTGTACCCTTACTGCAGACTGCTAGCAATTCATTTATAATTCATTTATAACTTCTAGTGGAAATAATAAAGGAATGGCACAACATGGAGCCATAAGAATAGATGCTCCAGAATCGTTATTACATGGGGAATGTATAAAACTATTAAAACAGGCATGTCAGGAGTGGTGACAGGTCCTCTTTAAAGTAGACCAGAAGCCTGGTCTATTTTTGGGTTGTTTTCTTTTTTTTTTTTTTTTACTCTGAATCTATTCCACTGACAGAAATCCCAAACCTCTGATTTGATTCTGTTGACCCCTTCCCGCCATTTCTGATGGAATTGCTGATGTAGACTCTGAATCACTCTGATGCTATTGTGAACCCAGCCTGACTCTGCCCTCCGGGTTGCTGACTTGGATAGTTGCGTGGATAGATAGGTAGAGAGACCGCTAGATAGATAGAAGTTACAGATCGATAATATAGACAGACAGATAATAGATGATTGATAGATGATAGAGAGATAGATAGATAGATAGATAGATAGAATACACCAGTGTTCATCTCCCCGCACTGGCATGAGATGCACCTAATTTATTAAGAGTCAGATGGCTCTTAATAAATGACTTGCATCTCTGTCCTGCCGTGTGCCAGAGACTGAAGTCCATGCCAGCCAGGGGCGGGCTAAGACTTCAGCTATAACTTACGCCAGCTTCTAATAAATCTGACGGGATACGTCACCACATCGGAAAAGTGGTGAGAAGCCTAAAAAGTCACAAATTATGATGCACATATGGCGTGCAATATAATGTGCAATTTTTTTACGCCACAAGAGCGGTGTAAGGGACTTACAAATGACTTTTCTGACAGGCTGGGAGTTGTAGTTTCACAATAGCTGGAGATAATATTGATAATATTGTAGTACATAGTACTGTACTGTATTATGCCACTGTTCTGTACCAGGCCTTCCTGGGGCGTATCTACCATGGAGGCAGACCATAGGACTGCTATGTTGCCTAGGGGGAGGGAGGGATGACACTGAACGGTCTCTGCCATCCACTAGTTAGATATATGGCACTGTCTTGCAGCTGCCACTAGTGAAATCACAGTGCATAGAGATTTCACAGCTTCCACTGAGTGCAATAGTAACTATTATTTCCGATGCAGTGAGCTCCCCCTAGTGGTAGCTTTGGGCAGCCAGTTTTGCAATATACAGTGGTCCATCAAGATATACAATTTAAATGAAAAAAATACGTGGTCTCAAAAGGCAGGAAATGCTCAACCCCAAATGCAGTTGTGCATTTATGCTCAGCAGACCACAAGTGCCGAAGAGACATCCTACACCAGACGGTAAAATCTGTGGATGTAGAATAATACATTGAATAAATAGTTATAAGTTTAGGTGCACTACTGTGGTGGATGCACACAGTAACATCTGACTAAACCCCACACTGATGTTAAAAAGGAGACATTAGCCAGTATATCCTTATATCAAGGACACACCTGAGCCCGCACACCACGCCAAGCAGGGGCTGACTGGCAACTTTTGGCCCAGGGGGCAAGTAACACGCAGAGGCCCACTGAGCCCCCCTCCTGCTTACCCATTTCCCCTGCCTCCTCCTGACCCCCCCCTTGACACTTTCATCAGCCATGTAAATTACAACACAGGAAAACAAAATAAACTAAGGATGCTCCGATATATCAGCCGCCGAAACATATCAGCCGAAAATGGCATTTTTGGTATAATGCCGAAAGTGTCATTTTCTGGCTGATACAGTGTTGCATCTGTGTATTCTCTCCTCCCCGCTGGGCGCTGCTCTGTGCCCCCCCCCCCCCCCCAATGACACCTGATGACTTTTGCAGGAGAAACTGTATATTGTGGGGCACGGTATATGCTATGTGTGTATAACATAAACATATTTCATATGAAAACTTACAATTACTTGGCTTGGCCCTTGGGGATCTCGGACGCCACTTCCACACTTTGGCCGGGGGCTCGGCGGAGCTGATGTGTTTTATCCTAATGAGAAAAATATCATAATAAGGATTTGGAGAAGGGGCAGAGGGATAGCAGAGCAGGGAGAGGCTGGTGCTGCTACTAGGGGGTCATACCATGGGGAGTAATAAAGCCCACCATAATGCCCCCTTCCCAGTTGTAATAATTCTCCTTATAATAGACAGTGCCAAAAATACACCCTTGTAATGTCCCCAGTTGAGCTAATGTCCCCATAGTGCCCCCTATAATGTGCCAGTAGCCAATAGGCCCCCCTATAATCTGCCAGTAGCCATAGGCCCCCCTATAATGTGCCAGTAGCCATAGGCCCCCCTATAATGTGCCAGTAGCCATAGCCCCCCCATATAATGTGCCGGTACCCATAGCCCCCCATATAATGTGCCAGTAGCCATAGGCCCCCCTATAATGTGCCAGTACCCATAGCCCCCCTATATAATGTGCCAGTAGCCATACCCCCCCATAATGTGCCAGTAGCCATAGCCCCCCTATAATGTGCCAGTAGCCATAGCCCCCCTATAATGTGCCAGTAGCCAGATAGGGCCCCCCTATAATGTGCCAGTAGCCAGATAGGGCCCCCTATAATGTGCCAGTAGCCAGATAGGGCCCCCCTATAATGTGCCAGTAGTCATAGCCCCCCCTATAATGTGCCAGTAGCCATACCCCCCTAATGTGCCAGTAGCCATAGCCCCCCTATAATGTGCCAGTAGCCAGATAGGGCCCCCCTATAATGTGCCAGTAGCCATATAGGGCCCCCCTATAATGTGCCAGTAGCCATATAGAGACCCCCCTATAATGTGCCAGTAGCCATATAGGGCCCCCTATAATGTGCCAGTAGCCATATAGGACCCCCTATAATGTGCCAGTAGCCCATAGGCCCCCCACTATAATGTGCCAGTAGCCAGAGAGGGCCCCCCTATAATGTGGCAGTAGCCCATAGGCCCCCTACTATAATGTTCCAGTAGCCAGAGAGGGCCCCCCTATAATGTGCCAATAGCCAGATAGGGCCCCCCTATAATGTGCAAGTAGCCAGATAGGGCTCCCCCCCTATAATGTGCCAGTAGCCATATAGGGCCCCCTATAATGTGCCAGTAGCCATATAGGACCCCCCTATAATGTGCCAGTAGCCTATAGGTCCCCCAACATAAAGTGCCAGTAGCCAGAGAGGGCCCCCCTATAATGTGGCAGTAGCCCATAGGCCCCCTACTATAATGTTCCAGTAGCCAGAGAGGGCCCCCCTATAATGTGCCAATAGCCAGATAGGGCCCCCCTATAATGTGCAAGTAGCCAGATAGGGCCCCCCCCTATAATGTGCCAGTAGCCATATAGGGCCCCCTATAATGTGCCAGTAGCCATTATAGGACCCCCCTATAATGTGCCAGTAGCCTATAGGTCCCCCAACATAAAGTGCCAGTAGCCAGAGAGAGCCCCCCTATAATGTGGCAGTAGCCCATAGGCCCCCTACTATAATGTTCCAGTAGCCAGAGAGGGCCCCCCTATAATGTGCCAATAGCCAGATAGGGCCCCCCTATAATGTGCAAGTAGCCAGATAGGCCCCCCTATCAGTGACAGAAATAAGAAGGAAAAAAAGCCAGTCAGACTTATACTTACCTCCTACCTCCAGCACCTTCACTGAAATCCTCCCGTCCCGCCTCCAGCGCTGCGGTCGATGTCCTTACTTTACGGCCGCACAGCGGCTCAGTCAGGCGGCGCGATGGCTTCATCGCGTCGCCTGCGCCGTTCCGGCGGCCTCTCTGATAGGCTGCCGGCCGCACGCCTCCCCCGCTCCCCGTCTCCCTCCGCAGGCTGCAGTCACATATCATTCCGGCCTAGCCGGCCGGTACAATGAGCTGACAGAGAGGCCCGGGGGGCAATTGCCCCCCTGCCCCCCGGCCCAGTCCGCCCCTGACGCCAAGGTTTCTCAAGTGGCACGGGACCTAACGCTAAACCTACCTGTACCGTATGGGTAGTATCAGGAGCCAGTGGGCAAATTACAGCAGCGTAAGGTCCGACTCACAGCGCTCCCAGTACCCTCCAGTGTGATTAACCACACATACAATGGAAGGAGGCTTAGAGTCCCACTCATGGCTGGCTGATATGTTGCAGGCCTCACAGGTGCACCTAAATGCTGCCTATGGATGGTAAGCAAGGCGCATTTAAATTGGAGCTTGTACACCTCCAAATGTAAATATACGATTTAAATGACAAAAATACGTGGTCTCAAAAGGCAGGAAATGCTCAACCCCAAATACAGTTGTGCATTTATGCTCGGGGGAGCAGATACTGCGCTTGTGGTCTGTTGCTAAGGGTGATCCCCAGCAAAAAATGCATACAATGGAGGATTCCCACAGCAGACCACAAGTGCCACAGATACATCCTACACCAGATGGTAAAATGTGTGGATGTAGAATAATACATAGAATAAATAGTTATAAGATTAAGGACCTTACAATGCTGTAATTTTCCCACTGGACCCTGGTACTAGCCATATGGTACAGGTAGGTTTAGCGTTAGGTTCGGTGCCACTTGAGAAACCTTGGCATGGTGTGTGGGCTCAGGTGTGTCCTTAATATAAGGTTATACTGGCTAATGTCTCATTTTTAACATCAATGTGAGGGTTAGTCGGATGTTACTGTTTGCATCCACCACAGTAGTGCACCTAAACGTATAACTATTTGGTCCAGCAAGATACAGTAATCACAGGGTACAATATTTTCAACGTACAATATAGTTTTTCCTGGGCCATCAGAAGTTGAAACTAGACTCAACATGCAATGTCTGTGATCACCATGGTATTTCTCAGGTATAACACCTGCACTGGTTGTCTAGCAGCTCATCTTTACAGTACAGAGTGGTTCTACATGTTCTGTACTCCTCTCTGTCTGGCACAGGCCCATGGAATGCATATAAGCTGTGGGCCTCATGGTGTCATTTGCACGTGGGGGGCTGAATTTGTGGGTCAAATAATGGTTTCTCCCCTTTCCCCTTTTTTTTCTTATTCCATGGTTCTTACCTATGTCATCTGGAGATAAGTGATGATGTCAGGCGTAGGTTCCAGTTGGTTCTGGTAGGTCTCGTACAGGTGAAGATCTCCATTCCGGCGGGAATCTGGTGTATTTAAAGGGGTTATCTGAGATGCACTACAATCCCATACAGCCGCCACTTCTGGGATGATGTGTCGTAGATGTAATCCCAGCCTGGGATTACAACCTGCAGTGCAAGTGTGAGTCTGATTCAACATGCAGCGCAAGCATGAGTCTCATTCTCCTGCCGAAGTGCATGCGCTGCGAGTTCTAACGGCAGGCAGGTGCACATGCCCAGTGTATGGCATGTGATCCCGGAAGTGGTGGCCGCATGGAATCAGGGCACATCTCAGATAATTCTTTTAAAGAGGTAAAAAGTGCGGTTTGTACCCTCCAAAGAGAAGACGTTATCAGCGCCCCATCCCCCCTCCCCGGCTGTCACGGAAGTTTTGTTATTGGATAGTCGCCCAGCTTGTGCTGGCTGGACAAGGTCCTTAGATGGTTTTAAATGTTTTTTTATGGGCTTTTAAAATGGCTTATTTATTATTCATTTTTTATTATTTATGGTATAATTCATTTACATGTAACCCATAATAAAGCACCGCGGCCTCATGTTACAATGGTTTCAACTTACAATGGTCGCCCCGTAACCAATTAGTATTGTAACTTGAGGGACCACCGTTCTATGAGAGGGGAAGCAGACTTTAAGCCGTATGGGGGATTGATGAGCGTATTCATGTGGTCTAGTGTAAATACCAGAAAAGTGGTTAAAGGGAACCTGTCACCTCTCAATGCATGTAAACCCGCCCGCAGTGTGATACTAATCATACTTTTCATCCTGCAGTCCGATGCTGCATAAGGTCAGAAAACGATCTTTTATCCTCCGTCCGCGCTAATTTGCATGTCAGCTTAAAGTCAAGGGGGCAGCGGCCTCCTTGCTTCAAGTCAAGGTAACCATGCCCTCTCTTACCTTTCAGTGACAGCCCGCAATTCGGCTTCGCTTTCCGAAGTCTCGCGCATGTGCGTTGCCCTCTGTTTTACTGCGCGATCCCATGTGAGGGCATCCCATGTCTTGAGTTTATCTAGTAGTAGGCTCAGATTTTTCACTCTGTTCCGTCAGGCAGCTCAGCTGATGGCTCCTTATCTCTGACCTTATAAACACTGATTCTAGCTCACTTCTTACCTTACTGATAAGAATGTTGCTTCAATAAGTGTTTATGACCTCTTAGTAGTTTAGAGAGAAGGTTTATTAGATAACCGGCACAAAGTGGAAGCACCAGTCACACAGTTAGAGAAACAGTTAACTGTTTGTGACAGAATGGCTCAATATTTTTAAGAAGGACCACTAGAAAAACAGATTTTTAGCCCAGAATGAGTAAAATGCAATCATAATCCCCCCCCCCCCCCCTCCCGAACGGGTGTTTTTTAAGACGGGTGTTTCTAGATGTTCCCCAATATGTATACCATATGTATACTTTTCAGGCTGAATTTGGCACGTATTTCACTCCTAAAAGCTACTTGGAGACCACGGAGAAACCGCTTCCCACTGTTTTCAGGGGAAAGCTGAGCTGCTGTGGTTTAGCAAGTATGCACACGTCCTTTCTTGGCTCAGTCGTGGTCATAGACCCTGGCTTCCCATTACACACAATGGAAGGCAGTTTCCACATGGCTGCCTAGTGGCTTTTGGGCGTGGAATCTGCACCAGTGTGAACAGCTCCTTACATTGAGGGTTTCCTCAGGGTAACCACACTGACTGGGCAGAGTATATAGCAGTATATGACTACAGCTCACGTCTGGTGTTTTGATATTGTGTTCTACCAGCTACTTACACAACCAAAGCTTTTTAAAATCACAAGGCAGCAAAACAGAAAATGTAAATACGCTTTTAAAGAAGTTTTCATGCTGGAGATCAAATGTAGCTAGAACAGAGACCACATCTGATGTGGAACAATGTGATATCTCTCAGGCAATGCCCAGGGATCTTACCTCAGGTCTAAGAAGGAAATTGTCCTGCAGGGCTCAACTCTGCCCTCTGTCGTCCACTTGGATGGCAGCAGCTTATCAGCTCCTTGCTTGCTTTGAATCCACACAAAATATTAATTAGGACGCCCTCCTTTTCTGCAAGCCTCTCCCAGCTGCCCTCATAGGCTGCTGAGCCTCCCTTCCCACACACAACTCCTCCTTCTCCATACCCAACTCAGCACAGCACAGAGTCCTCTGAGCTCCAGAGCTGAGGAGGCTTGGGCGACCACTGCTGAGGACCTGACCCCTCACTAGGGAGGTGGTCTCCTCCACCCCAGGCTGCACCATCCTGCTCCTGCTCCTCAGCAAGTGTGTGGAGCTCTCCCAGGTGCTGAAATCTACACTTTGACCTGTTGTGCTCAATCTTGCAAAACTTCCTTGGATGTGGCCAGAGGTGACCATGGACCTGTTATGGCGTCAGCAGCCGGGAGTGTGGGCGCGAGCTGCTGAGATGTGAGGAGGGGGCACCCAGGGCTGAGGACGAGGGATGTGCTGGGTCTTCTCCACGGACTGCTCTTGGCCTCGGGAGATGTTTCTGATCGCTCTGCTGCTGGCTCTGAGGGAATCTACGGCCGCACCGACCCCGACAGCCGAGGACCTCAACCGCGGAGTGGTAAGTGACCGGCACATGGCGGGAGCCTGGCATCAGATGGTTCCTAGGTGTGAAGGCGAGGGCAAGGGGGCAAAGCCAAGTTTAGGAAAGGGATGTGGCAGATCTCCTTCGCCCGTGCAGCCGGGTCCTGCAGACACCATTCTGGGAGCGGGGGACAAAGGGTTAAATCAGACGGCGGGAGCAAGCACCCACAGGGTGACATACACACAGCAGCATCTGCCTAATATCTATTATCTATATCATATCTGTCTGCAGCCTAATATCATATCTATTATCTACATATCTGTCTATATCATATCGATCTAATTATCTATCTAGATATTATCTATCTATCTATGTTATCTATCTATCCCCTATCTATCTCTTCTCTATATCTATTATCTAATGTATCTATCATCCATCCATCCATCATATCTATCTATATATTAGCTATCTATCCAATATATATATATATCATTCTATCTATTTATCATCTATTTCTATCTCTCTAGATCTATATGTTTCTATATCTGTCTATCTATCATCTATCACTCATCTGCATCTGTCACTTATATCTATCTATCTTTGTGTTTTCTTATTATGTAACTTGAATCAGTCTTCTTATAATGGATATAATTACAATATAAATAGTTTAATCTGTATCTAGCTATCTATCTATCTATCTATCATCTATCATCTATCTATCTATCTATCTATCATCTATCTATCTATCTATCTATTATCTATCTTCTATCTATCTATCTATTGTCTATCTATCATATATCTAACTATTATCTATCTATCTATTATCTATCTATATCATATCTATCTATTAGCTATCTATCATCTAGCTATCTATTATCTATCTATACATCTATCTATCTATTATCTATCTATCTAGCTATACATCTATCATCTATCTATCTATACATCTATTTATCTATCTATCTATACATCTATCTATTATCTATCTAATATCTATCTATATCATATCTATCTATCTATCTATTATCTATCTATCTATATGATATCTATCTATGACTCCATAACACATCCATGTAGAATCTCGCCTCCCTTTGTGAGCATGCAGCTGTAGTTTTTGGGCACCATTGCGCGGCCCCAGGTAAGTGCTGTTCTGGAGGAAAGTTACCATTTTAACCCTATGAAGCCATCCATACCCCTGTCCTGCCTATGGCGGCTGTGCAGGTAGTCCACTTCTCCCACTCATCTCTCTGATTACATGAAGCCTCATGAGGATGATCTAGCTGTGCGGTCATCCTGATAAGATGCTTTGTGAGTATACTAGAGGGCACGCTGAATTTAGGATATGTTCCCGCACTGCCTACTTCTCATTAACATCAAGATGCCCTGAGTTATTACCAAGCAATTCATCTTCAGCACATCACAGAGACAATTTCACTGACAAAAGGTGGCACGTTGAAAGTTCAGAGATGGGATCACATCCTGAAATTGGGCTGCTGCCCTCAGGCCCCTGACTAAGGAAACAATAAGCCCTTCACCATCAGCCTATAGATGTTTTTCAGAACCACTGACTGATGCTGTAATCCTCCTCTTCCAGATGCTACTGATTATAGGAAAGGTCCATGTAGTATTAGGACTGATACTTTATATGGTTGTATGTGTCTAGTGCACAGTATTACCTGGGAATATCATGTAATTAATGCCAGCGCTGCTCAGTACCCGCAGGGGGTACGTTCCTGGGCTGTGCCTGTGGATAGACGCTGAAAGGCTCTGCACTAGTGGGTTCTTTACAGTGATTTTCTTTTTAGATATGGTGAAGTAAAATTCATAAATTCAGAATGTATCACCATCCTCAAGGGTAGAGGTTAAAGCGTGGTTAAAGATTAGCACCCTTGTAGTCTGCCCTAAGATCAAATTAATTATTCCTCCATGTAGTCTGGCCAGAACCGTGTAATGTAGGTCACAACAAATGTCATTCAGGCTGTGGTCCTGGAGTTCATTAATCTTTTATCACCTAAGAGACCTGTGTCGCCGAATACTCTAGACCAAGACCCAACATGCCCAGACAGCTCTTGGTAGATTGGGCATAACGTGACTACCACATCCTGAAGACCACAACTGACCTCACCTGGATTTTCCCTGCTATGAAATCAAACCTGTCCCGTCATAATTGTCTCCATCGGAAACAAGAATGATAATTTGCCCATGCCCACAGGTGATAACTGGCATCCAAGGGTTAATACGTTGATTTCCCTCGAGTTTTTATTTCGTATCAGAAAGACAAGGCAGGTCATAAATTTTGAAATCGTCCGCCCTTTCAATGGCATGCCATGCAGGATCTTTATGAGAGTACTTCAAAAGAAATACTGAAAGCCTAAAATTCATTTTTAAAGCTTGTACACCTTAAAAAAAATTGTCTGGAGCATTTGTAGAAGGAGCACAGTGGCATAGACAAGTGGCAGAAACTCCTACAACTTGATATAGTCAGCTAAATATGAAGATATACTTGAGAGAACCTAAAATGTTCCTGGATATTGTGGGGAAGTCACTGGTCAGAAACCGGATATCAAGAGATCCTTCTGACAGACTTTTGTGACCACATGTTGCTGGAGGCTCTTGTGCCATTGATAAAAGGGCAGGGCGAGAGATATGTTTTGTCTATACTGTACTGCATTGCTTCCTAAGGAGGTCCTGTGTCAAGCTGACTCTATCAGTGCCATGCCGAGTTTCCATAATTGGAGGCTGAGTAACAGATGGAAGTGATTTAATCAAGAAGAAACCAGAGAAAAAAGAACGACTAAGTGAATGGACCAGCTTCCTAAATAAAATGTGGCCCCTTGCTGGCCATCATACGACACTAAATAGTAAACTACAAGAAGGATCCTCCATACTGAGTCTAGATAGCGATGATGTTCCTCCTGATGGGGAGTGGTGGGTAGATGGAGTACAAACCCTGTTGATAGGCACATCTGACTTGGGTGAGACTGTCTGTCCTCAACTTTCTTGTAGGATTTTCAGAGACTGAGCCAAGGAAGCTCTCAGAGATTCCCTCAGATGTTTTTGTTTTCATAGAAAATCCAGTCTTTTTTATCAGTTCATAAATTTGATGTTTTTTGTTGAGACACCCAGGGCATACAATATGAGCCACCACTACACCCATTCACCTTTAGATGTGACTGGATTAAGGTTTTCCTGGAGAATAGCTAGCTCTGCTTGCCAATGATTGGTAGGTACCCTGCAGTTTTCCTTTGGAGAAACGTGTTATAGCATTGGAGGCCAAATGAAGCTTTGCACAGTCCTAATCAGTATCCCATCATGTGCCTAGTAACAGCTGGTTAAAACCTCACCGCGGTCCTTCTAGCTCCTTCAGATATCAATCACAGTTCATTAAACTCTATGGAAGCCCAAGGGAATGACGAGACATTGGGATACATTGAAATAATGGCGATTACAGCTACAGAGGGGTTAAAACATTACTACCATGCAGTTGGAATAATGAAAAAGAGGAGGTCACCCACGCAGCCCATTCTTTAACATGCAAGAATGAAAGAAAAAAAAACAAGTTGCAGCCATTTTGTAAAAAGCCTGAAAAAAAATGACCTTAAAAAATGAAATTGTTTGTGAAGAGCCAGGCATATAAAGAGGAACATCTCTAGATTTCTCCGTGCAGATGTAGAGCAGAAGCATGCGGATGAGGCGCTGATTCAAGTAACATATTGCATGTGGAGAGATTCAATTAGAGAAGGAGAATGACATGTTCTGTGCTGGATGGTAATTGCAAGATCAGAGCGCTGTGTCAGAGAGCCCTTCAAGACCGAATGGTCTAGGGTAGGCTGTATTTGGTTGTTTCTTGAAGATCAAGCCACTGATTCTACAGTCTCTGCTCACGATAAAGGGATGATAGTCTTGAACTGAACCCATTACATAGCAATGGGCTAGTCAGCCCTGTAAACCCCAGGTCCACCGTACCTGGAAATGACTTCAGATGGCGTGACTCTGCTTTGAAGTATAGTTGAAGGGGAAGAAGTGAAACTGTAAGGATGGAAATCTTCCAGCTCTGCTGCCAATAGATTCTGTGAGCAGGGTAAATGCTGAATGTCATAGCTGTTCATTCTCACAGACGTGGACAGCAGCATGTCCTCTGTCCCATTAATGCTCAACTGCTGCAAATTAGCTCTCCTCCAAAAGAAAGAAGACTATCTCATACCAGCCAAACCAGGGAGATTTGTGAAAGGAAGAGGGACACATCAGACAGCTGTTTTGTGATTCTTGCCCATGGGTGCTGGTTAGCTAAAGGAGGTGTGTTAAATGTAGCATGTGAGGGGATACCACTTCTCACTGAAGAGATGCAGCTGGTCTACGGAGACTTATTTTCAGGCAAGAGCTACCCATCTGCAGACAGCTGTTTTTGGGTTCTTGTCCTTTATCGGAACAGAGCAGGGTACAGGTTGACTGAATGAGGCATCTTAGATACAGATCAGGTGTGTGTGTGGGGGGGGGGGTACTGCTTCTCACTGAAGAGATGCAGCTGGTCTATGGGGACTTACTTTCAGGAAAGAGCTACCCATCTGCAGACAGCTGTTTTGGGGTTCTTGCCCATGGGTGCTGGTTAGCTAAAGGAGGTGTGTTAAATGTAGCATGTGGGGGGATACCACTTCTCACTGAAGAGATGCAGCTAGTCTACGGAGAGTTATTTTCAGGAAAGAGCTACCCATCTGCAGACAGCTGTTTTGGGGTTCTTGCCCATGGGTGCTGGTTAGCTAAAGGAGGTGTGTTAAATGTAGCATGTGGGGGGATACCACTTCTCACTGAAGAGATGCAGCTAGTCTACGGAGAGTTATTTTCAGGAAAGAGCTACTCATCTGCAGACAGCTGTTTTGGGGTTCTTCTCCTTTATCAGAACAGAGCAAGGTACTGGTTGACTGAATGAGGCATCTTAGATACAGATCAGGTGTGTGTGTGGGGGTACTGTTTCTCACTGAAGAGATGCAGCTGGTCTATGGAGACTTACTTTCAGGAAAGAGCTAACCATCTGCAGACAGCTGTTTTGGGTTCTTGTCCTTCATCAGAACAGAGCAGGGTACTGGTTGACTGAATGAGATATGCTAGATAGGACCATTGCTTCTCAATTAAGAGATGAAGCTGGTCTATGGAGACTTACTTTCAGGCAAGAGCTACCCATCTGCAGACAGCTGTTTTGGGGTTCTTCTCCTTTATCAGAACAGAGCAGGGTACTGGTTGACTGAATGAGGCATCTTAGATACTGATCATGTGTGTGTGGGGGGGTACTGTTTCTCACTGAAGAGATGCAGCTGGTCTATGGAGACTTACTTTCAGGAAAGAGCTACCCACCTGCAGACAGCTGTTTTGGGGTTCTTCTCCTTTATCAGATCAGAGCAGTGTACTGGTTGACTGAATGAGGCATCTTAGATACAGATCAGGTGTGTGTAAGTGTGTGTGGGGGTACTGTTTCTCACTGAAGAGATGCAGCTGGTCTATGGGGACTTACTTTCAGGAAAGAGCTACCCATCTGCAGAAGGCTGTTTTGGGTTCTTGTCCTTCATCAGAACAGAGCAGGGTACTGGTTGACTGAATGAGATATGCTAGATAGGACCATTGCTTCTCAATGAAGAGATGAAGCTGGTGTATGGAGACTTAATTTCAGACAAGGTTCCGTGGGAAAGGTATGCTAATTAGCTCTCCTCCAAAGGAAAGACAACTATCTTTAACCAGCTAACGACTCGTCGAAAGGGAAGAGTACCCTATCCTCAGGTGGTTTTTTTCTGGTATCTTGCCTCTTATCAGTACAGAGCAAGGTACTGCTTGTGTGAATGAGGTGCTTTAGGGGTATTGCGCTCTTCTGTCCTCCTTTAAACATGAAGCCGGCCCTTTATACAGATGCAGGTTCATTAAATGTGTGAAGATCTCGTCCCCACCTCATGTGCTACTCAATTATTATAACAAGTCTGAAGCCTGGACACAGTAGAAACAATGGTGGTTGGATTTAGCAATATAAAGTAGGGTGACATTTAATGGGATATGCTCCATGCAGGACTATGCAATGTGCTCCGAGTACAGATATAATAGAGGGATCAACAGGATTTTCTGATCAGCAACACTGTCATTATGTTTGCGGTAGGTGATGATTGGAAATGACTCTATAATTGATGGATTAGAAACGTCTCTGATTTCTAGACCACTTTACATCAAAACCAGCTACTGTATAACATGTATGTATAAGACATATAGATTCATGCAGCATAAGCACAGTTTAATGGATCTCATCCCTTATGGAAACTGAACTTCCCAGCCTTTATAACTTGAAGGGTTTGTCTAGTTTCTACCACAATTTTACCTACGGTATGCCTCAGGTATATAAAAAAGGCATTCACCTGCTTCCTGCAGCTCCGTTCCAGTGCTGAAGGTCCAATCCTGCTCCTTCCAGTCCCTGGCAGCTAAACCTATGGATGGGTTCAGATGCCCCACTATGGCCAGTCATTGGCTTCATCAGTGATGTTTCCCTAAGCGGCACGTGACCCAGCAGTGATGTATGACATGAGGACACATCACCACTGAGGCCAGAGATTGGCCTCAGTGACACATGTGACTCCTCCGTAAGTTTACACCCAAGGGACCTTACCAGGCAGGACCAGGCCTTCAGCACTAGAAGGGAGCTGAGGAGCGCAGGTTGGATGCCTTTTTTATCTTATGTACAGCGCTGTCCGGGGCATGGGTAAAATCATGGAAAAACATGAAATGGTAGCCACTCTTTAACTGCATTCGGCTCCTTTAACATTTGAATCAAGATTTCACAGAGGTAACCGGTCCACTGGGACATCACTTTACTATATGGTAAGCACAACCTTGACTGTCTGTGATCGGTAACTTTCCGTAATGCAATATTTGCATTATTTTATAGCAAGGCTTTCCAACCCAAATACCATAGGACTTCTTGGGTACCTGCTTGGGGCCAGGTTTAGGCAACAGCAAGACCTGTCACTTTTACATTAGGGATGGAAAACTGATTTTAACTAGATGCTTGGAAAACAATCTATTATTTTGTTCCTACATCAAGAGTTTTTGAGGTAGTAAAGGTAATAGGGGGATCCCAGGAACCTCCATGGTAACAGGGTTGGGACTTATGGTAGTATTGTCTATTAAAGAAGTAAGAAGAAAATGAACATTGGTAGACTAAGACTACTTTCACACTAGCGTTTAGGCTTTCTGTTTGTGAGATCCGTTCAGAGCTCTCACAAGCGATCCAAAACGGATCAGTTTTGCCCCAATGCATTCTGAATGGAAAAAGATCTGCTTACAATGCATCAGTTTGGCTCCGATCAGTCTCCATTCCGCTCTGGAGGAGGACACCAGAAGCAGAGCCAAACTGATCCGTCCTGGCACACAATGTAAGTTAATGGGTACGGATCCGTTTTCTCGGACACAATCTGGCATAATAGAAAGCAGATCGGTCCCCCATTGACTTTCAATGGTGTTCAAGACGGATCTGTCATAGAAGACATAATAGGCTATAGAAGACATAATACAACCGGATCCGTTCATGATGGATGCATGCCGTTGTATTATTGGAATGGAAACGTTTTTGCAGATCCATGACGGATCCGCAAAAATCGCTAGTGTGAAAGTAGCCTAACTGGGTAGACTTTATATTTTTATTATGTTTTAGAGCTATGACTTATTATGAAAGGGGTTGTCTCACTTCAGTAAATGGCATTTATCATGTAGATAAGGTTAATACAAGGCACTTACTAATGTATTCTGATTGGCCATATTGCCTCCTTTGCTGCCATAATCTCTGGATCCAATCAGTGTATAATGTGATAGAAAAATGAATCAAGCCAGGGCCGGCCTTAGGTGTTCAGGCGCCCTGTGCGAGATAACCTTGTGGCGCCCCCCCCCCCCCCCCAAAAAAAAAAAAACACTGCTTGTTGCTGGCATCATGGCATAGGCTGGCTGACTATCCAACCAAGTAGTTACCAGCCCTCACACCCCAAAGGCCGGTGTAATGTTATACTTCCCTAGTTCGTGAGATTTCCCTACCCTCGTCACTTCCGGTCGCACCGGACATGACGTGAGGAGGTGTGCCGCGCAGGCGCACAACGACAGGTTAGGGAAATTTCACAGCAGAGTGCGCATGCGCCAGGAGCCTCGCCGGCGGTTAGGGTAGGGAAAAACTATGGGCCAATGCGCAGGCGCAGTGATCGGATGGATGTTCTCAGCTGAACACCGGCCGACACTGCGCATGCATCGGGAGCCTCACCAGCGGTTAGGGAAGGGAAAAATTACGTACGGGCCAGTGCTTTTTCCCTACCCTAACCGCTGGTGAGGCTCCCAGCGCATGCGCAGTGTCGGCCGGTGTCCAGCTGAGAAAATTCGTTTCCAATGTAGTATTAATAACTAAACAATTAAATAATAAACATATTGCATTGTCTACTTACCGCCAGGACAATTAGATGATCTGGACTCTGGCTGCAGTCTGGCTCTGGGGACTCCATTGTCACTCTCTTCCCCCCCCCCCTCCCTCTCTTGTCACTCTTTCCCCCCCCCCCCCCTTCCCTTGTCACTCTCATTATCCCCCTCTCCCTTGTCACTCTCATTATTCCACCCGCCCTCCCTTGTCACGCTCATTATTCCCCCCCCCATCACTCTCATTATTTCCCCCCCCATCACTCTCATTATTCCCCCCCATCACTCTCATTATTTCCCCCCCCCCCATCACTCATTATTTCCCCCCCCCATCACTCATTATTCCCCCCCCATCACTCATTATTCCCCCCCCCCATCACTCATTATTCCCCCCCCCCATCACTCATTATTCCCCCCCCCCATCACTCATTATTCCCCCCCCCATCACTCATTATTCCCCCCCCCATCACTCATTATTCCCCCCCCCATCACTCATTATTCCCCCCCCCATCACTCATTATTCCCCCCCCCATCACTCATTATTCCCCCCCCATCACTCATTATTCCCCCCCATCACTCATTATTCCCCCCCCATCACTCATTATCCCCCCCCATCACTCATTATTCCCCCCCCATCACTCATTATTCCCCCCATCACTCATTATTCCCCCCCCCCATCACTCATTATTCCCCCCCCCATCACTCTCATTATTTCCCCCCCCCCCATCACTCATTATTTCCCCCCCCATCACTCATTATTCCCCCCCATCACTCATTATTCCCCCCCCCATCACTCATTATTCCCCCCCCCATCACTCATTATTCCCCCCCCCATCACTCATTATTCCCCCCCATCACTCATTATTCCCCCCCATCACTCATTATTCCCCCCCCCATCACTCATTATTCCCCCCCCCCATCACTCATTATTCCCCCCCCCCCATCACTCATTATTCCCCCCCCCATCACTCATTATTCCCCCCCCATCACTCATTATTCCCCCCCCATCACTCATTATTCCCCCCCCCTCACTCATTATTCCCCCCCCCATCACTCATTATCCCCCCCCCCATCACGCATTATTCCCCCCCCATCACTCATTATTCCCCCCCCATCACTCATTATTCCCCCCATCACTCATTATTCCCCCCCCCCCATCACTCATTATTCCCCCCCCCCCCATCACTCTCATTATTTCCCCCCCATCACTCTCATTATTTCCCCCCCATGTCACTCTCTTTCTTTCCCCCCCCATGTCACTCTCTTTCTTTCCTCCCCCATGTCACTCTCTTTCTTTCCTCCCCCCTCCCCCCTTGTCACTCTCTTTCTTTCCTCCCCCCTTGTCACTCTCTTTCTTTCCTCCCCCCTCCCCCCTTGTCACTCTCTTTCTTTCCTCCCCCCTCCCCCCTTGTCACTCTCTTTCTACTCCCACCTCCACCTCTAGTGTAGCGTGGCCGAGCTCTGTTAGGTCCGCGGTACAGGAGCATTTGTTTCCTGTACCCGGCCGGACTGAAAGGAAGTGCACACTAAGTGAGCACTTCCTGTCAGTCCGGCCGGGTACAGGAAACAAAAGCTCCTGTACCGCGGACCTAACAGAGCTCGGCCACGCTACATTAACAGGCGCAGGATTCTTTAGAGCGGCAAGCGCTCAGCCTCAGCCACTCAGGCGGCGCAGAATGAGGGGCGCCGCCAGCCGCCCCCAACTTATATAAGTAACTTTTTTTTTTTTTAAACCGCAACGGGCGCCGGGCGCCCCCTGCTGAATATAGCAGGAGGGGGGGGGGGGGGGAGAAAACATAAGTGCCGCCTCGCCTGCCCATATTACATTGCGGGCTGTCGGCCGCCCGGCGCCCCTGTTGCTATGGCGCCCTGTGCGGCCGCACAGCCCGCACACCCCAAAGGCCGGCCCTGAATCAAGCCAGCACAGGAGACAATATGGACAATAGCAATTCATTAGTAAGTGCCTTGCATTAAAGGGGTTCTGCAGTTTGTTTTAACTGATGAGCTATCCTCTGGATAGATCATCAGCATCTGATCAGTGGGGGTCCGACACCCGGGACCCCCGCCGATCAGCTGTTTGAGAAGGCAGCGAGCTCCAGCAGCGCTGCGGCCTTCTCACTGTTTACCGCTGGCCCAGCGACGTCACGACTAGTATCAATGGCCTGGGTGCGGCTAAGCTCCATTCAAGTGAACAGAGCTTAGCCCCGCCCAGGCCAGCTGATCGGCGGGGGTCCCGGGTGTCGGACCCCGCCGGTCAGATGCTGATGATCTATCCAGAGGAAAAATCATCAGTTTAAACAAACTGCAGAACTCCTTTAACTTTCTCCACATGATAAATGCCACTTGCTGAAGTGAGACAACCCCTTTATAGATTATGTTGTCTAGGATTCTAAAAAATGGATCTGCTCGGTCCAGAAACAGCACCCTGTCTGTGTCTGATATCGCAGCTCTTTCCCATGTAAGTGAATGCGGCTAAACTCCAAAGTCCACGGACATGCTGTTTCTGGGGGGGGGGAATACTTTTTTTTTTATTCTGGACAACCCTTTACTGGTGAATTATAAGGATTTTAAATACTAGTGGTCTGCCAACCAGAATACGGCTAACATTTACCATGTCAACATTTCATGTGGCTAGGTGGCTTCATTTGTGGCAACAGGAAGAGATATGTCTAGATAGATAGATGACAGATATATATTAGATAGATGATAGATAGATATTAGATAGATAGATGGATAGATATCAGATAGATGATAGATAGATATTAGATAGATAGATGGATAGATATCAGATAGATGATAGATAGATGATAGATAGATATTAGATAGATAGATAGATAGATAGATAGATATTAGATACATGATAGATAGATATTAGATAGATAGAGAGATAGATAGATAGATAGATAGATAGATAGATAGATATTAGATAAATGATAGATAGATATTAGATAGAGCGATAGATAGATATCAGATTGATGATAGATAGATAGATAGATAGATAGATAGATAGATAGATAGATAGATAGATATCAGATAAATGATAGATAGATATAAGATAGATATACATTTTACTGAATCACAGGAATTCCATACTTTTATAGGAAATGATTTTTAAATGGAACGATATTTTCTTAAATCATGTTTATTCACAAATTGATGTTAATCCTGTAGATCCTGTACACTGCCCTATTTATATGTGAGTTTAGAGCACTGTGTTCACTGCTTGACAAAGGCTCCATTGAGATGCGCTGAAACGTTGCATTAGCATTGGGTGTAATAAAGAGCCACTTTTTTCACCGAAGACCGGAGTGCTGCCTTGTTACCTTCTTCACTAGATAGATAGATAAATATAAAAGATAGATAGATAGATAGATACAGATAAAAGAAAGATAGCTAGCTAGATACATATAATAGATAGATAGGTACAGAGATATAGATAGATAGATACAGAGATACAGATACATAGCTATGGGATAGATAGATATGGGATAGATAGATAGATAGATAGATAGATAGATAGATAGATAGATACAGATAAAAGATAGATAGATAGAGAGATGGATAGATAGATAGATAGGTACAGAGATACAGATAAATAGATAGATAGATACAGAGATACAGATACATAGATATGGGACATATAGATAGATATGGGACAGATAGATAGATATTAGATAGATATGGTATAGATAGATAGTTATGGGACAGATAGATAGATAGATAGTTATGAGATAGATAGATACAGAGATAGTTATGAGATAGATAGATAGTTATGGGACAGATAGATAGTTATGAGATAGATATTAGATAGATAGATAGTTAGGCGATAGATAGATAGATAGATAGATAGATAGATAGATAGATAGATAGATAGATACATAGATACATAGATAGTTATGAGATAGATAGATAGATAGATAGATAGATAGAACCCCTTTCTTCTCCCTGGAGTCATTTAGCTCAGGTCACAATGCATGCTGAATCTTCTGACCATAGTAGCCTTCATGTGACAGCTCCTCCACCCCACAATTTTATTTTGACAGTGTAAGTGGTACGTTGTCTCAGGGGTTAATGCTGCTACCTTAGGCCTCACATATGAATAGGCCCAGGATATAGGATAATTGGATTTGGGTGCAAAATGGTTTGTCATTTAAGAAAGACAAAAAAGGCATCTCCCCATGGTGCCTCCGTCAGGCTTTAAGCAACAGCAGCCTCTCTGACCTGTGTTATCGGTGGCAAGACGCGTTCGTTTGTTATGCAGTCATGCTTGCTTAGCTAAACCCCCATTGTCCATCTGGGAGAAGATGCTCTTTCCAAACAGGTGCCAGATGTATTGGCTTGCACTTTGTGTAATTAAATTCATCTGTCAGGCGTTAGTGATGTCTCCTACAGGAGCCACTTCCAATGCAGAAAATGAAGGCTGGAAATTTCATGGTCTCCCTCAGCCAAGGTTGATTGCACTCTTGTTGGCAACATGCCCCAGGCACGAGAGAAGGGCAGGACTCAGAGTATGGTGGCTTTTACTAGCCTGTGGCTTGCCAAGCGATCTGTTCAGTGCGGAAGGTGCTTGTTCAAACACTGCTAATGGAAAACCACAAAACATTAGCAGGTTGCAACAGCAGAGTGTTGGCATGTATAGAGCCCTGTCCAGTCACAGCCTCGACACGTTCCAGGATTGACAGGAAATGAGTCTCTAAACAAAAGCCAGCATTACCAGTAAGTACCGACCTCTGGGCTATGGGCTCCCTTATTGATGCTGCGTGATCCGAACAAGCTAGATATATCCAGTTCATGTTTGATATGTCAAGCCATTTATTTTCTCAAAGAGAAATTGCTGTAATGCTGGAAACAGCAGATGGCTGAGCCCAAAAGCAATGCCAGCGCTGTCATTGACCCCGTTATGCCCTGAATAAAGATTCCTTGCACTAAGCATTTAGGAATAGTCAACAATTAGGGAAAAGATAAGTGTTGTCTGATGCATGCGCAGAGTTACTTACAATTATATTCTAATACTATTGTAGGAAATCAGATGCTTATAGCGTACCTGAGTTTAAAAAAAAAAAGTTTGCATAATGGCTGTGCTTCTTTGTACAGTCAAAACTGTGAAAGAATTGGTGTATTTTGGGTTTGCCTAAAGTCTCTTTCAGCCATATTATTCCTTGCTTTAGCTGCACAGCTAGATGCATTTCACTCAGAAGCTGTAGGTGTCTCCCTTCTGTTGAATCTGCCATTACTGAATGCAGTAACCTCATTTCCCTTGCTTTCCACTATTTGTGTTTTCTTTTAGGATGCTCAGAAAGCTGATAAGGAGGGAGAGAGACTTACAGACACATAGGTGGTTCTCAGCTCTTCAGAAGCACTGTATACTATAGGCAGTGCTGCTATCAGACTCAGAAGCTCAGCTATCTCTCACACTCCCCCACTTCCTGTGAATCTTCTGGGATGGATGTTGCTTGTCAACAGGGAGTGGACTGCAAATTAGGCAGAAGAGAGATCCCTAGTGGCCATGACTTTGCAAAGTTTTTCAGTTGGATGGAAGCGTAGTTTTTGAATGAAGTGATTTGAAAATCTGCTAGTTACACCATTCCCTATTAAATGAAATTACATTTTGTGAAAGTACAGAGAATCTTTAACATTTTCAAATCACAAAGTTTTGTTTAATAATTAAAGTGTTTTTCTGGGATTCATATATTGATGATATATCCTTAGAATAGGTCATGGATATCTGATCGGTGTTGGTCTGACGCCTGGCACCCCCACGAGCAGCACTGCAGTCTTTTCCTAGGCCAGTGGCATCATGTTCATTGGCCTAGGCACAGCTCAGTCCTATTCCAGTGAATGAGCCTGAGGTACAATATCAAGCACAACCACTATACAACGTGCTTGGTTAGCTCTGGTGAGAGCTGCATCCTCTTTAAACAGCTGATCTGCAGGGGTGCAAGGTGTTGTTGGACTCCCCAACTATCAGATATTGATTGATTTTGATCAGTTATTGATTTATATTGATTTTCCTGAAGCTGGGTATTCAGTATTGAAGTCTTCGAAAACTTATATAAAAGTATAGTGGTAGAAATTTCTGCAACGGTCTCATTTATCAGAATTGAGCTTGTGGAAATCAATGTACTTCCTATCGAAACAATGAATGGAAATGATAGCATTCTGTGCTCAATGCAATTAATGTTCCAAGAGGTCTGAATATGAACAGTTGTCACCAGAATACTATGGTTCACAGCAATGAGCGGAAGGTAAAGCTTCTTGTTGGGTAGATGCCTATCGTCTAGCATCCTGTGCACATATAGACTATAGTGCTACATACAATGCATGCATTTATTATATGAAAGATCGCTAAAATGACGGAATACACTGTGACCCGTCATGTTCGTCCTTGGTAGGGAGCGTTTTTCTTGAAGATGTAGAATACTTGTCAGATCTGTGTTTCAGAAACTGGGTCCTTGATAACCTACTTTTCTCTTAGTAACATAGTTTGCTACCCCCTTGAGGTAGAAGCCAATTTTCCTCATTTAATGGGAAAAAATTCCTTCCCGACTCCAATCAGGCAATCATAATAACTCCCTGGATCAACGATCCCTCTCTAGTATCTATAACCTGTAATATTATTACACTCCAGAAATACATCCAGGCTCCTCTTAAATTATTGTATTGTACTCACCATCACCACCTCCTCAGGCAGAGAGTTCCATAGTCTCACTGCTCTTACCGTAAAGAATCTTCTATGTTTGTGTACAAACCTTCTTTCTTCCAGACGCAGAGGATGTCCCCTCGTCACAGTCACAGACCTGGGGATAAATAGATGATGGGAGAGATCTCTGTACTGACCTCTGATATATTTATACATAGTAATTAGATCTCCCCTCAGTCGTCTTTTTTCTAAAGTGAATAACCCTAATTTTGATAATCTTTCTGGGTACTGTAGTCCACCCATTCAAGCTATTACTTTAGTTGCCCTCCTCTGAACCCTCTCCAGCTCTGCTATGTCTGCCTTGTTCACTGGAGCCCAGAACTGTACACAGTACTCCAAGTGTGGTCTGACACAATGATTTGTAAAGTGGTAGGACTATGTTCTCATCACGGGCATCTATGCCCCTTTTGATGCAACCTATTATCTTATTGGCCTTGGCAGCAGCTGCCTGACACTGGTTTCTACAGTTAAGTTTTCTATCCACTAAAATTCGTAAGTCCTTTTCCATGTCAGTGTTTTTTACCATTTAGTATGTACGGTTGACTTGCATTATTCCTTCCCATGTGCATAACCTTACATTTGTCAGTGCTAAACCTCATTTACCACTTCTCCGCCCAAGCCTCCAATGTATCCAGACCCATCTATAGCAGTATACTGTCCTCTTCTGTGTTAATTACTTTAGTCAGTTTAGTGTCATCTGCAGAAATTTATATTTTACTCCGCAAGCCTTATACAAGATCATTAATAAATATATTGAAGAGAATAGGGCCCAATACTGACCACTGAGGTACTCCACTCTGAGTGTGTACCGTTAATAACCACCCTCTGTTTTCTATCACTGAGCCAGTTACTTACCCACATACAGACATTTTCTCCCAGTCCGAGCATTCTCATTTTATACGGTATACTAACCTTTTATGTGGCAGAGTATCAAATGCTTCGGAGAATTCAAGATATACGACATCCATTGACTCACCCTGGGCAAGTCTAGAACTTACCTCCTCATAGAAACTGATTAAATTAGTTTGACATGACCGATCCCTCATGAGCCATGCTGATATGGTGTTATTTGCTTATTTTCATTGAGGTACTCCAAGATAGCCTCTTATAGAAAACCTTCAAACAGTTTACCCACAACAGATATTAAACTTACTGGCCTATAGTTTCCGCGCTCTGTGTTTGACCCCTTTCTCTTAGAGTACGGGGGTGTATGCCATCTGATCAGGGTGATTTGTCTATTTTGATCTTTTTAAGACACCGCTGTACTTCTTCCTCGGTCAGACAGGGCACTTTTAATGGGGAATTTACTTTTACATTCTGCATTTCATCTGAAAGTTTAACTCCCCCCTCATTACTCTGTAAAGGGCCTTCTTTTTGTAATTTATTTAATTACATTTCTATTTATCCACATAGATTTTTTTTCTTATTTTTTAACCTTTTATTCCTATAAGGTATGTACCTCTCACAATTAGAGTTTAGGATGCTTTTTAACATATCCAATTTTGTGGCTGTAATTTTTATTTTTGAGGATGTTTTCCCAGTTAGTGAGGCTAATGGTCTTTTTTAGATGGTCAAAGTTAGCTTTTTTGAAGTTTGTTATTTTTGTGCCTCCCTGAAGAAACACTCTTTTGAATGACAAAGTTTATTATTATGGAAGGTTATTACTTTATAGTCACTATTTCCCAGGTGTCCCCCAACCTCCACATCTGTTGTTCTGTCAGGTCTATTGGTTAATACTAAGTCTATTGTGGTCGTCCCTCTATTCAGATCCTGAACCAGTTGGGAAAGGTAAATTATCTTTGGTTATTGCCAAGAACGTGTTTCCCAGTCTATATCTGGGTAGTTGAGTCCCCATAATAATGACCTCATTATG
This sequence comes from Bufo gargarizans, assembly GCF_014858855.1. Lineage (NCBI taxonomy): Eukaryota > Metazoa > Chordata > Amphibia > Anura > Bufonidae > Bufo > Bufo gargarizans. Next base: position 554,130,869 of record NC_058080.1, on the reverse strand, counting down.
ATTTGCTGCCTTATCTGTTTACCTTAGTAGCTGATTTTATGTGGACTCTGTTATATTAGGTGGCTTAAAACAAACTCCTATTTGGTCTGTGAAGGTCTTATCCAGGTCATGGTATATCTGTAAATAATAAATCAAGGCAACTGGACGTACTGTAGATTTCTTGAAAACGTTTCACTCGTTCTTCCAACGAGCTTTCTCAATTCTGAGTGACTGTACAAGAATTCTCAGGGAATAAATATGTAACTGAATCCACATCTGGTAATTATACCCAGCATGGGGTCAGAGGTCATTATACCCAGCATGGGGTCAAAGGAGTTGATTCCATTATCCTATCCTATCACCTACTGACTCCAATTAGGATAATGGAATCAACACCTTTGACCCTATGCTGGGTATTATGACCTCTGGGTATAATTACCAGATGTGGATTCAGTTACATATTTATTCCCAGAATTTTTGTACAGTCACTCAGAATTGAGAAAGCTCGTTGGAAGAACGAGTGAAACGTTTTAAAAAAATCTACAGTAAGTCCAGTTGCCTTGATTTATTCTTTACAGACAAACTCCTATTAGTATTTTATTATTGTTCTATGACACTTACTAGCTGAAGGAATCGGCTTCGCCGGGTATATTTAATCTATTTAATTTAATGTTTGGGTATGTAGTGTAAGATAGTGTAAGATATTGACAGTATCCACTATAACAGATCTATCCACAGCCCCCACCCCTTAACACTGACCCGCCCCTTAAAATGGGACCTCCACAGCAGCCGACCCCCTTAACTATGAGCTTTACAGCAGCCTGCCCCTTTAACAATGAGTTCCACAGCACACCACCCCATTGACAGTGACCTTCACAGGGGCCCACCCCCTTAACAGTGACCTCTACAGCATCAGCCCTTTAACACTGACTATAGGTTACAGTCCCCTTAACTGACCTCCACAGCGACTGCCCTTTTAACAGTGACTGCCACAGTACCCTGCTCCCTTAACAGTGACCTCTACTGTACCCTACCCCTTTAATAGTGACCTCCACAGAGCTCTATTCCCTTAAATTATGACTTACACAACACCCCACCCCCTTAACAGTGACTTCTGCAGCACCCTGCCCCTTAAGACTGACCTCCATAGCAGACCATCCCCTTAACTTTGACCTCCACCATTCCCTGTCCCCTTAACAGAGACCTCCACAGTGCCCGACCCTTTAACAGTGACCTCCATAGCATCTCACCCCCTTAACAGTGACCTACACAGCAGCTGCCCCTTTCTTAGTGACCTCCAGTAGCCCATCTCCTTAACAGTGATTTCCACAACACCGCGCCCCCTTAACAGTGGCCTCTACAGCAATCTGCCCCTTAACACTGACCTCCATAGCGGACCGTCCCATTAACTGTGACCTCCACAGCAGCCTGCCCCTAGGGTAGCCAGAGGTCCATTTCTAGGCCGGACAATCCGGCTTTCAGACTCCCTGTCCTCCATCCAGCGCAGGGCCTGGACGGACACAGGAATGTCCTTTTGAAGAGCTCACTCTCAGACAGCAGCACTGTGCTGTCTGAGCATGAGCTGCAGGGAGAAAGCCACCCTTCCTCCCACCCCTGCAGCTGACAAGTAGATTTTTACCTTTATTTTTTCAATACCTGTTGGCTGCGGTGTGGGAGGGGGCATGGCCTAATCAAGTCAGGGGCGTGGTTTAGTTGACCTGGGGGTGGGGTTTTAAGTCCATCTTTTGAGGGTGGCCTTAAAGGCCATGCTACCTGCCCCCTTAACTGTGACCTCCAAAGCACTTCGCTCTCTTAGCAGTGTCATCCACATCGCCCTGCCCCTTTAAAGCTGACCTACAGCAGTGAAGAAAAATGGCTGGGAAACCTGGTGTAAAACTGTGTGTATGTGGAGACTAAGGACCGGCGAGCTTCTATTGGCTGATAAGGGACATGTGACCGTGTGTATGGCAGTTGGGATATGAAGAGAAAGACCTGCAGGCTTCTATTGGCTAATGTAGGTAATGTGATGTGCCATATTTGCATTTTTTGGGAATATCTCAGGAACGGTACTAGAGAGCTGAGACCCGGTCTAAAACCTAAGGACCCTCCACTTACCTCTAACTTTGTCATTGGTTCCAATATGGACCATGACTGGTGGATTTTCTCTAGCCCCTCCCAGTAATCTATCAATCTGATCCGCGATATGTCAAACTCAATCGCTAGGAAGACAACACACGGTTCAATGATCCCAGTCTTTGTGACAGATCGCCCTGTCTGTACCCCTAATAATTGAGTCTCCCACTACTAGCACCTGTATGGCCTGCCCTGCTCTGCTAGTCCTCTGCTTACTGGAGCCGACATTCCCCTGACTGGCAAAGGAAGTGTCTGGCTGCAGCAGTGCTCTCCCTAAACTGATATCCCTCTCATCTGCCAACCTTGAAAACTTGTTGGGGTATGTCAGATCAGGGCTAGTCTCCCTGGCACTCTTTCCTGTACCCCACTTTCTAACTGTTACCCAGCCAGCTACCTCACTTTCCTGATCCTCCATACTACCACCCTCCCCCACATCTACCCCATAGAGTGCCTGCTCAGTGAACGCAAACTCCTTTCCAAATGCACAATTTCCTCACATTTTGAACAAAGATATGCTCCCTGAAACGGCTGTTCCAGGACTGCGTACATTCGATGTGCACTGGACTGCCTTTTCAATAGCGGAACACATACTAATGGGAATTACACAAGACAAAAAGAAAAAATGCAATAATACAGTGCAGTGAAAAGCTGACTTACTGTAGTCCCATTCTAAAGCCCCTGAATCTAAAGTCACTTTATACAAACACACACTTGAAATCAAACACGTGAATGCTCCCAAACTTGCATTTTTAGTCTGCTCACAGACGTCAAACCAGACTGCTGATTTTGTTCCCTCTGGATTCAAAGGATTGCTCATTTTCCCTATTCTGTGCCTTATGGAAAATGACTGGACAGACTCATTTAACTGACCTGTATGAACATAGTTTTTTTTCTTTGGAAACATTTAGTCTTGTTGTCTTCACTTTTTATGTAAATGTCATCAGCTTGCTATAAATGGAGTCTTGTAGCCATCATATCCCAGGGTCTGAGGATCCTGTCTGATCTCCTGTAACACTGTCTGCTGCTATTGAGCTGCTCATTGTATGACTGGCGCTCTGATTGACATATACAGTCATGAGGAATAATTACTACACTGTTCTGTGGTTCTGCATCTCATTACGTGTGCTGATAATGAACCCAGGACATGGTCCTATGAAAGGAGGATTGTGACAGTACTTTTGGTGGGTTTACTATGTATTACTATGTATCTACGAATCAGCAGTATCTTAGCGACAACCGTCCTTGTACTGAATGCATAAAGCTACAGAGACCTCCTACATGCCACCGATTGCTCTAAAGTGCTCGCATTAGCTCATTCTCCCTGACCTCTTTGCCGAGTTTGGACAGCTGTATCCAAAGAGTCACACAATAGAGAATGGGATTGTATGAATAGAGATACAAGGACATTATGGATGATGGGTCATAACTTGGCTTGGTCATTCTTGACTGAAACTTTCTATTATTAGAGAAGAGCCTGAACTTTTTATACATTGTAATAGGAGAAAGAAAGTCCTGTGTATTCCCTTAAAAGAATTTAGTATCCATTCTAGAAAACATAATGAACTCTTGCCGAAACTGGCTCTACAAATGTTTTGTCTTTATTATTTCCCAAATTCTGTGAAAAGCTCTCCAACATTCTCCACGCCTGGAACAGGCTGTTTTCTTCCTCGCCTCACTGTATTACTGTCACATATCGTCAGTGATTAGTATTCAGCTAAACTTCACGGTTAAGCTTTTACTTACTAGAAACATATTGTAATTAGGTGGAATCATATCTTTATCCATATGTACCCATTTTCTTAGCACTGATGGGAGGCACCAGAAGGATATTTCAATTTTTATGTGCCTAAAGGGGATCTAACTTCTCGTCTTTGATTCCTAGTGACATCGGCACTTGTGCTTAGATATTTTTTCGTGTTGGAACTGTCCCTGGGTTTTAATGAGATCAACTGCAGAACGTCATGTTTCTTGTGCTGTCAGATTCAGTTCTCTCTATCTGGTCTCACAGTGTCTGATTTATACATTAAGATTTATCATTGAAGTTCAGTCATGATCATGTCATGATGCGAAATCTAGAATTAGATATCTCTATGCAGTGCACTGCTAGGCTGGCAGTAAATTGCCCTTGGAAGTTGTTTTCAGACATTATGCGTCTAGGAACGAAAAAGAAAAATCTCAATAAAGAGTTCTTTTGTGGGAATTCCTCCATTCAGAATGCCAATGTCCTAGCCACCCTTGAACAGTTCACATTTACATTGCTGTACAATAGAAGACTGCATCAAATGCAGATCCGTGCTGCAGCTTGAACTGGCGCCAAATCATCCGCGTGGACGTATGAAACCGAGCTGTGCCCTGAGCAGCCATGCTGCAATATATGCACTAACTTATACTGATGGGAAACATATACTGAAATGGTGAAAATCCAACACAAAAGTTTTAGGCAGGTGTTGAAAAAAATGCTGCAATGTAAAAAATGCTTTTAAAATTAGAAGTATTGCTCTCTTATATATATAAAAATGAATTTCTGTCTGTTCATTATGCACGGCCAAACGGCTGGACCGATCTGCACCAAATTTGGCACATAGGTACATCAGGTGTCCGGAAAGGTTTTAGACCAGGTCTCAGCTCTCTAGGACATAGCGTTCCTGAGATATTCCCAAATATCTGTTCGACAGAACTTTGTTTTCTATCCAGCATAACGGAAACCAGACGGATACGTTATGCTTGCCCATATACTTTAGGGGTGCACCGAAATGAAAATTCTGGTCCGAAACCGAAAATTCAGGATGCCCTTGACCGAAAACCGAAACCGAAACTACCTTTTTGCCCAAATACTTTTAAAATACTTTTTTTAAGTAAAAAAAAGGAAAGTGAATTAAAATATAAAGTGAAACAGATACATAGATATTATACACACAATGCCACCCAAAGTGGTTATTTTAAAAAAAATGTCACTCTCCCCCCCTCCCTCCCTCGTCACTCTCCCCCTCCCTCCTTTGTCACTCTCTTCCCCCCACTCCCTCCCTTGTCACTCTCATTTCCCCCCCTCCCTTGTCACTCTTATTCTACCCCCCCTCCCTTGTCACTCTCATTCTACCCCCTCCCTTGTCACTCTCATTCTACCCCCTCCCTTGTCACTCTCATTCTACCCCCCCTTGTCACTCTCATTCTACTCCCCCCCCTCCCTTGTCACTCTCATTCTACCCCCCCTCCCTTGTCACTCTCATTCTACCCCCCTCCCTTGTCACTCTCATTTTACACCCCCCCCTCCCTTGTCATCTCTAGTGTAGCCTGTGTAGCGTGGCCGAGCTCTGTTCGGTCCGCGGTACAGGAGCATTTGTTTCTTGTACCCGGCCGGACTGAAAGGAAGTGCACACTAAGTGAGCACTTCCTGTCAGTCTGGCCGGGTACAGGAAACAAAAGCTCCTGTACCGCGGAACGAACAGAGCTCGGCCACGCTACACTAACAACAGCAGTAGCACAGAGCAGACACAGCAGGCTGCGCAGCACTGAGCCGGAGATTCTTTAGAGCGGCAAGCGTTAGGAGGCACAGCATGAGGGGCGCCGCCGGCCGCCCGAACGTATATAACCAACCATATTTTCTGCCGATATGTACCAATATCGGCCGAAATGGATTAGGCCCATTTTCGGCCGATATTTTCAGCCGCCGGAATTTTGGTGCACCCCTAATTATGACGGATCAAATCGGAATGCCTCTAAAGGTTTTCGTTTTGATTTCTGTCTTCTAGATTCCGTTATTTTCCATTATAACCATGTTATAACAGAAAGCCATAACAGAATACATAACGGTGATGTGAACAAGTCCTTAAGGGGGCAATGCGCTACAGAGGTTATTCTTAAGGGGGCAGGGCATTGTGGGGGTGACAGTTAAGGGGGTGAGCTACTGTGAAGGTCACTTTTAAGGGGCCTTGGTTCTGTGGAGGTCACCGTTTAACGGGCGGGCTGCTGTGGAGCTCACTGTAAAGGGGGCGTGTACTTTGGAGGTCATTGTTAAGGGGCGAGGGGCTGTGGATGTCATTGTTAAGGAGGTGCCCATCTGTGAAGGTCACTGTTAAGGGAGTAGGCTGCTGTGAATTTCAAAGTTAAGGGGTTAGGCTCCTGTGCAGGTCAATGTTAAGGGTTCGGGTTCTGTGGATGGTCAGTGTTAAAGGGACGAACCACTGTGGAGAACACTGTTATGGGAGCGAAGGGCTGATGGTCACAGTTAACGGGGTGGGGCACTGCGGAGGTCACTGTTAAAGCGGTGGGCTGCTGTGGAGGTCAAAGCCTCAAACACAAACATTAAATGAAATGAAACCTCTGTCTAGGCCAAACCATTATAGGATCTAGGTACTAGCAATTGGCCATTTGTGACCAAAGCCTCAACAAAAAAACAAGGTGCTTAGGCTGCCCTATTGTATACCGCTAGTCCCTAGACCTGTCAGTTGCAACTATAGGCTGTGCTATGGTATGTAGGCTAAATATATTAACGCCTATATACTGTTATATCTACCAGTACAGCCTGGAGAGGCACATATTAGTGAAAGGGTGCACAAACTGCGGCCCTTGATACCATTCCGTGCGGCCCCAACCCATCTGGTCACAGACATGTATGCAGGGCCGGTGCAAGAAGTTTTGCCCACACAAGCAAAGCTACATTTTGTCCCCCCCCCCCCCTCCATGTCACATTTCAACCCCCTCCAAGGCATATTTCTTCCCCCCCCATGTTACATCACATTTCTCCCCCTCCATGACACATTTCCCCCCTCTATTAATGTTGTGTAAAAATAAACATTATGCTCCTCACCCGGCCCTGGTCCCGTCTGCTGCAGGTATCTTCTCTCTGGGCTTCCGAAAAGACTTTGAGGACCTTTCCCACTCAGCCAATCAGTGGCTGCAGCTGTGTCACGTGTCAGGCCAGTGATTGGCTCAGCGGAAAATCACTGCCCTGACTCGTGACACAGCTGCGGCCACTGATTGGCTGAGTGGGAAAGGTCCTCAAACAACTTGTCGGGACTCGGGAGCCCAGAGAAAAGATATCAGGACCACCACACAGAGGAGAACAGCCGCAGGCGGCCGGCAGCGTGCAAGTGATTAATAAAAAGTTTCATTTTTCTGCCCCCCCACCTTCTCTGTGCCCTAAGGCAGCCGCTTGGTCTGCCTTATTATAGCACCGGGCCTGCATATGTCTATGTCTTGTGGCTGCTCACATGTATCTTTCATGCATTCTCCCATTAGATGGGAGTATTAGAACTGTAACTAGACATTTATGATCTACAGTCAGGTCCATAAATATTGGGACATCGACACAATTCTAACATGTTAGGCAGTGGCTGAGTGACAGGCAACAGAGGGTTGTAGTCAATGGAGAACATTCAAAACAAGGTTATGTTACCAGTGGGATTCCACAGGGATCTGTACTGGGACCAATTTTGTTTAATATCTTCATAAGTGATATTGCAAAAGGCCTCGATGGTAAGGTTTGTCTTTTTGCTGATGACACAAAGATATGTAACAGGGTTGATGTTCCTGGAGGGAAACGCCAAATGGAAAAGGACTTAGGAAAACTAGAAGAATGGTCAGAACTCTGGCAACTGAAATTTAATGTGGATAAGTGCAAGATAATGCACCTGGGGCGTAAAAACCCAAGGGCAGAATATAGAATATTCGACACAGTCCTGACCTCAGTATCTGAGGAAAGGGATTTAGGAGTAATTATTTCAGAAGACTTAAAGGTGGGAAGACAATGTAATAAAGCAGCACGAAATGCAAGCAGAATGCTTGGATGTATAGGGAGAGGTATAAGCAGTAGAAAGAGTGAAGTGCTTATGCCGCTGTACAGAACACTGGTGAGACCTCACTTGGAGTATTGTGCGCAGTACTGGAGGCCATATCTCCAGAAGGATATAGATACTCTAGAGAGAGTTCAGAGAAGAGCTACTAAACTGGTCCATGGATTGCAGGATAAAACTTACCAGGAAAGGTTAAAAGACCTTAATATGTATAGCTTGGAAGAAAGAAGAGACCGAGGGGATATGATAGAAACTTTTAAATACATAAAGGGAATCAACTCGGTAAAGGAGGAGAGCATATTTAAAAGAAGAAAAACTACCACAAGAGGACACAGTTTTAAATTAGAGGGGCAAAGGTTTAAAAGTAATATAAGGAAGTATTACTTTACTGAGAGGGTAGTGGATGCATGGAATAGCCTTCCTGCAGAAGTGGTAGCTGCAAATACAGTGAAGGAGTTTAAGCATGCATGGGATAGGCATAAGGCCATCCTTCATATAAGATAGGGCCGGGGCTATTCATAGGATTCAGATATATTGGGCAGACTAGATGGGCCAAATGGTTCTTATCTGCCGACACATTCTATGTTTCTATGTTTCTATACACCACCACAATGGATTTGAAATAAAACGAACAAGATGTGCTTTAACTGCAGACTGTCAGCTTTAATTTGAGGGTATTTACATCCAAATCAGGTGAACGGTGTAGGAATTACAACAGTTTGCATATGTGCCTCCCACTTGTTAAGGGGCCAAAAGTAATGGGACATAATAATAATCGTAGATCAAACTTTCACTTTTTAATACTTGGTTGCAAATCCTTTGCAGTCAATTACAGCCTGAAGTCTGGAACGCATAGACATCATCAGACGCTGGGTTAAATCCTGGTAATACATCTTCAGTTCCTGCTTGTTCTTGGGGCATTTTCCCTTCAGTTTTGTCTTCAGCAAGTGAAATGCATGCTCAATCGGATTCAGGTCAGGTGATTGACTTGGCCATTGCATAACATTCCACTTCTTTCCCTTAAAAAACTCTTTGGTTGCTTTTGCAGTATGCTTTGGGTCATTGTCCATCTGCACTGTGAAGCGCCGTCCAATGAGTTCTGAAGCATTTGGCTGAATATGAGCAGATAATATTGCCCGAAACACTTCAGAATTCATCCTGCTGCTTTTGTCAGCAGTCACATGATCAATAAATACAAAAGAACCAGTTCCATTGGCAGCCATACATGCCCACGCCATGACACTACCACCACCATGCTTCACTAATGAGGTGGTATGCATAGGATCATGAGCAGTTCCTTTCCTTCTCCATACTCTTCTCTTCCCATCACTCTGGTACAAGTTGATCTTGGTCTCATCTGTCCATAGGATGTTGTTCCAGAACTGTGAAGGCTTTTTTAGATGTCGTTTGGCAAACTCTAATCTGGCCTTCCTGTTTTTGAGTCTCACCAATGGTTTACATCTTGTGGTGAAGTCTTCTCTTGATTGTTGACTTTGACACACATACACTTACCTCCTGGAGAGTGTTCTTGATCTGGCCAACTGTTGTGGAGGGTGTTTTCTTCACCAGGGAAAGAATTCTTCGGTCATCCACCACAGTTGTTTTCCGTGGTCTTTCGGGTGTTTTGGTGTTGCTGAGCTCACCGGTGCTTTCCTTCTTTTTAAGAATGTTCCAAACAGTTGTTTTGGCCACGCCTAATGTTTTTGCTATCTCTCTGATGGGTTTGTTGTGTTTTTTTTTCAGCCTAATGATGGATTGCTTCACTGATAGTGACAGCTCTTTGGATCTCATCTTGAGAATTGACAGCAACAGATTCCAAATGCAAATAGCACACTTGAAATAAACTCTGGACCTTTTATCTGCTCATTGTAATTGGGATAATGAGGGAATAACATACACCTGGCCATGGAACAGCTGAGAAGCCAATTGTCCCATTACTGTTGGTCCCTTAACAAGTGGGAGGCATATATGCAAACTGTTGTAATTCCTACACCGTTCACCTGCTTTGGATGTAAATACCCTCAAATTAAAGCTGACAGTCTGCAGTTAAAGCACATCTTGTTTGTTTCATTTCAAATCCATTGTGGTGGTGTATAGAGACAAACATGTTAGAATTGTGTCGATGTCCCAATTTTTATGGACCTGACCGTATACTGTATGTTCAATATGCCATAAATCTAGTATTTCAGTTGGTAATACCCCTTAAAAAAAAAAAATATTATGGCCCTTAGAATTGGTTCAGGCTGACAATGTGGCCCCCAACCAGAAAAGGTTGTGCACCCCTGGATTAGTGTAATATTTTCAATTAGGCTGTAGTGGCCATAGACTATAATGCCTCCCTTAAACAGGGACCAGTGCCTACAGCCTGAACTGGTGAATCACATGTAAAGCCTCATTCACACAGTCAGTGTTCAGTCAGTGATTTCCATCAGTGACTGTGAGCCAAAACCAGGATGGAGCCTCCACAGACATAAGGTATGAGGGAAAGATCTGCGCCTGTTCTGTGTTTAGAAATCACTGACCGAACACTGACTGTGTGAATGAGGCATAACACTTGCTGAATGCTCTGCACAGCTGAGATCCCGCTCTATACATTTCATCAGAATTGACTTTATCATCAGGAGCTTTCTGGTGCAGAATATATAGATATTGTTTGCCAGACGCGGCTGCAGCTGATAATGTGACGCCGTGCGTCCAGCTGATATGGCCGTGACAAAAATCAATACTGTTGAAACGTATAGAGCAGGATCTCTACTATTCAGTGCATTCAGCGAGTGTTACATGTGATTGACCACTTCAGGTTGTAGGAACTGGTCCTTGTTTAAGGGTGCCATTACAATCTATAGCCACTATAGCCTGACTTAAAATATCATGCTAATCTGTGCCTCTCCAGGCTGTACTGGTATATATAGGCATTCATATATTGAGCCTAGATACCATAGCACAGCCTATAGGTGCAACTGACAGGTCTAGGGACTAGCGGTATACAATAGGGCAGCCTAAACACCTTGTATTTTTGTTAAGGCTTTGGTCACAAACGGCCAATTGCTAGTACCTAGATCTAGGGGTGCACCAAGCCTGTCTGCTGCAGTATACGGGAGTATATAACAGCGTATAGTATTAGCGGATAGCAGTATATATATACAGTGGATATAAAAAGTCTACTTGTCAGGTTTCTGTGCTGTAAAAAAAATGAGACAAAGATAAATCATTTTAGAACTTTTTCCACCTTTAATGTGACCTGTAAACTGTACCACTCAATTGAAAAACAGTGAAATCTTTTAGGTGGACTTTTTTTTTATTTTTATAATGTGGTTGCATAAGTGTGTACACCTTCTTATGACTGGGGATGTAGCTGTGTTCAGAATTTAGGCTACTTCCACACTTGCGTTTGGTGCGGATCTGTCTTGTATCTTCACAGATGGATCTGCACCAATAATGCAAACGCTTGTTAATAACGGATCTGTTTGTATTATTCATTCAAAAAAACTACTTACATTGAAAGTAAATGGGGGACTGATCCATTTTCAATTGCACCATTTTGTGTCAGTGAAAAACAGATCCGTCCCTATTGACTTACATTGTAAGTCAGGATAGATCCATTTGGATCTGCATAGTCAGACAGTCTCCAAAACGCTGCAAGCTGCATTTTAATGACCTTCTAAAAAACGCTACGGAGACCAAACGCAGCCAAATTGATGCATTCTGAACGGATCCTTATCCATTTAGAATGCATTGGGGCTGAACTGATCCGGTTTGGGTCACTTGTGAGAGCCTTGAAACAGATCTTACAGGCGGACCTAGAAACGCCAGTGTGGAAGTAGCCTAAGCAATCACATTCAAAATCATGTTAAATAGGAGTCAGCATACACCTGCCATCATTTAAAGTGCCTCTGATTAACCCCCAATAAAGTTCAGCTGCACTAGTTGGTCTTTCCTGAAATTTTCTTAGTCGCATCCCACAGCAAAAGCCATGGTCCACAGAGAGCTTCCAAAGCATCAGAGGGATCTCATTGTTAAAAGGTATCAGTCAGGAGAAGGGTACAAAAGAATTCCCAAGGCATTAGATATACTATGGAACACAGTGAAGAGTCATCATCAAGTGGTGAAAATATGGCACAACAGTGACATTACCAAGAACTGGACGTTCCTCCAAAATTGATGAAAAGACGAGAAGAAAACTCGTCTGGGAGGCTACCAAGAGGCCTACAGCAACATTAAAGGAGCTGCAGGAATATCTGGCAAGTACTGGCTGTGTGGTACATGTGACAACAATCTCCCGTATTCTTCATATGTCTGGGCTATGGGGTAGAGTGGCAAGACAAAGACCTTTTCTTACGAAGAAAAACATCCAAGCCAGGCTACATTTTGCAAAAACACATCTGAAGTCTCCTAAAAGCATGTGGGAAAAGGTGTTATGATCTGATGAAACCAAGGTTGAACTTTTTGGCCATAATTCCAAAAGATATGTTTGGCGCAAAAACAACACTGCACATCACCAAAAGAACACCATACCCACAGTGAAGCATGGTGGTGGCAGCATCATGCTTTGGGGCCGTTTTCCTTAGCTGGAACTGGGGCCTTAGTTAAGCTAGAGGGAATTATGAAGCGTTCTAAATACCAGTCAATATTGGCACAAAACCTTTAGGCTTCTGCTAGAAAGCTGAACATGAAGAGGAACTACATATTTCAGCATGACAACGACCAAAAGCATACATCCAAATCAAGAAAGGAATGGCTTCACCAGAAGAAGATTAAAGTTGTGGAATGGCCCAGCCAGAGCCCAGACCTGAATCTGACTGAAAATCTGTGGGGTGATCTGAAGAGGGCTGTGCACAGATTTGGAGTGTTTTTGCAAAGAAAAGTGGGCAAATCTTGCCAAGTCAAAATGTGCCATGCTGATAGACTTATACCCAAAAAGACTGAGAAATCAAAAGGTGCTTCCACAAAGTATTAGTTTAAGGGTGTGCACAATTATGCAACCATATTATTTTATTTTTATATTTTTTCTTCCCTCTGCCTAATAGATTTCAGTTTGTTTTTCAATTGAGTTGTACAGTTTATAGGTCACATTAAATGTGGAAAAAGTTGACATTTTAACAGGGGTGTGTAGACTTTTTATATCCACTGTATATACACACATACAGAAACATGTACTGACACACATACAGACACATGTACAGACACATGTATGCACAAACATATTAACACATATACAGTACAGACCAAAAGTTTTGACACACCTTCTCATTCAAAGAGTTTTCTTTATTTTCATGACTACGAAAATTGTAGATTCACACTGAAGTTATCAAAACTATGAATTAACACATGTGGAATTATATACATAACAAAAAAGTGTGAAACAACTGAAAATATGTCATATTCTAGGTTCTTCAAAGTAGCCACCTTTTGCTTTGATAACTGCTTTGCACACTCTTGGCATTTTCTTGATGAGCTTGAAGAGGTAGTCACCTGAAATGGTCTACCAACAGTCTTGAAGGAGTTCCCAGAGATGCTTAGCACTTGTTGGCCCTTTTGCCTTCACTCTGCGGTCCAGCTCACCCCCAAACCATCTCGATTGGGTTCAGGTCCGGTGACTGTGGAGGCCAGGTCTTCTGGTGCAGCACCCCATCACTCTCCTTCATGGTCAAATAGCCCTTACACAGCCTGGAGGTGTGTTTGGGGTCATTGTCCTGTTGACAAATAAATGATGGTCCAACTAAACGCAAACCGGATGGAATAGCATGCCGCTGCAAGATGCTGTGGTAGCCATGCTGGTTCAGTATGCCTTCAATTTTGAATAAATCCCCAACAGTGTCACCAGCAAAGCACCCCCACACCATCACACCTCCTCCTCCATGCTTCACGGTGGGAACCAGGCATGTAGAGTCCATTCGTTCACCTTTTCTGCGTCACACAAAGACACGGTGGTTGGAACCAAAGATCTCAAATTTGGACTCATCAGACCAAAGCACAGATTTCCACTGGTCTAATGTCCATTCCTTGTGTTCTTTAGCCCAAACAAGTCTCTTCTGCTTGTTGCCTGTCCTTAGAAGTGGTTTCCTAGCAGATATTCTACCATGAAGACCTGATTCACACAGTCTCCTCTTAACAGTTGTTCTAGAGATGTGTCTGCTGCTAGAACTCTGTGTGGCATTGACCTGGTCTCTAATCTGAGCTGCTGTTAACCTGCGATTTCTGAGGCTGGTGACTCGGATGAACTTATCCTCCGCAGCAGAGGTGACTCTTGGTCTTCCTTTCCTGGGGCGGTCCGCATGTGAGCCAGTTTCTTTGTAGCGCTTGATGGTTTTTGTGACTGCACTTGGGGACACTTTAAAAGTTTTCCCAATTTTTCGGACTGACTGACCTTCATTTCTTAAAGTAATGATGGCCACTCATTTTTCTTTACTTAGCTGCTTTTTTCTTGCCATAATACAAATTCTAACAGTCTATTCAGTAGGACTATCAGCTGTGTATCCACCTGACTTCTCCACAACGCAACTGATGGTCCCAACCCCATTTATAAGGCAAGAAATCCCACTTATTAAACCTGACAGGGCACACCTGTGAAGTGAAAACCATTTCAGGTGACTACCTCTTCAAGAGAATGCCAAGAGTGTGCAAAGCAGTAATCAAAGCAAAAGGTGGCTACTTTGAAGAACATAGAATATGACATATTTTCAGTTGTTTCACACTTTTTTGTTATGTATATAATTCCACATGTGTTAATTCATAGTTTTGATGCCTTCAGTGTGAATCTACAATTTTCATAGTCATGAAAATAAAGAAAACTCTTAGTCTGTACTGTACATACAAATATACAGACAGACACATATATACAAACATTTACACAGATATTTCCACTTACCTTTTCTTCTGGCAGATGAAATAGGATGGCAGCCCAGACAGAACTTCCCAGTGTTGTCTGCAGCTTCCCCTCCCCCTCCTCTTGGTCCCGACGCTGAGCATGAAGAGACACAGGATTCCTCTCCTGCTGCAGCTCACGAGCACCTGTGCCGGCCCGCCCACTCATATTTCAACTGATGCGTACAGCATCATCACAGGACGGAGCAGGCATTGGCAACAGGGTGAGAGGCAGAGGAGAGCAGTCTTAGTACTGCTGCTGTGCTCCTCAATAAGGCCTCTTGCACACAAACTTTTTTTTTCAGTTTCCATTAAGTTTTTTGCATTCTGTATACGGACCGTGAACGGCACCATTTATTTCAATGGATCCGCAAAAAAAAAAAAAGGATGGTACTCCGTATGCCTTCCGTTTCCGTTTTTCCGTTCAAAGATAGAACATGTCCTATTATTGTCCGCATAACGGACAAGGATAGTACTGTTCTATCAGGGGCCAGCTGTTCCGTTCTGCAAAAAGCAGAATGCACACGGATGTCATCCGTATTATTTCCGAATCTGTTTTTCGCGGACAGCAAAATACTGAAAAAGCCATATGGTTGTGTGCAAGAGGCCTAAAGCAGTGTGTCGCGCAGCATCTGCTGATCTGGAGGGAGGGAGTGCCATGACACAGCGAGCGCATATCAGTAATGCGCTCGCTGTGAACTGGGTAAAAGCGATGGAAGTGCCTGATGGACATATAGTACAAGCTACTGCTACTGGTGGTAAAGCAAGTCTTCTTCTTCTCTAAATCCCCACCCCCTGCTTTCCTCTGGATAGTGCGCCCCAGCCTAGATCCTATATTGGTTTGACCTAGAGAGAAGTTTTCTGCTTTTGTCGTTTAAAGGGCAGCCCTGCCCAAATTTTTTTTTATCAGAATAGGAAATAAAGTATTCAATATTTTCTTTTTAGCGTTCTCTTCAGGCAGTGAGTAATACTTTACAAGTGAGACACAAACATATCTTAATACTCAGTGATTTGCAAACATCTAGGAGAACTAACCACAGATCATCTCAAATCCTTACTTGCTCAAATCCTTCTGTCTCTTCACATCATCCCAGACAGACAGGATGATGTTGAGATTAGGGCTCTTTGAGGGCCATGTCACCACTTCCAGGACTCCTTATTCTTCTTTACCCTAAAGATAGTTCTTAATATCATGGGCAGTATGATTGGGGTCGCTGTTCTGCCCCACACTGAATTTGGAACCAATTAGATGCTGAGAAATATAGGCAGATACTTATCCATCATGCAGTACCATCAGCGAGGCGTCTGATTGGCTTCAAATTTATTCAGCAGCAGGACAACGACACCAAACATGAAGCCAATAATGATCTCCGACCTAAATAAAACATCTGAGAAAGGCTGTCGCCTAATGTCACTGTGGTTCTTATGTGCTATTAGGACATATGGACATCATAGAGGAAGAGCAGTACCTTTACAGCAGCTCACTCTATGGTGGACCTGGTCACCATGTAATGCCACTTTTTTCCTGGCAGCCAGCGGAGTGGCCAGACATGATTTCCCTAGGAGATACTAGCTAATCGTCAGAAGTTAGAGAAGCCAGACCTGCACTAGGTTAGTTTTAGAAAAGAAGTTGCCTTGGTGAGTGTTTAAGTAAGTTCTTATCAGTTTTACTACTTACTCACTACAGGACTTTTTCTAAACCGTGCTAGTGTTCTCGAACAAACAGAAGGCAAACCAATGACAAAATGAGGTAATGATCCTGTGATCCCAGACACCATGATTCCATCACAGCTGAGAATTAAGTCATTCCAGTGTTATCGAACTCAAGGACAACACCCAGACTGTCAAGACTGACCTGTGGTATAGAGTGTTCATTAGACAGGACCCTATCTAGACTTCTGTAGCATTTTACCAACAGCCATCAAAATCTAACAATCCAATGCAAGCACAAGAAGCCAAGGAAATATGAGTGCTTGTAATGTTTTGTCCAGATAAACTTGAAGACATGACTTTTTACTGGAATAATATTAAGATGGCCAAACCTCTTAGAATCCTTCTGCCCCTCCACAACCCCCTATATCAAGTATATAGGGGGTTGTGGAGGGGCAGAAGGATTCTAAGAGGTTTGGCCATCTTAATATTATTCCAGTAAAAAGTCATGTCTTCAAGTTCATGCATGGCTTGGCTGAGCATACTTGTGTTCTCAATAAGGAGAGGTGAGTAAGCCACTGCCAAACATCACTGATATCTCCCTGAGAAGAAAAGGATTGGGTCATGTTGAAACCCAACTTGCTCACGACATCTGCCATAGGTGGAGAGTTGGGAGAACCCCATGCACACGGGATGGATTGGCTGATCCTGCCAAAAACAGCATCTAAGTATTAAACAGCATTAGTAAATGTGGGGCAGGAATTAGACATGCCAGCAGTCATTGAGAATGTTGATTTAATTAATTGCCATTAAATGACAAAACAATATTCACATTTTTCTTGACATTTAGAATTACATATGCAGTCTACATTTAAGCGCGTTTTTATTCTTTTGCAATTTTTGAAATTATCTTTTGATTCAGTATTTTGTGACCTTCGTGACTAAACAATAGCGTTCGGCTGCAGCTTAAGTTATATTACCACAGCTCCCTCTAGTGGTCAAAAAAATGATATCATCAAAGTAATTTTCTAGCATCCACCTGTTCCATTTTAGATTATATTCCCAACACATCTGCCTTGAAGCCGGGATCTTTTATTTTTGTCTCTTGAGCTGTCACTGTTACTCAGGATGTGAAGCGCAGGAAGCTCTTTGTATAATCAGTGTTTAGCCTTTTGTTCGCTGAATTTCAAATAGGTTTTTCCTCCAAAAACTTGGGAGAGTGACATTCAGATGTAGAATGCACATCTGCGTCATTCAAACACATGACCATCCTTTTATTTTCATTTTTTTTACACTGCCATATTATATCTGAGCCTTCACAACTAGATCCTGAAACACCTTTCTAATACAGTAAAGAACAGTGCTTTATTATTACTACACCTAATCTAATGTGAATACTGACGTATTTTACCAGTTTGCAGGAAACCAAGGCTTGTGGAAATGTAATGCATAATCCCTTCATCGTTTATCCAGCACCTGGATCTGAACACTTTTATAATTAAAAATTTAGTATAGCCAGTGAGTTATTAATTGAAATCTATCTGTATGGCGCCACCTGCTGTTTTCTCTTTCTCTATATTATTTGTCCTGCTCACTGAGATGGAAGCACATGCTCAGCTCCATCCTTCAACTGAAACCAGCTGCATTAGAAAGGCCATGCGCCCTGAGAAAGTGCATGCCAGCTTGCAATAAATCCAGCTATGCAATTGGAGCAATGCATGGTGAGATCTCTGGATCCATGTCAGATACAGGGTTGGTGGTAAGTTTGTTAGAGACTGCCACGTACTGTATGATATTGGATATTCATTTTTTATATTAATATTGGGATAGCTGGTGATGCAATCATGCTTCTTGCTTGTTTGCTTTTTAACTGGGCTACATCAAGGGAGAGGGGGATGATCTGTGACTACTACTTGACTACATTGCCTGCAGGGAGTCAGAGGTAGTCGTAGACACACCCCTCGTCTCATCATTGATTCAGGTTGCTCTCCTTTCCTACAGTTCTGTCTCCTACGATTGGCTGCTGTATATAATCTCAGTCTCTCACAGGGTCATCTGGAAGCCATTGCAAGGAGATCAGATTTCTATGACAGTTAGGGCTGAATGATGATAGAGTACAGACTAGTAACCTACTATTGATAAAAAAGATTATGAGGCAATGGCCTCGCATATACAGAGGGGAATGAGCCTGAGTAAGAGGAATTCCAGGGAGTGGCTTAATATTCTTATACACATAAAATGACATATGGAAGTGAGTAGTGTACCAAGATTTAGTTTTTAACCTTCAAATGTACTGTCCCATTGTTATCTGGTACTTAGTAGTGACGTGCAATATCTAGTGTTGAGCGCGAATATTCAAATCGCGAATTTTAATCGCGAATATCGCCACTTCAAGAATTTGTGAATATTTAGAGTATAGCGCTATATATTCGTATTCGCGAATAGTGTTGAATATTCTAATCGCGAATTTATCGCAAATTTATTGCATTGCCGATTTTTGCAATCAAGTAAACATTGACTGGAGATCACGAATTCTCGAATTTGCGAAATGTTGCGAATTCGAATATTGCCTATGCTGCTCATTACTAGCGATATCCTGGTGGAAACACTAATCTTGCTCCTCCAAGTACACTCCCATGGTCCCCATAAGTTTATCAAGATGAGTACCAAGGAGGTGGACTTTAAAGGATACCGTGTCCTGTAGTTCTTCACCAAAGTCTCAACCAATTCCAAAATGCTTCCACCTTGTGATTGCCCAGAGCGCAAAGTGATTCCAAATGAAGTTCTCCTTGCTTGCCGGCTTTTTCTAGTGACTTCCTAGCTTTACTTATTCATTTTTAGACATATGATGTTTAGGCCTCATGCACACGACCGTTGTTCTAGTTCGCATCCGAGATGCATTTTTTGCAGCTTGGGTGCAGACCCATTCACTTCAATGGGGCCGCAAAAGATGCGGACAACACACGGAGTTGCACCGTTCCGTGGCCAAGCAAAAAAAATATAGCATGCCCTATTCTTGTCCGTTTTGCGGACAAGAATAGGCATTTCTAAAATGGGCCGCCCGTTCCGCAAACGGGCAGCTTCCGTTTTTTGCGGATCCTCGGTTTGCGGACCGAAAAAAAACAGCACGATCGTGTGCATGAGGCCTTATACTGACTTTATATAAAATGGTGCAAACTCCCCCATTTCTAATTGAATTGAGGTACATTTCTAAATATCACCATCCTGGTCACAAAAGAAAAATTGAAGGAGATTAAGAGTAATGTTAATAGCAATTTGTTATACATTTGATACATAAGGAATTAGGAACCACTTACTAGCCAGAAAACAATGTTTATTAGGCAAGGGTAATGTGATCTTGTTTGAAGTCTTGAAACTCTCAAGCCATATTTTGCCTGGTTTATGCCTTACTCAAACGTCAGCGTTTGGTCAGTGATTTCCTTCAGTGAATGTGAGCCAAAACCAGGACTGGAGCCTCCACAGACATGAGGTATAAGGGAAAGATCTGCTCCTGTTCTGTGTTAATAGATCCAGACCTGGTTTTGGCTCAAAATCACTGATAGAAATGACTGACCGAACACTGACATGTGAATAAGGGCTTACATTGCACATTCAACATGAACAGGTTCAGCACTAATGAAAATGCACACAGCACATTTATAAAATCCAGGCATTCGTAGCTTTTCTCTTTCAGAATGGTCCTTCAAGGTCTTCTTGGTGCTGCCTCATTCCTCTTGCCTTTCTAGGCGTTCAGGTTATAGAACACTTCTCATTGCTGTCAATATATAGTCCCTTAGGAATTCCACCCATAATGAATCTGCCCATCTGCATGCAATGCTAGGCCTTCTCATAGGTGTGCACAGTGTCTGATTTAATAGATAATGCAGGGACTTCGTTATTTCATGTGATGATATGGACATAACATCAGGAGAACAATACTATCTATTATCTGTACATAAAGTGGCTTTGGACAACGAACAATTCCTAAAGAGTATATATTTCAGGTAAGCTATATTGCGTACGGCTCACCTGAAATGGCGAACCCTACAGTGCTATGAAGAAGTATCACCTGAGGTTGTTCAGTGTGTTCACGAAGTCTAGATCAAATGTTTGACCATGTGCATCCGGCAGAATGGTGGACACAGAACAAGTCATGTAAAGCACTTTAAGAAAGGTTGATCTCACTTAACTGCTAAACAGGTAAAGATAGGTTAAAAACAGCTCTACTGTGTTTATGAGTAAATTCTAACCAAGATTGATATATAACATGACCCCCTTCCCATTGGAAAAACCTGAGCTGAATTCAATATGGCAGATTTCAAAATGACAGCCAAAAACGATTCCAACACCAAATAATGCAGCCTCCCTCCCACTTAATACTTTCTCACACTGGAAGGTGTGCCCAGATGTTTGCCTCACACTCTATATAGATTGGCATATTTGTGCCTGCCTTACTCTGTGAAAGCTGGGTGGGGAAGAAAAGTCTGGGAAAGTTGGGTTTTTCTCTCTGATACGTAGACAACTGATTAGCCTCTTTAAATAAGCAGTAAGCTTTTCCCACATTGCCAGCCTTTGGGAGCGTAGAGCTACTGGCCATAAGGTGGTATGGTTATGTCTGTATGTTGTGCCAGGTGAGTGCTGTTTAGTTAGAGCTTGGACAAGGCTAAGGGTTTTGTTTAGGATTTTCTTTGGGTGTTTTTGTGTATGTGAACTGTGATAATAAAACTGTAACCTTTTCTTCATGTACCAGCCGTCTTAAACTGAAAAATTGGCAATTCCATTGAGCTGACTAACCCCAAGGGGTCACAAAGTATTTGTACTGTGTAAAGTTTGTGTAATAAATAACATTTGAGATTTGATTTTAGGGGTCTACAGATGTTACAACTTTCAGTTCACAGAGTGCAGTGATGAGCAGGTAAACAGAGCAGAGAAGGCAGCGCTCATACAAAAAAAAAAGCGGACAACCCCTTTAAAGACATACTTGGAAAACATTACATACAGCACTACAGAACATACAGGGTCATACAGTGCCACATATGTCCAGCGACGTCTCCTCTCTGATGTAGATATTCTCTTTCCTCTTCTTCTCCTGTTAGACCAGACCACCATGGTGACTTCTTTCAGCCGTGCCTCGTGTCTGCAGAGTTTAACAAACAGACATCTTATTTTCCTACTTTTCCATCATCCTCCCACCTTCTCAACACCCTATCCTGCCACCCCCGATACTGTGTCCACTGTGCTCCCCAATACTTTCCTGCAGAAACAGTCCCCCTGAAAATACTGGTACCACACAGAACACCCCTTTATATTGTGCACTAGTACAAAAAAATCCCCCCTTCCTTTGAGATCAGACCTCCATATAAAACCCTAAAAGAGATCCTCCCATCTCAGACCAAACCCCCTTTAGACCTCTATGTCAGACCCCATATCAGACCCCAGTTTTAAACCTCAGCTCAGACCCCCATTAGACCTCCATGTAAGACCCCGACCCAATATCAGACCACAGATAAGACCCCCATTAGACCTATAGACCCACATATCAGGCCTCAGAACAGACCTCCATATCAGACCTCCAGACCCCCATTAGACCTCCAGACTCCCACTGGACCTCCAGACCCCCATATCTGACCCCCATTAGACCTCTAGACCCCCATATCTAACCCCTATTAGACCTCCAGACCCCCCAATCAGACCTTAAAACCCCTAATTAGACCTCTCCAGACCCCCATCAGACCTCTCCAGACCCCCAGTCAGACCTCCAGACCCCCATATCAGACCTCCATATCAGACCCTCATTAGACCTCCAGACTCCCACTAGACCTCCAGATCCCAATATCTGACCCCCATTAGACCTCCAGACCCCCAGTCAGACCTCTCAAGACCCCCAGTCAGACCTCCCAGTCAGACCCCCAGACCCCCCAGTCAGACCTCCAGACTCCCCAGTCAGACATCCAGATCCCCAGTCAGAACTCCAGACCCCCCCATAGACCACTCTAGAGCCCCATTAGACCTCCATAGACTCAGCCAATATATTTACAGTTTGGCAGCAGTACAAACTACAATGCTTATTCTCAGTAGTAGAAACCATCCCAATTGTACTTCTTTACTGCAACTGCGGAACCCTCAGCCATAGAAGAATGAGTCACTGAACCCTTTCGCTGCTAGGAATTTTTGGACATTTTGCACCTCTGGTAACTGGGACAATTTGCACACTTTTGACATGTACAAAATTCATACTAACTCCCCATAACTATATATTTTCTGGAGTATACACCTACCACATTATGAAAATGCCCCTCAGCACTTTGTACACGCATAAAAGTAGATACTAGTGGGTAAAATGACCCAAGCAGAAAGTTATACACACTGCACCTCCTAAAAATAAACGGTCAACATATGCTGAGTATACATGCCTTAATTTACATGCACATACACTATATGGAGAAAATTACTGGGATACATACCGGTACATATTACATCTACAGGAGATTTTATAGTAACATAGTTTATAAGGCCGAAAAAAGACATTTGTCCATCCAGTTCATCCTGTTATCCTGCAAGTTGATCCAGAGGAAGGCACACAAAAAAAAACTGTGAGGTAGAAGCCACTTTAGGAGAAAAAAATTCCTTCCCGACTCCAATCAGGCAATCAGAATAACTCCCTGGATAAACGACCCCTCTCTAGTAGCTATAGCCTGTAATATTATTACACTCCAGAAATACATCCAGGCCCCTCTTGAACTCTTTTAGTGAACTCACCATCACCACCGCCTCAGGCAGAGAGTTCCATAGTCTCACTGCTCTTACCGTAAAGAATCCTCTTCTATGTTTGTGTACAAACCTTCTTTCCTCTGCAGAGGATGTCCCCTCGTCACAGTCACAGTCCTGGGGACAAATAGATAATGGGAGAGATCTCTGTACTGACCCCTGATATATTTATACATAGTTATTATATCTCCCCTTAGTTGTCCTTTTTTCTAAAGTGAATAACCCTAATTTTGATAATCTTTCAGGGTACTGTAGTCCCCCCATTCCATTTATTACTTTAGTTGCCCTCCTTTGAACCTTCTCCAGCTCTGCTATGTCTGCCTTGTTCACAGGAGCCATCCAATTTTAAATCCTTAGGCAGTAATATGGAGTTGTTCCATGCTTTGCAGCTAAAACAGCTTCCATTGTTCTAGGAAGACTTTCTAAAATATTGGACTGTGTCTGTGAGAATGTTTTGCCCATTGATCCAGAAGAAAGGTTTTGAGGTCAGACAATGATGGTGGACGAGAGGACTTGGCTCACAATCTCCATTCTAGTTCATCCCAAATGTGTTTAATGAGGTTGAGGTCAGGGGTCTTTATGGAACATCCAAGTTCTTCTACACCAAACTCGCCCAATCATGCCTTCATGGACCTTGCTTTGTACACTGGGCACAACTGTTCCTATAAAGTTAGAAGAACCATACAATTGTCCAAAATGTCTTGGTTTGCTGAGGCATTAAGATATCCCTTTGCTGGAGCTAAGGGACCTAGGCCAACCTCTGAAAAACATCCCCATAGCATTTTCCCTCCTTCACAAAACTTTACAGTTCACACAATGCAGTCGAGCAGGTAACGTTCTCCTGGCATTCACCAAACCCAGACTCATCCATCAGACTGCCAGATAGAGAAGTGTGATTCATCACTCCTCAGAACACATTTCCACTTCTTCAGAGACCAATGATGGCATGCTTTACACCACACCATCCAATGCTTGGCATTGTTCTTGGTGATGATGGCTTTCTTGCAGCTGCTCAGCCATGGAAGCCCATTCCATGAAGCTCCTGATGCACAGTTTTTGCTGATGCTGATGTTAAAGCCAGAGGAGGATTGGCACTTTGAAGTTATATATCTAGGAGAGAAGATATTTCACAAATTGACTTGTTACAATGGTGACATTCTATTATAAGACCACGCTGCAATTGAGTGAGCTCTGTAGAACAATCCAGTCTTTCACATGTGTAAAGGCAGACTGCATGACTAGGTGCTTGACTTTTGTACCCCTATGGTAATGGGACTGAATAAAACACCTAAATTCAATGATTAAGAGGTGTTTCCCAAAACATTTGTCCATATACTGTAATTTTTGTTCATAAAGTCATCGTAAATGGAAAGACCAAAAATCTGGTGTTAAAGAGGACCTTTCATGGGTCCGGACTTTGTTAACTAAGTAGCAGGACATGTAGTGCCCAGAGATCTCCCTGCACTATTATATCTGTTTGCTGCTTCGTTCGCCTGCTGTGGCCCTCGGTATATTCTCCCGCACTGTATGCTAATTACTACTATCGGAACACCAGGGAGGAGACATCAGCTTTTCTCCCTGGGCGTTCCTTCTCCCTGGCTGTAGCGCTGTCCAATAACAGCGCAGAGTGTCACAGCCAAGGAGAAGGTGAGTTTTTTTATTCTCACTGGCTGTGACGCTCGACGCTGCGCTTGGCCAGCGCTACAGCCAGGGATAAGGAACGCCCAGGGAGAAAAGCTGATGTCTCCTCCCTGGTGTTCCGATAGTAGTAGTTAGCATACAGCGCGGGAGACGGTAACGGGGGCCACAGTGGGCGAACAGAGTGGCGCCCAGATATAATAGTAAGTGCAGGGAGATCCCTGGGCGCAGCTCTACATTTCCTGCTACTTAGTTAACAAAGTCCAGCCCAAGAAAGGTCCTCTTTAAGTTGAAAATCCTAAAAAGAATAGAGGAATTGTTCCTCCAAAACCTATATATTTCCTGAAGGAGGACAACCTGATGATTGTAGTTGTCTTGATGGGCTGCTGAAAGCCATATCAATGTTCATGTAACTTTGTGACAAAATGGAATTATTAAAAAAAATGAATTATTAAAAAAATAATTAAATCAAACATTTGCAATTAAAATAACACCCAAACAGAACTTTACACATTAAAACAATTTAAAATAATATATCAAGGTGTGCAAAGCTCAAATAAATAAACAGCATGTGCTCTCGAACATTGAAGCAGAGGCTATGCAGAATTTGCCCACCAACCACATAAAGTGTTAAAAATATATACTTTACATTGCAGATATCTGGTGTACTACTGAGATCTGTATTTTCAGAGAGCACATCGCATACCATATATAGAAAATTAAAATAAGAATACACACAAATACCTTCATGTAGCAAACTGTATTCTATGCAAAAGAAAATGCATTAAAAATCGAAAACTGTAATTCCAATAAAATAAACCTAATTTGTTAACTAAAGCTGCTTCAGGCAGGCATAATGCAAGTGCTCTGTTGCTCCCATATTATGGACTAGAGATGAGCAAAGTTTTAAAAAATTTGCTTCGCCAAATTTTTCCAAAATATTTGCTTTGATCCAAATTCATTTGTCACGAAGCGCGTTAAATCAGGTCTATCCCAGCCTTCAGTTAAACTTTAGGGAGAATGTATATTGCTCTACATCACTGTGCAGTGTATCAACATACATAGCTAGTCTTTTCTGGCAGAAAAACAGTTACTGTGCGTCCGAATGACAGGCAAGTCACATAAATGGATGCACGCATCATTGTGCAGGCCACTAACATTCCTAGCTAAATAAGTACATGGAGGCAGTGCCAATAAAGTAGTGTAAAAAAATAAAATAAATGAGGTTCTTTTAATCCATGTTATGGCAGTTTGAATCCCTTCTGTTAGATGTAGTGACTGTGTGTCACTATTAGGCTTAGTTCACACATGACTTATTTGGTCAGCCCAAAGAAGGTGCCGGTCAAATCCACAGAACAGGTGCAGATCTGTTCATGGTACCTAATCCAAGAGTAGGCTTGGCTCCTGAATTTGCCTCACAATAAGTGATGGAAATAACTGACCAAATAACAGAAGTGTGAACTTACAGGTCAATGTCAGCAGCGTCAGGTCTAATTTATCGGCGTGGACTGAAAAATGCAGTGGCCCAAAATTCAAGTAGTGGCCCCATGACAGTGGGGACAGAGTCAACAGAAAGGCATTGTTCACATCACTGTTTATTTTTTGGTTCATCTGATCTGTCAGAAGAACAGTCCAAAAAAAAGGGATCCTGTAGTTTAAGCATCCGCCTTCACACCATCAGTATTTGGTCAGCATTTGATCAGTATTGGTAAGGCAAAAACAGGAGTGGGTCCAAACAGAGATAACATGTGATGGAAATATTTGCATGTCTTCTGTGTTTTGAACCCACTCCTGCTTTTGGTTTCCAAATTATGATCAAATCCTGACACAAAATACCAATGGTGTGATAGAGTCCTTCTGTTGGATCACAAGAATGGAAAAATAAATGGTGATATCAACATGGCCAAACAGGGACGCTAGTGGCCCCATAACAGACTGGTGAGGGTGGCAACAGAATAAAGAATCACAATAGTGGTCCCGTAACAGGGTGGGGAGGTGTCAATAGCATGAAGAGACACAATAGTGTCCCCTTAACAGACTGGTGGGGGTGGCAAGTCAACAGCATGAAGAGTAACAATAGTGGCCTCGGCACAGAGTGGTGCGGGTAGCAACACCATGAGGAGTCACTATAGTGGCCCTGTAACAGAGTGGGGAGGGGAGGGAAACATCAGTGGCAGTAACAGCACAAGATGGTGGCAGATCACAGTAGGGGCAGATGGCAGTAGAGGCAGCAGGCGTATGACAGCATCTGAATAGTGGCAGCAACTCGTGGGCAGAAGTAACGTGCCATTTCTCGCAATGTTCTGGTGTGGCAGCACTCTACAGTCAGATCACTACTGCCAGATCTAGTCTGTTGTATCAGGCTTCGGTGGCTGGAAATCCTGGTTGATCCAGGCCTGATTCATTTTGTGTTGAAAGGTGAGTTATCTTTTGGCTAACTATGCCACCCCACTAAATACCTGCTCTGATGCCACAGTACTGGCTGGGCAGGGAAGCTTGCCCAGGGCAAACTCAGCCAGTGTCGTCTACAATTCAAGTTTGCCTGCTCAGTAGTCCAGGGAATCTTGGATCTGGGGTGACAGATTGCAGTCCAAGTATGCAACCACCTGCTGGTTCAGGTTCTGCTGCTGCAGAATTTTTCATGGGTCTTACAGTTTCACAGGCTGCAAATATGGTTAACAGGCCAAGTTGTTTTCTCTCTGATTTAATCTTCCCAACACCGCACTTTTCTCACAAGCTCAAGCATCCAGACATAGCGGTACAATATTTCTCTTTTCAACTTCCTGCACTCTCACTTTAAGACCTCATGTACACAAACCTGTGCTGGTCGTTCTGTGCATAGGGGACCGAATGCACGGGCACAATCCATGCAGCTTACTCTTACACACTCTGCATCTGGCAGCACTGTTTGTACAGTGTCTGACTATGAAGGGAAACACCCTCCACTGGTAAAACCCAGTTGTACATTTATTCCTAAGCAATTATTGACTAAGACACATGTGAGCAGTGGTCCTCTTCAAAGTATCACCAGGAAGAAAATCAAGGGTGAATTTAGGTTAGGTTATGTAGGTCCAAAATAAATGTGTCCTCACAAGAAACGGTGGTCACCTCAAACACTGTGTGTCACCAGCTTATTCATTTTATGAATAATTGAAATAATTGGACATTTCAAGGACTGGTGAGTGCTACTACATTGCTTCTACCTTCTGATTTTTCTTGCTGAGCACCACCTGCATTTCCTTTTGCAGAGCTCCATTCACATACCCAACTCTACCTGTTTGTTGAACTGCCTGACCCTCTCCACAAACATCTGAATTTATGTTTGTTCACTAAAATCCTAAAATGAACTGATCTATATTAATTCATACAGTAGATGTTGTGCAGTTATGGTCATAAAAGCTATATTTACTTAAAAATGTCAATCTAAAAGCCACCCACATAGGCACAAAGGCCCTGAATGAAGTTCTTCCCAACAGTTTATAATGCATCTAGATTAACACCTACAGGTTCAAGGGATAACTAATCTGGAAACCTTTGAAATGTTCTTTTCACATTTGATTGCTAAAATAATTGCGGTGGCAGCAGGGGATGTGAGTACTAAGGGTTTGACTGCGTTGGTGGTTCCAGGTCATTGTACTACTGCTGCAATCGCGAGAAATGACAGCACTATATAAAATGTTATGTTCTAACTTCAGAAACTTCAATGAAATAGCAAACTATCAGAATCGTAACATCATATTGTCTATCTAGCGATAGATAAAAAATAAGTTATTATTTCCTTTTCGGGCTCATGTACACGACAGTACAGGTCCGTATTACACACTCATAGGAAGCCCATGTGCTGCCATTTAGTGCCTCCGTGCGGCACAGTATTCTACCCCAGAAGAGGAGAATACCGCCATAATATGGCACGAGATCACAAATTGTTATTATTCTACTCGAGGATTCTGATAAACCTAGAAAGATAGAAGAATGACGCAGAAACTTGGTCCTCCCTTATATTTTTCTCTTAAAGAAGCACTCCCACAAAATTTCTATTTCCGGGCCAGCCAGAAAACCATGTGATGTGCTGCAAAT
This sequence comes from Bufo gargarizans, assembly GCF_014858855.1. Lineage (NCBI taxonomy): Eukaryota > Metazoa > Chordata > Amphibia > Anura > Bufonidae > Bufo > Bufo gargarizans. The sequence continues at coordinate 554,101,968 of NC_058080.1, read as the reverse complement.
TGTAGTGAGGGTAATCTTATCGGTGGCTGTATTTGTGAGTTATAGCCTCCTTTCTGCTCCTCAGCTGTGTCATGTGACCAACACTCTGACTCTCCAACTGATACAGTGGGGAGGATTTATCAAAACTGGTGTAAAGGAAAACTTGCCCATAGCAACCAATCAGATTATAGCAACCAATCAGAACCTAATTGGTTACTATGGCCAACAAAGCCAGTTTCTCTTTACGGATAAGTCTCCTCTGGTGTCTTATGTATGGACAGGAAGTCAGTTTCTCTATTGATTCCTATGGGAGCCTCAATGACAGTCTCATATGAATTAATACTGAAACTGACTTCCTGTCCATACATAAGATGATATATGTTTATCCCAGGCTTATTGAAATTCATGTATTGTGAAATTGGCAACCACGTCTGCTGGAAGCTTGTTCCAAGCATCTATTACCTTTGGTAAAATAATATTCTCTGATGTTGCTTCTAATCTTTCTCCCAACTAATTTCACAATGTGCCCTCTTGTTCTCGTGTTTAATTCTTTATTAACCCCTTCCTGTTGCAAACAATTAACATTTTCTGAAAAGGACATGTTAACTTTATTCTGCAGATCAGTACAATTACAGTGATACAAAATTTTCTAAATATCGTTTTTTGTCATGTTACATTTAAAAAAATGTTTTTATTGATACCAATTGGGGCATGTATGATTTTGTAATCACTTTTTATTCAATTCTTTTTGGAAGGCATTGAGGGCATTTAGATTTTTTTATAACGTCATTTATTAAATGGGATAAATAATTTTACGGACAAGTCTGTACCAATTATGTTAATTGGGGGGGGCATATTTTGTATGGTAAATGGGGGTCAATTTGAATTTTTAGTTGTTTTAGTGTTTTTTATATTTTTAAAAAATATTTAGAAAACATTTTTTAACATAATTTTTAGCTCCTCTAGGTGACTTGAACATGCGATCATCAGATAACTTCTACCATAGACTGCAGTGATTTACAGTAAAATTGCTGTGTACCTAATGAGACATTGCCTAAGTGCCAACGCCCCTTTTTTAAATGTGGGTGTGGTGTGGACATGGGCATCAGCCCTGATACATTTACGCTAGTTTACAGGCATAAGTGATGATTGAAATCTATTCCAGCTACAAGCTGAACTAGATTTCAGTTTAGGCACACAGACTATCTGAGGATGCACTAAGTTTACGTCGAGGCTTCATCCAAAATTAAGCGCATCCTCAGAGGACATCAAGACCAGAGTAAAAATGCTGGACTTGATAATTGAACCTCTTTAAGTAAAGAAAAAAGTAAAGTGACAGCTTAATGCTGCCCTGTCAGCATGATCAACCCTATTAAACCAGACATACTGCCTAGCAGGGTTGACCATGCTGATTAAAATGATATATTTCTTTACTTTGTACTTATTAGTGTTAGTGAGATAAGTGGACTGTTATCCATATGAAAGTTAGCATTTGGAGCACTGAGAGGCAGGCTGTAGCACTTTAAGCACCACTACAGCGATGCCCTGGTACAATTGATTGACAGGTCAAGACATCTCATCCTGCCCTGTCTTCTGCTCCTGCGCTGTGGCTCACCAACTCAGCATCTGTGTTATAGATCTGCTGCTTGCCGAGCAGCACAGATCCATAGTGCACAGATGCCGATGATGTCATTGAACCCAGAAGTGGAGGCCCTGGTGGCTTCAGAGACATTCTGGTTTCAATTATGTTATTGGTGGCTCCACATTGTGGCTCTGCAGCTGTCTCGAAGAGTTGCAGCCTACCCCTCAGTGCTCCAAATGCTAATTTGCATAAGGATACAAATCCACTTATCTCACCGATGCAGGTACAGAATAAAAAAATATTGTTTTAATCAGCACGATCAACCCTACCAGACAACATGCCCAAATAGGGTTCATCATGCTTACAGGGCTGCTTTAATGCCTGCTGCTCTATTGACGCCATCTTCTAATTTCTAATGTTTAGAATTGTGAGAAACAAGTTACTGTTTCCTGTAGGGGTTTGACCCGTATATTAAGAGAAGAGGTTTCCTAAGGGTCCATTCACACGTCCGTTGTTTCTTTCCTGATCTGTTCAGTTTTTTGGGGAACAGATCTGGACCCATTCATTTTCAATGGGTCCTGAAAAAAATCGGACAGCACAATGTCAGATTTTTTTTCAGGACCCATTGAAAATGAATGGGTACAGATCTGGTCCAGATCTGTTCCGCAAAAAACGGAACAGATCAGGAAAGAAACAACGGACGTGTGAATGGACCCTTAGGCTTGTTTCACGCAAGTGTGACACAAGCCTTATTACGTCAGGTTATTTTGAGTCCTGCTAGTCTTTAAAGGGAAACTGAATGTTATCATGGTCTGCAGGTTGCAGCGTGGAACATACCAAAAATGTGAGCATTGAATCATTAGATGAGAAAATGATGGTAAAAAGCATCGTCCAATAGTTGATCATTATCAAAGTAGACTATATCCATAATAAATAGGTCTAGATACTTAGGTCTACAATATTTTTACTGGAGTGTGTGGGGGGGGGGGGTATAAAAAGAGTAGTGTCTGAATGATAGGAGAGTCATTACTTCTTAGAAGATATTGTGAAAATGCTGAGAAATAATGCACTCTGAGATCACTTTAAATGGTTTCAATCAGAAGAATTTGACATGGACATGAAACGTCTTCTGGGCCGAGATCTGTGCAGAATTAATAAGTCAGGTTTACCTCTTGTTGTGCTTCATAGCATCCTAAATGAAATATCTATCCAAAGCCTTTTTTTTATCTAGTTAAAAGCCAAAAACTGTCAAGGTACACTGTTGCGTAAAATTAATTGTAATGCAATTTTGAAATGTATTTCAGAAGATAAATTGATTCTAAAATAAAATATTTTACATAGACATGTAGCGGGAGATTTGTGTTTAAAGGAAACCGCAATAAAACTGAAGTTTTTATAGATATAAATTATCAGGCAGAGGCTTAAACTACCTAATGAGTTTTTTTTAACGCTGGCTGATCTTCCTATTCCTGTTATGCTGGAGAATGACTGTGGTGTAATACACCAGCCTCTAACACTTAATAAGGATAAGCGAACCAGTTCGAACCGAACTTTGCTATTTTTCAGAAGGCAGACAAACCCGAATATTTTCATCTTTGTTTCGGACAAATCTACTAAAACAGTGCATAGTGCCATTTTAATGCCCATGTTGGCAGGAAAAAAGCACTAGAGAGGAAGAAGAATGACCCTGGGAGGAAGTAGGTGAGAGGGCTTGCCCTGATTCGCTCCCAGGCTAACAGACTGGACGAGCCAATCAGTGATGCAGCAGGCAAGGAAATGCCCTAGCATGAGCAGAACGCCATTCTAGTCTGGGCTGTGAATGAGGACGGTTTGTCTATTAAGGTGAAATTAAGCATCAAGCCTCAATTGTCGGTTTACGTATATTCAGTTTCCACGTGGTTGCAATTAAGATATTTTTTGGGGGGGGGGGGGTTAATTTAATTAAGCTGTATATATACGTGATTACTGCAGCAATACCAAAGGTGTGGCAGCAATTTACCAGTTTGTATTAAGGAGAAATTAAGCGTCAGGTCTCAATCGTCCGTTTCCGTGACTTTCACTTCCACACGGTTGGAGATTCATTTTTTGGGGGGATTGTTAAATTTAATTAAACCAGCATTTAAGAAATTAAGCATCAAGCCTCAATCGTCCGTTTACGTATATTCAGTTTCCACGCGGTTGCAATTAAGATATTTTTTTTGGGGGGGGGTTAATTTAATTAAGCTGTATATATACGTGATTACTGCAGCAATACCAAAGGTGTGGCAGCAATTTACCAGTTTGTATTAACGCGAAATTAAGCGTCAGGCCTCAATCGTCCATTTCCGTGACTTTCACTTCTACACGGTTGGAGATTCATTTTTTGGGGGGATTGTTAAATTTAATTAAACCAGCATATATATGTGATTACTACAATATATATAAAAAAGTTGAAGAGCAGCACACAAAACAAAACTGTGATTACTATAAGATACAGAGTAATGCAGAGATCTACCTGTGAGTGAAAACGAGACAGCCTTGTATGTTCTATGCTATACTGCTCCTGCTGCGACTATTACATCTGTATGCCGCTATATCCATACTGTACCCTTTCCACATACACACTGCTCTGCTGCTGCTCGCAATTAGAAGGGAAAATATTCTTAGGCTCGTTCACAACGAACCACTTTTTCTTCTTGTGCGTGTCATAGGGGCAGGAATTCTGACTATGTCAAAGCATAATTTCTGGATGCTTGGTCCCCCAAGCCACTATTTATTTATCCCATAACACCGCGTGTGTATACACATCATCTGCCCCAATAAGGGAGAATTTTTGGAAGCTTTGGAATATGAAAAAGCATGAAATGTGCCGATGCTGTATGTTAACGCCATCAAAAGTGCTTTTACCCATAGCTATGTATGCCAGTGTCACTCAGACTTCATTTACTATTGCTGTCATTGCGTTCCAAAGCTTGGGGAGGGCGGAGGGAAAAAAAATAATAAAAGACGAAGAGATAACAACTTTTCCTAAAAATTATGAGTCCTAGGAGGATAGAGGGGGTTATAGCAACTTTCAGGGCAACTGGAGCAACTTTGATTCGGGTCTGAACCAAACTATTTCAAAACTTCGGCGCCCCGGACCCAAAACAAATCTTGACTAGTTCTTAACAAGAGTTTATTTTAACCCATAGAGGACCCGCGCAGATATCTGTGACATGTACGGCGCTGTGATTGGGTGGGTGCAGAAGATGCGCCTGCCCAATCCTCAACGGGGGTCCGGCAGTCACTGATAGCCGGACCACTGCTGCATGCGCCGGCATCGGTGAAATCACAGATGCTGGCACATTAACCCTTGATGTGCCGCTGTCAGCGCTGACTGCGGCACGTGCAATGTCCTTGCAGTAATCGGAGCTTCCATCAGGTCCCCGCGCTGCTGTGACAGGGACCCGATGGCAGGGAAGGCAAAAAATGATACCCTACCTAAGACAATTGCCCAAAAAAATTTAAAAAAATGGCTCTCAGACTATGGAGACACTAAAACATGATTTTTTTGTTTAAAAAATGCTGTTGTGTAAAACTTAAGTATATAAAAAAAGTATACATATTAGGTATCGCCGCATCCGCAACAACATGCTCTATAAAAATACCACATGACCTAACCCCTCAGGTGAACACCGTAAAAAAATAAAAACGGTGTCAAAAAAGCCATGTACTGTCACCTTACATCACAAAAAGTGTAATAGCAAGAGATCAAAATTATATTATTGTGTAAAACTTAAATAAATAAATAACCGTCTCTAATTATCGACCTCATCGCAAAAAAAATTAGCCCCTACACAAGACGGTCGCCTAAATTTTTTTTAATAAACTATGGCTTTCAGAATGCGGAAATACTAAAAAATCCAATTTTTTTCAAAAATGCTTTATGTAAAACTGGAACAAACAACCCAAAAAAGTTGTCATATTCGGTATTGTCGCATCCGTAACAACCTGCTCTATAATAATACCACATGATCTAACCTGTCAGATGAATGTTGTAAATAAAAAATAAAAACAGTGCCAAAACAGCTATTTTTTGTTACCTTGCCTCACAAAAAGTGTAATATAGAGCAACCAAAAATCATATGTTTCCTAAAATAGTACCAATGAAACTGCTAGCTTATCCCGTAGTTTTCCAAAATGGGGTCACTTTTTTTAAGTTTCTTCTCTTGGGGTGCACCAGTCCAACAAAATCTGCCTTCCAAAAACCGTATGGCGCTCCTTTTCTTCTGCGCAATGCCATGTGCCCGTACAGCAGTTTACGACCACATATGGGGTGTTTGTGTAAACTACAGAATCAGGGCCATAAATATTGAGTTTTGTTTGGCTGTTAACCCTTGCGTGTAACTGGGAAAAATGAATTAAAATGGAAAATCTGCCCAAAAAGTGAAATTCTGAAATTCCATCTCTATTTTCCATTAATACTTGTGGAACACCTAAAGGGTTAAAAAAGTTTGTAAAATCTGTTTTGTGTAGTTTCTAAAATGGGGTCACTTTTTTGGAGTTTCTACTCTATGGGTGCATCAGGGGGTTTCCAAAAGCCAGATGGCGTTCCTTTCCTTCTGCGCAATACCGCGTGCCCGTCCAGCAGTTTATGACCATGTATGGGGTATTTCTGTAAACTACAGAATCAGGGCAATAAATATTGAGTTTTGTTTGGCTGTTAACCCTTGCTTTGTTAGTTGAAGAAAATTTATTAAAATGGGAAATCTGCTTCTAAACTTCTAAGCGTTCTAACGGAAAAAAAAAATTCCCCAAAAAATTAAATGGCATTCACAAAATGATCCAAACATGAAGTAGACATATGGGGAATGTAAAGTAATAAATATTTTTGGGGGTCCTTAAGGTGGCAGGGTCCTGAAGGGGTTAAACATTTTACCTACTTTCATTCAACAGAACTTGAGGGGAAAAAACTTGGTGTACATATGTATATCAATTATAGGCAGATTTTATTCTAACAAGCCACAACAATATGATTACAATATCTGACAGCTATGTATGTCTGTTGCTACTACCTATGATTTTAAAGTCTGGTCCTTACCAAGGTCTGTGCCCTCCTATCTTATGCTGCCTGTATACATGATTCATCATCAGTCTGATGTGTCTCATTCCAATTGTCCCCTGGTGGCAGAGATAAGAGGAACAAAGATTGTTCATGTTGGATATCAACATGCCCAATCATTGTGGCTGTTCAGTCAGCTATGTCATGTGTATAGCCAACTACAAAACTGTTGTTTAACCAGAAGAGTTAAAGTTTACATGTGTGTGTGTATATACGGCTACGTACATATATATGTAAGTTTATATACAGTATGTATATATATATATATATATATATATATATACTGTATATATTTCACAGGAAGGAATGCAGAGGCATGGGGTCGGGTTCGGGTTACACAAGAACATGTGCCGCATGACAACAAGTCTCAAAAAAAGCTGGACCACCATAAACATTTGTGCAATATTCTGCAATTTGCCATTAGTGCTGTGATTTGTCTACAAAAACCCATCCAAAAAGAAAAGTTGCAGGAAAGTTTCACAAATGTCGCATCCTGACCTCTTCAGCAATTTTTAGATGTGATGTTGCAGTGCATTATTACAATGTTCATATCTCTGTAGGCCTAGCCTTACAACTAACATGCCTAAAAACATAGCAAAAATGGCAGTAAAGACATGTGTGAAGCCAGCCTTGGAAGACTATACTATATTTTACTTTGCATTTTAAAGACATTTTGTTTTATGATAGTTAAGTTTTGAAGAGAAAGCATCTCTCTGTACCTGTTCTTCAAGAGGATTCAGATAATTATGTTAAAAGTATGTCTGTCTTTTTTTCCTTTTATCTGTGGAACAATTGTATGGATTGCACTTTAGTTAAGGCACTACTAGAAGATGGAAAAATCAAGAATAATGATGCACCAAATGTCCTACACTTAGAGGAAGTAAGACTGGGAGAGAAGTTGGACTTCAAGTGATGGAGGAAGAGAACTTTCCCCTGTCATTAGTTGCAGCTGATTTGTGTGGAAATTAACATTAAGAGTCAGTAGAAAGTGGTAGGAACAAGAAGCATAAAGTACAATAAGTGAAATCTGGGAATTGTATTATCAGTAGGTGTACAGAAAGCAGACAACACACATTATATATGGGGGCAGAAGTTTGATCCACCACTGTGCCATCATGGCCACTCATCCTGTTAAGCCTGATGAAGGACTTATGCCCAAAACATGCCAGCAACCATCCGGTTCACTTTATCTCCAGGGGCTGGTTTCTCAGATTTCACTGAGGGTCACATGACCTGTGATGTCAGCTTCTCTCCCTGCTCTGATAAAGGTCGTTTACAAGCCTGTAAATGAGACGTCACTGTGCTGGCCACGCTCCCCTTCACTGCCGTCTACTCTCTGCTAGGATTCTTAACCCCTTCAGCTGCACACACTGGGTAGCTCTGCAGGCAGTGAGGAGAGAGCATTGCACAAGAAGGTAGGGGGAAGATCCTGTGTGTATTAGCAGTGTCATTATTCAAGTGGGACTTGTAGTTCTACACTTACAAGTTGCTGTTGATTCTCCCAGCACTCAGGGCAGCTCTTGTATCCACTCCCTTAGCAGTGTCATTATACAGCTTGGACTTGTAGTCCTACACATACAACATGCTGCTGAGTCTCCCAGCAGGCAGACATGTCACTCAGGGCAGCTCTTGTATTCACTCCCTTAGCAGAGCAGGGGGAGGGGCAGAGATTGTTGTTATTGCAGGTAAACAAAGGGCCAGAAGAGAACCAGGGAAATGAGGAAATATATATATTTGTTTTGCATAAAACTTGCTAAGCTCAGTTATATATCATATTTTCAGTGCTATATATATTTTTTTCATAACTCGGACAAACCCTTTAACAATGAAGACCGACTTTACAGTGAGTGTGGCCGCTCCGTGTGGCCATACCCTAAGGCAGAGTGGCCTGGGTATACCTGGTTTATGGTGATTTGTGATATTAATTCGTAAGAAATCAAATTTCTTGGCTAACTTCTACAAAGTTGCCGAATCAAATTTTTCAAAATTTCACTCATCTCTACTCACTGCCATGCTGCTCCAATGTCATGTTTGTTTATGTACATTACAGGTTTCTGCTGCCATCTTAGAAGATCTATGGAATGATGCCATTTTGTATGTGAAACTTTGGGGGAACGTACAGCTTTAGTCTTCCATAATTGTGTGGGGTTACAGGCCCAACATGTACAGACCACTCTGTGATGGCCCGATTAAATGAAATGAATAATGCTAAAATGGAATTGGCTAAGATTCAAGGGAATGTGTCACCACAAATACTTTCCTGCCAGTCAAAACCAGATAGTGATACACATTCTTTTCTAATCTGTTTTTATTTTCTGATTGCATATTTTTTTATTCTATTTCCTGAACATGATTATTGAGGCTGCCATCTTACCGGAGCTGTTGTTAACAGCATTTAGGCCTCTTTCCGGATAAGGTCCGGATGCATTGCAGCAAACCTACGCGAGTAGGTACCCAATTGCAGTCAGTTTTGACTGCGATTGCATTCCGTTGTTTATTTTTTATCGTGCTGGTGCAATGCGTTTTGCACGTGCGTGATAAAAAACTGAATGTGGTACCCAGACCCGAACTTCTTCACAAAAGTTCAGGTTTGGGTTGTGTAGATTGTATTATTTCCCCTTATAACATGGTTATAAGGGAAAATAATAGCATTCTGAATACAGAATGCATAGTACAATAGGGCTGGAGGGTTTAAAAAAAAATAATAATAATAATTTAACTCACCTTAATCCACTTGTTCGCGCAACCGGCATCTCTTCTGTCTTCTTCTTTGAGGAATAGGACCTTTGATGATGTCACTGCGCTCATCACATGGTCCATCACATGATCTTTTACCAATGTGATGGATCATGTGACAGACCATGTGATGAGCGCAGTGACATCATCAAAGGTCCTATTCCTCAAAGAAGAAGACAGATGAGATGCCGGCTGCGCGAACAAGTGGATTAAGTTGAGTTAAATTGTTTATTTATTTATTTTAACCCCTCCAGCCCTATTGTACTATGCATTCTGTATTCAGAATGCTATTATTTTCCCTTATAACCATGTTATAAGGGAAAATAATAATGATCGGGTCCGCACTTGCTTGCGGATGCTGGTGATGTTCAATCAGCCCCATTCACTTCTATGGGGCCTGCATTGCGTGAAAAACGCACAAAATAGAGCATGCTGCGATTTTCACGCAACGCACAAGTGGTGCGTGAAAATCACTGCTCATGTGCACAGCCCCATAGAAATGAATGGGTCCCGATTCAGTGTGGGATGCAATGCGTTTACTTCACGCATTGCACCCACGCTGAAAACTCGCCCGTGTGAAAGGGTCCTTAGAGATATGCGTTACAGCAGTCACAAGGGCCATAGACACAGTGGATAGGAGTGGACCTCATTATACTCTGTGACCTGTGCAGAGGTCAGGAGGGAGCAGAGAAGCTGTGATATCACCTACTGTGGATGGTGAATTCTGTGTTATCTATATGAATGTGATATCCGTCATTCTTTTAGGGTGCATTCACACTGTATTCGTTTTGCAGTCTGCAAATTGTGGGTCCGCAAAATACACTTTTCACAGACCCCATTGAAAAAATGCCCATTGTTGTTCACAAAACGAGATATGTTTTATAATTTGCGGCTTGGTCCCATAGAAATCAATGGATCTACGTGGGATCTGAAAAATATGCAGGTTGTATGCAGACCGAAAGTACTGTCATGCAGTAAAGTACCGTAATCTGCATAAAGAAGTGTTGCCTATTATTAGTCTTAATGGCCGATGCAAAAAGTACAGGATTTTATGTTTTTCTTAATATAGATATTGACTTGAAAAATGTTAATTACCACCAAAAATTCTTTAAAAACATAAAAGCATGATATAAACAATAGGTCATTCTGATGACACATTCCCTTTAGTATGAAGATATGTGCTTAAGGCCTCATGCACACAAAAATTGCGGATCCGCAAAACACAGAAGCCGCCCGTGTGCCTTCCACAATTTGCGGAACGGAACAGGCAGCCCATTGTAGAAATGCCTATTCTTGTCCGCAAAACGGACAAGAATAGGACTTTATATTTTTTTGGCTCGGCCACGGAACAGGACAACGGATGCGGACAGCACACGGAGTGCTGTCTGCATCTTTTGCGGCCTCATTGAAGTGAATGGGTCCACACCCGAGCCGCAAAGACTGCGGCTCAGATGCGGACCCATTCACTTCAATGGGGCCGCAAAAGATTTTAGACACAGGTCTTAATAAACCCCTAAGCTGGCGGTGGTTCTGCTGAAGTTATGAAGAGGCACAGGATCCAGCGCCAGTTCTAAATGTACGACAGTTCACGAGCAGTCTTACATTAAGACCTTTTGCTGTGCCAGTCCCCTTCCCTGCACACACCACGGCCACAATTTTAGACCTGGGATGAGCAGGGCAAAGTCGTAGAAAGTGGCGCAACAGTTGGTCTGTGCCTGAAATGCACTTAATATAGGCGTTTTTCAGTATAATAAATGACCTCCTATATCCCTTTTTTTACGCAGTTTGTGTGTCACCTACCTGAGTTTCCACACTGACCTTTCTTATCACCTGTCTTTCATCTGCCTGTCATGGCCTTATTTCTTGCTTTGGCTGTTCCCTTTTGGGTTAGTTAGCAGTCATTTGCCTTCCTCCCTTTTGTCTTGTGCTCTTCCCCAGCTTCATCGGTCACACTGAATCTCTTTTGTATTGTAATAATGGGCTTCAGTCAGATAGTCTCTGTGTCACCGGCTTCCATCCTTCCCTTCTACAATTCCAATTTTGTTCTTGGCGTTGGCCTCCATATTCATCATTGAAACCCTGCAATTCTCTTCTCACCCCTGCTATCCCATCGCCTTGCCCAGTCACTCTGGACATCAGTAAGAATTTCCTACCACGCTGGCTGGACTTTATTCAATTCCGATTATAAAGAAATAAGACAATGTAGAGGAACAAGGGAAAAGCTTCAATTCTAGCAAATGAGTAATCCCCAACCATCTGTATGAGGCAGAGTGTATTACGCGCACATACTTAAATCCAGATCATACTTCAGTTTCCGGACTAATATGGATTATGCAGATCTGAAAGCAATACCAAAGATGAAAATCGGAAAGCGTTATCCAGCATGAGAAGAGGCTGGTAAATCATCCATTCGCAGCCGGACACCGACTGCTTTCATCTCGGTCACTGATCTTTTAGAATAAGAACATTTTGTTCTTATTATCTTAAAGCTCCAGCCGTTAGTCTGTCGTCTTGTCTTCTGTTTGTACACTGGGACCTATTGCAGCAATGTGGAAAGAGGCTTAGTGGTGATCAGCACTAAAAGAAAAAAGATAAGCAAAGTAGATTTGTAATAAAAGATCAGACGATTCCGAACAAGAATTTAGAGTTGGACGTTTAGTAGAAGAACGTGATGAGCAGTTGGTTAAAGGAACATAATCACATTAGTTGTATTGTCAGGAATGGATTACATACTCTTTGGAAAGTGTTACTTATACGTATTTTTCGCCGTATAAGACGCACCGGCCCATAAGACGCACCTAGGTTTTTGAGGAGGAAAATAAGAAAAAAAATATTTTGAACCAAAAGGTGCGCTTTTGGTGGGTTTTGAACTAATTGTGGTCTGTGGGTGACGCACTGTTATGGGGGATCTGTGGGTGACGCACTGTTATGGGGAATCTGTGGGTGACACTTATGGGGGATCTGTGGGTGACACTTATGGGGGATCTGTGGGTGACACTTATGGGGGATCCTCTCTGGATGGCACTGTTATGAGGATCTGTGTATGACAGTTATGGGGGGTATCTGTGGATGACACATATATAGCATCTTATGCTATGTGTCATCCACAGATCCCCTCCATAAGTGTCCCTGTAGTGAATGACCCTCAATGCAGGGGGTGGGGGTCGCATCTGCATTTATAATGACAGCGGGGCCCGTGCAGTGACTGTATTCTACTACACGGGCCCCGCTCACTGTATAATCATATCTCTAATAGTTAATTGTTGTATGCATGTAATCGCATAATGAGCGATAATGAGCGCTGTGTATTACCGTACTTACAACTAGAAGCGCTCGCCGTTCGGAGCAGAGAGGAGGCAGGCCGGGAGGACGGGCGCTGGCAGCGTGAGTCATACGTCACGCGCCTGCGCCGCCTGCTTTATTCATAAAGTGGGCGGCGCAGGCGCGTGACGTATGACTCACGCTGCCAGCGCCCATCCTCCCGGCCTGCCTCCTGCCTCCTCTCTGCTCCGAACGGCGAGCGCTTCTAGTTGTAAGTACGGTAATACACAGCGCTCATTATCGCTCATTATGCGATTACATGCATACAACAATTAACTATTAGAGAGATACAATTATACAGTGAGCGGGGCCCGTGTAGTAGAATACAGTCACTGCACGGGCCCCGCTGTCATTATAAATGCAGATGCCGGCCCCCAGCCCCTCCTCCCTCACAGCTGATACACCCGCCGCACGGCATCGCGACGGGTGTATCATTGAAAACTGGGCAAAATCAGCTACATTCGCCATATAAGACGCACTGCTATTTTCCCCCCACTTTTGGGGGGGAAAATGTGCGTCTTATACGGCGAAAAATACGGTATTTACAATACAGCAAAATATATCATTCCAATACAGTATATCTATATATGAGCAGTTGTATATGACACAAATCCTAATGTATATGTATATATTATACGCTCTCTGCTACAATATGAGACACTTTTTCCTTCAAACCAGAGGTAAGTGGAAATTAAACATTCTGTGTAAGGACAAATCTGCAACCTAAATTAAACAGAGGTCTCATTATTTTCTAGAAACCAGAAAGCGAGGTTTAGCTGCAAAGAACAGAGCGCAAAAGCACGAACATAAAATGATGATGTAAATAGGCAGGAAAGGGTGAGATTGGTAAGGGTACTTTCACACTAGCGCTTGATCGGATCCGTTCTGAACGGATCCGATCATATTAATGCAGACGGAGGCTCCGTTCAGTACGGATCCGTCTGCATTAATAACTTAGAAAATTTTCTAAGTGCGCAAGATGCCTGAGCGGATCCGTTCAGACTTTCAATGTAAAGTCAATGGGGGACGGATCCGCTTGAAGATTGAGCCATATGGTGACCTCTTCAAGCGGATCCGTTCCCATTGACTTACATTGTAAGTCTGAACGGATCCGCTCGCCTCCGCACGGCCAGGCGGACAGCTGAACGCTGCAAGCAGCGTTCAGCTGTCCGCCTGTCCGTGCGGAGGCGAGCGGAGCGGAGGCTGAACGCCGCCAGACTGATGCAGTCTGAGCGGATCCGCTCCATTCAGACTGCATCAGGGCTGGACGGAGGCGTTCGGGTCCGCTCGTGAGCTCCTTCAAACAGAGCTCACGAGCGGACCGACGAACGCTAGTGTGAAACTAGCCTAAAACTGCCTACAATAAAAACTGTCTTTGTTGCCAATAACAACCAATCACAATGTAGCCTTAATTTCGTATACCAGTATGAAAATAAAGGTGCCCTGTGGTTGCTTTGGACAAAAAAATGCTTTTTAGCCATCATAAATGGCCAGTTTTTAAATCAAGTTTTTATCTACAAAGGTGTTTCTTGTTAAATGTGAGATAATTGCCTTATTTACTAAGGCCTCAGATGGTCATAATGCAGATGCTTTAAAGTGAACTGAACTTTAGATCACCATATAATTTAAAGGAGATGTATGCTTTTTATTAGTAGAGTACCCGGATGATAGGCTGATCTTGGCATGTCCCACAGTTTGGACACCCACCAGTCAGTTCTAATCTGTAGGGGAACCTGGTAGCAAGTGTGCGATTTCATTGTAGCACCACCACAAGGAAAATAAACCATTACATAATTCCCATTCAAATCAATGTGCTGTCCATGGACCTCTTGGGTCCTCCAGGGTGAGAAATGCTCTTTATAGCCACTCTCAGCTCTGCCTAATACAGTAGTTATTGATCCTCAGTGTGGAACCCTATCCTATTGACCCAGAATTACCTAAATTCGAAATCTGAAAATCTTTTCAGTTAGTTCACTTAAATCATGGAGGCTCTGGGTCTTGCAGCCACCTTACAGATTCTAAAATGCGTCAGCATTATGGCCATCTGAATGAGACCTTAGTATCAGTTTTCTATGCAGCATGCACATTATTCACTTGCCATGTTGATGACTTCAATGCAGCTAATGAGCCACAACATGGTCTTCTTACCTTGAATAGCTCACTGCCATGCTTCTGATTTGAAATGTGGTGGTGTTTCATTATAAATGGGTCACAATCTATGAGTCTCTAAAGTTGCCCCTTCTGTTTTTTTCTTTACTTCACAGGTGTCAGAAAAGGGGCTATGGGGTTAATAAATATGGAAGAATGATGCAGTTGCATTAAATGTACCCTATCTTTGTTATTCTAATCCTTTCCCTCTCAGTTGCATACTGTTATGACAGTCAGTGCCATAATATTACATCACAGAGGTGGCTCAGGAGCATGGCCCACTCTATCGCTTCCAGGTGCCTCCTGTCTTATACAGCTGGCACCCTGTATGGGCCCGGAAGTGTGTATACAATGGTTCCGTTCATTGTATAGGTGTATGTGGTGTATAATAAAGTTATTGATTTCTTACCTGGCAACAGGATTTGATTGGTGAAGTCATCGGCGAATGACGTCTGGGAAAAGTTGCAGGTGCCCCTTGGAGAATGGTGATTGGTCCTTTTCTTCAACGGATGTTCCAGGTACCTGTAAAAGAAGGAGATAACGGTCAGCGCGCATTCACGGCACTGGACAACAAACAGTTAGGACCTACACCAAACTTACCATGGAGGATCTTCTAAAACAGCTTATCTTGAAGGCTGAAACAAAAGGAGGAATCACCTGGTTGTAAAAATGCTTATCTGACGAACTTACCTGCTCAGATGAAGCTCCTGCGTGAGCCCAGAGCTGGTCAAGATTTCAGACGTCATTGGCGCGCACATGCGCAATGACACTGAAAAGGAAACCTTACCTTCCAAATGGAGTCCCCGGGAACCAAGGAATTACTCTCCTCCTCCGCCGCTGGAAAAGAAGAAAAGACCTGAGAAGAAACGCAGTCACTCACCTAATAAGCCGTCTTCAAAAGTATTAGGCGATACAGGTCTTCATTTAGCCACAGTCAGTTGGACCTAACAGTGATGGTAAGAACAACGGTCAAAACTGTCAATCTAATACACAGATATTGCACAAATCCTCTAATCTAATACTTCAATTTTAATCAGGACAAACTTTATTTATTCCAGGAGTTTTTAAGGTTTATGTCATTTACAAATAAGGAGGATTCTCACTCCTTAACTGAGGTTTGGATCGACAAGCCAACCATTAATGCTCAATTAGGCTCTAACAAAATCATAGGCATTAATGACGATTCAACCTCAGTTTTTAACCCTCAACCTATCAGTTTGGAAGGTGTTAAACAAACCTGCCTCAAGGAGGCAGTTCAAACTTCTCCTCTTGGATACCACTTGTCTTCCTCGGTAAAAGATAAAATATGGAATAGGGAATACATTGATTTATATTGCCTACTCCCATCTTCTATTCATAAATCGCAATTAAAAGAAAGTAAGGATAGTGACAAAGCTCCCCAAGAATAAATCAGATTTTAATTGGTTACAGGCATTTTCCATTTATGCCGCTGTCATGGGAGAACGTAACCTGAGCTATGCTGCGGATTATTTTACCACATGGATTCTATTTTAGAAGCATATCGCAGTTTCGGCGGAATGGCTTGGAATTATTATGACGAGTCTTTCACACAGAACATGTCGGTTTATCCGAATGTGCAATAGGAAGTAAGGATGTTGGCCTATGGCTAATTCTTATGTTACCTCAAAAGAACTCTAATTTTCGTCAGTAAAGTAGCAAACGAGGCATTTACTTTGCATTTAACGAAAATGTAAATAGGCCTCAAATTGTAAATACAGAAGCGTCCTCTCTTATCTGATCTCCAAACTGGAAGTGGTGTCAATTTTGTCCTGACAGCAAAACATCATATCTCGAGACTGTAACTAAACTCTAAAAAGCTGCAGTACACATCACAACCACTGGGCGGTGAGTGCTCCTCATTTAGCTTATTGCTTAAGCTGCAGAGAAGCTAGCCTCAAATATGAGATATCTAGTCTGCCTAGCTAGATTTGGTGAGATCTATTGAGAATATTAAATGTGTGAAAGTCAAACACATGAGAATAAAGGAACACTAAATCCAGAATCCAAATATCATGTGTGATACTGCCTGCTTAGCTGTGTATCTAATCATATCATGTGTGATACTGTCTGCTCAGCTGCATGTCTAATCATATTATCTGTGATACTGCCTGCTGAGCTGTGTATCTAATCCTATCATATGTGATACTGTCTAAAGAGTCATGTATCTAAGCCTATTGTGTGTGATACTGCCTGCTGAGTTGTGTATCTAATCATATCATGTGTAATACTGTCTGCAGAGCCATCTACCTCTGTAAATCTACCTTGTGTGATACTGTCTGCTCTGCTGTGTATCTTATCCTAGCATGTGTGATACTGTCTGCAGAGTTGCGTATCTAAACCTATCATGTGTGATACGTTCTGCTGAGCTGTGTATCTAAGCCTATCATGTGTGATACGGTCTGCTAAGCTGCGTATCTAATCCTATCACGTGTGATATTGTCTGCTAAGATGTGTATCTAATCCCATTATGTGTGATACTGTCTGCTGAGCTGTGTATCTAATCCTATCCTGTGTGATACTGTCTGCTGAGCTGTGTATCTAATCCTATCCTGTGTGATACTGTCTGCTGAGCTGTGTATATAATCCTATCCTGTGTGATACTGCCTGCTGAGCTGCGTATCTAATCCCATTATGTGTGATACTGCCTGCTGAGCTGTGTATCTAATCCTATTATGTGTGATACAGTGGCTCATTTTACATTGCCAGGTTTTCCTGTCTCTATCATTCTTACAATTCCCTCTAGAGAGGAAGGCTTTATGTTAAGGAACAGATCTGAGCAGGAGGTCAGATGGAGGGAGAGATAAGAAGTCCCTTGCTGGGTGCAGTGCAGGAAAATAGGGGTGATAGTTGTGGAAAGCAGAAACCTTGTTTGCCGTGTATATTTCATTAGTTACAATTCTGGTATAATTTGATTTAGTGCTTTTTGGATGAAGACCAATGTCTCAGAAGAACTAAGGCCTTACATTTACACTTCAGGGACTAATCACAGAACAGCTGGGTACAATGGTGACTAGTCAGAGCAAACAGCTAATAGAGAGACAGGGCCTGGAGGCTGGAGCCTGGACTTAAATATGAGGCCTGGACACTTAGATGATGGGAAATCTGTGAGAAGCCTAATGCTAAATGCTGACATACCAGGGCTAAACACGCCGATTTTCAGCCAAAGCCAGAAGTATAAATGCTTCCTTTACTGTAGATTTCTAATTCCTTTCCAACCCATTTCTGCAGGCAGGTCGGCGTCAAATCCTCATCCAAAAAGCTCTATGTGTATTTAGCCTTAGTGCATTCACATGACCATATTTTTGGTCTGCATCCGATCCACATTTTTTGAGGACCCATTAATTTCAATGGGGGCAAAAAAGATGTGGATAACACCATGTGCTGCCTGCATCTGAATGTCTGTTCTGTGGCCCCCCAGGAATATAGAACCTGTCCTATTCTTGTATGTTTTGCAGGGGAAATTCTCCATTGGCAATACAGGGTGGTCAATATATATTTATTGGCAAAGCACGCAATATGAGGAGGGAGGTCGGAGGAGGATTATATACTGGCACTACTGGTGGAGACAGAGGGGCATTAAACACTGGAGCCATTAAATATATATATATATATATATATACATATATATATATATCTACAGACACTTCAGGGGGCATTTTAATATAGGGCACAGTACAGGGGAGTTATAACTACATGGGGACCTGAAGGGGCGGCATTATAAATACTGAGGGCACTATGATGATATTATTACTTGGGAATTGTTGGGTTGCTCGTTATTGAAGGAGACCGCTGCTATTACATGTAGCGAACTCCTTCATACTATTGGGAGGAGCAAACACTAATGCCATCGCTCCTCCCCATGTATAATAGGTTGGGAAAGGGTTAAATCACTCACAGTCCCAAAGTTGTATTTTACACTTCTGATTGTAAAGTACATTTTTTATACCTTTTGCTATATTATTTCATTCTGTGTTCATTGTGCCTACAGTCATATTTTTACTTTACAATTAAAATATAAAACCCAACAGATAAAAAAATGTAAGGGGGACAAAACCAGTGGCATGTAGTGCTCTGTGGAAAGTATTATTTTCTTCTAAAAATAAGCACCGCCTCAGGGACCCAAGACAGTAAGAATGCTTTGTGTTATGTTTTCCAACAGCAACATGAATGGGCTTCTATAACTTATTTACCTTGTAATCAGGCATCATCCACAAGACAGGGAAATACGGGACTGAAGTCCATCAGCACCTCCCCCACAGCGGCTGGAGTGTACAGTATGTACACAGAGCAGAGCTCCTTATCTCTGTATCTGTATAACACTCTATACGTACAATAGCTTCATAGACAATATCACACAAGGTAGGATTAAAAACACAGGTCAGCAGACAGTATCACACTCTCTAAACATGCATATAATGGCTTCATAGACAGCATCACCTAATAGGATTAGACACACAGCTCAGCAGACAATATCACACAGAACAGAATTAAAAAAACACAGCTCAGCAGACAGTATCACACATGAAAAGATTAGATACACTGCTCAGCAGACAGTATCACACATAGTAGGATTATATACACAGCTGAGCAGTTAGTATCACACATGAAAAGATTAGATACACTGCTCAGCAGTTAGTATCACACATGAAAAGATTAGATACACTGCTCAGCAGACAGTATCACACTCTCTAAACATGCATATAATGGCTTCATAGACAGCATCACATGAAAAGATTAGATACACTGCCTCAGCAGACAGTATCACACATGAAAAGATTCGATACACTGCTCAGCAGACAGTATCACACATAGTAGGATATATCACAGCTGAGCAGTTAGTATCACACATGAAAAGATTAGATACACTGCTCAGCAGTTAGTATCACACATGAAAAGATTAGATACACTGCTCAGCAGACAGTATCACACATTGTAGGATTATATACACAGCTGAGCAGACAGTATCACACATGAAAAGATTAGACACACTGCTCAGCAGTTAGTATCACACATGAAAAGATTAGATACACTGCTCAGCAGTTAGTATCACACATGAAAAGATTAGACACACTGCTCAGCAGTTAGTATCACACATGGTAGGATTATATACACAGCTGAGCAGACAGTATCACACATGATAGGATTAGATACAAAACTCAGCAGACAGTATCAAACACAATAGGCTTAGACACACACGATTCTGCAGACAGTATCACACATGGTAGGATTAGATACGCAGCTCAACAGGCAGTATCACACATGATAGGATTAGATACACAACTCAGCAGACAGTATCAAACACAATAGGCTTAGACACACAACTCTGCAGACAGTATCACACATGGTAGGATTAGATACACAGCTCAACAGGCAGTATCACACATGATAGGATTAGATACACAACTCAGCAGACAGTATCAAACACAATAGGCTTAGACACACAACTCTGCAGACAGTATCACACATGGTAGGATTAGATACACAGCTCAGCAGGCAGTATCACACATGATAGGATTAGATACACAACTCAGCAGACAGTATCAAACACAATAGGCTTAGACACACAACTCTGCAGACAGTATCACACATGGTAGGATTAGATACACAGCTCAGCAGACAATATCACACAGAACAGAATTAAAAAAACACAGCTCAGCAGACAGTATCACACATGAAAAGATTAGATACACTGCTCAGCAGACAGTATCACACATAGTAGGATTATATACACAGCTGAGCAGTTAGTATCACACATGAAAAGATTAGATACACTGCTCAGCAGTTAGTATCACACATGAAAAGATTAGACACACTGCTCAGCAGTTAGTATCACACATGAAAAGATTAGATACACTGCTCAGCAGTTAGTATCACACATGAAAAGATTAGACACACTGCTCAGCAGTTAGTATCACACATGGTAGGATTATATACACAGCTGAGCAGACAGTATCACACATGATAGGATTAGATACAAAACTCAGCAGACAGTATCAAACACAATAGGCTTAGACACACACGATTCTGCAGACAGTATCACACATGGTAGGATTAGATACGCAGCTCAACAGGCAGTATCACACATGATAGGATTAGATACACAACTCAGCAGACAGTATCAAACACAATAGGCTTAGACACACAACTCTGCAGACAGTATCACACATGGTAGGATTAGATACACAGCTCAGCAGACAGTATCACACAGAAATGGATTAGATGCACAACTCAGCAGACAATCAATAATCAATAAGTATTTTAAATGTCATGCAAAAATTGCAGTATATACTGACACCCAATGTACAATAAAAAAGTCACCAGTCCGCAGTAATGATATGCAGCAGGTCCGCAAAATGATGTGGGATCAATCACACTTCAAATGGATAAAGTATATGGGTTTCGGACCGCGCTTTTTGTTCAGGCCAGTACGCAAACTTAGATCCTTCTTCCTTCTTCCTATACAGGAGAACCGAGGGCTACAAATATCCTTTAACTGGATATCCTGTAACTATAAAGGTAATAATAGTGTGAGACCGTATGATAAGGTAACCTGCACTGCACAGATTGTACTCACTCGGCGTTTTCAAGAAATAGGCGTAGATATAATCCCTCCGTAATGGATTGTTGAGATTCTCTCATATACCGCTTTCTCGTGCACTACTGCAGGGTCTCCACCCGGTCTTTAATCAGGTATGATCCAGATAATTTCTCCAATAGTTTTTTGTCCGGATTCTGATAGGTTTCTGTAGGTACAAGTGCTTCTACAATAGTGAAGCTCAGTTGATATATATTTAAAAGTTTTTATTTGTCCATACTTACAAGACAATTGTTAAAAAAGTCATATAAAATTCCCAGCATCGATAATACTGCTACTGCCCGACCCGGGTTTCACTCCATGAGCTTCGTCAGGGGCACTAACTGGTGCCCCTGACGAAGCTCATGGAGTGAAACCCGGGTCGGGCAGTAGCAGTATTATCGATGCTGGGAATTTTATATGACTTTTTTAACAATTGTCTTGTAAGTATGGACAAATAAAAACTTTTAAATATATATCAACTGAGCTTCACTATTGTAGAAGCACTTGTACCTACAGAAACCTATCAGAATCCGGACAAAAAACTATTGGAGAAATTATCTGGATCATACCTGATTAAAGACCGGGTGGAGACCCTGCAGTAGTGCACGAGAAAGCGGTATATGAGAGAATCTCAACAATCCATTACGGAGGGATTATATCTACGCCTATTTCTTGAAAACGCCGAGTGAGTACAATCTGTGCAGTGCAGGTTACCTTATCATACGGTCTCACACTATTATTACCTTTATAGTTACAGGATATCCAGTTAAAGGATATTTGTAGCCCTCGGTTCTCCTGTATAGGAAGAAGGAAGAAGGATCTAAGTTTGCGTACTGGCCTGAACAAAAAGCGCGGTCCGAAACCCATATACTTGACACCCAATGTGTCTGAATTGTATTATGTACATTTGTAACATGTAATGGGACTGGTAAAAGTATATAATAATCTCTGCATAATACTGTGGTTGGTGTGTGTTATTTTGAATATAATAAATATAATACTAGACTAGCACAGTATACTGACACCAAGTGTATCTAAATAATAGTATACGGCATATAAAATTGTAGTGAACAATGGCACATGTCAAAATATATGGTAATCTTTGCACCGTTGGAGGGATTTGTGTAACGTATACAATATATTTTTTATATATGTTAAATGTAAGACAAAGACCTGATGTGAACAGGGCCAAGTTTCACAATTGTAATTCCATTACCAGGTCTTTACCTTAAGTTCAGGTAACACAATGCGCCACCTGCTGTCTGAACGCTGTATAGCTAGTAACACAAAGCGCCACCTGCTGTCTGAACGCTGTATAGCTAGTAACACAATGCGCCACCTGCTGTCTGAACGCTGTATAGCTAGTAACACAAAGCACCACCTGCTGTCTGAACGCTGTATAGCTAGTAACACAAAGCGCCACCTGCTGTCTGAACGCTGTATAGCTAGTAACACAATGCGCCACCTGCTGTCTGAACGCTGTATAGCTAGTAACACAATGCGCCACCTGCTGTCTGAACGCTGTATTGCTATTTATTCAATTTAGATATAACGTCATTTTGTTACACACATCTCAGGACATGTTGAGATAAGTGATCAGTTAAGTGTGGACACACTTAAGGCACGAATGCTCCTTTTGTGGAGGAAGTCACCCAGCATTCAAATGTTTCAAAAAGCTTGGTTCAGCTGGGGCCTCAACTATAAAAGATGCTCAAGGAAAAAGCATCAACTCCAGTGACTCTAACAAAATTAACCCCCTGGTTAAACTGTTATCCTAACAAAGCTATGGCTAGGTTGTTATTATTTGATTTTACCTTTGGTTTCTATGTCCCGGAATTCTCTGGGACTGGATGTTTATGGACAGAGAACCAAAAATCGCTTAAACTACATCCTTCCATAGTTAAAGAAAACATTTTCAAGGAAATCGAATTGGGCCGTGTTGCCGGCCCGTTTTCCGCCCCTCCATTTAATAATTTTTGTTTATCCCCACTAGGCCTAGTCCCTAAAAAAGAAACCAACTCATTTTGATTAATCCACAACCTTTCATTTCCTAGGTACAATTCATGAAATTTTACAAATGCCTAGGAAGGCAATAAGACCTATCTTGACCCAGGTAAAATGTAATACTTCACTTTTATTATTATATATATTAAAATCTAAATTACTAAGTGAGTGCTCATTTTATTTACCTTTATTAACTATTTTACAAACCCCAAAAAAATTATATGTTAAAAATACAGTCAGCACTCCACTAGAGAATTGAGATGTTAAACGGCAAAGACGGAGCATGGAGGGGTGCACTACCTCCCACCGTATTACTTGTAATACAGGGCCATGCCGTGTTACTTAGTGCACGGCTGTTGCCAACTGAATATTGTTGTCAGTATGGCAGTGTAAAGCAGTGGGGAACAGGCGACATCAACCCACTGTCAGAGGGATGCTAATGACCCCCTTATACACGTGAGGCCAGCTTAATGCCAGACCACAGAAAACAGCGTTCCCTACTAATAATTAAACTTTCCTAGGTATTACAATAGACACATCCAAAATGGAATTCAGTATTCCTGTAGAAAAAATAAACATCAAAATCTCCATCAATCTCTTGTTGGCTAGGAGTAAATGCACTCTAAAGGAACTACAATCTTTAATGGGTTCGTTAAACTTCATTTCTAGGGTCATACCCGTGGGAAGAGTGTTCTCAAAAAGATTATATAATTCTACAAAAGGTCTTCCCTCCCCTTTCACGTATATTAGATTAACTAGGGATTTAAGAGAGGATCTACAGGTTTGGTTACTATTTCTGTCTAATTTCAATGATAGAACAATATGGCAACAAGAATTCATAGATTCTGACGCGTTACAATTATTAAAATATAGTCTTCATTGAATTAATTTCCTGTTTTGCTTGCTTTACATATTTGGAGGCCAAAATTTGTTAATAAAAGAATTCTGTTATTATCCAACAACATGGGTGTATTTTTTGCCATAAATTGTCTTGCCGTCAAAATCTATACCAGTTACAGTTCTACTCCGGGAATTCATTTTGTTCCGTCTCATTAATAATATTTGGTTAAAGGCAAAATTTGTTTCTGGAAAGTCGAATTTAATAGCAGAATCTAAAACTCTTCAAAGAACTAGTTCCAGAAGCGGCAACCTTTAACTCTCCTTGTCCGGAACATCTATGGGAGTTAATTTAAGATTTCTGAGGGACTTAATATGGAAATCCCTTTCCCCAAATACCGGGTCTGCTCACTCATCGGCTTGGAATCTGTGACGGAGCCTGTGTCATGAGAGTTAAAAATGACAACAGCTGGAGCTGAAAGTTAAAATAATACTAGAAAATATACAATAGATTTGTCAGAAATATACAGCAGCCATGATATGCGAAAAGAACATCACAGCCATCTCCATAAGCTGTTGCGAGGAAGGCCATTATGTGCATTGTATAGTGCACCTGTACTATCTATGATAAGCGATGGCCTCTCAGAGGTGCTTGCAGTGCATTTCAGTTCCGCCTATTGTAGTGTTGTGCGATTTTCTGACCAGTTCACAGACTTGGCAGCCATGCTCTTCATAGCAATATCCTATAATCTTCTCCCCTACAGAGATCGCCCACCTGAAATCTCAGCACAATGAAGCATGGCTGTCACTCAAACAACTGGTGCCTCAGGGCTACGCTCTTTCTCCTTTATATCAGCACCGCACTGCCTGGAGCCAGAAGCTTAAAAAAGGATCCAGAGACTTGATTATTGTGAAGCTTACTGACAAAGGTGGCCAAGCAAGGTCAAAAGCTTCTCATCTGCCCACCTGCCTCCATCCACTCTACAGACAGCAGTTTTTATATCTACAAAATGTTAACTATATATGTTCTCCTCCTAGAAACGGGACTATCCGTTTACGAAAGCTCAGAACATATTTATTACGTCAATTACTAACATCTTAGAAAAATTCCCATGCCTGACTGGATGTGTAAATAGCTATCATTAATACACAGTTCACACCTGATTCTTCATTACAGCGTGAGGCTTCTACAGTCTCCATTTATCTACCAGAAATGCAGGAAAGTGGAAGCAATCTCATTTTAGTATTACCTCATATGGTGTACATACCTCCAATTGAATGACAATAATTACTTCTGAATTCTCATCCACACGCTGCGTACAAAAACCATGCGGCTTAGTTGCGGTTTTTACTGCGGAAACACAGCAAAACCCACAGATGATGTTTTCCGCTGGATTTTCAGTCACTTGTGAAGCCAGCCATAAAGTGCTAGTAAACTGCCCCCATAAAAAACAAAACCAGGAATATGGAATATGTGCATATCTTTCCATTATACTTTTCCTGTGCTTAGAATCGACTCCATGCCTTCACTACAAATGTCTGTGAAGGTTCTCATTTATCCAGGTCATGGTATATCTGTAAAGAATAAATCAAGGCAACTGGACTTACTGTAGATTTCTTGAAAACGTTTCACTCGTTCTTCCAACGAGCTTTCTCAATTCTGAGTGACTGTACAAGGATTCTCTGGGAATAAATATGTAACTGAATACAACATCTGGTAATTATACCCAGCATGGGGTCAGAGGTCAAACCAACACACACAGACCAGTACCTGCTATTTGATTCCCACCATCCTCTAGACCACAAACTGGGAGTCATCCAGACTACACCACTGGGCAGAGAAAATCCCCACCAGCACAGAGGCCAAGGCGAAGGAATTCAAACATCTCAGCGGGGCACTTAAAACTTGTGGGTATCCAGATTGGGCCTTTGTCAAAACAGAAGGAAGGAGAAGAAAGAGCATCAAGACTACCAGTGAGGGCAAGAAGCATGACAGACGCAAGAATATGGTTATCCCATATGTAGCTGGGGTGTCTGAGAAACTAAAAAGAACTTTTAATAAACATCACATCCCTGTCTGCTTTAAACCCAGCAACACACTGAGGCAACAACTGGTTCACCCCAAAGACCCAATGCCTAAACACAAGATGGACAACATTGTGTACGCAGTCCAGTGCAATGAGGAATGCTCAGAACTATATATCGGCGAAACAAAACAACAACTACATCAGCATATGGCTCAGCTTAGAAGAGACAAAACCTCTGGTCAAGATTCAGCCGTGTACTTACATCTAAAAGGAACAGGTCACACCTTCGAAGACAGTCAAGTACGTGTTTTGGATAAGGAGGCCAATTGGTACAAACGAGGTGTGAAGGAGGCCATCTACGTAAAAATTGAGAAGCCAAGCTTGAATAGGGGGTTAGACATCTATTGTCTGCCACATACAATGCTGTCTTGACACCTTTTTCTGGGAAGTCTTTATCACCTACTGACTCCAATTAGGATAATGGGAACAACACCTTTGACCCCATGCTGGGTATAATGACCTCTGACCCCATGCTAGGTATAATTACCAGATGTTGATTCAGTTACATATTTATTCCCAGAGAATTCTTGTACAGTCTCTCAGAATTAGGAAAGCTCGTTGGAAGAACGAGTGAAACGTTTTCAAGAAATCTACAGTACGTCCAGTTGCCTTTATTTATTCTTTACAGATTCACTACAAATGCAAAATACTAACCAAAATCTGTGGGGTAAGAGTGGCCTTAACTCGCAGCAGTTATCCATCCATTAGATTTGTGGACGTGTGCCTTCCATTCTTCCCATGAACAGATATCGTCTGTCATTACAGGTTGCCGACTTGTAGCTGTACATTACCTTATTATTTGTGCACAAAAGCACATAAATAAGAAATTATATTGCTCGACTCTATAGCTGATGTCATTCCTTTAGAATATGGCAAGTATCTAATGAAATGAATCACCGATCATAGAGACATTTCTTACCAAGAGCTTTACTGAAGCAAGAACACGGAGGAAGATTTGTATCCACTTTACAGATTGATGGCCAATATTCAGGCTTTGGAGATATGCCCATTTAGCATTAACATTTAGGATATCAAACTGAATCCAAGAAGTTTTTAGTATCTATGAGGTAGAATAGTGACAAATGGACATATTTTAGTTCATGCACAGTATGCAGGATACATTGTACAAGAAAACACGCTTTTAGCGATTACTTTTGTGGCAGCCGTCTTGCCAATTAAGCCGAGTCAGATGCTGTCTTTTTTAAATCTTTTGAAATCCATGGCTGCATTTAGCAAAAGAAGCCCTTGTTCATAGCACCGAGGGCGAGTCCCAATCCCATGGTGCACAATATATCCATCCCTCTTTTCAGTAAGCCCCTCCTTTGCCTTGTTGATTGACCGGATCAGGCATCTGTATGCTGCTCTTGTCTGAACCCATAATCTCATGCCTCTGTCTTGCGCCAGGTTATTGGCTCTTGTGCAGTACAGCATCTTGTTCCTGCACTGGAGAGAAGACATGTACTGTGCAAGCGCTGAAATTCTGGCACACAGCAGAAGAGCGAGATTGCAGGGCCAGGTGAGGGCAGGATCAAAGTTGACAACCTTCCCTTCAAATTTTTCTAGACACTTGAACCAAAATTCACGGACAGGCCACAATTTTTACGGACATACACCTCGCCCCTTTTTAGCAGTCACTACCGGGCCCAGGAGCCTGAGGGGGCCCAAAGACCCTTGTGGTGCATAAGGAGACAACAGTATTATAGAAAGTGCATGCTGGTCTAGTTACACCTCTGGCTGGAGGGAAGGGGTTAGGTTAAGAATTTAGCATGGGGGAGGTGCTGTTTCAACCAAATAATAAACACCCCAATAGTAGTAATAATTCCCCATAATAGATTTTTTTTTTCTCATAGTGCCTCCAATAGTGCTCCCAGAAATAATAAAGCCACACTATAGTGCTCCCAGTAATTATATGTCTTATATTGCCCACAGTAATTATAGTACCCCTTGCAGTGCCCCCAGTAGCCTAAACGGTCCCCTCTAGTACCCCCAGTAGTTCAGATAGTCCCCTATAGTGCCCTGAGTAGTTTAGTTTAGATAGCCCCCATAGTGTGCCCAGTAGTTTAGATAGCCCCCCTAATGGTCTGTAGCTAAGCAGTGAAAAGAAAACAAAAATTAAATACTTACCTGATTCCTTCTCCATGCTGCCATGATGTAGGCTGCAGCCCTCAGGCCTCTCCTAGCCAGCCTGCAGCCTTACTTGACTCTGTCCCGTTGGCGACAGCGTGCCATCCAATCTCATCGAGAACACGCAGACTTGATATCATCACGCGGTGTGCCGTCTGCCCTGGGACAGAGCTACAGTAACATTAGGCTGCCAGGAAGCGGCCTGTGGCCTACTGTACAGCACAGGCGGTGCCTGCATTGAACCACAGTATTCACGGCGAATGCGCCATGAAAACTGAAGATGATTCACAGATAGGCTTTTTTTCTGCTACAGACGGCAGAAGAAAACCCCCTGTTTTTACAGACTGGGCAGGATACTGATAGAAGGCCCTGTCAATCAGCAAGGGAAAGGAGGGCCTTACTGAGAGGGATGGGTCTGTGGTGCACCAAATGGCTAGGACCTGCCCTCGGAGGATGCATAAATAAAGATCCTCAAGAAGCCTGCACATTTACGGTACTTCAGGTGCAATGTCAGTTAGTCACTTGCAGCAGTTTTTAGACGTGACCCCCACTGTGTGGAGGAACATACATTATAAGGCACTGGTTATGTTCTCGCCTGCTGTGTCAGTGAATAAATGAGCTACAAACAATCACAGGCTATAAGACTCAATAATCTTCTATAATGGAAATCAGATGTTTTTTTCCATTGATTGTTTCAGTTTTCTCTGCTTGTGTTGTCTGTAACAGACTTCATCATTTCACTAGGCTTATTTCATGGTCCCACTTCTGTCCTTGCCAAAGGCAACATGAATTCTACTGTTAAGTGCTAGTTACACAGATGTTACCAGGCAAAAAAACGATTTTCGGTAAAGTAAGGTCATAAATTTGGCACAAATTACATCCACACAGTCTCAAGCAAAACTGACTTCAAATATTATCCTCGTGATAAATTCACAGTATTGGGTGGAATTTATAGGGAATGTGTCAATAAAAAGGCTTTCTGCCAGTTATTTATTTTCTGATTGCAGATTTTATTATTCTATTTCCTGAATATAATTATAGGGCTGGCATCTTGGCTGAGCTGTTCCTAACAGCATTTAGGGATCTATCTATCTAATCTGTCATTGTCATCCTGCCAGTTATGAGAAGCAGGGAACTGCAGTAAAGTGATCTGTACAGACCAAGTGGCGTCTATTATTCGACTTAGTGGCTAGTGCAAAAACTGCAATATTTTTATTTTTTTAAATAGATATTGAAATGGAAAATTTAAAAATAAAAAATAGGTATTTTCTGATGACACACACCCTTTAACCACTTCCCGCATTATCACATACATGTATGTGAGCAAATGTGGCTCCTTGCTGCATCCTCACGTGCATGTACGTGAAGGGATCGGGCGGGTGCAGGAGCTGCACCTGCCCGATCCGCAGCATGGGCCCCTGCTGCATCCGACGGCATCGGTGTGTGTGGTGATGCCGGCAGATTAACCCTTTCACCTGCGGTGGTCAGCGCTGACCACGGCACGTGCGGGGTATACAGAGGGAGGAGGCTCCCTCTGACCCCATCACCCCCCGCACTGCGCTGGCAGTTCAATTTAGTACAATATTGTGTCTTGCTATGTTAAAGATAATACAACCGGATCCGTTCATCCGTTGGTAACGCAACTAAACGGATCGGACTGCATTTTGGAGCATTCCGTTCTGTTCAGTTCAGTTTTGTCCCCATTGACAATGAAAGGTGACAAAACTGAAGCGTTTTTTTTTCCGGTATTGAGCCCTTATGACGGATCTCAATACCAGAAAACTAAAACGCTTGTGTGAAAGTAGCCTGACTCTAACATTTCTGTCTCACGTTGTTACTCCACTTTCTATTCCACCACTTTACTGGAGTGAGTTTGCAACAATATTTGCAACTTTTAAAAAAGTTGCAGTTTATAAATTTGGAGTGAAACTAAAACACAAAACTAGGGTTTAGCGAAGTGAAGCATTCGAAGCGGAATTCGGTCCAAAGTTTAGTAAAACTTTGATTCGCAACAAATCCAATTTTCCTCTTGTATTGTGGTAATGAATCCGTTTTTCCTACTATGGTGGCTGCACGCGTTACAAAGTGAAAGTAAGAAGTCCGGGAATGTGAGATCACCCATAATGCTGTGCAGCCAGCCAATCCACATCTAGCCATCCTCTGTGATGGTTACAAAACCCTCATCCTGCGTGGTCTCCGCCATTGTCCTGTGAGCTGAGCATAGGTGGAGATGTGGCAAGCGCTCATGCGCTAGGGACATTGTTACTGAAAGCGATTAATAGAAGAATGTTGGAGAGGGAGAGTGTCGGGAGACTTATTCTGCATGAGTTTTATTTATTCCTACATTTACTTATTCCTATATCAGCCGTGAACTAAGATATGTAATTCTATACCAATAAGGTGGAAGCCTTTATTACTCTGGTGCCAGCGTGCCAACCAATACCATCCAGTCTGCACCCCTTGGGGAGGCCAGGTCTTAAGGATAACCATCCTCATCTTTTGCTGGCTTTACTTCTTCCAAATCAACCTTCAAAGTCTCCATGTCTTAGAAAAGTCAGCACAACGCAGAGAGAGGAGGAGCTGGATGTTCCTGATGACATAGTCTCATCGATATTAGATGATGTGGAAAAGCAGATGGCAGAAGAAGGGCTCCCACCTGAAGGGCAGAAGAGTGCTGGGGTTGGAGAGAGCTGAATAATATTCAGTGTTTATTACCTAATAACCTGCAGGAGATTGCAGGCAAGAGCAGCAATAATAGGCATATTGTCCCCCTACCTAACGAGCCAAACCCCATACCAGCAATAGCCCCTGTGTTAAGGTGTCGCGCAGCCTAACAGTGATGAAGGACTATACAGTGCGGTCTTCATTATTAAATGAAAGGCAGCTGTGGGTTAATTGGCTGTGCGGTTCTTTACGCAGTACGCCCGCTCTGTGTGGCAGTACCCTAAGGCAGAGTGGCCTGTGTATACTGTACCTGATTTATAGCAATTCGTGAAGAATTCATTCATAATGAATCTAATTTCTTGGCTACCTTCAGCAAAGTTGCAGAATCAGATTTTTCAAAACTTTGTTAATATCTACTTTAAAAAAAACTAACTTTCCTACCCACATTTCAAAACTGGAAAAGTGGTGTTAATATTCAAAATCTTGCAACATTTTAATGCAAATAATTTGAAAAAAAATGGCAAATACCTATTTTGTGACTTTTTGAAGGTAGAATTCTGGAGAGCAGGGCTTGATTAACCCCCCCCATAAGCTATACTCTTCTCATTACTCTGCTCCTTCCCTCAAGTGTTAGCAAGAACTTGGTAACAACACTTTTTTGTAGCTTAGAAGCACCTAGTGCTTCTACACAGCATGATAAAACTCAATAGTCCATGATAGGTCGACGAGTGCAAGTCACAGTGTGATGAAGTAGTAGCCGAAAACACTGTCAGCTTTCTATTGCCTCAATTTACAGCATTGCCATCAACCTTTTATGGGTTTATGCCAACATCACAATGAAAAAGTTGCCCATGGAAGCAAAGATGCCAAAATAATAATATCCTGAATTAAAATTTGACTTATCGATGATATCGCTTAATCAATTTTTTAGCAAGGTCCTGAAAATCTATTAAGACAGCAGAGAAGAACAATGTCTTCCCTATGACGTGTGCATTATGTAATGCAGACATGAAAGCCAAGTGTCCTTGGTTTTACGTATAGTGTCTTCAGGGCTACAATTTGTGTTGTGCTCTATTAATATGTATAGCAGAAGCACTATATGAAACAAAATTATGATTAGGATGCTAATGGAAACATCAAAGCCGTGTCTATAGGCGGATAAATGTAGCAAATATCCAGGAAACCTAATGTCCCTGCTGGTCCATAGAGAAGGATGGTATTGCTCTCCGAACAACCTGCTCGGACCCCTTCACCTTTAGAGGTTCTCATTGTTGTCTTCATTGAGGTGAACGTGTTTGGTGCCGGGCAGGGTTGTCATATTTAGTGCATTTATGAAATGGGTCATAAAAGTCATTAGTTACAGATTCAGGGATATTACACAGTGCTATAATGCGTGCGGACACCCCCACTCCAATCAATAAGCTGCGTGTCTCATGCTTGGCTCCGCTCATATCTCCTGGTGTCAGGAATCAATGAAATACTCATTTCACAAATAATAATAGCAGATTCCCTAGAGACGACCCCATGCTGTTTTTTTTCTATTTCATGGCTATGATGTGAAGATGAAACATGCAAGTTCGCATTGATCACCGTATTTTCTTTTTTCCATCTGTCTTGGAATGCACTCTTGTGCACGGTGGCACAGCGGAGGTTACTACAATAGTTACATGTCATCCAGAATCCTTTTAGTCAAGAGTAGGTACACCTGGATTATGTCTAATAGATGTTAGTTGGGTGTCTTAAGAATCGATTTGCCAGATTTGCCATCTGTCTGGGGATTCCTGAGCTATATATGTTCAATAAAGAATGCTACTATTACATCTTAGAGAGGTATTATCAGCTTGAACTAAAATCCAGTGCAGATCTCACGTTTACAAAATTCTCTTGAAAAAAAATTGACATCATCTGGGAAACTAACAGAATACTTTTATTATGCCCTCCTTTTCAGTGGCAGATCTACCAATTCCTGATATCCTCTTCCATGGGCGGATTAGCCATATACCCTACAGAGAAATTTCCTGGTGGCCCAATGCCCAGGGGAACTGTAAATCCCTCCTCTTGGCCATCAGCAAGGTACATAAAAAAACTGATACTCTCTGAATTAATTAATGTAGGACCATCAGGCA
This sequence comes from Bufo gargarizans, assembly GCF_014858855.1. Lineage (NCBI taxonomy): Eukaryota > Metazoa > Chordata > Amphibia > Anura > Bufonidae > Bufo > Bufo gargarizans. Next base: position 554,068,682 of record NC_058080.1, on the reverse strand, counting down.
CCAAAATTCACAAAATAGTTTGTGCTGCGCTGTGGTATGTGGTTGTGCTAGGGCAGTTTATTGTGCTGCACTGTGGTATCTGGTTCCTCTAGGGTAGTATATTTTGCTGCACTGTGGTATCTGGTTCCTCTAGGGCAGTATATTGTGCTGCACTGTGGTATCTGGTTCCTCTAGGGCAGTATATTGTGCTGCACTGTGGTATCTGGTTCCTCTAGGGCAGTATATTGTGCTTTACTGTGGTATCTGGTTCCTCTAGGGCAGTATATTGTGCTGCACTGTGGTATCTGGTTCCTCTAGGGCAGTATATTGTGCTGCATTGTGGTATCTGGTTCCTCTAGGGCAGAATATTGTGCTGCACTGTGGTATCTGGTTCCTCTAGGGCAGTATATTGTGCTGCATTGTGGTATCTGGTTCCTCTAGGGCAGTATATTGTGCTGCATTGTGGTATCTGGTTCCTCTAGGGCAGTATATTGTGCTGCACTGTGATATCTGGTTCCTCTAGGGCAGTATATTGTGCTGCATTGTGGTATCTGGTTCCTCTAGGGCAGTATATTGTGCTGCACTGTGATATCTGGTTCCTCTAGGGCAGTATATTGTGCTGCACTGTGGTATTTGGTTCTGCTGGGGTGGTACTACGGTATAGCTGGCCCTGCCTACTTCTGTTGTCCTGCCTTCTATCAGTTTGGACCTGCCTACAACATGGGGCCACTTTTTTTTTTTTTGCAGGGTCACTTTAGGTTGACTCACAATCAGAGCTTTATTTGCAGTGTAAATAAATGGTCAGTATGCTGCCAGAAATGTTCAGCCCATACACTACATACTAAACACAAAATACATCAGAATTCAGAAAGTATTTCCCCATAGCTAAACTCTGTTGGCCTAATAAAATCCTTAGCCTAGATCAATTCCACATTTAAGGAGGATGGCACACAGGAGACGGCCATCTTTTTATATACCAGTCTATCCTCCCATGTCATAGAAGCATTACCTTCAGTGGAGACTCGGGGACAGTTTATCTAACTATTTTTCGGTCTTAAATTTTTTGGGGGGAATTTTACTCTGACTTTTACTCTGCATTTTAGAAAAGAACTGTCATAGATTTGATCTATAATCACCAATTTCTGGCAAAAATATAGTAAATCTGTTGTGCTGTGATTGGCCCCACTCCTCCCACTAAGCCCCACTGGTTTAGGTGTGACTATACTGCATAGGGGCACGACTAGAGGTGAATTATCATCAATTTCTTATAAAATGAAATGAATACTATTGCACCTTTTGCAAGAAGGAATTACAGTTATAAATGCAAGCTTTCTGTCCAGTCCAGTCTAATGTAAACACAGCCTGTATTCTGCTGACGGCAAAATAGTATGCATTACTCGTTCCCCTTTCTGACCCAATAGACTGTTCACAGTCTGCTGGTCTCTTGTTTGGAGCAGTGTATAAGCTGGAATGTGTAATACTGCAGTAATAAATATCCAGATTTACAATTTATTATGCTTAGAATGAATATATTTAACATCATAAGAATACATGAGTATTCTCATCAGGGATATGACCCATATTTCAGTAAAACGGAGGAGTCATGTCAGATTTTATAACAATAAATGTAGCATATTTACACTTAGTAGCCTTGTGGAATGTAATTCTGAAAACCACTGCACTGGGCATACAATTATACGTAAGCAAAAAGTGCCCGTATCAATTTAGTATAGTCCCAGAACGACTGCCAGATAGAAATTAACCTTTAAAATACCCAAAGGAATAAAACAATTGATATATGATATGCTACAATAAAAGTGGGCAAATAAAATACAGAAACTGATAGCCTTACTTAAATGAGAATTTTTTTGTGCCCTGTCTAAAGTGAAATAGCCACGTTGAATAGGGTGATCCCACACTGAATCCTGCCTGTAGGCTGTATGTAGTTTAACAGTAGGAAATGTATATACAAAGTGCAGCACCCCAGAACAGAGGCATTGCAAAAGAGTAATTGCTGTAATGTTGTATTGCTGGAAAATGTTCTACTTTACTGTAATTGTATACCTAACAGCATTGTATGGATAGGTCAGGGTTAACAACTTGTCTCAACCCCTTTTGGTTGCTAGGAGATGCACCTGGGCCCACCACCTGGTAGGTTAGTTTAGACAGTGTATCCTAGCTGAGGAAGAGAGAAGATTTTCATGTGCTTACTCCCCAGAGCTAGGCCTGAGCTCAGAGAACCTTCATCTCTGAGGCATCCACAGCCATTGCTACACCAAAGTACTCCATAGAGAGGAAGGAAGATTAGAAGGTCCAGAATCTACCAGGCAGGCGTACAGAAAGATATTGTGGGTGTTTATAGCAGAGAGAGACTATGTTGATGTGAAAGGGAGCATTGGTAACACACCCTTCCACACTTTGAGATGGTTTGGCCAGCCATTTCCTAATTCTGCACCCATGAGCCTGGGAATTACAGAACATATACTCACCTCAATTGCAGAGAGGAGTAACACAACATCCATCATTGCTGCTATCCATATATTGCTATAGGGGAAGAACTGCACTAAGATTTCGTTGATACAGTTGGATACAACTACTCCTATCCTGCACTTTAGTAAAAACAGACTTATTTTTTTACAACTCCATACACCAGCCACTGCACCTGCTTCTGCCTGCTCTGCTCAGCTAAGAGAGCTGACATGCAGTTCTCTTAGCTGAGTGGAGCAGGCAGAAGCAGGAGCCCGCTCCACTAATCCTGGCATAGTACATGGGTACAGGGTACCTATGTGCTATGCCAGCAGTTAGTAATAGTCCAGGTAGCACAGGCAGGAGCAGCAATATGCGCTCCTGCCTGTACTCACAGCACTGCTGCTGCCCCATTCATAAAATGAGTACTTTGTAAACTGCTGACAGCTCAGCGGTGTAAGGAGAACTGAGTTTTAGCGCACCAGTGAATGGTCCGCATTAGGGATGAAAAATTATGGTAAACATAGAAAATGTATAAATAAAGTATATTAGAAAAATATTTTTTAGGGGGTTAGGGACAACATAATAAAATGTTGTATAAAAGTTTAGTTACTCTTTAAGCAGTGTATAATGGGATGGAAAGAATGAATCAATGTGCCTTGTATTAACTTTATCTACATGCTAAATGTTATTTGCTGAAGTGACACAATCCCTTTAAACCTGGGCACAAATGTAATAAAGTAGTGCAGTGAGTGTTACACAAAAGCAGTGAGTGTTCATGGCACAAACACCCAGCAATTAAGTCCAGGTTGCCAAAACCTAGCCTATTTCTTCTTGCAATGGGGCCCCTTCTTTTCAATCTACACCATTAGCCAGTGTTATTAAGTCTTATGACTTTATCGGTAAACTAATGCTACCTAATGTAACGTTGGCGGTCCATGCATGCTGGCATCTCCTCGCTCCCTGAACGCATGCCCACTGGAGTACTCACCACTCGTGATGCTTGCCCAGCAGTCCAGTATCTCCCTGCTCCCTTCCAGCAGGCACAGTCACCAGAGTTCTGCCTATTCCACACTAGGCCTTTTATGGCCTCTCTGCTCCCTTGCGGCAGCTTCTTCTCCCATAGGTCTCTGTCCCCAGCTCTTACAGGGTCACTGCGTGTGCCCTAATCCGTCCCCAGCCTAAGACTTGCTTTCCCTATGGGAAGATACTGGAGCAATAAGGTTCCAAGCTTGCCTAGTCGCTGCAAAGGTGTATTGTATTATCTGAGCTTTTGTGCCTGACCTTTGCCTGTTCCCTGTGTTGAACCTGTTCCATACCCCCCTGTCTACTGTAAGGACCCTGTGCCGCCTGCCTTGACCTTTTGGCCTCTTTAGCAGATCGAACGAACTCTGCTGCCCTAACTTCAGCTTGTCCACTTACTAGGATTCTGCCTGTCTTCTTTGGTGCTTCACTCCGTGGTCTCTCCAGGGTCAGCTGTCACTGAATGAAGACTACTCCAAGAGGTAGCAGCCTGGCGGTGGTTCCCCTGCAGTGAAGACAAGATCCCTGTACTGGGGAGGAAAGAGTGAAAACCAGAGGAACCACTTAGATAACGCCCTTAGGAATAAGTCAAAGCCACATCAATTCAGCGACACAGTGGGCCCACACCTGGTATAAAATACTGTAGTGGGGAGTAGCGTAGTAAAATACTGTAGTTGGGAGTCCTTGGCAATAAACAGGTTAAGAGCTTTGCAGAATACTCACATTCTAAACACCAGATGTGCTAGGCTTGCTAATGATTTTATTCATGGATTCATTTGTCCTCATGAAAGTAATGAGAGGAGAGGAGATTGCTGCTAATGTAGAGGCTAATGTCTGTGATATACTCACAATCTAACAAACATTTACTCAGAATTACTGAAACCCAATAAATAGGAATGGTATATCTGGCTCGGGCATAATATAAATTCACTATAATGCTTTGAATGGCGCCAAACACTGAGGTAAGGATTATCCAGTGCAATAGTGGGATTCCCAGTGCTCTGCCTGCTTGTTGTATTGAAGGGGATGAATTGGACATAATGAACAAAATCACCTGACTGACTGCCAGTTCAGATCCATCCCTGGACAGAGAAAGATGTGAGAATGGATTGACCAGTAGTTACTGTGTTCAAAGACATGATCATCTACCCGTCTCTCCTATGGGTCCACTGAGAAACGGCATCAAGAACCTGCACTAATTCCATAGATATAAACTGATTGATAGATACTAGATAGATAGATCGATAGATATTAGATAGATACATATTAGACAAATATATATTAGATAGATTGATAGATATTAGATAGATATATAGATAGATTAATGTGCCGTACATCTTCCCTAACTACCAAAGTGAAAGGGAATCTGTCATCACTATTTTGGAGTATTATATACAGTAATACATGATAGTACTGCAGATAAGGAGTCCAGATCACTGTTTTTCATTGTCCTTCTGCCCCTTGTTTCCCCACTGTCAGGATGTAAGGCTGCGCTGATATACACAGTCAGGACTGCTGTGCACAGGAGTCCATTATGTCAGAACAGCACAGCAGTCCTGACTGTGTATCTCAGCAGGGGCGTAACTATAGGGGAAGCGGCTGCTTTGGGGCCCTGACCCAGAAGGGGCCCATCCAGGAGGAGGAGGAATTAAAGGATTTTGTCAGGGCCCCCTCAACAGTATTACACAATGAAATTCTATACCGTGACAGTTTAGACAGTGTAGGAAATGGAAGGAACAGCTGCCGGGCCTGGTCTGAGAGAGCGATCTTTACTAGCCAGGGGAATGGGGGCGGCATCAAAGGAAGGGGTTGTGAAAAGGGGGAGGGGGGCCCGATTAAAAAATATGCTGTGGGGCCCAGTGATTTCTAGCTACGCCACTGTATCTCAGAGCCACCTTGAGCACTTACAGCAGAGGAGCAGTAGCGGTAGGAAAATAAAAATCTGCAATACTACTCATGTATTACTGCAGAAAACAGTAACACATAGAAACACTATCAAGGCTCCACAGTCAGCAGCACAGCCAGTATCAAAGTCAGGCTCTGCTCCAATCCCTGATGCTGTCAGAACACAGCGCGGTCTCACCAGATCCCGCTACACTGGCTGCTCTGATACCGTCCACACTGGCGACAGCATCAGAGAATTGAAGATCACGTTCCCTCAAGCACCGAGCTACCAGCCCCGCTACATCTGGAATGGTTTAGGGGTTGGGAATTAGGAAAATAGTAACAACGGATTACTCAGGGGAGAGACATTGAGGGATTTAGGCGGATTCATGTTTTAGAAAGTGTCAGGCCCGCTTTAAAGAGGACCTAGCGCCACACCTGCCATGTCTGTGTTAACTATTTTGTAACTATTTGCATTCTGCATTAAATAATTAGGAAGGAGCTTTTTTTATCTCTTTGCATTGTGTTATTCCTCCTGGAAATGTATGCCTGTCAGGCTGATGGCACACAGCGCAGTTTTGACGCATTGCCCAACTGCGCTTTGTGCCAACACCCTCAGCACCCCGCCCACCTGGTAACACTCAATTATCCATTTATCTGTACATTTCTAGTAGGAATAACATGTGCATGTACCTGGGAGCTAAAATATCTACAGCAGGCATCCTCAAACTGCGGCCCACCAGCTGTTGCAAAACTACAACTCCCAGCATGCCCGAACAGCCTACAGGTATCAGCCTACAGCAGGGCATTGTGGGAGTTGTAGTTTTACAACAGCTGGAGGGCCGCAGTTTGAGGATGCCTGGTCTACAGGATCGGCATACAATGAAATTAGCACAGCACTCCTATACTGTTTTTTGTAAGCTTGGATATTGATCTTGAGCAGTGACCTCCGTTCCTTGGGTAATTATAAAGTCATCCAATTCAAGGAATAGAAGTCCTGTTTTGAGCTTGGCCTGAAAAGATTGGAGTGGGCATAATCAAATAATGGTCTCCCAGTTGTAGACGCATTAATGTAGGTCTAATTCAGGAGCCAGACAAATCTAAGAAACAGCTGGATCACATTTCATCTGCTGCGCTGTGGTCGATGGTAGTCATGTTTAACCCCTTAAGGACCAGGCTCATTTTCACCTTAAGGACCAGGCCATTTTTTGCAAATCTGACCAGTGTCACTTTAAGTGCTGATAACTTTAAAACGCTTTTACTTATACAGGCCATTCTGAGATTGTTTTTTCGTCACATATTGTACTTCATGACACTGGTAAAATCAAGTCAAAAAAATTAATTTTTTTGCATAATAAAATACCTAATTTACCAAAAATTTGGAAAAATTAGCAAATATCAAAGTTTCAGTTTCTCTACTTCTGTAATACATAGTAATACCCCCAAAAATTGTGATGACTTTACATTCCCCATATGTCTACTTCATGTTTATAGCATTTTGGGAATGATATTTTATTTTTTGGGGATGTTACAAGGGTTAGAAGTTTAGAAGCAAATTTTGAAATTTTTCAGAAATCTTCAAAATCCCACTTTTTATGGACCAGTTCAGGTTTGAAGTCACTTTGTGAGGCTTAGATAATAGAAACCTCCCAAAAATGACCCCATTCTAGAAACTACACCCCTCAAGGTATTCAAAACTGTTTTTACAAACTTTTTTAACCCTTTAGGTCTTCCACAAGACTTCATGGCAAAAAGACATACATTTTAAGAATTTTGATTTTTGGGAAAATTTTCCAATATAATCAATTTTTTCCTGGAAAAAAACAAGGGTTAACTGCCAAACAAAACTCAAAATGGGTTGCCCTGCTTCTGTAGTTTGCAGAAATACCCCATATGTGGTCGTAAACTACTGTTTGGCCGAACGGGAGGACATAGAAGGAGGGGAACACCATATGGGTTTTGCAAGGCAGATTTTGCAGGACTGGTTTTGTTTATACCATGTCCCATTTCAAGCCCCCCCTTGTACCCCTAGAATAGAAATTGCAAAAAAGTGACTCCATCTAAGAAAGTACACCCCTCAAGGTATTCAAAACTGGGTTTACAAACTTTGTTAACCCTGTAGGTGTTCCACAAGAGTTAATGGCAGATGGAGAAACAATTTAGAAATTTCTATTTTTTGGAAAATTTTCAATTTTAACCAATTTTTTACAGCAATAAAGTAAGGGTTAACAGCCAAACAAAACTCAAAATGGGTTGCCCTGCTTCTGTAGTTTGCAGAAATACCCCATATGTGGTCGTAAACTACTGTTTGGCCAAACGGGAGGACATAGAAGGAGGGGAACGCCATATGGGTTTTGCAAGGCAGATTTTGCAGGACTGGTTTTGTTTATACCATGTTCCATTTCAAGCCCCCCCCTTGTACCCCTAGAATAGAAATTGCAAAAAAGTGACTCCATCTAAGAAAGTACACCCCTCAAGGTATTCAAAACTGGGTTTACAAACTTTGTTAACCCTGTAGGTGTTCCACAAGAGTTAATGGCAGATGGAGAAACAATTTAGAAATTTCTATTTTTTGGAAAATTTTCAATTTTAACCCATTTTTTACAGCAATAAAGTAAGGGTTAACAGCCAAACAAAACTCAAAATGGGTTGCCCTGCTTCTGTAGTTTGCAGAAATACCCCATATGTGGTCGTAAACTACTGTTTGGCCAAACGGGAGGACATAGAAGGAGGGGAATACCATATGGGTTTTGCAAGGCAGATTTTGCAGGACTGGTTTTGTTTATACCATGTTCCATTTCAAGCCCCCCCCTTGTACCCCTAGAATAGAAATTGCAAAAAAGTGACTCCATCTAAGAAAGTACACCCCTCAAGGTATTCAAAACTGGGTTTACAAACTTTGTTAACCCTGTAGGTGTTCCACAAGAGTTAATGGCAGATGGAGAAACAATTTAGAAATTTCTATTTTTTGGAAAATTTTCAATTTTAACCCATTTTTTACAGCAATAAAGTAAGGGTTAACAGCCAAACAAAACTCAATATGGGTTGCCCTGATTCTGTAGTTTGCAGAAACACCCCACATGTGGCCGTAAACTACTGTACGGACACACGGTAGGGCGTAGAGGGAAAGGTGCGGCGTGTGGTTTTTGGAAAGCAGATTTTGCTGGACTAATTTATTTACACCATGTCCCATTTTAAGCCCCCCTGATGCACCCCTAGAGTAGAAACTCCATAAAAGTGACCCCATCTAAGAAACTACACCCCTCAAGGCATTCAAAACTGGTTTTACAAACTTTGTTAACCCTTTAGGTGTTCCACAAGAGTTATTGGCAAATGGAGATGAAATTCGAGAATTTACATTTTTTGCCAAATTTATTATTTGCTCCATTTTTTCCAGTAACAAAGCAAGGGTTAACAGCCAAACAAAAGTCTATATTTATTGCCCAGATTCTGTAGTTTGCAGAAAAACCCCCCATATGTGGCCGTAAACTACTGTACGGGCACACGGTAGGGCGTAGAGGGAAAGGTGCGGCGTGTGGCTTTTAGAAGGCAGATTTTGCTGGACTGGTTTATTTACACCATGTCCCATTTGAAGCCCCCGTAGAGTAGAAACTCCATAAAAGTGACCCCATCTAAGAAACTACACCCCTCCAGGTATTCAAAACTGGTTTTCCAAACTTTGTTAACCCTTTAGGTGTTCCACAAGAGTTATTGGCAAATGGAGATGAAATTCGAGAATTTAAATTTTTTGCCAAATTTTTTATTTACTCCATTTTTTCCAGTAACAAAGCAAGGGTTAACAGCCAAACAAAAGTCTATATTTATTGCCCAGATTCTGTCGTTTGCAGAAACACCCCATATGTGGCCGTAAACGACTGTACGGGCACACAGTAGGGCGTAGAGGGAAAGGTGCGGCGTGTGGCTTTTAGAAGGCACATTTTGCTGGACTGGTTTATTTACACTATGTCCCATTTGAAGCCCCCCTGATGCACCCCTAGAGTAGAAACTCCAAAAAAGTGACCCCATTTTAGAAACTACGGGATAGGGTGGCAGTATTGTTGGTACTATTTTAGGGTACATATGATTTTTGGTTGCTCTATATTACACTTTTTGTGAGGCAAAGTAACAAAAAATTGCTGTGTTGGCACCATTTTTATTTTTTGTTATTTACAACATTCATCTGACAGGTTGGATCATGTGGTACTTTTATAGAGCAGGTTGTCACGGACGCGACAATACCAAATATGACAACTTTTTTGGTTGTTTGTTTCAGTTTTACATAACAAAGCATTTGAAAAAAAAAACTGATTCTTTAGTGTCTCCACATTCTGAAAGCCATAGTTTTATTTATTTTTTGGGCGACTGTCTTGTGTAGGGGCTCATTTTTTTCGGGATGAGATGACTGTTTGATTGGCACTATTTTGGGGTGCATATGACTTTTTGATCGCTTGCTATTACACTTTTTGTGATCTAAGGTGACAAAAAAATGGCTTTTTTTACACCGTTTTTATTTTTTATATTTTACGGTATTCACCTGAGGGGTTAGATCATGTGATATTTTTATAGAGCAGGTTATTACGGACGCAGTGATACCTAATATATATACTTTTTTTTTATTTATGTCAGTTTTACACAATGATTTCATTTTTGAAACAAAAAAAATCATGTTTTAGTGTCTCCATAGACTGAGAGCCATTGTTTTTTCAGTTTTTGGGCGATTATCTTAGGTAGGGTCTCATTTTTTGCGGGATAAGATTACGGTTTGATTGGCACTATTTTGGGGTGCGTATGACTTTTTGATCGCTTGCTATTACACTTTTTGTGATCTAAGGTGACAAAAAATGGCTTTTTTTACACAGTTTATATTTTTTATTTTTTACGGTATTCACCTGAGGGGTTAGATCATGTGATATTGTTATAGAGCAGGTTATTACGGACGCAGTGATACCTAATATATATACTTTTTTTTATTTGTCAGTTTTACACAATGATTTCATTTTTGAAACAAAAAAAATCATGTTTTAGTGTCTCCATAGTCTGAGAGCCATAGTTTTTTCAGTTTTTGGGCGATTATCTTGGGTAGGGTATGATTTTTGCGGGATGAGATGGCGGTTTGATTGGCACTATTTTGGGGTGCGTATGACTTTTTGATCGCTTGCTACTACACTTTTTGTGATGTAAGATGACAAAAAATGGCTTTTTTTACACCGTTTTTTTAATTTTATTTTTACGGTATTCACCTGAGGGATTAGGTCATGTGATATTTTTATAGAGAAGGTTAATACGGACGCGTCAATACCCAATATATAAATATTTTTTTTTATTTATTTAAGTTTTACACAATGATTTCATTTTTGAAAAAAAAAAAAAAATGTTTTAGTGTCTTCATAGTCTGAGAGCCATAGTTTTTTCAGTTTTTGGGCGATTGTACTATGTAGGGGCTCATTTTTTGTGGGATGAGGTGACGGTTAGATTGGTACTATTTTGGGGGGCATACGCCGTTTTGATCGCTTGGTGTTGCACTTTTAGTGATGTAAGTTGACAAAAATGGCTTTTTTATACACAGTTTTTATTTTTTATTTTTTATGGTGCCTATCGGATGGGGTGGATCATGTAATATATTTATAGAGCCGTTCGTTACGGACGCAGCGATACCTAATATGTGTGTTTTTTCTTTTTTTTTCAATTTTTTATTAGAAAATCAGGGGAATGGGGCTTTTTTTTTTTTTTTTTTACTTGAAACTTTATTTTTTTATTCCAAACACTTTTTTTTTTTACTTTTTTTAAAACTTTATTTCTATCCCACTCTGATCCCCTCTGCAATGCATTACAATACATCTGTATTGTAATGCATTGCCTGTTAGTGTATGACATTGAGTCATACACTAACTGGTTGCCTAGGAGACCCAGCCTGAGGCTGGATCTCCTCGGCTCCCGTAGAAGGCAGTTCCCGATGCCGTGCAGGGCATTGGGCAGCCTCTGCACGGCATCGGGCTGCCTTGTCACGCATCGGGTCCCCGCCACAGCAGCGCGGGGACTCGATGCGATCACTCACCTGCCGCAAACAACTTCTATGTCGCGGTCCGCGCGGACCGCGGCATAGAAAGGGTTAATCCGCCGGCATCGCTGTAAACAGCGATGCCGGCGGATACAGCAGGGGCCCGGCTACCAGGGACTGCCGGACCCCTGCAGTGATCGGGTGCGCACCGCTCCGGTGCCCGCCCGATCATCCTGCCGTACATGTAAGGCGGAATGCATTCTGGCAATGCATCCCCCGCCGTACATGTACGGCGTTCTGCGCTAAGGGGTTAAACACAGAATTGACTATTTGGCCTTGTGGGATTTGTCCAGGCCTACGTTATGTCAGGTACGCTACTGCTAGATGGTGAGGAGGTTCTTCTCAGCTTCTCCATGATAGCTTTCCATTACACAGGGTTGATTGTCTTTCCCAACATGTAGTCAGATGTTATTGCTGCGAGGAATTGTGGTTAAAAATAAATATCTTCCTGCTGTTTTAGTGGTTTACGTATGCCGCTCCTCTTGTTGACTTCATGTTGTCTTATTTTGTTCCCATCTATGGTGCTTTCTGCTTTTTGTTTTCTTTGCATTGTATATTAATACAATCAGGGCCGTCTTTAACAAGGGGCAGCTGCCCCGGGCCCAGTTGCTCTTGGGGGGCTCAAGACAGTTGCCTCTTGAGCCCCGCTGGCCACCGCATGACCGGCGGGGGGAGGGCCAGCAGCCCTGCAAATGCTTTTTTTTTATTGCAGCGGCGTGTCCTCCATATATGTTAAGTGCAGCTGCGCTGCGCTCAATGTCAGCAAACCTGCTTAGCTACCTCTAACTACTTCTTCCCCTCCGTACTTGTGGAATGCCCAGGCGTGAGTTCGTTGCGCAATCCGGCAAGACCAGTGAACTCCCGCGGCGGGTCTCACGGGAGCATGCGCTGACGGGATTGCGCAACAAACTCACGCCTAGGCAGCCCACAAGTACGGAGCGGAAGAAGTAGTTAGAGGTAATTAAGTTTTGTTTTCATTGTATGCACACACCGGCTTCACCTCTAGGGGGGAGATGATAGGGGGATCTGTGGTGCTGTAGGCATTAACACTAAATTCAGAAAAAAAAATGGATAATGCACACACAAAGGCTTCATACCTGGGGTGGGAGGGGCGTTGGATGATCTGTGGTGCGGCCGGCACTAATCTCTGAATTCAGAAAGTCAAATTTTCTAAAGAGCACAACGGGGTGGCACTGCCCAAAACTTTCTCCCAAGACCTCCGATGCCTGTTTTTTCTCACCACAGATGGTGCTCTGCCTCCAAATCACAACAACTTAAAGGGACACTGACAGGCCCAATAAGCATATTTAGGTATATATATGACAGTACAGGTCTTATAAAGTGTATTAAAATCATCTAATCATCTGGGCGGCTAATACTGTCCCCGACTGCACAAGATCCGGCGCATGCCCAATACAATCCTATGGGCATCGGCCTCCGTCTTATCTTCAGCGCATGCGCCCGGCACCCTCACTGGCCGGGATCACATTGTGCCTGCGTTCAGTCAGCATCTTCGAGGCCACTTCAGCCTCTTCGGTAAGCGCATGCGCCGGGCACTGTTCAGCGCAGCCCTTTAGAGCGGGGACAGTAGTAGCCGCCCAGCGAAGTGAATATTGATGAGCTGGGCAGCGCTTCAAAGCGGCAGTTGGGGGCGGCTGGCTGGGCACAAGTGGAGATGAAACGCCGCCCCTTGGGCAGATTGAAGACGATTCAAGCAGGTTATAAAACTTCAGTTTACTGTATTTATAAGGTGGACAGGGGGGATAGTTAGATGATTTTAATACACTTTATAAGACCTGTACTGTCATATATATACCTAAATATGCTTATTGGGCCTGTCAGTGTCCCTTTAAGTCATGAAGGAGAAAACAAATGTGGGCAGCACTTGCCAAAAAAGTACCTTCTTTATTCAGACATCATTATTGCAGACATCAAACATTATTGTTGCAGACATGAGACATGGGGCGGACTTGGCATAGCGCAGGCAACAAGGATCGTGGCAGGCCGTTTCAGCGCATTGCATGCTAGGGTGTGGGAAAGCGGGATCCAGGGGGCCCAAGTAAATATTTGCCCGGGGTCCAATCAATATTAAAGACAGCCCTGAATACAATGTCCATAGATGTACAATTGTAGATAATCCATCTCTGTCCCTGCCTGAGGATACATGGACGTGCCCTAGGATATGCACAAATCACATACACAAAAGAAGTCCGGCATCCATACTGAAGTAAAATCCGGGCTTTATGTAGACATCCATTAAAATCCAAGAGAAACGGTGTGTTAGTGCTCAGACTAAAAGCCAGCTACAAGCTATAGTATATCCAATAAAAGAAATTACATTCAAGTCATGCGATGTGCCTAAAAAACCATGGAAGGTCATGTAACAGACATATGTAACAGCATAATACATAATCTAGTTACAATGTGATAAAGGACTAAAAGCAGTGGGCCAGATTTATCATAGACTAGCGGCGTAACCAGGAGCGCGCCTAATTTATGATGAGGAGTATACCTTTACATACCGTAACTTAGGCGCAGGATCTGGAAGTGCATTATCCTATAGTGATATCGACGCAAGGCCCTGGCTGGCATAGATTTCAGTGTACTTTTACACTAGAAAAAGCGTAAAAGCCTCTGGCCCTGGCCCCTCGCCAAGCCCCCTTTTGAGGCCAACGGAGAAACACCACTTGTGCAAAAAAAATTGAACAAGCGATGTTTTAAAAAGTTGTAAAGGTGCAGCTTGCAACGTTTTCCTGCCACAAGTGGCATATTTACCCCAATATCCTTGAGACTAGAGATGGGCGAAGTTATGAAAAATTTGATTCTACTGCTTCGCCAAATTTCACAAAGAAATTTCGCTTTGTGATGAATTACTTCATCACAAGGAGCAATTCTTTGTATGTAGTGGGCATAATGATTGCGCCGCCCCCGTCATTGAACCCCTCAGATGCCGCATTTATTGCTGATCGCGCAATTTGAGGCTACCATTTAGCTCTATGAGGGGTTAGGCTTGCAAACGTGGTGACATCATACATCACCGCGCGCAAGATTTCATGCTGTATATTTAATCAAGACGGCCTCTTCGCTTGCAAGTGGATGAGATGAGTGTGGTTTTTTTTTGTTGTTTTTACCACCATTTTAGGGGAAATTGATTTTTTACCAGAAAGCACTAGTAAATTCAGGTTTGCAGCAAATTACATTTTTCCTGAAATTCGGATCAAAGTCAGTTCGCTTGATCAACACTACTTGAGACCAAATGTCATACACAGATATAGATGATTTTCTGGTACATATGGTTTCATGCACATTGTTTCAATCCTTGTTCACACTGTAACAAGATCGTCTGTTGTGCCTATCACATTGTGTCTGTCAAATGACCTTACACCATTTTTTAGATGCATCACATGACTGAATGCTACTTTTGTCATAGGTTATGCTATACTATATAGTTGTTATTTAGTACAAGCACTAGCCGGCTAGGAGCAAGGACCCCCTGCAGGTCCAAGGCTCAAGTGCGTTTTCCCTGGTGTTTTTGGATTTGAATGGATCTCTAAATAAAGCATAGTGCATCATAGAGATAATCTCCTATAACGGCTTGGCAACAGTGCCATATGGAGCACCATATGGCAGCACACTGAATGTAGAGAGACTCCATGCGTCTCTGTACAGACTACTGAACAACTCAATGAACAAGAGCTACCAAGAGTTGAGAACTTGCATGTTTTATTATGATGTTTGGAGAATACAACAGTAGGTTGGTAGGTGTATATGTACACATACACATCCAAACTCATGGTCCAAGCTTCTGGTATGGTCTTCACACAGTTTGACTCTCAAATGTGCTAATATGATCTGCAGTAAAGTTCTTCTTTACTTCATCCATTTCAGAAATCCCTGCTGGAATTTGCACTCACCCTCCAACTTGCATACTACTTGTTATCGCACCAGAATTTAACCATATGATTTTACCAAGAATTTCTTTGATAGTGGTTATGTTACCCTCTCTGAGTGTTTGGCTAATTGGCTGATTTTCCCCATTAAAAGTTAATTGAGACTGATTTTTGGATATAGAGACAGCTCCATATCGGGGCCAGTGCCATATGACTACCATTCTACTTACAATTTTCAGTATTTTCCATATGGAGCTTTCACAGAACAAATATGGTCACCACACTGACCAGAATACGAATCATGAAAAGATATGGTGTGACGTGAAACTCCAATGGCGCAGCTTGCACATACCTACACGAGCCTCGTGGAAAGGCTACATAATGGAGTTTTGTCCTCTTCATAACCAGGTTTTTTGGCCTAATATTCAATATTGCATCATCTTATCAGGAAGGATGACTGCTCCTTTATGCTGGTAGATAACAATTTGCTAAAAGTGGAGAGACGGTGTAATTACCGTACATGTTAATCTAAATACAGTGATGATTACACAATAGTAGATAGTCTATTTGCCTCCATTTGCTAAAGTCATTTCCACGCTAATTACTTTTATAGTTAATTGCTCATCAAGGAAAATTAGGATAGCCTTTAAAGATTTCACTTCAAGTAATATAATTATTAAAACAGAATTGATCCGACTGCTATTGTGTATATTCATTAATGTCTTTGCGCATCCGTACTTATTTTAGTTGAAGGCCATAGAGTGCTTTGTTTAGTAAAGGCTTTGAGCAGAGTCCATTCATCTCTAATAAGGTTATGCCACTGGCTAACTGTCTATTCAGAGTAGAGTAGGCCCTTATCTCCATTGTTGTACATAGGAAGCATGAAGAAACGATGTCCCAGAATTAAGAAGTACCAATCACTTTTGAGGAACGCATTTGTACACAGTGTTTCATGAAACACTGAGATTTTGTATGCAAAGAATGGCCACTTGAAAAAACAATGGTGCCCCACACTTGAAAATACGCGTATTCAGCTTTAGAATTGCGGTTCTATGCTAGCTGCACATATCAGGGAAGCAGAGGATAGGCGTTATAGGAGGGCAGAGGATAGGAGTTATAGTAGCAAGAATGGTGGTAATAGTTACTCACTCTAACGCTCCCCTGGGCTGTACAGTGATGGGAAGGGCGCACCCTTCTTCCCTTCGAGGCCCACCCTGAGCTTCGGGTTCTCCTGCCTGATGGTGGTTCAGGGGGCCCTTCGTGTGAGGTCCAAGGCAGGGTCCCTTGGCTGCTGAAGATGATGGATCTTTACTGAAGAATGACGATCAGATAGATTAGTCACAGTTCTCAGTATGCATGGACTGGCAGTTCTTACACAATGAGGGACATATATCAAGACTGACGTGAGATGCACCTAATTTATTAACAGGCAGATGCAGCGTATGCCAGCTAGGGGCTGGCATATACTTCAACTATAACGTGTGCAAGTTATAGTAAATCTGGAAGGCCTCGCTAAGCCCTGTCCCCTTTTCTCTCCATTTTAGAAAAGTGGTGAGAAGCTTAAAAAGTCGTAAATTATGGTGCACATCTAGATATTTGTTTTGCAACATACGCATAAAAAATTGAATGTAAACCCATTTGCAGGGGAACCATTACTGTCCACTAATACATCCTGCCTCTTGCCAGCCTGTCAGAATTACTATGCACTGTATGACATTATTATTACCGCATATAGTACAAGCTATAAAAAATAAATAAAAAAAAGCACAGGTTCAGGTGCCCTAAGGTAAAGGTTTTCAACCTGTGGTACACACTACAGGGTGAGAGGGTACATGAGACTGCCCTAGCAGCCAGCAATGTTTTATTCACTTGTATTGCTGTAGTCAGGATTGTGAAGTGATTAAATGCTGCAGCGATGCATGGGAGATATGTCTTCCTGCCTGTCTGTTCACTCAGGTATAGTCAGGTATAGTGCCTGTAGCCTATCAGAGGCTAGTGCAGGCAAGACGATGACATCATCATCACCATCACGCCGCCTGAGTTGGCCACTGACATGTGTAGTAAAATGCCGCTACGCACCATTTTACTGGATTCGTCCAAAATTAACCTGAAAAGGTTCGGGCTCGTCAGTCATCCGAAAAATTGCAAAGTTCGGACCGAACACGGTTCAGTACTGGTTTGCTCATTTTAACTGCTATGCACTGTAAGGCGGGATTTTTTCAGCTGGCACACATTATAAGGGGATATTTTTTGTACGGAAACACATTATAAGGGGACATTAGTACTGGGGGAATTATAGGGGGGCATTTTTGTTCTGACACACATTATAAGGGGGCATAGTTACTACTTTGGGAATTATGGTGGGCTTTATTACTACTGAGGGACCATGGGAAACATTATTACTTCTGGGGCATAATAGGGGACATTATTACTATTTGGGGCAGTGTTAGAGGCACTATTGCCACTAAGGGCACTCTGGGAGAGAATAATTAATATTGGTGGGACTTTTGGGAGCACTATTGCTGTTGGCACAGTGGCACAGTATTAACTTAGCATAATGCTTTTTGGGAGCACACTATTTTTACAGCATTACTATCATCAGGGGCACTATTTGCTGGGTGCAATTCTTTTTGTGGCCACTGTGTGGAAATAATTATTGAAGAAGGTACTATCTGTTTGGTACTACTATTTTCAGGGGGACTCTCTGTTCCTGCATTATATTATTGAGGGGCACATCAGGCAAAGCATCAGGGTTGGCAGAGTGGGGTGTTCAGAAGGTGGGGAAAGTGATGCAGAAGAGAGGCATGGCTGACAGAAGTCATCATGGCATTCTGGTCTGAATGTAGAAGATGAAGAAAGAGAACATGTATATCAGAGGAGACGTCACTGGATATGATGGGTTTGTAGTGCTCATTTTGACAGGAAGATTAGTACTGCATGTTGTACTATACTTTTTGAAAAGTAGCAAATCATAAAAGGACAACCAAATTTTTTTTAATTATACAGTTCACCTGCTAGGCCCCAAAATGGCAGCATTAAAAATACAATTTGCCTCAAATAAGACAAACCCTCGTACAGCTGTAAATTAAAAAATAAAGTTATAGCCTTTTAAATGCAGAGATTAAAAAAAACAAAAACAGGCTACATCCAGGGGTGTAGCAATAGGGAAAGCAGCTGTTTTGGGGCCCTGACCCAGAACGGGCCCATCCAGGAGGAGGAGGACTAAAAGATTTTGTCAGGGCCCCCTCAACAGTATTACACAATGAAATGATATACAGTGACAGTATAGACAGTGTAGAAACGGATGGAACAGCTGCCGAGCCTGGTCTGAGAGAGCGATCTTTACTAGCCACAGAAATGGGGGCGGCATGAAAGGAAGGGGTTGCGAAACAATTACTGGGGGAGGGGGGCCCCATTCAAAAATTTGCTGTGGGGCCCAGACATTTCTAGCTACGCCACTGGCTACATCCTTAGGGGGTTAAGCACTAATGCACATAACTGAGCCCTGCACCCATACAGTAATGTCCTGCTGTACACGCTCTGTCGGGCTCAAAACAAATATTTTAGAGGAAAATGCCTTTGTCCAATGCTGAATGCCATGATTTGCAAGTTGGAGCAAGTACATCTCTGTAATCCCTATTATAGCCCCATACAAAATAAAGCTCCCATACAGCCGTGTGCATAAGCCCTAAAAATCAATTGCAATACTAAATTCAAGTGAATCGGGCTGTTGTAGTTCCCTGCAAAGTGGAAGTAGCGCTGTGACAGATCTCCTGGCACCCCGACTGAGTACCTCTGTTGATGGATGCTCCTAGTGCTTCCCGAGGGCTCCAAGCACTCCACTCGACACCATAAGCACTGCCGACCCCACGAACCGCCGCAGCTTGGTTGGGATCTCGCCGTATTCTACCCACCCTGGACACACGACAGGGTTTCCAGGTTCCAGTGGGTGACCCTCTCTTCCTCCAGAGAGCGATGCAGGAACAAGCTCCTAAAAGAGCTCAGGGATTATAGCCAGGGGAGTATACAGCGTATAGCATTCCCCAGTATAGATGCAGCCTTTTCCCCACACACATGAGACGAGGCTCTACATTGAGGGTAAACAGGAACACTTTAATGGGGCTACATGTCAGCCTTTTATACAGGTCTTCCAGCAAGGGACACTCCCATGGGGACCTTGTGGAAGACTGAGACAGTTTTTACATTAGCCAATCCCATGCATTTACAGTATGGAAACAATCCCAGCAATTGTACACAACCCCCCCCCCTTTCCGGCCTGTAATACAATTAACAAACACAATGGGCTCTGCATGTGATACAATTAACAAACACAATGGACTCTGCCTGTGATATACAGTTGCAAGAAAAAGTATGTGAACCCTTTGGAATGATATGGATTTCTGCACAAATTGGTCATAAAATGTGTTCTGATCTTCATCTAAATCACAACAATAGACAATCACAGTCTGCTTAAACTAATAACACACAAAGAATTAAATTTTGTCATGTTTTTATTGAACACACCATGTAAACATTCCCAGTGCAGGTGGAAAAAGTATGTGAACCCCTAGACCAGGGCTCGACAAATCCCAGGCGCCAGGTCGCCATGGCGACTAGGAATTTTGCCCTGGCGCCTGGGTATTTACCTCTGCTTGAAAATAGGCCCAGCAGCCGGGCGGGCTAGCAAAATGAAACCTTTTTTTTTTTTTAATCACTTGCGCGGCGCGCCCAGGCTCAGACTGCCACCCTGCCCGGACCCCTTAGCTTTCGGCTCCATCGTGGTTTGGCCTCTCTCTCTCGCCATCTATCGGTCGCAGCGTGCGTCATCTCCAGGGCAGTTACAGGAGCCCGGCCGATACTTATCATCAGAGCACGTGTGCCGGTCAGAGAACCTCGGCGGGGAGAGAGGAGTTAGTGCAGGGGAGGCAGAGCGGGAGCCCAGTTAGCGGCGCTGCACTCGCGGACAAGTGGAGGTAAGACAATCCGGCCGGCTCTGCTGCTGTAAATGAGGCGCTCTGCACTAAGTTTGTAATGTCTGCCTGCTACGGCCATGATCCCAGGGGGGAGCTGCACACCTGCTGCCGTCAATAGGCCGGAGCTCCTGCTAGCCACAACTGGTGGCCATTCCTGCACCGTCCTCCATCCCTGCAGTTACTATTCGGCCACTTCTTAGTTCTGTCCCTTTCTAGGAAAGCTGGGTGACAGCCTGTATACCACACAGAAAGCCGGGTGGCAGCTCCTAGGAGAGCTGTGTGGTATACAGGCTGTCTGTCACCCAGCTTTCCTGGTCTCCTGAAGAGAATATATCTCCGTATAGGAACATTTAGATACGCTATCATATGATTTACCCATTCAGGAGTCTTGAATGGGTAAGGGAAGGGGAAGGGATCTCAGTTCAGTCAGCTGCAGCGCAGGGATTACACACGCAGTGACGTCACAGCGCAGGGATTGTACACACGCAGTGACGTTACAGCGCAGGGATTACACACACGCAGTGACGTCACAGCGCAGGGATTACACACACAGTGACGTCACAGCGCAGGGATTACACACACAGTGACGTCACAGCGCAGGGATTACACACACAGTGACGTCACAGCGCAGGGATTACACACACAGTGACGTCACAGCGCAGGGATTACACACACAGTGACGTCACAGCGCAGGGATTACACACACAGTGACGTCACAGCGCAGGGATTACACACACAGTGATGTCAAAGCACACTGATAATAAACAATGCCCATGTTGTTTGGGTCTAGACTTCTTTATATGTTAATTTAAGAGGTGTTATTTTTGTCGCTGAAAAAAAACGGCTTTATAAAAAGGTAAAAAAAAACGGCTCCTAACTTTTTTAGCTGGCTCCTAGATTCCAAGGAAATTTGTCAAGCCCTGCCCTAGACTAATGACATCTCCAAGAGCTAATTGGAGTGAGGTGTCAGCCAACTAGAGTCCAATCAATGAGATGAGATTGGAGGTGTTGGTTACAGCTGCCCTGCCCTATAAAAAACACACACCAGTTCTGGGTTTGCTTTTCACAAGAAGCATTGGCTGATGTGAATGATGCCTCGCACAAAAGAGCTCTCAGAAGACCTACGATTAAGAATTGTTGACTTGCATAAAGCTGGAAAGGCTTATAACAGCATCTCCAAAAGCCTTGCTGTTCATCAGTCCACGGTGAGACAAATTGTCTATAAATGGAGAAAGTTCAGCACTGCTGCTACTCTCCCTAGGAGTGGCCGTCCTGTAAAGATGACTGCAAGAGCACAGTGCAGACTGCTCAATGAGGTGAAGAAGAATCCTAGAGTGTCAGCTGAAGACTTACAAAAGTCTCTGGCATATGCTAACATCCCTGTTAGCGAATCTATGATACGTAAAACACTAAACAAGAATGGATTTCATAGGAGGATACCACAGAGGAAGCCATTGCTGTCCAAAAAAAAAACATTTCATCATGTTTACAGTTTGCACAAGAGCACCTGGATGTTCCACAGCAGTATGGGCAAAATATTCTGTGGACAGATGAAACCAAAGTTGAGTTGTTTGGAAGAAACACACAACACTATGTGTGGAGAAAAAGAGGCGCAGCAAACCAACATCAAAACATCATCCCAACTGTGAAGTATGGTGGTGGGGCATCATGGTTTGGGGCTGCTTTGCTGCGTCAGGGCCTGGACGGATTGCTATCATCGAAGGAAAAATGAATTCCCTAGTTTATCAAGAGATTTTGCAGGTGAACTTAAGGACATCTGTCCACCAGCTGAAGCTCAACAGAAGATGGGTGTTGCAACAGGACAACGACCCAAAGCATAGAAGTAAATCAACAACAGAATGGCTTAAACAGAAGAAAATACACCTTCTGGAGTGGCCCAGTCAGAGTCCTGACCTCAACCCGATTGAGATGCTGTGGCATGACCTCAAGAAAGCGATTCACACCAGACATCCCAAGAATATTGCTAAAATGAAACAGTTCTGTAAAGAGGAATGGTTAAGAATTACTCCTGACCGTTGTGCACATCTGATATGCAACTACAGGAAACGTTTGGTTGAAGTTATTGCTGCCAAAGGAGGTTCAACCAGTTATTTTTCCACCTGCACTGTGAATGTTTACATGGTGTGTTCAATAAAAACATGGTAGCATTTAATTCTTTGTGTGTTATTAGTTTAAGCAGACTGTGATTGTCTATTGTTGTGATTTAGATGAAGATCAGATCACATTTTATGACCAATTTGTGCAGAAATCCATATCATTCCAAAGGGTTCACATACTTTTTCTTGCAACTGTAATTTACAAACACAATGGGCTCTTAAATTACTCACCGGCAGAAAACACACATTTCCCAAAACACAGAAACACCCTAAAACCCCACATATCCCCATATATTATACATCCCTGGATAGTTCTGATCTGGGCCAACAACATACCCAGAAATCACCCAGATCCGAGCTGGGGTTCCCAAATTCCATGGAAGCCACATTTGACTGACCGCAAGCATGGTTTTCCTGCCCAAAACAGTTCCACAGATTTAGGCTGTGCAAGCGGTCTTCCTTCTCCTTCAAAGAATGCACAAATTGCATACTTTTGTTGAAAGAGTCTTGTTCGGTAGTTTGTAAATCCCATTTGCCGAACCACATAGTAAAAAGACACAAACAAGCCTTTTTACTGAGAGAAAACAAAGTTTTAGTATATGGGCCATAATCCTGAGGCAATAGGCTGGCAAACAGGCCCCTCCAAAACCCAGTGGCGAGGTTATTTTCGCCACTAGCGCCAATCCGCAAGTAAAATCCGTGAAGGGACTCTCATTGATGTGACTGCCATACACATGCACATCATCTCCATTAGGTTACAACAGCACAGCAGTCCTTACAATGTATGTCAATGCAGCTCTAAAGTGCTGACAGCGGGGCAATAGGGGACAGTAAGAAAAAAAAAAAAAGAAGTAATCTGGACTCCATATCTGCAGTTCTACTTATGTATTACTGCCGATAATAGTCTAGAATGGTGGTGACAGATTCCCTTCAAGTGACACAATTCTGTCTTTTTACCTGATAATTGTGTTATTATCTTTCACACATGGTAACGGGTTTAACCTTACTGCATTCACATGTTACTCCGCTCCTGCATACAATCCCCCCACCCACCAGGGTTGTTCATATAACTTGTTCCACTATAAAATGTCTGTAAAGGCAAACAATTAGAGAGAAAAAAGAATTGGACATAGTGTTCAGTAATGTTAAGGCAAGAGAACACATCTTGAAATAAATAAAAAATACAGTAAAAATGTTTTATATGGAAGGAAAATAATAAATATCCTTACCTGACATTAGGTAACAATGTTAAGGCTGATAATCCTGTTCTGCTCTGATCAGTCAGATGTGGATTATGGAGGTTATAATTGTGGTGCAAAGGATCAACAGGTTCATTTACACTACATTTCCAGTATACCATTCTGTCTGGAATAAATGGAATTCAAACTGAACATCAGTTTTTCAACTTCTTGTTCAATGACGAACACAAAGAGCAACACCCTATATTTATTTTTCATGAATTTACTTATTTAAGCATAATACATTTTACCCACTCTATCTGACTTCTTTGTCAAAGTGGAACAGGTGCTTCAAAAATGTGGTGCTCATTTTGAACACTATGGGGCACATGCCGTTCTTAATAAAGGCCCATAGCTGGCGGTGGATCCACCGAAGTTATGAAGAGGAGCCGGCCTCTCCATAACTTCGGCGCATCCAGCACCAGTTCTAAATGTAAGACATCTTCCGAGCTGTCTTACATTTAGACCATTTCCTAAACGAGGCGTAGAAGATGATGAATGAGACGGGCCCGTTCCCTTCCAATCTCACAGTTTTAGACCTGGCATAAGCGGGGAAAAGTCGCAGATAGCGGCGTAACTAACCATTGAGCCACTATCTGGGCTTGAAATATGCCTAATTTAGGTGTATTTCTAAGGCTGCTTTCACACTAGCGTTCGGGTGTCCGCTCGTGAGCTCCGTTTGAAGGGGCTCACGAGCGGACCCGAACGCCTCCGTCCAGCCCTGATGCAGTCTGAATGGATGCGGATCCGCTCAGACTGCATCAGTCTGGCGGCGTTCAGCCTCCGCTCCGCTCGCCTCCGCACGGACAGGCGGACAGCTGAACGCTGCTTGCAGCGTTCGGGTGTCCGCCTGGCCGTGCGGAGGCGTGCGGATCCGTCCAGACTTACAATGTAAGTCAATGGGGACGGATCCGTTTGAAGATGCCACAATGTGGCTCAATCTTCAAGCGGATCCGTCCCCCATTGACTTTACATTGAAAGTCTGGACGGATCCGTCCCAGGCTATTTTCACACTTAGCTTTTTTTTGCTAATATAATGCAGACGGATCCGTTCTGAACGGAGCCTCCGTCTGCATTATTATGAGCGGACCCGTTCAGAACGGATCCGCCCGAACGCTAGTGTGAAAGTAGCCTAAATAGTAAATGACCCTCTATATGTCACAAACTTACCTGTCTGGGTCCCAGCGGTGAGATCTCCAGCTTTGGTCCGACCTTGCCGGGAAAGACACGCTGCAAAGCCACACACCCTGGTGACGCAACAGCATCCTTAGCAACAGGATACAATGCTCTTTCTCCCCTCAGCGGGCATGTGTTGAAGGAGACTAGCAGTGGGCTGATTGCCCAGCTGTTCTATTCCTGTGTGCTGTGTTCTGACTAATGGAGCGTCGAGTCATGACCTATCAGGGTCTGATTCTGGGACTCGGTTCTCTAGTTAAACCCTGTCCATTGCCAGTGATAGGTTTTCCCTCCTTAGCTGTGCTCCCAGTTCTGTTTTGTGTGTGTTTAGATTGCTTATTGGATTGACCTCAGCTTGCGTTTGACCACTCTCTGTCTTGTGATTTAGTACTGTGTTTCCCGAATGGGTCTGACTCCAGCTTGGCTATTCTGACTACCCTCTGTCGTGTGATTTTATATGCATTGACCGTCCATTCCTGTACGACTTTGTCTTAGTGTAGTTTCTTCTCTGTGTGTGTGTGTTAGTCCTACACCTAGCAGAGTAGGGAACTTCGGACTTTGCGCCTAGGTCTTGAAAGCGGGTAGGGTTTCAATTAGGGCTCACATTATGTGTGTTCCGGTCTACTGTGCTGACACTATATTCCTCAATATATTTTATACCAGACGAAATACATTGATAAATCTCCCTCATACAGGTCAAAATCACTGCTTCTCTTCAGATAATTTATCTTGCAGCCATCACTAGGGGGAGCTCAGTGCATAGGAATTTATATAGTTACCACTGAATGCATTGGAAATGTTAATAACCTCCTTGCACTGACCTACCCATAGTGGCTGCTTGAAAATGCAGTATTTTCAGGTTGGGAACAGGAGAAAGAACTTATTGCCGTGCCCCCTTCCTCCTGGGCCTTTAGCAATTGCGTGGTCTGCCTCCATGGATGGTACAACACTGTTCATAACAAAAGTGACTCTCATAGAAATGCAGAGAGTGAGTCTTCCTGTCTACTCAGCAGACCCTATAGGTTTTAGGATGTCAGAGCGAGGGTCACATGATATAACTGATGACCAAAACGGAGCTCATAAATCAACAGTAAAGCCACTGGGAAAAGAATGCTCTACACTATCGTTAACATAATGTACTATAAAAATGGAGGGAAAATACATACATTTGATGTATAATTGAGGTTCCATGACTGGTATAACGATGGTTTGGTGGACACTTTTGTCCTAAAGAAGACACTGAACCATAGAATTATGTGTAGCATCATGGGACACTAACTATGAGTAATAGAAGAAATGGCCAGCTGAGCCTGGAAATGGGTGGAAGTCTTGTCACAGATGATTATTTGCATCTCCAAAGCGAACAGCTACACAAATGGCTTCATTATGTAAAATAAACAAATGGGAGACAGCAGGGAGTCAGACAATTTCGTGGACCTGCGTTCATCATAATCGTCCATCTCCTATAACTCATTTTCTAATGTTCTTATGTAGACATGATGTACAATTCAATCTCCATAATGTTTCTTTGGCTATAGTAACTTTGAAACTTTTGAGGTGAAGAAAAGCTCTTCATGAAGCCTGGGAGATATAGATGATGATCAGTAGAATTATTATTGTAGACTGCATATTGTCAAAGATAATGAATTCCCTGATTAATTTTTATTGAAGCCCACCCATTGTTCTTTATTTACGAGAATTGGAGAAGAGGAACCAGTTAAACAATTCCAGTCAGTCCATCACCGTGTTTAGGTTTGATTCCAGCACTGGATGCTAGTGCCAGCTTATACTCTTATTCTGGATGTTTAAATTCTTGACATATTTCATTCTTGTTCTTAAACACAGACTCCGGCATTCAGTCCAGTGTACTAAAAAAATATATACTTTTTCTTATAGTCCACTGACCAGCACTGAAGACTGGCAGCTGTCTTCCCTGGAGAATAATGGGTGCTGTAGTGCTCTCGGCACATTATTAAAATGCACCACCGGAGTTTTGACAGACTTGTGGGAGAGTAGAGTGGTTCCCATAGGAGCATGAAAATCACGGTTGCTAGCTATCAGCCCAAATATATTTGGGCTCTGCTGAGGAATCATAGCACTAGAAATTAAATATTTATTACAGGTTCTGAAATTCAGAAATGTAAGCGATAAAACATATTAGATTGATGAATTTCCGCATATAAATGTATATTAGGTATTTATCAAACACTTTACAGCTCCACTTAAAGGGGTTGTCTGCTTTTTTTACATTGATGACCTAGGATAGGTCATCAATATCAGATCGGCAGGGGGCTGACTCCCAGCAACCCTGCCGATCAGCTGTTTGAAGAGAAGGCCGCACTTGTACGAGGGCTGCCTTTTCTTCATTGTTTACTTGCTTGCCGTCACAACCGCAGTGGTGAGCAGGTGTAATTGCAACTACACCATCCCAATCTCTTCAGTGGGACGGGTACTTCATATTTAAAGGGGTTATGTCACTTCAGCAAGTGGCATTTATCGAGTAGGAAAGTTAATACAAGGCACTTACTAATGTATTGTTATTATTCATATTGCTTCCTTTGCTGGTTGAATTCATTTTAACATCACATTATATACTGCTTGTTTCCATGGTTACGACCACCCTACAATCCATCAGCGGCATCTGTGATTGCACACTATAGGAAAAAGTCCAAGTGTCTCTGGTGACCAGGACCATGGGAGCTCACATAGGGTGGTTCATTTTTCTATAGTGTGCAAGCACGACCACCATGTGGATTGCAGGGTAGTTGTAACCATGGAAACGAGCAGTGGGAACCAGGAGTGCCCAGAACCTAAGGTCGCTCTCCCGGATAGGTTTTCCGGGGGAAGTGACAACTTTGTTCGGTTCAGGGAGTCGTGCAAACTATATTTTACACTACGTCCTAACTCTTCTGGGGACGAGATTCAAAGAGTGGGGATTATTATTTTGTTACTGAAAGGTGACGCTCAGTCTTGGGCTTTTTCGTTGCCGACCGAATCACAATTTTTCAGAGCTCTGGGGCTTATCTACGATGACCCAGATTGGGTCTCCCGCCGAGACTAAGTTACGTGGCTTACGGCAGGGAGAGCATTGTGCGGAGTCCTATTCCTCGGAATTTAGGAGATAGGCAACTGATACTGAGTGGAATGACCCAGCCCTCTGTAGTCAATTCTGTAAAGGGTTATCCGAAAACCTAAAGGATGCATTGGCATTTCACGAATATCCAGAGTCATTGGAGGCGGCCATGTCTCTGGCTGTATGTATTGATAGACGCCTGAGGGAGAGATCTAAGGTTCCTCTTGCTCGGGACGCATTATCATATGGGAAAGCGGCCACTTCCGATACTTTGGGTAGGGAGGCACTTGAGCGCATGTCTGATGATGAGCGAATGCAGTTGGGGGAAGTCACTCCTAGACCTGGTGATAAAAACGCTAGGTTTAAGAAAAGACTCTGTTTTTTCTGTGGTAAATGGGGACATTTTGTTAACATATGTCCTTATATTAAACATCAAGGTGAAAAAGAGAGAAAGAAAACTAGTGTGTGTAGTCCTCTTCTCACTCTTGGTAGTGTGGGTGGGGAATCTGAGAATAAACTTTTGTCATTTACCGGTAGTACCCGATTTCTCCTGCCTGTCAAGGCCACCTAGACTGCAAAACTGTGGGAATTTAAGTATTTATTGACAGTGGGGCAGGGGTTAACCTAGTGGATGGCCAATTCGTTCATATGCATGGTTTGACAACAAACGCATTGGACAAAAATATTTCGGTGTTTGCGATTGATTCCTCTCCACTCTCACAAAAGTATTTGCCAAAAATTGTGCAGGACATTCGCCTAAAGGTGGGAGATTCTCATTGAGAATCCATTTCATGTTTTGTGCTGAAGGGTCTGCCTGCTCCTCTGGTGCTAGGTTTACTGTGGTTATCCAAACATAACCCTACCATCGATTGGCAAGCGAGACAGATTTCTGATTGAAGTGATTTTTGCATAGACAGCTGTCTTAGCACATCGCTTTCTGTTGTAACCACTCAAATTGTACCATATTTTATTTTGGATTTTTCTGATGTATTCTCTGGAAGTAGAGACCAGAAGTTACCTCCACATTGAGAGTATGATTGCCCCGTCAACCTTATTCCCGGAGCTAGTTTGCCCAAGTCTCGGTTGCATAATCTTTCGGAACCCGAAAGAGTAGCCATGCAAGAATATATCACCGAGAGCTTGGCTATAGGTCGTATAAGACCATCCAAACCACCAGTGGCTTCAGGTTTCTTCTTTGTAAAAAAGGACGGAACCCGTAGGCCATTTTTTGACTTCCGCGAGCTTAATCGCATTACTGTCTGTGATCCCTATTCCCTTCCTTTGATCCCAGATTTGTTCAATCAGATTGTCAGTGCCAAGGTGTTTTCTAAATTGGATTTGAGGGGGGCATATTATATGGTAAGGATCAAGGAGGGGGACGAATGGAAGACAGCCTTTAATACCCCTGAAGGTCATTTTGAGAATTTAGTCATGCCTTTTGGGTTCACCAATGCTCCTGCTGTTTTTTGACATTTTATCAATGACTTCTTTCATCTGGAAGGCAGATTTGTGGTGGTGTATCTGGATGATATTTTAATTTGTTCATCCAACATGGAGAAGCATCAGGATCATGTGAGACAGGTCTTACAGATCCTAAGGGAGAATAAATTGTATGCTAAGATGGAGAAATGTGTATTTGCGGTTTCGGAAGTGCAATTCCTGGGTTACCTACTCTCATCCTCAGGTTTTCCTATGGATTCGGAAAAAGTATGTGCTGTGTTGGGCTGGGATCAACCCGAAAATCTGAAAGCTCTCATACGATTTTCGGGGTGCACCAACTACTACCATCAATTTATCTTGAATTATTCGACTGTTGTTAAACTATTAACAGATATGACTAATAAAGGTGCGGATTCTCAGTCTGGTCTGATGAGGCATTACAAGCCTTTTCAGCTGTAAAGAAATGTTTTGCTTCTGCTCCTATACTGGTGCAACCTGATGTGTCACAGCCATTCATTGTGGAAGTTGACGCATCCGAGGTAGGTGTTGGAGCAGTCTTGTCGCAGGGTCCTTCTCCTAGCAAATGGCACCCATGTGCTTTTTTCTCTAAAAAACTCTCTACTGCGGAAAGAAATTATGATGTAGGTAATAGAGAGTTGCTGGCCAATAAGTTGGCTTTTGAGGAATGGCGTCATTGGTTGGAAGGAGCGATTCATCCCATTACTGTAATTGCTGATCACCAAAATCTGGCATATCTGGAGTCGGCTAAACGTCTGAACCCAAGGCAGGCCAGATGGTCGTTTTTTTACCAGATTTAATTTAGTTGTCACCTATCGCACCTCACCATAAATTAAGCACATCCTCCGGCAGCACAGGAGACTTTAAAGGGGTATTCCGACTCAGTAATCACCAGAACACTAACACGCCTTTTGTTTCACAAGACATTTAGTCAGAGAATTGTTAGCAACACACTGAGCATGCTCGATCTAGGAAAGGCTCAGAACTACAGGTCAATGCCATGGTAATTTATGCGGAAACACAGTGGATAGCAGAGAAAGAAAACTACTTTTATAACTACTGAACAGTGAATATGTGAAATTTACATTATATTTATGGTAACCGGAATACCCCATTAAAGATGAATCTCCCCCTAGATGCCTCCTTTCCTCACAATTTTCAGGACTTGAGGTCAGTGAATGGAAACCTGCTGCTGTTCGTAAAGCTGTTGGATTTTTGAGAACATAAGAAATCCACAGTATTATAAGAAAGTCACAGAACCTTTCATTATTATTAAGCTTTGCTAACAGTGAGTTAGAAAGTGCTTTAAAGATGACCTTTCTCCCATAAATTGCAATACAATCTGACAGCACCATGTTATCGAGCAGGAGAAGCTGAGCAGATTGATATATATTTTTGTTGGAAAAGATTCAGTAAAACCTATAATTTATATCTCTGCTTCCTTTACCTCCTGTGAATACCTATCGGTACAGGAGGGAGGGGCTATCAGTGACTGATAGCATTGTGTGTATGTGTCCATACGGAGATAGCTGTCAGTCACTGATAGCCCCTCCTCCTGTACCGATGGGTATTCACAGGGCTGCAGATGTAAATGTAAAAACTACAAGTTTTACTGAATCTTTTCCCACAAAAATATACATCAATCCGCTTAGCTTCCCCTGCTATAGATCATGGTGCTTTCGGATTGCACTGCATTTTTTCGGTGACAGGTCCTCTTTAACACAGCATGTGAAATATGTAATAGTAATTAGATATAGCACTATGGTAATCTGTATACCCAATGGCATAGAAGAATATCTTCCACGTCTGAAACCCTTGTGCTCCATTACACACAATGCACAGTTATTGTAGAATACAAAAGGCTAATGAATGGGTTATTTTGTAGGAATTAAATGTCAAGAACTTTGGTTTGTCACTCAAAAGCTCTTCTCGTCTTAAGACTCCTTCACGCCTGAATAACTGCAAAACTGCTAATGAAGAACAGATATAGATAAGTACAAATTGTATTTCTCCCATGTGACAAGCCAGCCAAAAAAAAACGTGATTTTCTGTCAAGTAGACCTTTTCAAAATCCTCAAGTCTGAGACAGAGCGGCACCTGCTCTTAGTCCAGAGACCAAATCATCATGAAGTTTGGCATGGGATCATTTACTGCAAAATCCATTCTAGGACGGTGTCATCTCACCGTTTCCATGACAAAATAGGACTATGCACCTGCCCTAGGTGGCTGGGCTTACCGAAACAGTCGAGCAGGCCTGTGCTCTGCTGTTTCCGTACCTCGCATTGTGGTGAATACACATTAGGCTACACAGCTTCAGTAAATTCCGGAGTTATGGAGGCAGCGTAGCTTCCATTTACTGCAGTGAGAGCATAGGAAACAGTAGTGCGCCAGCCCCTGTGGCTGTTTCCATAAGCCGGCCATCCAAGATAAGAGCTTAGTCACATCTTGCCTTTAAAGGGGGGTCCAAAAATGATGCCACCCCTGGCTATAAGTTGTTTGTTGTATTGCAGCTCAGCCTCATTCAAAGCAAAGGAATTTGAGTTAAAAATGGTCTGCAAACCTCACTTAATTACTTGGCCATGCTGAGGCTACCCCTGTATCGTATAAATCTACATCTAAATTTATTTGACTTTTAAATGAAGGTTTATTATCTGGCTTTCTTGCTGTCAGTAAGATAAACAGTGGGTAACAGAACTATTTTTCGTGCAACGATTCCCAGGAGATTTCTACGACGGCATTACAGGCTGCTCATTAATCTGTGTAAAGGGAGAAATTATCAGCATTGCTCGAAGACGAAACATGACTGTCTCGGCACAAGGACGGACCTTTCTTCCAAATTGGTTGCTTCACAGAAACCACAGTAGCAGAATGTTTTCAGTTCTTTAGAGTCATGCAAATGTTAAATGCCTCCTGCATACAAATATGCTGCGCTGGAAGGCTGAGTAGGTGGTTATCTAATTTGCAGGTAGGTTAGGCAAAGTAATCCTCTGCAGTCCAGTTAGTTTTCAATTATGTAAGTCCCATAAAGGTGTGAAAATTATACTTCATAAATCACCTTTCTAGTTAAAAGATATGAAGTATGAATCTGTTATTGAGGTATCTCCAGAACTGTGTCAGTTCATAAAATCTTTCACATGATTAAAAAAAAAAAAAGCCTTTTATCAGGGAAAATGACTTACCTCTTACTAATCATACGGAGAACTCAAGGGGAACAAAAAACAGGTTGCCTAAGATTCAGTATTTTTACAGAAACAGCAGCACTATTGTCCATTCACATAGACTGCAATGCAAGTGAATGAGATGAGCTGCAATACCATACACAGTCCATGGTCAAGAGTGTTTCTGTGTCTGGAAGAAAGCAGACCCATCTTACCGGGGCTCAGTAGACATGTAGAGTCAGTAGTGGCTCGTCATTTCTCTATGGTACACCAAGGAGATGTCCTTGTCTCTCTCCAATTCAGCTACATGGAGTAACTACTCTGAAAACAAAGACAGAAATCTATAGTATGTCCTGTTTGAATCCCTTTATGTCCAACTATTTTCTGCTATCATGTTTATATTGTAATTTTTCTATCTGATATATATGGAAGATCCAGTACGTATGATATAGTAGCTATGATTCACCCATGCAATGATTCAATTTGCTGCCCTATTCTCCTCTCTGACCAGATCTAAGCCGTGTTCTACTGCTAACATTTTAAGAGTTGCAGTTTTTCTCTTGTTTTAGAACAAAGCTGAAAGAAATATCTCCAATAAGTCAAAAAGATCCATATTCTGAAAATGGAATTTGACCAATTTCAGTAAAATGTATTTATTCTTCTAAAACTTTGGATGGGATAGTGATCCAGTATATATGATATAACAGAGCAGTGGCTATGCTTCACCCATGCAATTATGTAATTTTCTGCCTGAACCTTGTATCTTCATAACCTGGCCAAGAGAATTGCCTGCTGGAGCTTCCTGTCCAGCATAGCCGAATGTTTCCACATGCCCACCAGCCGCTTCCTGGCAAATATGATTGGATTTGCCGGATAAAAGCCTTTGCACACAAAGAGCTTCGGCAGGCTATTCTCTGCCGAAACAGCTGTCAGAGAGCTCTAACGCAGATGTAAAAGTAGCCTAACCCTTCCCTAGTTATACATCAGTTTGAGGCTATCATTCCCAGAAGTTTTTCACTTGAGATTGAGGGTGAGACCAGAAAGTGCAGTTTACAGCATGTGGTAAGTCATACCGACTTGAAGCAGCCAATGGCCACACAATTCTTCACAATGGGTGCGGCTACTAGATAGAGGCATGGCAACCCCCAAAAAAGTGTCCCGATCCTGAAAAGTTGGCAAGTATGATTTGCATGCAGTAGTGATGAGCGGGAGGTGCCATATTCGATTTCGCGATTTTTCGCGAATATTCAAATGAATATTTGTGTTATATTCGTCAAAATCGAATATTCGTAATTATTCCAATTATCGCGAATAATATGCGATTTAATTAATTGCATATTGCGATTATTTCTTTTGATAGTATAAGGCAACGTTCCTATGCTATTTGACTATGGCTAGGCTAATAAGTGTATTTTACGAAATTTCGTAATATTGCTCTAACTTCGTCTTTTAGAATATTACGAATATTCTAAAAGACGAAGTTAGAGCAATATTGCGAAATTTCGTAAAATACACATATAGATTGTAATTTAGCTAATATAGTGCTATAATCCTTTTTTTTCTCTATTTTTTTTGCCTCTTCTGAACTTAAGTTTTGTAAAATATGTACACTATTACAAAAATTACTATAGCAGTATATTAGCTAAATTACAGTCTATGTGTATTTTACGAAATTTCGTAATATTGCTCTAACTTCGTCTTTTAGAATATTCGTAATATTGCTCTAACTTCGTCTTTTAGAATATTCGTAATATTGCTCTAACTTCGTCTTTTAGAATTTTATGAATATTCTAAAAAACGAAGTTAGAGCAATATTAAGAATATACGTAAAAAGTTGAAATCGCAATGCGATTAATATAAATCGAAGTAATCGCATGGCGATTTCAACTTAGCACTGCTATATTCCATATTAGGCTAGAATTAACGAATATGGAATAAAGCAGTGTCAAGTTGAAATCGCAATTCGAATATTCGTGCTCAACACTAGCATGCAGTAACCATCCCCTCTGTATGGGGATGAACAATCGTTAATGTAAACATTTGTACTTCGTCGGCAGCACATCGGTTTGGATATATGGAATATATCAGGATCTGTTCAGGGTAAAAATGATGGTTTTGCATTTGAGTTGAATCTATTGCGTTGAGTATTTCAGTTTTTTTCTGTGTGGATGCAGTCGGTTTTAATGCATCTAGAAACCGTATCTTCAAATTCGGTCGGCACTGTCAGAGGGTCGGTTACCCTAATATCAAATAGAAGCAAAAGACCGGCACTCCAATATTGCTGATGCGGTGAGTTTATTGGTCACACATTACATTTCTGCAATATTGGAGTGTCGGTCTTTTGCTTCTATCTTCTAGAAACCATCAGTGATAAACACATTCCATCCAGATGCCTTATATTTTTCACGGAAGCCCCATTTACTTCTATGGAGTCAGAGCTCTTTGAGAAACGCACAATATAGAATATGCTGCGATTTTTCCTGAACGCAAAAATGATGTGTGAATAACTAAATGGTTCAGTCCGGATGCTATACGCTCGCTACACGCATCGTATCCGGATGTGTGAATCGTGTGAAATTAGCCTTATACAGTGTTACGAGCTGCCAACAAACAGGATTTTATTTGCTCCTTTTTTTGCCGGTACATTTACACGGTCCAATTACTGGGGACGAGCATTCAAAGGACTGTTCATTCCTGACAATTGTCTCGATAATCTGCCCATGTAAATGGGATCTGGCTCTATTCTCCTCTCTAACCTGATCTAAGCTTTGTTCTACCCCTAACATTTTCTGATTTACAGTTTTTCTATATCAGTTTAAGAAGAAAGCTGAAAGAAAAATCTGCCATAAGTCAAACAATTTCATATTCTGAAAATTGAATTTTGACCAATTACAGTAAAATTGTAAAACTTTGGATGAAATAATGAACATCCAGAATTCTGGTTCTTTCACATATGCGTAAACGAGGATATAAGTGGAGGAGTCAATTTCGGACTCAAAAAAATGCAGCTATGTGTCGTGATACAAGAAACAATATATAAAGGACTAAATTGATTAACATTCAACTGCATTTGTCAATCTGGATCACCATGGAAACTGTCAAAGACTTGTTGATAACAGAGAGCAAATGAAAATGGCATTTTCTTCTCCACAGACAACAGCAGGAACATTAGCGATGTACTACATAAATACCACTGGAATTTACTGGAAGGAAACAATTGTATTAAGATCATAACGACATAACATCACAAATAAATAATCTTAATGCGAAGCAGGGAAATCTGCGCTGATTACCCCAGAAATGCATTCTGCATAAGAACCTTAAGATATGGAATAAAGTTAACAGCTGGGGCCAGTCACAAGGGTTACATTTGACATTTCTCTGAGTAACTCCGTAAGCAATTGTCTTACTGCAAAATTAGAAAATAGCGAGAAACATTGTTATGTGTTAAATGAAACAAAGCTAGTGATTAGGAGGAACAATTATATAAAGATGAAAATGAGAAAGAAGGAAGAGAGCAACAAAGTTCTCATCAGAAATGATTTCTTAACTATATGAGAAGAAGACAAAAAAGATTAAGAAATGAAATGGTAATGATAAATGAAGGAGACCACCTGGAAGTATGACACAGACGAGGATCTCCATAACCTGTTTCCCCTTGCTATTGGGGGTCTCGGAGACACTACACTGTACCTAAGCCTATCCTATCATCACACCTATCGGGGGTGCACCAGTCATTTTGGGGGCAATTGCTTTGCACCTCTATAGGTCACTGGGTTGCCACTACTCCACTAACTTTCATATATCCCTATATCCCCCATGGATGTGCAATAGGCAAGTTATCTAAATAAAGAGGACAGTTCCTGGCAAAACAGTACAAAGTACGATTCCAGCCAAAGTCCTATCAGTGCCACTACTGTCTCTTTAAGGACTGCATACTATAATTTCTTTTGAAAAATATAGCAAAAAGGTCACTGCACGGGTTTGTAGATGCAGAATGCTTGATAACTTACCAAACATCTTCCATACAACTTGTATATAATGGTCAGAATGAGGAGGAATATTCAGGGAATGCCCCCCCCCCCCAACCAAAAACACTCAGTATGGAGATTAAAGACCAAGGAGTCTTTTCTGCCGATTATTTGCCTCACAGGAGCTATTTTAGGCCGGCTGCTCACACACAGAGGGTCCTTCCGTATTCCCACACAGTCACGTGTGCACATGACCAACTTTCAACTTCCATCTCTGATTTAAGACCTCTTCTCTCTTCTCCCAATGTTAGCTCATGGCCCACTGCTGAGGACAACACTGCCCCTGCTTCAGCATGAAACTCTGCCTCGACCTGTATAGCACTAACACCCCCTCCTAACTATAGGCAAAAACCAGGGGAAAACAAAGTCAAACACCTTAAAGTGGAGCAAGGCACCCCCTTTTACAAGGCACTGTGCTTTTGCTTTGCCAGTTAGTCACCCATCCCCCATCACATGTATATGCCGCACTAGCAGTGGCGTATCTTCAATGGGCGCAGAACACGCAACTGTTATGGGGCTACAGAGGCCAGGAGAGGGGGGCCCGGCTCTGAACGCCTTCATTTCCCAACAAGAAAACTGTGTTTTCATGCAGCCATTGCTGCTCAATTCAAAGAGATTATTTCAGCTTCTATTCCAGTAATTGGCAACTGTATACATTCCTATGCTGAGCTCCCCCTAGTGGTGGCTGCAGGCAGCCATATTTGTGATAGAAGGGAAGCAGAATTATCAATTTATTTTGCCAGTTGCCTGGTGTAAATACCTTAATAATTATGGTGTTCAGAAAGTTCATATTTATGAGTCACCTCTTCCACTTTTTCCAACAGAGAAGTGGGTGAGGTGAAGGGCGATTTATTATATTTATTTTTTTATTACAATTCAAAATTTGTTCTGCCTAATAAATAAAAAAATTAATTAATCAGAAATTGCAGATTTCCTTACTGGGAAACACAGTTGTCCATACTAAGTTTTCATATGAGGCCCTATTAGATCTGTAAGTAGAATGAAGTCCGGCTCTCAGATGGTTGGGTCGTCTGACCTGCTCTGCACATTTTCTGTGTTCACACCCTCCGAATATGCTGCAAAAAGTCAAATTGGATCCAGCGAGTAAAATCAAGAGATTTTTAGTCCATTAAAAATACAAGTGATAAATCCTCCTACATAACAATCAATGCATTTCAACCTTCAAAAGGTTTTCTTCATGGATTCATAGTATAACAATATTCAGCCACAGGTGTGTTACTGATTTAAATACAAGACGTGAGAACACATGACAGACCAGCAACTCAGCTGTAGAATAAATTATAGGTGATATTAACCCTTTATATTCATGCCACCGGCTGAAAGATAACACAATGTACATAATGATACAAAAACTATTAATAATGCAATAAAATATCTGTATGATAATTCATCCCATAAGGGATCCAAAAAGCTTCAATTTCTAAGAGCAATTTTTTTAAAATCTCCCCTCTTTTATGTAGTTTCACCTTTTCTATGCCAGTTATTTTAAGAAAAGCTACTCTGCTGTTGTGTTGTTCTACAAAATACTTGGATGCTCCAGAGATGTTCCGATTCTTGTTCTTAACTCCATTTAATGTGCGATTATCATATTACAAAAATCCAAAACCACCAGAGACTCATACATCTTATATGCAAATAATGCTTCAAAAAATGGAGGAGAGCAGGACGTAAACTCAGAAAACGCAAGAGGTGTGACCACATGCCAGCAACTCAAGAAGAGATGAATCATGTGCTAACATTCCAAGTCATAGATTTGTCTCCCTATGAATTTACTAAACATCAAACTGAAGTCCTAAATTTGGGATTATATTTTGCACCTACTAATAATCCCATTGTTTTTGGTATCATCAAGGACATTAATACATTTGTTAGAGATCTAACAATTAGGAGGCATTTTTTTGACAAACAAGATACAATTACTGATACAGATTTTACTCGAATGACAAATAATTTACACAGATTTTACTCAAATGCAACCTGTTAATATATATTGTGACACAGTGAAAGGTTTGGTCTGGGAAAACAGGTATTTTCCTCCCAGCATGTGCTGCTGGGCTGATTTACAGCCAGGTGAGGTCAAATACCGGACCGGATTTAAAATGCCCGTCTGGGTTTTGGAAGCACCTGGCTGTCCTTAAATAGGCAGCTGGGCTCAGAAGCCAGGTCTCTGTGTTGGGATCTGGGAGCCTGGTGTCTGGATGAAGGCTTGCTACCTGTTTGGCGTGAAAACAGGTTGGTGCTGCTGTCAGCAAGGACTCTTTGAGGCAGAACTGCCGCATGGTGTGAATTACCACCAACACCGCAAGGTGACTTTTTGTTTGAATATGACTGTTTGTTTTGTCACTTGCCTAAAGTGTGAATAAAACACTGAACTGTTTTGATCGAAAGAGCTTGTTGTTGCCTCTATACTGCGTCCGCTAATCCTGTTTACCAGAGCGAGTCCCCACAATATCAAGATATGGAATTTTTTGAACAGTTATCTGTTATAAATTTGGAAAAATTGGATGATGTGTCGCAACAATTAATTCCAAGTGTGAATATGTCCATGGATCTTAAAACAACTAATTGGGGATTCTACCCAATTCAATCAAGAGTTGAATCCATGGACAGATTCCAAACAGTCATGATCAGATAAATCAAGAATTTCTATTCTCAATGCGGCCGTCCATTACAACTTATCAACAACTACAAGACATGCATTATTACAATTACAAAATGAAACCTCTATCACCATTAAAATGGCTGATAAGGGGGGTGCTGTAGTTGTGATGGACATGCTACAGTATAAACAACAAATCATGAGTATGTTAGGTCAACCAGACATATATGAAATTTTAACTGATGATTCTTATAAAATATTATTAAAACAAAAACAATAGTATCTGAAGGTTTAGCATTGAAGATCATCAAAACAGAGTGATTTTTTTATGATTAGTGGACCTATTACACCTATAGTCTATGGGCTCCAGAAGGTACTTATGTACTATGTTACTATGTACATTTGATCTTATACAATTTATGTTAGAAGTCACAACATTTTTAATCAGGAATAATGTTTTTTTTTTATATATATATTTTTTTTAAACAATAACAAATGTAAACTCACATTCACTCACAATGTTAAATAACATGAAATTACATTTTTAGATCTTAAATTGCAGGGTATACCAGATCAAAAAATCATCACAGCTACATATAGAAAACCCATTTCGGGTAACACAGTTCTTCATGCAAATACTTATCATCTGAAACATACTTTAAAGGCTATTCCCACATGTGAATTAATTAGAGCTAAACGTAATTGCAGCACTGAAGAAACGTACCAATCTGAAGTGAGCACTAAACAAAACACACTGGCATTGGATGTTAGAACAGGCCAATGCCAGAGTAAATAAAATGATGCGACAAGAGCTTTAAACAAAAGAACGGAATAGAAATATCAATAAATCCATACCGACAGTTACCTTACAGTATACTATCAAGTACGCACTTTATTTCATAAATATATACCAATACTCTATGAGGATGAAAGATTACATCAGATTACATCTGAGGGCTATAGAGTATCTTATAGGAAGGCCCCAATAGGTCAAAAAAATCACACCCAGCAACTTAAAAACTGATATTGCAAAACCAACAACATGGCTTTCCCATTTAGGTTTTTGCCCTTGTGGTAATCACCCATGCAAAACTTGCACTTATGTTAATTCAACAAAGGAAATTTCACATACTCAAAAAGTAATAAAATATAAAATAAAAATGATATAAACTGTAATACGGAAGGTGTCATCTACATGATTACATGCACACATTGTAATTTAGTATATATAGGTAGCACTACTAGGAAATTGAAGGTACGGTTTCTTGAACATCTAAATGATATCACCAACAAGAACAAGAATCTTAACATCTCTGGAGCATCCAAGCATTTTGTAGAACAACACAACAGCAGAGTAGCTTCTCTTAATATAACTGGTATAGAAAAAGTGAAACTACATAAAAGAGGGGAGATTTTAAAAAATTGCCCTTAGAAATGGAGGCTTTTTGGATCTTTACTCTGAATTCAGTTTTTCCTTATGGGATGAATTATAATACAGATATTTTATTGCATTATTAATAGTTTTTGTATTATTATGTAGATTGTGTTATCTTTCAACCAGTGGCATGAATATAAAGGGTTAATATCACCTATAACTTATTCCACAGCTGAGTTGCTGGTCTGTCATGTGATCTCACACCTTGTATTTAAAGGGAATCTGTCACCCGCTTTTACCATTTTAAGCTGTCACCATCGTCATGTTCACTAAAGTACCTTATTTCCAGCAGTCTTCTTTTTACTTTATTTCGTTTTCTCCTTTTGATATAAAAGCGCTTTTTGTGATATGCTAATGAGGCTCCAAGGGGCGTTTTTTCTCCTCTCTGGTGCCCAGTGACGCCCCCCTGCAGTGCCCAGCCCGCCTTAATTTGAATCCCAAGAACGCCTCCTGATCCTCAAATAATCTCCCACAGCCCCGGCAAACGGTTCCGCCCCCTCCCCACGTCGTCTACCTTCTAGAAACGCCCCGTCCTTCTTCCTGTCGGCAGCCAGAAAACTCGCAGCAGACGCGGCACTGCGTGATCATCAAGCTCCTGAGGGCAACAGCCTCAAAAGTCTTACTGGGCATGCGCCGAGCCCAGTGATGTAACTGAGCGCTGTTGCCCTGAGGAAGTTGATGATCGCGCAGGTGGTACTGCGCCTGCGCAAGTTTTCTGGCCGCTGACAGGAAGGACGGGGCATTTCTAGAAGGTAGACTATGACGTGGGGAGGGGGCGGAACCTTTTGCCGGGGCTGTGGGAGGTTATTTGAGGATCAGGAGGCGTTCCTGAACATGGCGATGGTGACAGCTTAAAATGGTAAAAGCAGGTGACAGATTCCCTTTAAATCAGTAACACACCTGTGGCTGAATATTGTTATACTATGAATCCATGAAGAAAACCTTTTGAAGGTTGAAACGCGTTGATTGTTATGTAGGAGGATTTATCACTTGTATTTTAAATGGAAGAAATAAATATCTCTTGATTTTACTCGCTGGATCCAATTGGACTCTCGGGCCCACTGGCACCCCCTTCCCTCCACACACTCACACATACTCTCACAGCTACACCTTTAAATGTTACTGTGAATGTCGCAGTTAAAGAGAGCAGCATTACTAGCGAAACAGAAAAATGATTTGCCGATCTCAGAAGACTTTGGAAACATAGAGATGTATTACAAGTAGATGTTAAGAAATGTTTCAAATGGACATAACATTATGCTGAACATGGATTTAGTGAGTTCTAGATTGCAAATCGGCTAGGTGAAAATCAGCAGCCTGGATGGGTTATTAGATTCTTATCTGCCATCAAATGCAGTGTTCCTGTGATATGCATTCACAATTGGCTATGCATCAGTCCTTTCACCAGAGTTCTTAGAAGCAAACATACTATGCAAATATGAGAATCATTGTGATGTATAATACTTATCATTCCGCTAGTCCCAGGAGCCAGCTGCACAGAGACGTCTCAGGGTAAAAAGACTGGTTGAAATTATTCTCTAACTTCAGGAATGTTCTACTTACTTATCACTATCTTACCATACAAAATACATTTATATTCCCAGAAAACTAAGCCTGTTGACACCCATCAGTCATTCTGTTCATTTTGTATATTCATTACGTAGCCTAAATGTGTTCTGTGATAAATGTATAAAATGTATTGGCAATCCGGGACTGTAAATCTCTAAAATGCTTGCAGGGTAAAGGTACTGAGGTAATGCCATTAGGTGATTTATGCTTAGCATTACATTTGCATTTTTATCTATGTACAGCCTATATGCTGTTTGTGCTCTCTGAAATGAAATCACCAACACAACTCTACCCAATGTCAGACTGGGGTGCCTAGGGCCCACCAGTAAAATGTATTTTGGGGGCCCATCGTACGGATACATTCAAATATTACCTGCTCACACAGCAGCGCGATGCTACCAGATGAATGAATATGGGGGTCCCTGCAGGAACTTTGAGAAGGTAGGTCCTGGGGAGAAGAGGACATTGGCTAGCTTTCCTCTATACCTAGAAGTCATCTCAGCTCTGATCGTGTCTATAATAATATCTAGGGAGTTTCTTTAATAATCTAGCAAGCTTTTTATATGAACACAGGCTGGTTGAGGTGCTGTACATTGACTATATATGTAGTGCAGTAAGTCTACTGTGTTATGTGCCACTTGAGCAGGGGTGGGAGACTAGGGGCCCATCGGATGATTCACCTGTACCCCTGTGGGCCAGTCTGAGCCTGACTCTACCCTGCCCATCTAGAAAAGTGTTATGGAAGTGGACCCTTAAATCCACATTTTACCAACTACTAGGGTCCAAGTGTGACTATAGCCTTGTCATTCCTATAGTAAAACCAATGATGAAGGTCAAAAGAAGGCGAGGCCCCCTGCCAATGGCTAGACAAGCTCCCCTAGGTTATGTTCACAGCTGCCTTTTTTTCTGATAAAACAAAAGACAGCAGTGCCGGATCTGTCATATGATGGGCACCCAACACACCCCTCAAACTATGAGGTGGCCCCTTAGGACTCTGTCAGGGACTATGTATTTAACCAGGCAAAATTAAGCAAAAGCAGGGAATTCAGAATGTTTCCTTCCTAACTTGATTCCTTGTCACTCAGCAGTGATTCAGCCTGTAATGTTTGCGTCTGTGACATTCATCTATGTATAAATGGTAATATCATACAGAAGAATCATCCTTCGATCAGTAGCACACCTTGTCCTGCCTTCCATCCTCAATAAAACGGGGCCATCTACTAATATCCCTAAGAGCCTGCATATCGTAAAGTAAACCCTGTCCTTCTAAATGTCCCTCTCTCCGGCTTCATGGTAATTCAACTGTTCCCTTCACTGAGCAATTCTACCAGCAACTAAACTGTCATAAAAACCGTTCCTGTGGATTACGAAATAGTCCAACAGTCAAACGGTGCGCTCACGTCCTACATAAATGTTATTTCAGACATGAGGTGACAGGTAGAAGTAAAAGGTGATCAGTCAGCGACTTGCATGTCATAACTGATTGTCTTTGTGTACTGGGAACCCAGTGCTCCCATCTGTCATGAGAAGTGAATGAAAGCGGCTGCCCTGGATCCTGGGAATCCTTAGTGCTTCCTGATGTTACACTTGACCCCAAGCAGCCATTTCTCTGCAGCAGAAACCGTTGTCAGATCAGAGCACAGAGACCTTTACCTGGTACACAGGGTTCCACACATAATATAGTGTGTAGAAAGAAAAAGGGTTTGCTGACTTACACTTTAAATAGGTTTTCCTGTTTGTTTGTATTTTCATTTCTGCCCCTGCCTGCAGAAGCTGTGGAATAACCCATACTTATTTGCCCCCCACCTCTCTGTTCCGGCTCCGTGACTCTCTTCACTGTTCTTCTGGTCGCTATCTTTAAACGGGTTGGCCACTTTCTGGCTACTTTTGACCAATGTGCATGTAAGATGTGCTGTTTTCTTTATTTCATAAATCATGTCCCCTGGTTAGGTAAATCTTCCGTGTGGTC
The DNA here is from genome assembly GCF_014858855.1 of Bufo gargarizans. NCBI lineage: Eukaryota > Metazoa > Chordata > Amphibia > Anura > Bufonidae > Bufo > Bufo gargarizans. The sequence continues at coordinate 554,024,565 of NC_058080.1, read as the reverse complement.
CACAAAGTGGTCTTGTCCATAAGATGGCCGATGAAAGGTCATGTGACCAGGCAACAATAACTCCAGACACATTAGTCAGTCTCCTCCACTCAAATATATCACATCTGCCATCTGCACTTGCAATTTTGAGATCTTAGTGCAGGTGTAATGTATTTGAATGGAGGAGACAGTAATTTTGCTGTTCACATGACCCTTCATCAGCAGCCATTTTATGGACAAGGCCTCTGTGTGGACAGCACAAAGGATTTGGCCAACAAGGCTGAATACCTTATGAAATATAGAAAATGCCACAGAATATCAACAAAGACTATGTTAGTAAATGTCATATAATCATCTAACATACACATTGCTCAAGAGTAGCCGGAAAGTGGCCTTTAAACTTTCAGATGGACAGTCATGTGCACTGCAGCAGCTAATGGCAGGACTCACCGGTGACATGTCCCCAAGCAGCACGTCACTGATGAGTCATGGGACGCGTGGGGATAAGTCAGCGCTGATAACAGTCAACCCTTTAAAAGAAACTACCTTAAATTAATTATGTTATCCAATCAGATGTCTGCAGCTATATAGTTGCATTTTGCATTTTGGTTCATACAGAATTAACAAATCTCAGTTACACAGGGAATGTGTCATCAGCAAATTTTAGAATTTGTTTCAAGTTTTCCATGTCACTATCTATATTTTTTTTAAATGCTAAATTTCTGTAATGTTCACACTGGCCACTAAGCTTAATGCTGTCCCTTCCTGGTCTGTAGTGGTCACTTGTCAGCAGTCATCTCATCATCACAGGCAGGATTAGAATGACAGGTAACTCCTCTGTATAGATAACACATTCAGAATAGGTGATTGTCACAACTTATTTACTCCTTCCTCCCTGCACAATGACCTCTGCACAGGTCACATGACAAGTCAATGAGGTCCATTGTGATTATGGCCCATGTGGCTGCCAGAAAGCATATCTCTAAACAGGATGTCCTGACCTTAGTGGAGAGTGAGAAAACGGCATGATTTTAGGATTATTTATTTTAAATATGGATGGTGACATTAAATTGAAAAATCTAAAATGTAAAAAAAAAGTTGAACATAAAAACTTGATTTACATAAATAATCCTAGTCTTTTTCAATTGATGGCTAATTACATGCAATTAGTTAAAACTCAAAACATTTCTATCCCTGAGATGTATAAGAAAGCCTACATATGTATGAACAAACAGGGAATCTAGTGCAGTCAACATATTAAAACTGCGGCTTTATGGCTCCAGTCTATGCAAGTTATGTGATAAAAAAAATGGCTGCCTTCCTTCAGGAACCATGCCACCCTTGTCCATGGCGTATGTGGTATAGGAGCTCTGATCCATTCACTTGAAGCCTATGGAAAGCGATGGGCTGTGTCTGGAAGAAAGAAGCCATAGTTATCGAACCTCACACAGGTCACGCAGTTTTTCATGTAAAATTCGGTAATTGTGCAGATAACGGGCATAATCGATAGAATGGAAGAGTCATACATTTAGCATTGGTTTTTACAGGATAATAATGTCAATCACATAACAGTTCTGTGTATGTATCATAACCTCCATAGTCATCCCCCCCAGTGCAGAACACTGATGTACAGAGGGGAGCGTTCGTTATAACGGGAACTGGTTCAGTGCCCTTGGATTCTAATTTTGTTTTTTGGAATATGCATTTAACATTTATCTTTATGTTGACACTAAAACCAAAAAGCGAAGGCGGAAATATTCCAAGTAAATCATTCTGAAGTGTAAGAATCTTTGGTCGAGTCAGTAGAAGGGCAGATACAAGAGAACAGGATATTTTATGTGAGATGAAAGGGTATTCAAAAGCTTTCTGTAATACAAATTTTTGTTGTATTTATTATGGAAAGGGAGGAATCAAAGAACCTCCAGGGACTGCAGCGTGTCCCCCGTCAGCTGTGCTGGAAATAAAACTGAGATTTGTGGTGTAACTGCAGTGACATCAACCCTTCATCCACACGGTGCTACATTGGAGGCATCTGCAGTGTCCAACGTTTTACTTAAAGGCTATGGACACCTTCAGGGCATATTTTTTTTATGATTGCATTTTACTCATTTTTCAATTAGTCGTTATGAAAGATTTTCAGCAGTTTTGTTGATACAGGGGTTAAAAATAAGACTGATTGTAGAGTACCACTTCTCCCTGCTGACAGGCTCATGTGAAGCCTTATCTCTGATGTCCTGACCTCATAAACATTCATTACAGCTAAACTTTTAAGAATATGGCTTAAATGAGTGTTTATGAGGTCAGGAGATCAGAGATAAAGCTTTACATGATCTATCAGCTGACAGGACTCAGAAGCAATAGTCTGCAAACAAACAGATTTTTAACACCTGTATCCCCAAAACTGCTGAAAATGTATAATAAAGACCAATTGAAAAGATTATTTTAATCCCAAAATAAGTAAAATTCAATTATAAAAAAATTGCCTCGAAGGTGTCATAGCCTTTAGTCAGATTCAGCCATTAATAGTACAGCTATCTTACACATCCATTTCTTCCTTTATGGAGGGGATAACTTCTGTCATTTCAAGGCTCCCATCCTGCTGCTTGTCGCTCTCTGATCTTCCTAGCCTCTACCTTTCAATTTCAGCATTTTCCTCCTTTTAATCTCTACAATACACATATTTCTCTCACCATAGCGTGAAAACGATCCGTCTTTTTCACATATTCTACTTCTGCTTCGTTTAATCTGAATAAATCAATGGATCAGTAAAATCAGATTCTTCTGAATCTTTCACTTCAGTCCAACATCTCCACCTTCTGTTCTCTTTAAAGGGAACATGTCACATGCTTTATGCTGCCATTACTAAAGCAGGCATAGATTTGGGGGGTTCTATCTCTTTTTACTGAGAGCGCTTTCGTCCTGAGGAGACTTATAGGCCATACATGCTTCTGGAATTCCTCCATGGAATTCTGGGAAGAAAGGGATGCAAATGAGCTCTTAACAAGCTCTACCTCTGATGCCACCAGATGTAAGGCAGCTATAATATAAGTCAATGTTCAATAATTTTGATAAGCCTTGAGACATGACTCTGATCATAAATAAGCCAGCACCACTGCAGATGAGATCCTGGCTTATTTATTATCCGAGTCATGTCTCAAGACTTATTTTAAGAGATGAACATTGACTTATAGGATAGCTGCCTTACATCTGGTGGCATTAGAGGCAGAGCTCGATAAGAGCTCATTTGCACCCCTTCTATTTTGAAGGAGGCCTAAATTAATGTGCTGATATGAGGTGGTTGCTGAAGACTTACAGTCTAATGCTGGCAGAGCACCCCTGGGAAGAGTCACAGACTGCCAGAGAAGAGTCCAGCTTATTCATTAGCTCCTCTCTCCCCACCCACCAATGACTGACAGTTCTATCATTAGTTTTCTCCCTAGGAGAGAACTGTCAATCATCGTCAGGTGGGATCTCATGAACAAGCTGGACTCTTCTCTGGTAGCACATGACTCTTCCCAGGTGCACACTGCTAACATTAAAATAAATACTCAACAACCACCTCATATTAGCACCTGAATGACTGAATGCACTCATGACGGCAGTATAAAGGATGCTGGGGCTACACAGCAGTAGGCAGTGTGTAACAGTTACGTGTAATCATGCTACACATTGTCCCATGAAGTCACATGAGCAATTTACACATCTTGACTCAACACATTAAGTAAACAATCCCAAGAAAATATTAAAGGGAACCTGTCATCAACTTTATGCTGATCTCACTGAGCGCAGCATAAATTAGTGACAGAAATGCTAATCTCAGCGGTGTGTCACTTATGAGCTAAATGTCAGTGGTTGCTGAGAACCAGCCTCATAATCATTGCAGCCCAGGCCTGGAAAAGAGTCAAATCTACCTGAGAAGAGTCATGGTTATTCCTAATCTCCTGCTCTCTCCCCGACCATCTGCTGATGATTGGCAGTTCTCTCCTAGAGAGAAAGGGAGAAAACTAGGTAGAAGACTCAGTCATCACCAGGTGGGCAGGAGAGCAGGGACTTATGAATAACCAGGACTCTTCTCAGTTGGCTGTGACTCTTTTCCAGGCCCAGTCTGCAATGATTGTGATGCTGGTTCTCGGCAACCGCTTACTTTTAACTTCTAAATGACAGACCCCTAAAATCAACTCTCCTGCCTCTACTTTATTCTGCCGTTAGTATGGACAGCATAAAGATGATGACAGGTTCCCTTTAATGTACTTTTTCAATGGCCTTTGTGTCATGATACCACGGTGACACATGATATCCCACTCAAGTTTAGATCTGCTATATCTGTACATGCATATATAATGTATTTTTTTTTTATATAACTATACATTACAGCCTGAATAGAATAATACAATTGCATACTACCATCACATGATGCAGCACCATGTCACAGCAGCATGCAATTTCAATATTTCTGTGGGGGATCACAGTCAAAAAGTATTGTTCATACTTCTGTGGTTTACCTTTAGTGGAAGAACACATATTTTAAAAGTTGGTAGGAAAGAGGTGCTATCATGGGTGGAACAAATGGTAGCCAACTGGGAGAATGGGGTAATTCATAGAAACAATGCTCCTTTTTCTTTGGGGGGCACAGCGTCCCAGTAGTTGATAATGCTGTCATTCCCAGGGTCAGATGAGCGCTTCCCTGTAATTCAATCAATGACTGTCTATGTCACATATACAGTATCACATTAAACTTCAGGAACCAAAGGTGACAAGTCACATACTAGACACTGCCTTGGGCATCATGAGAGCTTGTTCCGGTTCTGGTGGCAAGGTTTAATATTTGCCCTCTGTTCCTGTCCAATTAGGAACATTTTAGGGTGGAATTTAATAGTCCGTGTGCCTAGAGTCCTAGACTGAAATCTACAACAGCTGCCAGATTGAAATCTAGCAGAACAGGGGTCAGTACAGAGACCTCTCCCGTCACCTCTTTATACCAAGGACTGTGACGAGGGGACATCCTCTGCGTCTGGAGGAAAGAAGGTTTGTACACAAACATAGAAGAGGATTCTTTACAGTAAGAGCAGTGAGACTATGGAGCTCTCTGCCTGAGGAGGTGGTGATGGTAAGTACAATAAAAGGAATCCAAGAGGGGCCTGGACGTATTTCTGGAGCATAATAATATTACAGGCTATAGCTACTAGATGCACAGTTATCCGATTGCCTGATTGGAGTCGGGGAGAATTTTCTTTTCCCCTAAAATGAGGAAAATTGGCTTCTACCATAAGTTTTTTTTTGCCTTCCTCTGGATCAACTTGCAGGATGACAGGCCGAACTGGATGGACAAATGTCTTGTTTTTTCAGCCGAACAAACTATGTTACTATGTAATTGGAATAATGAATGGGGAAAAACAGTGTCATGAACTGTATGATGTCTGATTTCAATGACAGATTCAGGAATTGTGAGGCTTGGAAATGGAAGTCTAAGGCCCCTTTCATACAAGCGAGAATTCCCCACGGGTGCAATTCATTTCAATGGTGCTGTGTACATGAGCGATGTTTTTCACGCATCACTTGTGTGTTGGGTAAAAATCGCAGCATGTTCTATATTCAGCGTTTTTCACGCAACGCAGGCCTCATAGAAGTGAATGGGGCTGCGTGAAAATCGCATTGCCTCCGCAAGCAAGTGCAGATGCTATGTGATTTTCATGGATGGTTGCTAAGGAGATGATGTGGAGGTCCATTCACTTTATTATTTCCCAATATAACATGGTTCTTTAATACAGATCTGTAAGTAAAATGTCCCTTGAGGGTTAAAAATTAATTTTAAAAAATGACTCACCTCATCCACTTGATCAAGTGGATGAGGTGAGTAATTTTTTTATTATTTTTTTAACCCTCAAGGGACATTTTACTTAGCATTCTGTATTAAAGAACCATGTTATAATGGGAAATAATAAAATCTACAGAACACCTAACCCAAACCTGACCTTCAGTGAAGAAGTCCGAGTTCGGGTCTGGGTACCACATTCAGTTTTTTATCACGTGTGTGCAAAACGCATTAAAACACTATGCACTTGCGCGGAAAAAACTGAACAACACAATCGCAGACAAAACTGACTGAAATTGCACCCGCAACTGGTTTCCCACAATGCACCCGCAACGCATCCTGACAAAATCCGTGAAACCCGTGTGAAAGGGGCCTGAAGCTGATGAACAATTACAAGATATTTAAAAACCTTTTATATTTTAAAGTAGATAATCTTTAAAAACAAAAACAAAAAAAAAACAGGTACAAGACTGTAGATCCTACGAATGCTTGTTCTGGATAATCTGCGCGTGTAAAGGTGCAGCCAATCACCCAATGAATGAGTGAAACGCTCGTTCATCTGGTGTAACATTTATTCATGCAGGCAACTAAATTATTGTTTCTGGGCAGCAGATCTTAACATCTAAACAACCATCTGCAGTCCAGAAGCAATGCAGCTGTATGGGGAAGAGCGATCGCAATAGCGACCCCTCGTCCTCATACTGTGAAGGTGACTGCTGCATGAGGCCGATTGTCAAGAAGGAAGAGTTCCTTCTCGACAGTCGGCTACTTGTTCAGTGAAGGAGACCTATGCATTTACATGCAGCGATCTCCTTCACAGTATGAGGATGAAGGATCACTATAGCAATCCCTCTTCCCCAAACAGAATCATGGTTTCAGGGCGGCAGCTTCCTGTTTAGACAGCACAATCTGCTGCCTAGAAACGATGACTGGGGTGCCTGCGCAAACTACAGGATCACCCGATGAATGAGAGTTTTGCTTGTTCATCAGGTGATCAGCGGCACATTTACACCGACAGATTATCGGTAACGAGTCGTTCTGGACGACTATTGGTTCATCTAAATCCACCTTAACTTTCTACCACCCATTGGTTGGCTTACCTTTGCATTTTAGGCATGACCCCTTGCCTGATAAGCTATGCCCCCTTGAAGGCAAGGCGCAGTGGATTAGTCTTTTCAGCTTAATTCCTTCACATATATGTTTAAAATGTGATACATCAAATTGCACTAGAAGCGTCAAATTCAAGCGCAGAATTCAAGCACAGCCACAGTTAAATATGGACCGGTGTATATTTCTACATGAGTATATTTTATTATCAGCTTAAAGGGGTTTTCTATAACTTAGGGTACTTTCACACTAGCGGCAGGACGGATAATGGGGACGGGGCGGATTATTATTACTGATATGCGGATGGAAGTTTTAAATACCGCTCTTATCAATTTTTCGATCTGAATAATTACAGTGTGTGTGTCTGAAGAAACATTGAAGAAATGCAAACATATATTCTCTAAGCCCACATATTAACATTTTCCCTTTAAAGGCATGCTACAATTTTTTTTTTAAATTGCAGCTTTTCTAAATACATATATACAATGTAAAGGGGTTGTCTCACTTCAGCAAATAGCATTTATCACGTAGAGAAAGTTAATACAAGGCACTTACTAATGTACTGTGATTGTCCATATTGCTTCCTTTGCTGGCTGGATTAATTTTTCCATCACATTATACACTGCTAGTTTCTATGGTTATGACCACCCTGTAATCCATCAGTGGTGGTCGTGCTTGCACACTATAGGAAAAAGCGCTGGCCTCTCTGGTGGCCGGGACTATGGGAATGCACAGAGGCCGGTGCTTTTTCCTATAGTGTGCAAGCACGACCACCGTTTCTGGATTGCAGTGTGGTCGTAACCATGTAAACAATCAGTGTATAATGTGATGGAAAAATTAATCCAGCCAGCAAAGGAGGCAATATGGACAATCACAATGCACTAGTAAGTGCCTTGTATTAACTTTCTCTACATAAGAAATGCCACTTGCTGAAGTGGAGACGACCCCTTTAATGGACATAATTTAAAAATGATTCTGTTTTTTATTCAGTCTACTTCTTATAAAAGGATTTTCGATCTGCAAGTAAAATCACTACGCTCTTCTGTAGCATATTAGCAAGTCCATTGGAAAGCACAGGCAATTCCAAATATTCTGATATTCAGCTCACCCCTGGCTATACTTAGTGATTCAAATATTAAGGAATCATTTATATGCATGTTCCATTATAACATTTAGTGATCTGCCCGGCTTCAATAGCTCCCTTCAAAATCCTGTGAATTCTTGTGTTGGTGCCCAGAATGTCATCTTAGTCAGACGTTAGATAAAGGTTCTGGGACTATAGAGAGATGTGGACATGACAGCAGCAGAATGACATTTGTTTCCAATCTTCTTCACATAAGGAATAAAATATACAATAAATGAGCGAAGGAAGCGCCATTAAAAATCTGACAGCCGCTTTTCTTATTGCCGTCGGTAAAATCCAGGGGCCATTTTCAGAGCTTTGGAGTCTGTATTCTGTCATTGGAGAGAGGAAAGGGCTAATGGCATCACAGCAGCCCCTTCCATCTCTCTATTGACAGACTACAGACGCCATAAACAATGCCTAACTCTGTTAACTCCGCTGGGAAGAATTGGATTTTCCAGCGCTGGCTCTTCAATTTTCCCCAACTAGCTCCTCTTATAAAGGGAACGATCAGCTAATAGATACATAAGAGAATAGCGGTAAAGGCAGGTTGCTAATGGTGAAGCTTTACTTCCAGTTCCAGCTATTTCTTTGCTTATCCTTCCCAATGCTTTACTTACCTGCAAGCTTGGGGCAATAAATAACTAGGTCAGGCATGGCCAACCTGCGGCCCTCCAGCTGTTGTAAAACTACAACTCCCATCAGGCCCTGCTGTAGGCTGATAGCTGTAGGTAGTTTGGGCATGCTGGGAGTTGTAGTTTTGCAACAGCTGGAGAGCCTCAGGTTGGCCATCCCTGAACTAGGTCGATAACTAGATACCGATATCCTGCGTAATGTCTACACAATTTATAAGAAATCTGTATTTTTCATCTACTTCTGATATGATTGCTCTGTGTGGTAGCCTTTTAATTTTTTCTCTCTGTAATCCATCTCCTGCAGGACTGGTTGACTAGATTCGGCTATCTGCCTCCACCCGATCCAGTTACAGGACAGCTGCAGACACAGGAAGAGTTGTCCAAAGCAATCAAGGCAATGCAAGAGTTTGGTGGGCTAAAGCCTACTGGAATACTAGGTACAAATGAATATATATATATAGTGATTGAAATGTCTCCATGCATAGGGAACCATCGCTTTATGGAGAAATTGGTTTTCCATGGTAGTTGAAATTGATTGAAATAGTTTAATCTCTTGGAGAACATGTGTAAACACATCTTGTGAGGGCATCTTTGAGGTGGTCAAGCATGTGCACTGAGCTCCATTTAAAGTCTATGGGACTGCCAAAGATAGTGATGAGCTCCCATCGATCAGACACCACTCACCTATCTTTTGGATAGGGTGTAGGTTAACATTCTGGGACAACCCCTTTAAATAGACTCTGCAGTGGTTCTCTGTACCCTGTCCTACCTCTTCTGCTGACTTCATCATTTTTTATTAGTAAGAATACTGGCTAGATGGAGCTGCGTCTCTTTTGACTGCTTGCTCTGTATTTAGGTTCCAGTGTAAGGCCTGTTTCACACTTGTGTTGTTGTTTTCCGGTATTGAGATCCGGCAGAGGATCTCAATATCGGAAAAGATAAATAAATTACATTTAGTCCCCATCATTCTGAATGGACAGAGATCCATTCAGGATGCATCAGGATGTCTTCTGTTCCGTCAGCATTCCGTTTTGTGACTGGACACAAAACTGCTGCAAGCTGCGGTTTTCTGTCCTGTCATAAAAACGAAAAAAACAAAACGGATCCTTCACTGAAAACAATGTAAGTCAATGGTGACGGATCGGTTATTTTAGGAGCCTAAAAAAACAGATCCGTCACCTATTGACTTTTAATGTATTTAGTGACGGATCCCTTTTTTTTCGTTTTTATTTCACACAACCGCATCCTAATGGAACGGATGGATCCTGATGTGCAAAATCAAAATGGATACTCTGCTGGATCTCAATACCGGAATTAACAACGCAAATGTGAAAGTAGCCAAATGCGTTGGATCTCTGGATTGGAGGGAGTAGTATATGCTTTTACAAAATAGGCACAGAGAATAGGTCTGTAACCTGTCATTCATTCACAAGTATAGCGCTAATCAATGGAGGAAGGAAGAAGCCAACGAGAAATACATGACTGGTGGGCTCAGAAACTGAGGAATATTTGAGAAAATAAGTAGATTTCACTGAATATGAAATAATATTAACATGCAACTGGTACAGGCTGGATGCTCAGCCAGTGTAATTGGGCCTTTACAGCTTGTGCACAAAGCCATTTTTCTGAGAGAATTTGGCTCATTGAATGGGACTAAATGTGCTGGCTGATCCGTGGCATTCAATCAGCAAAACCATGGCAGAAATCCAATGGTCAGTCTTGGATTTCTGCCGCAGATTCCACAGCAAAATCATATTGGATATTTCCAGTATGTATTCTTACCCCAGAAACACAAACGCATTCTTAATACACTTTGTTTTTCACTAAAGCCAGAAACTGATCGAGCAGGAAGGCGAAGTATAAGTCCTTTCTTTGCATTTTCCATTCCCTTTGAATCAGCAATTGCTTTTAAAGTGGAAATTTTACAAATAAATTGGCTCTAGGGAGGTAGTAAGGTAAATCCATTTGAAAATTGCCAGTGCGCAGATAAATACTGTATGTTATGTCCCCCCTCTCCCTAATAAAACTTTTATTATTAATATCTAAAATTGTGTTACCCACACACCCACATATTTGATTCAAATATTAAGTGAATATCCCTAGCAGTATTTTAATTATATAGAGTTTAAATAAAAGATCATAAACCCCCCCCACCCCAACATGTTTCATTCATTAGCATGGCATCCTCGGGGGTTACGGAGCTATGGCAAACCACCATTCTAGGCTGAATGCGCCTACTCCCTTCAAATCGCAGACATTACACAGCTTCAGGCCGGCCAAGTACCAGCATGGTCTACTGGCTGGGATTCCCCGGTTTCGTTCACTCCTGGTTTTTTAATTCTGTTTCTCAAGAACTCAATCAGAGCTAACTAACAGCTACAGAAGTCTTACTTAGGCCTCATGCACACAAACGTATTTTCTTTCTGTTTATGTTTTACTTTTTTTGCAGACCGTATACGGAACCATTCATTTCAATGGGTCAGCAAAAAAAACTGAAGTTACTCCATGTGCATTCCATTTCCATGTGTCCGTATTTCCGTTTCGCAAAAAAAATAGAACATGTCCTATTATTAGCCGCATTACGGACAAGGATAGTACTGTTCTATTAGGGGCCAGCTGTTCCGTTCTGCAAAATACGGAATGCACACGGATGCCATCCGTATTTTTTGCTGATCCGTTTTTTTGAGGAACAGAGAAATAGGAATGGGAAAGTAATTAACTCTTGAATATGTGGATGAGAATAGCATCCATAGTGAGTTTATTCCTGCCAGTCTTGTAGATGTAATAACTAGAAATCATTTACAACATTATTAAAATGCCATCCCAGAAATTAATATAGAAAATAAACACATCATTTAAAATTGAAGTGATTAACTACGCATCCCTTTATGAAGACGTGTATGCATAAGGGTGCATTCATACAACCGTAATTCAGGGTCCACATTTGTTCCGCAATTTTGTCCACATCCGTTGTCCTGCAAAAAATGTAGAGCAATCGTAGACAAGAAGAAGCATTTTCTATATAGTTCTGGCCATGTGCAGTCCGTAAAATGAAGAAAACACAATGGACGGTATCCGTGTTTTGCGGTTCCGCAATTTGCAGACTGCAAAACACTTATGGTTGTGTGAATGCACCCTAAGGCTTGCTGTACATGATGTGGATAACCGCTAATTACCAGGCAGCATTTATACTTGCGCCACGATGCGTCTGTACATGCAATTTAAAACAGCATGCACTGTGCAGTTCAAAATGAACTTTTATTGCATCTCTTTATAATGGTCCATGAAACATGGATGGCATCTGTGTTGTGTCCATGTTTTTCACAGATCAATAGACTATAATGGGCATGATGGATCCGTGAAGACAGACAAAAGAACATTAAAATGAATGGGTGGATGTACAGCACACGTCCGTGAATCACTGATGTGTGAATGAGGCTTCACAGGTTTTACTTGAAGCTGTGTACACCTTTGTGGCCAATTCTTTTTTATTATTATTACCTAGTACTCATTTTTAGCTAAAAAAAAATGTTATTGGTCTTTATTAAAAAAAAATTAACCCCTGTCTGTGTGCATCCTTCAGTTTATCTAGTAGCAGAATCAGAATTTTCACTCTGTTCCATCAGGCAGCTCAGCTGAAGGCTCCTTATCTCTGAATCTCTGACCTTATAAACACTCATTCTAGCTCACTTCTTATCGTACTGATAAGAATGTGGCTTAAATAAGTGCTCATGACCTTTCAGTAATTTAGAAATAAGGTTTATTAGATGACCGGCACAAAGTGAAAGTATAAAGTACAATTCACACAGCTAGAAGAACAGTTATCCCTTTGTGACAGAACGGTTCAATATTTTTAATAAAGACCAATTGAAAAAAATTATCTTTAGCCCAAAATGCAATCATTAAAAATATTGCCCCCTTAGGTGTACATAGTCTTCAATCTTTTTACATGAAACTCCTCATGCTGTCTCACATAATCCCAGTTGATGGGACAGCATTTTCATGGTGACAAGTTCCAGCTGCAGTCCACAGGAATATATTGAGTTGTGAGCAATGTTGTGGACTGCAGCTTGTTTAGGGAAATAGGGCTGGGACATTTTAAAATGGGATGGATGAAGTATGTAACTCTTAGGGTATGCCCATAAGTCCAGGTTTGGAAGACAAATGAATTATTAAAGGAGAGAAAGTATAAAGGACAGATATAACTTCTATATTTTTTTTTTTATTCACTCCTGGTTTTTACTCGAAAACTGCATCAGAAAACCGGACCACATGGCCGTACGGTTATGGTAGCCCCTGGTCCAGAAAACATACAGTTATAAAACTGAATTTAAATATTTGACCAATATGTCTAAAATCTGGACCAGTAAACCTAAGGAAAACTATCAGGAAAATGAAAAGGACATTTTAAGGACATAGCGACTTTCCTTACAACCAGCTCTGCCTCTGCAATGTGTCAAACATCAGAGTGTATAATCCTGTATGTAACAAGGATAAATGGACATGACGACGTTGGACCCAACACTGTAAACACCTTCTTTTTCTTATACTCTTTGTAGACGGATTAGGCAGCAGCTGCTCCACAAGTTCCCTTTCTGCAGAGTTCCCTTCGGAGAGAAATTCTTTCAATTATTAATGACAAATTTACAATTATGTGGTTGTTCCTCTTTGATGTTCGTTGGAAAATACAGCCTCCGTCTGATTCCCATTCAGCATGAGACAGTATGGAACATTTTCTATTTTGTGCCAGTCTGTCTAGACCAGGGGTACACAACCTGCGTCCCTGGATACCATTCTGTGTGGCCCCCAACCGTCTGTAAAAGACATGTGTGTCTGTGTCTTGTGACTGGTTACATGTATATGTTATGTATTCTTCCATTAGATGGAGGCCTGGAAGTGTAATCAGACATTTATAGTTTAGGTTTTATCTTCGACCTCCTCGGATTAGTTCAATCTGACAATGTAGCCCCCGATCAGAAAAAGTTGTGCACCCCTGGTCTACACCCTGCTGAAGACAGGGCCCGAGTCCCTTTAGAGGTACATTCAATCTAAAAAGGAGCTAAACCTGTTACATATTTAGGGATTTTCTTGTGGCACACAGCTTTGTAGGTGAATGGAAGCGTCCACTTAACATTCAGTTTGAAGACTCCTTGCCACTGTGGTTTTCATCCAGGTCTCGTGGTCAGCACTGCCCCCTAACCATTCATTGAATTTACAGACTCCCAATAGATCACAAAACAAATTCAATACAATATAAAACTCTTGAGACTCTATATATATATATAACAAAGCTTTTCATCTCAAGCCACACATCTTTCCTTCCAATAAGATGAATAAGGAAGGACACATCTTTGTAATTAATGGGGTTCTGTTGGACTTAGGTATTGATGACCTATCCTTAGGTTAGGTCATCAATATCAGATTGGCGGAAGTCCAACTCCCGGCAGCCCCACCGATCAGATGTTTGCAGAAGTTCTAGAACTGGAACCAGGCACCAGAACGACATCCCCATCTACTATGTAGTGGCTGTGCCTGGTTCCAGCAGCACTGCTCCCATTCATTTGGATAAGTCATCAATACCGAATTCTGGGAGAACCGTTTTGTTACTTTTATGATAGGATGTGACATCACAAATACAACAGGACTACACATAAGTCATTGTTGTTTTGGTGGTAGGATCTGGTCTTACAGATATCACCACCTATAGCTTTAATGGTAGTCCATCCTCAATGCACTACAAAACATCATTATGCATAAAGCCAGTAATACGAACTTCATTCCTTTCTCGTACTATATTTTACATATATAAAATGCATATGAAACCTATTCTGTTTCCTGTAAAAGCAAAATCAACTGACCCTAGCTACAAACCTAAAACTGTGTAGTATGTGTATCATAAGTGTAAAGGGTAAGGCTACTTTTGTTCATGACGGAAGCATGCGGTTGTGATATTGTACCTGATCCGTTTTTGCAGATCCATGATGGATACGCCCAAACCGCGAGTGTGAAAGTAGCCTTATATGTAAGATGTTACTGCTTTGAGATGGGTTGTATATTATAGTGTCAATGGATGGTCCCTATAGGCTTCAGGAGTGTAAATTTTACAACACACTATAGGAAGTCCGGTGTAACAGTAATAATTACAGCCATCTACCTCTCTGTGTGAACCAGGAGGACTGATATGTTGGGTGCAGGCATGAATATTCTCCCTCAGCTCTTCATACCTGGCTTTGTCACCCATATGTCTCCTTTGCCAAACATATCAAAGACCACTGCTGGACAAAAAGTGCAGCTATGGAGGTATTCATTATACTGAATCCAGTAGCATTGACTATACATAGACTTAAAAGGAACCTGTCCACATGAAAAATGCTATGTAATCTGCAGGCAGTATGTTATAGAGCAGGAGGAGCTGAGCAGACAGATATATATAGTAGGAAATTATTCTGTATGACTTGTATTTCATTCATTTACATTCCTGCTCTTTCTGGGCTTTGAAGTCCAGGAGACAGTCCTATCAGTGATTGACAGCTCTCTCTGTATACACAGTCATAGAGGGAAGTCTGTCACTGATAGGACCGTCTCCTGGACTTCAAAGCCCAGAATGAGCAGGAATTTAAATATATACATTTCAAATTTTACAGATTTCCCCCCCCCATAAAACTATATATATCAATCTGCTCAGCTCCTCCTGCTCTATAACATGCTGCCTGCAGCTCATACAACATGTTCAACCTGGCAGGTTCCCTTTAAGTGTCAATTCACATAAATAATATAGGGTCTTGGTGCCAAAGATGGTGCTGTTACCATGTGTAGAGTTACAACGTGTATAAGAAGATGTCCTTGAGTTACTGAAGCCCATTCTGCATGGCTGTAATTATGTGTACTGCATACTAATACAATTCAACATGTCTTACAGTCCATATTCATTGACTAGAAGGTCTTTTCTACCGATGAATGATGCTAACAAGCTTTTATTGTTTATAAATCTATAACCTATGTCAAATCAGCCGCTCCTATAATTATCTAAAAGCATTTCTATATGAATACTTCGCCCTGAGCTGGTGGAGGAGGCTACAAATCCCTCAGGAAGTCCATTCATTTCTTTTAAACTTGAGTGCTGTTCAATAAGTACAATGTCTAGCAAAAGGATTACCAGTGAATAATGAAAGACAATTACTTTACTAGAAAGCGTCTTTGTCCTCTGACATACAGATGAGGCCACCTTGGAATTAATGAAAACCCCTCGCTGCTCGTTACCTGACCTGTCCCAATCAGAGGCCGCCAGGAAGAAGCGGAACGTCCAGGCGGTGACAAAGTGGAGCAAGAGAAATTTGTCTTGGAGGTAAGAGGCACACTCATCTCTATTGTGTCACATCATGCAGGAACAATGAAGGTCCCTAATGGTTTTTATAATCGAGCAGTCAATTAGGCAATGGATGAGCAAATGCTTGTTCATTGGATGCTGGGCAACTTTCCTTAGGATCCTGAGTAATCCAGTATTGTGCTGCCAACGATGAATAGAACAGAATGAGGGAGGACTGAATAGTTCCTCCCGTGTCCTGTTTGCATTGTCCTGTGTAATCAGGCCAGTGCAAGTGAGCGCCGATGGATGCACTCTCATCCATTGGCGCTCACACTGCCCTTGCACTGACAAGGTTAAATGCGATAAAACCTTAATTCAGTCTGCAAGAAGAGTGTTACTGCAGATTTGTTGTTACCACTGTCTTGTTCTTTTAGTGACAGTTCCTACGCGCTGTAAAACGCTCAACAGGCAAAAACCAATGATTCCCTATGGGCATGGTTCTCACCTGAGCGTACGAACGCTCTGTAAAACGCCCCTACACCCCTAGAAGTACAGGAGCTTCTTTGGGGCGTATTGTCGCGCGTCACACCTCTGTTTTTCATTGTACTCCTCTGTGTTCAATAGCAAGAACGCATGTACGACGCATGTTTCCAAAATACAAAAACGCCCCAAAATACGCCCGATAAAAACGCCTGTAAACAGCGCTTATCGAATGCGCTCAGGTGTGAACCCAGCCTTAGACCAATGCATTGCGCCAAAGTGTTGGTGCAATTTTGGCACAATTTGGCTTATTTTAAGACATCTCAAGGCCATGTCCCCCTTTTCTAGGCACTTTTAAAAATTGTCTAGTGAGGAGCAAATAGTGCATAAGTCACATTTTGTGACTTTTTGCATTTTTTTTTACTCTCAATTTTGCAGAGCCTAGCAGAAGTTGGTAGGGACACTACAGCCTGACTAACTTACTATAATTTGCACAAGAAATCTGGCGTAAATTATAACCGAAATCTACTCCGGCCCCTAGCTGACAAAGGTTTCAGTTCCTGGTGTATAGACATCACTGAAGAGACTAATTTATTAAGAGACCTCTCTTCTTAATAGATTTGTCACATCTTATGCCAGCTGGCCTTTTACTAAGAATGGTATGTGAAATGCCAGTTTTTAGTAAATGGGTCCCAAGGAGTTGTCCAGGATTTACAAATTCAAGTGAATGTAGCTGAACAAGACAATTGCTGTTTCTACAGCTGGACATACTCCTCCTAAGGCCTCATGCAGATGACCGTGCGGTGGGCAAAACATGGATACCGCAATTTGTGGCACTGAATGGGTCACCCATAATAGAAATGTTCTTGTCAAAATGGACAAAAATAGGATATGTTCTATTTTTCAGGGCCCCGGAATGAAGCAACGGATGCGGACAGCACACGGAGTGCTGTGTGCATCTTTTGCGGCCCCATTAAAGGGAATTTGTCCACATACAAGCTGCAAAAAATGCGGCTCGGATACAGACCCAAACAAAATTTGTGTGCATGAGGTCTAAAAGAGGTGAGACTTCATGTGGAATTATAGGCATAATGTATGAGGCATCTCACGCTCATCAAGGGTGTAAGAGCCCTCCTCATTGTACATGGGATGCTACAGTAGGATTCTGCTGCAGATTTTGTCATATACACAGACTTTTTAATAACAGAATTTATAGTTCAATTAAACAGTAACCTAAAATAATAGGCTTTTAATTAGATTCTTTGTGATGCATTGGATAATAGAGTTTTTTAATTTTATTTATTGTTTTATAGCCAAATGGTTTGTAGTTTGCTATACATAATAGGTATTCTTTGTCTTAAATATTAGGCTGGACTGTGCATTCATGTAAGTACACGGGGGATTCAAGTCCTTTACCTTAGTAATCCTCTTACATTTAACATACAACCCTTCATAGAGTCTTCTTTTATGTTTTTAAATTGTATTTTCATCTGTCAAAGAAAGCAACCCCTTTAACTGTGCGTAGCATCTAATTTGTAAAAGAGTTTATATAGCAAGAGAGCCCCCTTGTGGCATTTATCTGGCACTGACTTTAGAATTAGAAATTCCAACCTATTAAAGGAGACTTATTTTGCTTGCACCGCTTCGCTAATTTAGACATTTTTAACAATCCCATGGAAGAAGAGTATGAATGGGCCTATGTAATTTCAACTAAGATAAAAATTGGCTAGTAATTTAAGTCTGCTCAAACTGTGGGCAGAAATATAGTATAAATATTCTGGAGAATCTATAAATTACTGATTTGGTTTTTAACCTTCTGATTAACAGAAATCAAACAGTTTACAGCAAGGTATACTGATATACAGTGGGATGCGAAAGTTTGGGCAACCTTGTTAATCGTCTTGATTTTCCTGTATAAATCGTTGGTTGTTACGATAAAAAATGTCAGTTAAATATATCATATAGGAGACACACACAGTGATATTTGAGAAGTGAAATTAAGTTTATTGGATTTACAGAAAGTGTGCTATAATTGTTTAAACAAAATTAGGCAGGTGCATAAATTTGGGCAAAACAAAAAAGAAATTAAATCAATATTTAGTAGATTCTCCTTTTGCAGAAATTACAGCCTCTAAACGCTTCCTGTAGGTTCCAATGAGAGTCTGGATTCTGGTTGAAGGTATTTTGGACCATTCCTCTTTACAAAACATCTTTAGTTCATTCAGGTTTGATGGCTTCCGAGCATGGACAGCTCTCTCTAAGTCACACCGCCGATTTTCAATTATATTCAGGTCTGGGAACTGAGATGGCCATTCCAGAACGTTGTACTTGTTCCTCTGCATTAATGCCTTAGTGGATTTTGAGCAGTGTTTAGGGTCGTTGTCTTGTTGAAAGATCCAGCCCCGGCGCAGCTTCAGCTTTGTCACTGATTCCTGGACATTGGTCTCCAGAATCTGCTGATACTGAGTGGAATCCATGCGTCCCTCAACTTTGACAAGACTCCCAGTCCTTGCACTGGCCACACAACCCCACAGCATGATGGAACCACCACCATATTTTACTGTAGGTAGCAGGTATTTTTCTTGGAATGCTGTGTTCTTTTTCCTCCATGCATAACGCCCCTTGTTATGGCCAAATAACTCAATTTTAGTTTCATCAGTCCACAGCACCTTATTCCAAAATGAAGCTGGCTTGTCCAAATGTGCTTTAGCCCACCTCAAGCGGCACTTTTTGTGCTGTGGGCAGAGAAAAGGCTTCCTCTGCATCACTCTCGCATACAGCATCTCCTTGGGTAAACTGCGCCGAATGGTTGAACGATGCACAGTGACTCCATCTGCAGCAAGATGATGTTGTAGGTCTTTGGTGCTGGTCTGTGGGTTGCCTCTGACTGTTCTCACTATTCGTCGCTTCTGTCTATCCGAGATTTTTCTTGGTCTGCCACTTCGAGCCTTAACTTGAACTGAGCCTGTGGTCTTCCATTTCCTCAATATGTTCCTAACTGTGGAAACAGACAGCTGAAATCTCTGAGACAGCTTTCTGTATCCTTCCCCTAAACCATGATGGTGAACAATCTTTGTCTTCAGGTCATTTGAGAGTTGTTTTGAGACCCTCATGTTGCTACTCTTCAGAGAAAATTAAAAGAGGAGTGAAACTTACAATTGACCCCCTTAAATACTCGTTCTCATAATTGGATTCACCTGTGTATGTAGTTCAGGGGTCACTGAGCTTACCAAGCCAATTTGAGTTCCAATAATTAGTTCTAAAGGTTTTGGAATCAATAAAATGACAACAGTGCCCAAATTTATGCACCTGCCTAATTTTGGTTTAAACAATTATAGCACACTTTCTGTAAATCCAATAAACTTCATTTCACTTCTCAAATATCACAGTGTGTGTCTCCTATATGATATATTTAACTGACATTTTTTATCATAACAACCAACGATTTATACAGGAAAATCATGACGATTAACAAGGTTGCCCAAACTTTCGCATCCCACTGTATTTATTACATTGTCAATATCACCTATGTGGTGAGGGTACATGGTCCCTTGGTTTGAGTAGTAGGCCTGAAAATGTAGTAACCAGTGGTGCACCAGGCCTTTCTGCTGCCTGAGGCAAACATTGAAATTACGCAAATTCTCAATCCAAACCCTCCCTCCCAGCCCTAGATTCGTCACTTTTACGTCATACTTCTCCTCCTAGTGCCTCAGCCTTGTTATCCTGCTGCTACCCCAAATACTGTGCAAGCTGTGCTCCCCAATGCCCCCATGACCCATGACTTCAGAAATAACTGTGCCATAGTAAAGTCCCCCCCATAGTAATAGTGCTTCCAGACTGTCCTCAATAGTAATAGTGCCCTTACAATACCCCAGTAGCCAGAATGTTCCTCAAGAGTGGCCCCAATTAGTAGTAATGCCCTCCATATTGTGGCCAATAATACCAATGTCCCCACAGTATTACTATGCCTCCATAAGGCCCCAAGTAGAAACAAGGACCCTCTATAAGGCAACCCCTTTGAGCCCCCAGTATTTATAATGCTATGTTCCCTATAGTGCCCCCTGTCATTGGTAGTATATATAGTGCTCCCCCCTGTAGTATAATGACCACCTGTAGTAGCTATATATATATATATATATAGTACAGACCAAAAGTTTGGACACACCTTCTCATTCAAAGAGTTTTCTTTATTTTCATGACCATGAAAATTGTAGATTCACACTGAAGGCATCAAAACTATGAATTAACACATGTGGAATTATATATATAACAAAAAAGTGTGAAACAACTGAAAATATGTCATATTCTAGGTTCTTCAAAGTAGCCACCTTTTGCTTTGATTACTGCTTTGCACACTCTTGGCATTCTCTTGATGAGCTTCAAGAGGTAGTCACCTGAAATGGTCTTCCAACAGTCTTGAAGGAGTTCCCAGAGATGCTTAGCACTTGTTGGCCCTTTTGCCTTGACTCTGCGGTCCAGCTCACCCCAAACTATCTCGATTGGGTTCAGGTCCGGTGAATGTGGAGGCCAGGTCATCTGGCGCAGCACCCCATCACTCTCCTTCATGGTCATATAGCCCTTACACAGCCTGGAGGTTTGTTTCGGGTCATTGTCCTGTTGAAAAATAAATGATGGTCCAACTAAACACAAACCGGATGGAATAGCATGCCACTGCAAGATGCTGTGGTAGCCATGCTGGTTCAGTATGCCTTCAATTTTGAATAAATCCCCAACAGTGTCACCAGCAAAGCACCCCCACACCATCACACCTCCTCCTTCATCCGTTCACCTTTTCTGCGTCACACAAAGACACGGTGGCTGGAACCAAAGATCTCAAATTTGGACTTATCAGACCAAAGCACAGATTTCCACTGGTCTAATGTCCATTCCTTGTGTTCTTTAGCCCAAACAAGTCTCTTCTGCTTGTTGCCTGTCCTTAGCAGTGGTTTCCTAGCAGATATTCTACCATGAAGGCCTGATTCACACAGTCTCCTCTTAACAGTTGTTCTAGAGATGTGTCTGCTGCTAGAACTCTGTGTGGCATTGACCTGGTCTCTAATCTGAGCTGCTGTTAACCTGCGATTTCTGAGGCTGGTGACTCGGATGAACTTATCCTCCGAATCAGAGGTAACTCTTGGTCTTCCTTTCCTGGGGCGGTCCGCATGTGAGCCAGTTTCTTTGTAGCGCTTGATGGTTTTTGTGACTGCACTTGGGGACACTTTCAAAGTTTTCCCAATTTTTCGGACTGACTGACCTTCATTTCTTAAAGTAATGATGGCAACTCGTTTTTCTTTACTTAGCTGCTTTTTTCTTGCCATAATACAAATTCTAACAGTCTATTCAGTAGGACTATCAGCTGTGTATCCACCTGACTTCTCCACAACGCAACTGATGGTCCCAACCCCATTTATAAGGCAAGAAATCCCACTTATTAAACCTGACAGGGCACACCTGTGAAGTGAAAACCATTTCAGGTGACTACCTCTTGAAGCTCATCAAGAGAATGCCAAGAGTGTGCAAAGCAATAATCAAAGCAAAAGGTGGCTACTTTGAAGAACCTAGAATATGACATATTTTCAGTTGTTTCACACTTTTTTGTTATGTATATAATTCCACATGTTTTAATTCATAGTTTTTATGCCTTCAGTGTGAATCTACAATTTTCATACTCATGAAAATAAAGAAAACTCTTTGAATGAGAAGGTGTGTCCAAACTTTTGGTCTGTACTGTATATATATCCAAAAGATGGCAGGGCAGCACTCCTCACTTCAAGTGATGCAAATGATTCAGGTGCCAGCATTTTCCCCTGGGTCCTGGGGTCCAAACACAATCCAAATAAATGTAACGCAGCACTCCTTAGATAAAAAGTGAAAAAATACAAAATGTATTCAACACATGTTGATACAGGCAACGTTTCAGCTCTCTCACAGAGCCACTTGGCTTGATAATGGGAGAGAGCTGAAACGTTGCCTGTAGCAACATGTGTTGAATAAATTTTGTATTTTTTCACTTTTTATCTTAGGAGTGCTGCGTTACATTTATTTGGATTATAATGTCCCTCTGTAGTGGTAGTATATATAATGCTCCTCGCCACCAACACCCAATAGTCTCCCTGTAGTATAATGCCACCCTGTTGTGGTAGTATACAGTGGGATGCGAAAGTTTGGGCAACCTTGTTAATCGTCATGATTTTCCTGTATAAATCGTTGGTTGTTATGATAAAAAATGTCAGTTAAATATATCATATAGGAGACACACACTGTGATATTTGAGAAGTGAAATGAAGTTTATTGGATTTACAGAAAGTGTGCTATAATTGTTTAAACCAAAATTAGGCAGGTGCATAAATTTGGGCACTGTTGTCATTTTATTGATTCCAAAACCTTTAGAACTAATTATTGGAACTCAAATTGGCTTGGTAAGCTCAGTGACCCCTGAACTACATACACAGGTGAATCCAATTATGAGAACGAGTATTTAAGGGGGTCAATTGTAAGTTTCACTCCTCTTTTAATTTTCTCTGAAGAGTAGCAACATGAGGGTCTCAAAACAACTCTCAAATGACCTGAAGACAAAGATTGTTCACCATCATGGTTTAGGGGAAGGATACAGAAAGCTGTCTCAGAGATTTCAGCTGTCTGTTTCCACAGTTAGGAACATATTGAGGAAATGGAAGACCACAGGCTCAGTTCAAGTTAAGGCTCGAAGTGGCAGACCAAGAAAAATCTCGGATAGACAGAAGCGACGAATAGTGAGAACAGTCAGAGGCAACCCACAGACCAGCACCAAAGACCTACAACATCATCTTGCTGCAGATGGAGTCACTGTGCATCGTTCAACCATTCGGCGCAGTTTACCCAAGGAGATGCTGTATGCGAGAGTGATGCAGAGGAAGCCTTTTCTCTGCCCACAGCACAAAAAGTGCCGCTTGAGGTGGGCTAAAGCACATTTGGACAAGCCAGCTTCCTTTTGGAATAAGGTGCTGTGGACTGATGAAACTAAAATTGAGTTATTTGGCCATAACAAGGGGCGTTATGCATGGAGGAAAAAGAACACAGCATTCCAAGAAAAATACCTGCTACCTACAGTAAAATATGGTGGTGGTTCCATCATGCTGTGGGGCTGTGTGGCCAGTGCAGGGACTGGGAATCTTGTCAAAGTTGAGGGACGCATGGATTCCACTCAGTATCAGCAGATTCTGGAGACCAATGTCCAGGAATCAGTGACAAAGCTGAAGCTGCGCCGGGGCTGGATCTTTCAACAAGACAACGACCCTAAACACTGCTCAAAATCCACTAAGGCATTAATGCAGAGGAACAAGTACAACGTTCTGGAATGGCCATCTCAGTTCCCAGACCTGAATATAATTGAAAATCGGCGGTGTGACTTAAAGAGAGCTGTCCATGCTCGGAAGCCATCAAACCTGAATGAACTAAAGATGTTTTGTAAAGAGGAATGGTCCAAAATACCTTCAACCAGAATCCAGACTCTCATTGGAACCTACAGGAAGCGTTTAGAGGCTGTAATTTCTGCAAAAGGAGAATCTACTAAATATTGATTTAATTTCTTTTTTGTGGTGCCCAAATTTATGCACCTGCCTAATTTTGTTTAAACAATTATAGCACACTTTCTGTAAATCCAATAAACTTAATTTCACTTCTCAAATATCACTGTGTGTGTCTCCTATATGATATATTTAACTGACATTTTTTATCGTAACAACCAACGATTTATACAGGAAAATCAAGACGATTAACAAGGTTGCCCAAACTTTCGCATCCCACTGTATACAAGTCCTTCTAAAAAAATGAGCATATTGTGATAAAGTTCATTATTTTCTGTAATGTACTGATAAACATTAGACTTTCATATATCTTAGATTCATTACACACCAACTGAAGTAGTTCAAGCCTTTTATTGTTTTAATATTGATGATTTTGGCATACAGCTCATGAAAACCCAAATTTCCTATCTAAAAAAATTAGCATATTTAATCCGACCAATAAAAGAAAAGTGTTTTTAATACAAAAAAAGTCAACCTTCAAATAATTATGTTCAGTTATGCACTCAATTCTTGGTCGGGAATCCTTTTGCAGAAATGACTGCTTTAATGCGGCGTGGCATGGAGGCAATCAGCCTGTGGCACTGCTGAGGTGTTATGGAGGCCCAGGTTGCTTCGATAGCGGCCTTAAGCTCATCCAGAGTGTTGGGTCTTGCGTCTCTCAACTTTCTCTTCCCAATATCCCACAGATTCTCTATGGGGTTCAGGTCAGGAGAGTTGGCAGGCCAATTGAGCACAGTAATACCATGGTCAGTAAACCATTTACCAGTGGTTTTGGCACTGTGAGCAGGTGCCAGGTCGTGCTGAAAAATGAAATCTTCATCTCCATAAAGCTTTTCAGCAGATGGAAGCATGAAGTGCTCCAAAATCTCCTGATAGCTAGCTGCATTAATCCTGCCCTTGATAAACACAGTGGACCAACACCAGCAGCTGACATGGCACCCCAGACCATCCCTGACTGTGGGTACTTGACACTGGACTTCCCTCTCCCCAGTCTTCCTCCAGACTCTGGCACCTAGATTTCCGAATGACATGCAAAATTTGCTTTCATCCGAAAAAAGTACTTTGGACCACTGAGCAACAGTCCAGTGCTGCTTCTCTGTAGCCCAGGTCAGGCGCTTCTGCCGCTGTTTCTGGTTCAAAAGTGGCTTGACCTGGGGAATGCGGCACCTGTAGCCCATTTCCTGCACACGCCTGTACACGGTGGCTCTGGATGTTTCTACTCCAGACTCAGTCCACTGCTTCCGCAGGTCCCCCAAGGTCTGGAATCGGTCCTTCTCCGCAATCTTCCTCAGGGTCCGGTCACCTCTTCTCGTTGTGCAGTGTTTTCTGCCACACTTTTTCCTTCCCACAGACTTCCCACTGAGGCGCCTTGATACAGCACTCTGGGAACAGCCTATTCGTTCAGAAATGTATTTGTGTCTTACCCTCTTGCTTGAGGGTGTCAATGATGGCCTTCTGGACAGCAGTCAGGTCGGCAGTCTTACCCATGATTGCGGTTTTGAGTAATGAACCAGGCTGGGAGTTTTTAAAAGCCTCAGGAATCTTTTGCAGGTGTTTAGAGTTAATTAGTTCATTCAGATTAATAAGGTTAATAGCTCGTTTAGAGAACCTTTTCATGATATGCTAATTTTTTTAGATAGGAATTTGGGGTTTTCATGAGCTGTATGCCAAAATTATCAATATTAAAACAATAAAAAGGCATGAACTACTTCAGTTGTGTGTAATGAATCTAAAATATATGAAAGTCTAATGTTTATCAGTACATTACAGAAAATAATGAACTTTATCACAATATGCTAATTTTTTTAGAAGGACCTGTATACTGCTCCAGCAACCAAGGATAGTCACACTGTGGTATAATTCCCCCGTAGTGAAAATATATCTAATGCTCCTCTGTAGATGTAATATATATAATGCTTTCCCCTCTGTAGTATAATGCCTCCATGTAGTGGTAATCATATACCCATCTGTAGTTCCCCTGTAGTGGTAGTATATATAATGCTCCCCTGTAGTGGTAGCATATGTATAATGCTACCCTCCCCTGTAGTCCTCCTGTAGTGGTAATATATATAATGCTCTCCCGCTTATAGTTCTCCTGTAGTATAATGCCCTCCTGTAGTGGTATTATATATATATATAATACTCACTCCCATGTAGTATAATACCCCACTGTGGAGATAACATATACATATATAAAGAGATAAAATACTACCATGGCATCCTGACACTGAAGGTCCAGGGTGGTGGATAACATTATTACATATTAACTTATAGAAGACCCAGAAGTGGCCAGGAAATTACATTTATGAACAAACATCCTAGTTTCAGGACAATAGATCTGTTCTTTATTTTATGTGTTTCATAGTTTCCCGTAATTGTCTTCATTTCGTGTTTCTTGCAGGGTTAGAACATTCCCTAAAGAGTCATCACTGGGTCATGACACTGTGAGGGCTCTTATGTACTATGCCCTTAAGGTGTGGAGTGATATCACACCACTGAACTTTCATGAAGTGGCTGGAAATAATGCAGACATTCAAATCGACTTCTCCAGAGCTGACCACAATGATGGCTACCCATTTGATGGACCAGGTGGTACTGTAGCTCATGCTTTTTTCCCTGGTGAACACCACACCTCTGGAGACACTCACTTTGATGACGAAGAGTCATGGACATTTAGATCATCAGGTATGTCAGGGTAAGAGAAACAATCAGTCCATAGTTTTGCATTTGAGCTGTAAAAATATAGTCAGAATGAAAGACTATTTCTATCATCAGCATGTAGCTATAATATTATTTTACTTCAATTTAAACATGCTTTTTTTACTCTAGCTCTTTGCTGATTTCATGTAAAACATGGAGGGTGATGGATATTGAGAAACTAGTCAGACCTTCTGAGTTATATAGCAATAAACTGTACAAGTAGTTTTCACTATTGTTACATTTCTTACTCTTTCACGCTTTACAAAATGCCCTTTAAAAGCTATGCACAATCTTGCAACCAATGTTTTACTCATCCAATGTGTCTATAATGTGAACTGAAGAAACTTCATTAAACATGTCCTTCTGTTTCATGTACAATTGCTATGTAGATCTTTGTGCCTCCATGGTTACAGAAGACCAAAAAAAACTGTTGTGTTGTCCAAGCTACGGCTCTCAGTTAGAATTCATCATAACTGTATTGTGCTATCCGCTATGTTTAGCGTACATTGCTGCAATCTAGAGGCCATTGTTATATTTAGTTTATAAAGTTATCTATGTAATTCATTAGGTCACTCATCTTGTAACTCTTCCTCTTCTGTGAGCTCATAATGTCCTTCAGTCTTTTCCTGTTTGTCGGACATGCATTACAGAGCAGGAGAGAGGATTTCTCAAGGTACATTCAATAAATTACTTCAAGACATATCCACTGCATCTCCCTCCATGGAATTCTACATGCAACTAGTGTCGCTAGAGGATTGATTATAGTGAGTTCACTATCTTCCTTTGGTTGTATAAGAGATTGCCACTCACACTCATCAGAGACTTTTTTCACATATATCAGAAAACCTGCATAGTCAGATCCTGCAGTCATATACCTTTCTTCTGTCACCTATTTCCTGATAATATACCAAATATATATTAGAATATAATAAAGGGCATATAGGAGGAAGTATAAAGGCAGGATCAGACTACATAAAGTTTTTTGTCATCTGTTACCATGGAGCTGCATAGGTCGGCATAGCAGCTGTAGGCAAGAAACAGTGTGTACATAGCTTTTAAAACAATTGTCATGACTACATTAGGTTAAAAAGAGACTTTCTAGATATAAGTACGTAATTTGTTTTATTTACAAGTTAAAGAAGCACTCCCACAAAAAAAAGTATTCTCTGACCTGTTAGAAAGGTCCATGATGTAAACTGTAGTGAAGGTAATTTTCTTACCAGTCACTGTATGTGTGAGTTATCCCCTTCCTTCTGATTCTCAGTTGTGTCATGTGACTAGCGCTCTGACTTTCCAAATAACACAGTATCTTATGTGTGGACAGGAAGTCAGTTTCTCTATGTATTCCTATGGGAGCCTCAATGTCAGTCTCATAGAGAAGTAACTGATTTCCTGTCCTGTGTCATTTGGAGATCAGAGTTGGTCACATGACCCATCTGAGGATTAGAAGGGAGGTTATAACTGAGAAGTTTACCTCCACTACAGATTACATCATGTACCTTTCTAACAGGTCAAAGAATAAAAATGTGAGTGTTTCTTTAAATATTTCAAATCTTTTTTCAGATGTGCATGGCATGGACCTGTTTGCTGTTGCAGTACATGAATTTGGCCATGCGATCGGACTGACTCATATTTCTGATATGGAATCTATAATGAGACCATATTATCAAGGTCCAGTGGGTGACCCCCTGAAATATAACCTGCCTTATGATGATAAAGTCAGGATCTGGCAACTGTATGGTAAGTTTTTGTGCATGGTTACACATTAGTATAACAGTAAGGTGAATATAAAGGCAACTATGATTAGTTTAAAGGCATTGTCTCAGATTAGAGAAAAGGGTCTTCATTTTTACAGAGATACATAGTACCTATGGAAAAATCATCCATCCAGAGAACACATAGTTTACTTTGTTCCCCTTGTATCTGTCCTATTTCAGATGCCCATTTTTTTTATTTGGTAAATCCTTTATTGAAAAGATTTAGGGTTAAAAAACATTGTAAAATACATCTTTGGTGTAACAAATCTAAAAATGATATACAAATATGCTGCTTCGCCCTGCTGTAAGCTGTGAGCACATTAAAATGCTGCCTATTGGGTCAGCACAGTTCTGGGAAATCCAATTACTCTGCAGCGTTATCAGCTCATCATTTCATGTCTGGGTGCACGGTTTGTGAAATTAGTTTTTGAGGAAGATGCTGTGTCTTATTTTCTGTTCCAGTGTCCTACATGGCCTCTAATCCTTCACCCTCTCTCACCCCAGGAGTCCGCGAGTCTGTGTCCCCAACAGCAAAGCCTGAGGTGGTCGGAGCTGAAGAACATCCTTTTCTGCCTGATTTGCCCGAGAACCGCTCTACCATCCAGTAAGACGTCACTAGTTCAGGACAGATGGCCACGTATTCTGTATCTACTTACACAGCATTTTCAGATTCAATCAGCTGGGTTGCTTTATTTTGGCAGACTGCAATTCTGATTACTATGTACAGCACAATCCACAGTCTAGTCTTGAGGTTGGGTGTCTTTAGTTCAACAGGAAATTGGCCATCGGTGAACTGTGCACAGCGGTTTTGTTTGTTTGTTTTTTTGTTTTTAACTCCCAGTCCTCCTAAAGCCATCTTTTTTTTTTTTTGCCGGACAAGATGTACTGAAAATGGGGTGGAATTATAAAAAAAAAACACCATTCCGCTACTGTTTTATGGGGGGGTTACACCGTTTCCTATGTGGTAAAACTGATTTGTTAATTTCCGGGTCAGTACAAATACTGAAAAAAAAAAACTTAGGAAAAAAATGATTTTTTTTGTTAATTTTTTTCTAATTGCAATATTCTGACCCACATTACTTTTTCAATGTTATATGTACAGAGCTGTTTGAGGGCTCATTTGTTGCAGTTCGATCTTTACTTTTTATTGATACCATTATGGAGTGTGTATGACTTTTTGATCACTTTTTTATTGGAGGCGAAGTGACCGAAAAACTGTTAGGCCCCTTTCACACGGGCGAGTTTTCCATGTGTGAGGTGAATGTATTGCACCCGCACTGAATCCAGACCCATTCATTCCTATGGGGCTGTGCAGGTGAGCGGTGATTTTCACGCATCACTTGTGCGTTGAGTGAAAATCGCAGCATGCTCTATATTGTGCTTTTTTCACGCGACGCAGGCCCCATAGAAGTGAATGGGGTGCGTGAAAATCGCATAGCATCCGCAAGCAAGTGCGGATGTGATCGACATTATCGTCGATCAAATACACTAGTCTCGTCATTTTTAAATGCCCCTCCGCCAACATAAATGAATGTGGGGCAGTGGGGAAGGAGTAAAGGAGACAATAACATACAGGTGAAACTCGATAAATTAGATTATCATGCAAAGTTCATTTATTTCAGTAATGCAACTTAAAAGGTGAAACTAATATATGAGATAGACTCGATACATGCACAGTGAGATATTTCAAGCTTTTATTTGTTATCATTTGGATGATTATGGCTTACAGCTTATGAAACCCCAAAGTCACAAAGGTGCCCTTTGCTTAGGGGATATGGACTAATTAGCTGACTAGTGTGACACTTTGAGCCTAGAATATTGAACCTTTTCACAATATTGGAATTTTAAGTTGCATTACTGAAATAAATGGACTTTTGCACGATATTCTAATTTTTCGAGTTTCACCTGTAGTAATGGCAAATGAATGCTGGAAGCTTTAAGCCCTGTTCACATAGGTGTTTTTATCTCAACTGTTCAGCTCCGTTATAGGAAAATAATGGAACGGCCAGATCACTCACATGACAGATACAAACCGCGCCCAATGCGTTAACTATAATGGAGTCCATCTGGTTTCAGTCATGCCCAGGGTTGCCAATCTGAATTTTTGTTGTCTTTGGATAACTTGTCCAAAAATCACAGACTGCAAACATATTTTTATGGACAAATTGGAAAACCATAATGAATGATGACGAGTATAAGTATTACGTGTCTATGTAGCTCAATATACTGATAATAACCCATTAACAGTCTTAACCGGGACCTGTAAAATTATAATAATTACCACCAAAATAACTGCCTAAAATACCATCTGCCTCCAAAAAAATCACAGACACATCAATTTTTTTTCACAGATTCAGGAAAAAAGTCCCCTACTTGATCAGACAGTCCATGTTTTGGGACAGTTGGCAGCCCTAGTCAGGCAACCTGCAATTTTACAGTAAGAATAGTGCATCATGCTGTGCCATTTTGTCCCCCATTTTTTGATGGAATCTGCCACGGAGGCTCCATTAGGGACACAGATGTGAATATGATATGAAGCGGCCAACCTGAACTATAAGAAGTGTGCAGAAGAAAGAGAAGGCGATGCATAGTAAAATACAGGGCACTGAGAAGCCTGCGAAAAAAGTGTAGAGAAAAGACCAGGGATTTTAATAACATTTCCTTTTCCATTTCCATGCTGCTGTTGGTCATAGGGAGCCACAATCCTTGTTTGCTATGGGGCTCCCATCATTATTAATGCTGTACCTTTGGAGAAATCACCTGCTCCCCACCGCTCAGTTCCGGCTCCTTGGCTTTCTCATAGATTGTAAGCTCTTGCGAGCAGGTGTTTCAGTTGTATATTAGCCAGTTACGTTGTGATGTCTTTTGTTTTGTACATGAACCCTCTGAATCTGTAAAGCGCTGTGGAATATGGTGGCGCTATATAAATATTAGTACTATTTATTATTTCTTCACTTTTCTTCCAGTCCCCGTCTGTCAACGTCCACATGGACTGCGTGATGTGCACTGCTGCAGCAAATACTGGCCTCATTTGTGTCGTACCCACAAGCAGCACGTCACTGCTGCAGTCATTGGCTGCCGTAGAGCTTATGACCCCCATCCTTTCAGAAGTTGACAGATGGTGACTGAACGATCAGTGAACAAATCCAGGGAGCCGGAACGGAGCGGCAGGGATCAGGTGAGTATGGATTTCTCCACAGGTACAGCTGACTGGGGGGGGGGGGGGGGGGGGAATTAAAGGGGTTGTCCGGGCTCAGAGCTGAACCCGGACATATCCTCATCTTCCCCCACTCAACCCCTCTGACATGAGCATTGCGCAAGGCAAGGGCTTTTTCTGGAGATCTGGTGACATACCGGGCTCTCGATGGGTAAGCTAGGTGGAGGCTCCCGCATAGCAGTGAGCCCGGTGACGTCACCGAAAGTAATGGGAGGGCTTAAGCACTGCCCTAGCCTGTAAATCAGTGCCAGTGACGTCACCGGGAACACTGCTAGCTGGAAACTCTTTAATATGATCATACACATTAATCCTTTTAATTGGTTTTCTCACAATACAAGCTTATTTGATGAGTGGGGGTCAGACTGCTGTGGCCCCTATCGATCACATGTATAAATGGAGGTGCAGGCAAAGCCTGCACACTGCTACTCCATTCTCTCTTTCTGCATGGCGTATACTGGTGTAGCATATACCATAATGGCACTCTTTTCACATATACTGGGTGAATGAGGGCCTATAGTTATGTACTAGGAGCTTTCCTGGTGCCACATGCTGATTGTGAAGGAAAAATGAGGTCTGAGCAGAGCCCATACTATGTTTATTCATTTCAAGTTGCACTAGTTACTTCAACCTAGGCTTATGGGTATACATTTGTAAATAGGACAGGTAACTAGATGATTTCCCACAACCCCTTAAAGGGGTTGTCCAGTCATTAAGGTTTATAGTAAACCACTAAGAATGCTGTAAACAGAACTAAAATAATTGATACTCACCAATCCCCCGCTAATCCCAGGGTCTTGCAATATGTTCTGCAAAAAATATTCACATTTAGAATTAATATTCTGAAACAGTTCATACTGTGTGCCCCCAAGAGGACACATTGGGAGCAGTATTTATCTCCTTATGTATATCTCCACATACTACTAGTGTATATAGACGCACACACTTACGCCTATGTCGGTGCCGGAGCCCAGATTTACTATGGGTAGACATCTAGATCAGCTGATATCAGTTCTGGCACATGCGCAGTGAAGTCTTGAATGCCGCTTACTGCGCATGCCTGGATCGCAACAGTGCAAGGAGTTCTTCTGCGTCGGGGTGAGATTTCGCTCAGCCTGGCATTGATGCCAGGAAAGCAAGAGGCTGTCTGTGAGAAGGATAGGGGAGAGCGAGATGGGTGGGAGAACAGGAGAATGACTCGCCTCATGCAGTGTAACGCCCCAATGACTCCATGAGCTACCTGGTGATGACGTCAGATACATTTTTAACGTTGATTTTTGACACGAAAACAATACTTTTGACAGGTTCCCTTTAAATGTCTCAGAATTATCACGGTGGCTCATGTTGCATGATATCTACTGCATCTATAGACAGTATGAATGTTTAACATAACTTTTAGTTGTCTTACTTTGTTTTAACTATGCGCATTTTTTTTTACGCATTTATGCCATGCCCCCTCATCAGGTGTGGCAAAAAAAACCTCTAAACCATGAGATGCGACCTTTTGCGCCAAAGTGTGCCGAAATTGTGGACAAAATCGAGTCAGTACTGAATCTAGGCCCATGTACCGTATAGAGACGTTATAAGGATATTTCTAGCTGTCATGCCACAGGTTCTGGTTTAAATAGACAAATACAAACTCTACCCCTTTAAGACCTGATTTGTCTAGCACAAACACAGTTGACGGTTTTATAGACAGTGCGGATATTTTCATTCTCAGTGTGAGATATTACATGGATCTGGTCTTTTAAGCTCATCTGGATGCCAATGAAGTAATGCCTGCAAGAGTCTACATTGAGTGTCCTATGAAACGCCATAAGGGGTCCAATCTATTTGTATCGTTATATCCAGATACTCGGCTGTCACAGCTGAAAAAATCTATGAAATGCTTTTAAGTAAATGGTCCACCTCTGCAATAAATGTCATTTTGTATGTACAGTGCTGTAAAGTATTGCCTTTTTGCAGATTTCCTTTTGAATATCTGTCAGATTGAGTGGTTTTTGATCTTTAATCCAAATGCAAAGCAATGTACCCAGTTATTTAGTATCAAAATGACCTTTTAGCATCATTTTGCAGCTTACATGTATGGGATAGATGATAATAACAGTGAAAGTACAGCACATGGCCACCGGCCGAGTGCTTTCATACATGTCACAGAACTCCAAGGTGACTTCTATTATGTGGAATAGTAAAGCTTATATTATTCCTTATAATTCACACCTATTCTGCTGCAGAACCTGTTTTTCAATAGGAAAGTGTTATGTTAGTAATTTACTAAATAACATAAGATGCCCCATACAGGTCTCGACAACAGTGTCAGCTACAAATGTCCTGCAAACCAGTTTTAGCCACAGATGTCGAATAACAATGTCACCTACAAGCATAAAGCGCCTTACGCTGTACCCTTTAAAAAGCCAGCACAGTGGCCCAAAAAGAGTCACCTCTACCTACCATAGATTTCCTGGCCCCAGACACTGTCACCCTCACCAATGACCTCCATTAACACATAGTAGGATCTCCCAGCAAAAGTAATCTGTACTAACAGGCAAGCAAAACAAGAAGCTTTCTGCTCTGAAGCTTGCAGAATTCCGAATTCAACTGAAGATTATAGTACAGACCGTAACTATGGAGCAGAAATTGTTATGGAATATAGAAATCTAGATATTTATTTTATATGTGAGCTATAAATTGTATTCTGAGGTGGACATGTCCTTTAGGCATCCTGCACGCGAACGTGTGCTCCCCGTGGTCGTGCCGCAATGCACGAACACTGTCCGTGAGGCAGCTGCAGCGGATCGCGGACCCATTCACTTTAGTGGGTTCACTATCCAGCCGTTCTGCAAAAAGATAGGACATGTTCTATCTTTTTGCGGAACGGAAGTACGGGACGAAACCCCACGGAAGCACTTGGTAGTGCTCCCGTAGGGTTCCGTTCCGTGCTTCCGTTCCGCACCATTCCGCATCTCCGGAGTTGCGGACCCATTGAAGTGAATAGGTCCGCATTCGTGATGCGAAATGCACACAGAACGGCACCCTTGTATTTGGGATCCGCAAATGCGGTCCACAATACGGCTACGGAGTGCACACGTTCGTGTGCAGGAAGCCTTAGAAGAACAGTTATTGTCTCCCATGGGTGGTACCGGTGTTGGTAAACTGTGTTAACTAAAGGATAATGAATATATATTTCTTCTACTAGGCCAAGAAAAGATGAGCCTGACCGATGTAACACACACTTCGATGCGGCAGCTCAGATACGTGGAGAAGCATTCTTCTTCAAAGGTTCGAAATATTCCATGCTGGCAAACACAAGATGGTTTGTGTAAAGGCAGCATTGTATGGGGACAGGGCCACTCTCCTATTAGCCAAAACAGGAAAAATATTGTGCCATTTGGCTAATATGCTGGACACGTAGTATATGAGTTTGGTGTATTCATGAAGTGACCACTCGGTACACAAAAAATTCATTGTGTCACAACACAGGGGTGTTAAACACTATGATAATGCACACAGTAATGTGACAGTGCAGAGATAACTAGACTGATATACACAGTAGGGATTCAGCGGTTTATGTAGCAGAGTAGTTATTGTGCCCCATTCAGGGCCCATGTCCAGCTGCAGCCTCTGCCTCCCTTATGGCTATGGCCCTGAGGATGGAAGTGTTGGGCTCTAATGGTCTAATGGTTGGTCATTTTCCTCCTTAAGTATTTTGTTTGCTATTTTGTCCTTCCATTCCTCATAAAACTAGTATTGGGTAGCTGAGAACAGCATAGGTATAGCGGTATTACAACTGTTAATATGCTGACAATACATACAGGGCCAGATTTATCATGACTCTGACAGCTCACTCCACTTTATCATATGGCTAAAGTCCGTTTTAGCCAAGTCAGATATATGAACGGCCCTTTAAGACTGTAATAAATGTGGTTTGACGGTTGCAGTTTATCCGTCAGTAAGCAGCTTTACAAAAGTCGCAAGTTTTTATGAAAAAGTCGCACGTTTTTATGAAAAAGTCGCATGTTCTATTAAAAGGTCTCATAAGATAAGCATGGTCCTCACTGGAGTGAAATTGCGACTTTTTTGCAACTTTTTAAATAGTCCCAATAGTAAATCTGTCTAGAGATTCATTTACATAAGAAAACACGCCCACTTTCAGAAAACTGGCGAGCATAGTGCAGAGCAGAAAAAAGTCGCAAATTTGTGCGCAGTTTTAGCGTTTGGGACTTTTTTGGGGACTTTTTCACTCCATTATTCTGACCTGAGCTAATGATAAATCTGGCCACTATACATAGATTAGGCCGGTCTCGTTCTCCATCTCCAGCGCTTATACTATCAGGGTTGTACTGTAATTCTGGAGATTTAGGCTAAATGCACACGATCAGTATTGTGTGCGGAAAATCCGCACTGTTGGTCATGTATATTGTATCCTAGTTTTTTCTGCGCAGGTTTATTTTATTTTGCTTGACCGGATTTCATGCAGATCTTCTCCATTCACTTCAATGGGGAGATAAAATCCACACCAAATCCACATGCAAATCTGCACCAATTTATGCGGATTGTCCGCACTGATTTCCCTGCGGATTCTGATCGTGTGCATTTACCCTTACTCCAAAACATAACAGCAACTCCCTCAGTGTCCGCATAAATTCACAGACACTGTACTGTGATGACAGTTCTCCTACACCCTGCACTTATGTTTTATTAAACGTATCCTTATCCCTAAGGCCCCATTCACACAACCGTATTTTTTTGCGGATTGGATGCGGACACATTCATTTCATTGGCGCTGGAAAAAATGCGGATAGCACATCATGTGCTGTCCAAATCCGATTGTCCATTCCAAAGCTCCACAAAAAAGATAGAACATGTTCTATTCTTGTCTGTTTGGCGGACAAGAATAAGCATTGTTACAATGGGTCTGCAGAAAAAACAGACCCAACATGGACGTCACATGGACAATATCCGTATTTTATGCAGACTGCAAAATTCATACAGTAGTGTGAGTGCACCCTTACTGTACAACTGGTTGAACATTTGCTATATTGTGAGTCAGTAGGACCCATCAGTGGGATCCAAATATGTCATAGTTGTCATGTGTCTGTTTAGGCAGGGTGCTGAATCTCCTTATAGAGACCAGTCCTGTATGGCGACTTAGGCCTCATGCACCGCGAACGTGTGCCAGCCATTTCGTACATTGGGGACCGCAACATGAATGGGTCCATGATCCGTCCGCACCGTAAAAAATAGGACCTATTCAATTTTTTTGCAATGCAGAGGCACGGAGAGAAACCCCACCGAAGCACTCCATAGTTCCTCCGTGGGGTTCCGTACCTCCATTCTGCACCGCTCCTTCCGGATTGTGGACCCATTCAAGTCAATAGGTCCACATCCGTGATATAGTGTGCCCCCCGGCCGATGCCTGTATATTGCGGACCCAAATACAGGCACAGCTGGGTGAATGAGGCCTTACTGGAAGTACTCCATGGTATGGAGAATTATAACAAAATTAGCGTCAGGGGCTGCAGAAGTAGTAGTTGTATCTGGACACTGATACCTGAGGGCGCACAAACGCTATACCAGTATTGTAAATGGTACATGATAAGTGCAGGGCAGGGTCATATGGCACATTTTGCTTTGCTGTATGTTTTAATGTCATGTGTGTATTTTTATGTTTATGTAGGCAAATATTTTTGGAGACTTACCCGCAATAAGCATTTAGTTTCCCTTCAGCCTGCTCAAATTCATCGATTCTGGAGAGGTTTACCGCTAAACATGGATAGTGTGGATGCAGTTTATGAGAGGACCACAGACCACAAAATTGTCTTTTTTAAGGGTAAGTGTAGAAGCTCCATTCAAAGAAGACAAAGAAAACGTGACAAATTGGGATTAAAAAAATACCTAAACTTTCGGTTGATGGCCTCTTAGTATAAGGGTCCATTCACACGTCCGTAAGTGTTTTGCAGATCCGCAAATTGTGGATCCGCAAAACACGGACACCTGCAATGTGCGGTCCGCAATATGCGGACCACACATCACAGACACTATAATAGAAAATGCCTTTTCTGACAGGAATAGGACATGTTCTATTTTTTTCAGGAACGGAATTGCGGATCCCGAAAAAACAAATCCCGAAAAAACTGATGCGGATCCCGGAAATGCGGATTTGCATTCGTTCCAGCCCCATTGAAAGTGAATGGGTCCGTAAATTGCGGAACGAATGCAGACCCAAATTACGGACGTATGAATGGACCCTTACTTAACAGGTAACTAAAATGCAGTGGCCCCTGAAAAATGCCTGATTAGTCAGAAAAAAGGAGATTTGCATACAGTTCAGGCAACGGAACTGCCTGCCGGAATCAAACAACGCAAGTGTGAAAGTACCCTAATACTTGTACTCTTCATGAAGTACCAATTCTGAACTATCTCTGTGGTGTGCTGCTCCTCTATTATTGCTGCTTGAAAAGTAATAATTTGACAACTGGGTGTTACCAGTTGGGGCTCAGACACTGTCCGTGTGCTAACTGTGCCGACTGTAGAGGAACACCCCTTTCATAAGGGAATAGTATTAACCAGCTGTAAATGTATTCATCAATATTCAGGAGGAATAACAAAGGAACAGCACCATGTAGAGATGCTTCAAATTGTTAATTCAAAAGGAAATGTGAGAATATATTTTAAAGGGTTTTTCCCCCTTCGCCCAGTGTAATACAGCCCTAAGACGTAGCTATAGGCCTCATACATCATGGTATGGACTAAATC
The DNA here is from genome assembly GCF_014858855.1 of Bufo gargarizans. NCBI lineage: Eukaryota > Metazoa > Chordata > Amphibia > Anura > Bufonidae > Bufo > Bufo gargarizans. The sequence goes on along the minus strand of NC_058080.1, from coordinate 553,986,131 downwards.
AATTCCATTTAACCATTGAACTTCCAGATACTTTAGTTGTTTCTGACTTTCGACTTACCCTGTATTCGTTTGGAATGCATCGTATACCATACATGAATTTGCACATATTTTTAAGTATGTTAGGGCCACATTCACATCTGCAACAAATTGGCTAAAAACCACACCAATCCATTGGCTAGGGGATAAATGTCTGACTGCTGGTGGTCCCTGTCTGAATTGGAGAGGTAGTGTGCATGTTGGTTCACTTTCTATTCACTTCTATGAAACTAATGTAGACAGCGCTCTGTCAGTCCCATAAAAGAGAACGTATCGGTGGACCAACGTGCATTCAGGTAGGGGAACTACTACTCCTTTCAGGAGTGGGATATGGAGATCCCAGTTCTTGGGATCACTAGGGTTCCCAGCAGTTAACCTCCAAGAAATCAAGAAATCTAATGTTTATCACCTATTCTGTCGATAGGATATAAATACTATTTTTGAGATAACCCTTTTAAAATGGTCCCAATCTTTGCACTCCTTGATTACTTACTTATAAAAGTTATATTGGCATCACCCCCAACAAAACGATTCAAACAGCCATGAAGTTATCTGATAATGCCATAGACAGATGAGTAGTAAAATGGGCAGATGAAGTGGGCAAGGAGATGTTGTTTGGTCAGTGACGTTTCCATCTTTCTGTGGCAGACACAGATGCCCATCTGTAAGAAGCACACAATTACAAATTATGCCAATTTCCGCCTCCTCTCCCCACCTCTTTTAGGAGATCGTTACTGGGTTTTCAAAGATAATAATGTGGAAGAAGGATACCCCCGACCCATCACAGACTATGGATTGCCCTTAGGGGGTGTGGATGCTGCCTTCCCTTGGCCCCACAATGATAAGACCTATTTCTTTAAGGAGAGTCTCTTCTGGTGTTACAATGAACGGGAGCACAGAATGGATGATGGCTTTCCTATAGAGACTGCCTTCTGGAAAGGAATCCCTGCTACTCTGGATGATGCAATGGGATGGTCAGATGGTGAGTACAAGCATATGTAATAGTCTAGTCATGTCCAACACAAAACCTATAAGACATGACAAAACATACTGTATATGAAACAATGGCGAATCAACTGCTAGGTGGAAATGAACCCTGCATGCAGAAACATAACCAGCAGCAGCATAGAAGGTAAAGATATTGCAGTCACACTGTGGCCCTATAATCTCAAGCTTGCACCACAGTCTACACTATCAGCGCATGTGCAGTGTCTCTGCTTCATTTGGGTGCGCAGTAGTCATTTGCACTGGTGGTGAAGCAGAGTGCATGTGCTGTTAGTGTAGACTACGGTGTAGGTGCAAGATTACTGGGCGAAGACACCTGGACCTTGTCAGTCCAGGAGGCGGAGTGGCCCTAAGTGCAGAGTGGAGAAAACCTAATTTACATATTAATGAAAAATTATATTTCTCAGGAACGTGCAACAGAGGAACACATAATCTTAATAAGATTGAGCTTGCTGACAGATGCTCTTTAAAGGGCGTCTGCCACCAGATCTACAGCAGTAAATGCCATGATTGCGCCTATGCCGTGCGCTTCAGTACCCATTGCAGGAGCAGTACAGGAAAGAGGCTAGCTGGCAGTTTACTTCTGTACTGCGACTGTACAGGGTACTGAAGCGCACGGCAAAGACAGGAGAATTAAGGAGAAGCCTTGTGCTACAGCAGGTGCCTTAAAGGGCATCTGTCAGCAGATTTGTACCTATGAAACTGGCTGACCTGTTGCGTGTGCGCTTGGCAGCTGAAGGCATCTTTGTTGGTCCCATGTTCATATGTACCCTTAAGTTTTAACACATGCAAATGAGTCTCTAGAAGCAATGGGGCATTGCCATTACACCTAGAGGCTCTGCTTTTCTTTCAAATTTATTTTTATTAAATAAGGTAGAAGTGAAACATACATGGCTCATATAAATAGTACAAAAGCTGAAGGTTCAGAGTTGACATAGCCATTTATGAAACATGGTATGGATCATAGCAGCAAATTTCCAATGACGTATCAGGTGTAGATTAGATACCACACCAGACTCTAGATATAGTATGGTGTTGGGTAGCGGGAAGGGGCGTTGGGGAGGTAGCTGAAAAGAAAGGGACAAGTCATCCCCCGTCCTCTCCCCAGGTAGGCACACCTTCATCCTCCGAGTATTCAAATATACATGCGTCCTCCAGGGATTCCATATCTTTAGGAATTTCTAGTGTTTCCTCTCTTCCCACCTTGCCAACTCTTCTAGGCGGTACATCTAGTCTACTTTGTCCCTCCACTGTACTATGATGGGTGAGTCCATACTCAACCATTTTATGGTTCAATAAGATTTTATTATTATTCTTATTTTGTACTCATAGAAGAACATCACACATTGCAGTATACAAACCGCGTACAAGGTTACATTGCGACATGCAGACGTAAACAGCAGTACAGCATCAAAGACAAGGCATACGCATGTATCTGTACTTGTATAAGCAAACAATCAGCCGACTAAGTCGGCGGAAACAGAGGCCCTGAAGGGCTCAACAAGGCCTCAAACAATGATGTAAAGGCCAATACTTCTAGACAATCTTGACATAAAAGGGGGAAGACAGGACGACACACAAAAGGAGAGGGGGGAGGGGGAGAAATCGTAGGGCATAACTAGAGAATAGCTAGGTACTATTAAGGAGGAGAATCAGGGAGCACCCCAGATGCCACCCAAACCGAGAACGAAACAGAAGATCTAAACCTGGACCATGGCTCCCAACTCCGGAGAAACGCCGGAATCTGATTACGATCAGAGGCACACATCTCTTCCATGTGAAACAGCGCATCCAGAGCCGATGCCCAAGTGATCCTTTTCAATCTCTCGGTTGACTTCCACTTGCGTGGGATAATCTGCCTCATGGCCAGCACAAAGAGCCTCAATGAACCCTTTTTAACATGCGAAATCCGCCCTGGGAAAATAGATAGCAGAGCGATAGAAGGGGAAAATGCTACGGAAGCCCGGAATAGAAAATTATAAAGTTTGAAGACATCCAACCACAGTGGGTGAAGTCTCGGACAACCCCACCATATATGGGTCATGGTTCCCCTATCACTGTGACATCTCCAACATAGGTCAGAAACCGAGGGGTAGAACCGATGCAATTTCTCCGGAGTCCGATACCATCTGGTAAGTATTTTATAATTGAGTTCTTGTAGATTACACGATATAGCGATCTTATGCGTAAGAAGCAAAGAACGTTTCCATTGATCCCCAGTAAATGTATCACCCAATTCCGTCTCCCAATCAAGCATAAACCTGAGTTTGGGGTAGGAATCTCCAGATTGGCTGCCCTCAGCCTCCTCGGCGCTTAACATGATATAAAGTAAGGAAATAGCATGGCCAGGGGCCGTCTGAGCAACACATAGCTTTTCAAAGTCTGTTAGAGACGTGTGGGACTGCACACCAGGCATCAGAGAACCAACAAAACCCCTAAGCTGAAAATATAGGAACCATCTTCCGGGAGATGGTGGGAGTATGTGCGATAGGTCCTCGATACTCAACCATTTTAATGGGATTAATAGTCTCGCTGCCTAAATCAGGTGGGTAGCTAAATCCCCTTTAGACGGTTGCCAAGAGGTTGTGGGTAAACAAAGGAGGACAGCTTCTGGGGTCAAAGTAATAGGGATGGGGGATATGCTATTAATTGAGTGCGTAATCTCCAACCAAAAGGTTTGTATCTTTGGGCAGAACCAGAAAATGTGGCTCAGTGAGCCTTCTCCAGACCCACATCTCCAGCATGCATCGGAATCCTGTAGGCCCCTTAAGTACATCTGCTTATGGGTTTTGTACCATTGTGTCAATACTTTATAAGAGTGTTCCTGAACCCGTATGCATCTCGAGAACCCATGAAAGTGAGAATGTATACGCAGAATGTCTATTTGAGAAAAATTTATGTTCAATTCTGTGGCCCAGGTCTTTATGTATTGAGGGGTCACTTTGTTCCTTGGTGTCAACAAGGTGCGGTACAAAAGTGAGATCAATTTGGGTGGGACAATCCTTGTCTATTCAAACCATGTCTTATCTCTTACTTCTCCCAATTGTTTACATAATAGCCTGCAAGTAGAAAGGAACTCAGAGTGTTCTGGTTCTGGCCAAGCTGCCAGTTCGGTTGATGTACTGCTCCAAATTAATTAAGATACGTGCACGGAGAGATCAGACAGACAACCCACTGCATGGGGTTAAAAAGGATCTCTGGTTTATTTCTGAAAACAACAGACAATACATAGGTTTCACGAGAGGAAGAAGTGGGAGGGGGGTGAAAGATAAAGTATATCTTTTCTATTGGCTATGAACTCTATACTTTTCTGTAACCTTGACGGCCAGAGGAAATTCCTCCTCCCTCCCCCCTTGCTCCTGGGTGAAACCGTTACTTCTTCTTTCTTTGTAACTGCTTGCTTGAGCTGAACGGAAACCACAAAGAAACACATGATAAAAACACAAAGTAAGATTCTAGTTTATAGGTCCCCATAGCTCTGTGTGCTTTTATTGTGGGGAAAAAAACAGATTTGATACATATGCAAATGAACCCGAGATGAGTCAGAGCTTGAAAATATGACTCTTCTCTGGTCACACAAGTAAGATATGACTCTTTTATGTTAATTTGCATATGTATTAAATCGTTTTTTGTACACAGTAAAAGCACACAGAGCTATGGGGACTGGGTATTGCGGATGTGCTAGTAGCCATCTAGCAACCCATGTCCTAAGCTCTATACCCGAATTCCAGGTGAAAGGTTCCCTTTAAGCAAACGGACATAGTTCAAATAAAATAGCCTTCCAAGTTGAGAAGGGATATTGACCCCTAAATAAGAAATATGAGATGTCTGTCACTTAAAAGGGGTGGATGTCAGGGGGGGCTGAAACATTTAGGGCCTCAGACTTGAAGTGATTGACCTTGAAATTGGAGAGGTGGCAATACTGGTTAAATAACTCTAGTAGGTGCGGGAAGGCCTCAACAGTATTGTTGACCATGATGAACAAGTCATCAGCAAAGGCTGCATTAGTGTAATAAGTCTTATTGTCCGCTACCTGAATACCTTAAATACAGGGATGGTCTCTAATGGCCTGGAGAAGAGTCTCCATCACAAGAAGAGAGTGGGAGAAAGGGGACACCCCTGCCTCGTACCATTCCTAATTGGGAAAGAGGGGGAGAGAGTCCTATTAACTTTAACCTTTCCACTTGGGTCACCATATAAAGTCATGATTGCCTGGAGGAATCTTTCTGGTATACCAAAACGCAACAACGTCTTCTGCAGGAAATGCCAATTAACCCTGTTGAAGGCCTTCTCTGCATCTATTCCTAGGAGCACCAGTGGTTGACATGTCTTCTTGGCTACTTGAATGGCTGTAATAAGCCTGCAGGAGTTGTGATTCCCTTCTCTACCTGGGACAAAGCCTGCCTGATCAGGGTGTATGAGTTTAGGGAGAAAGGTACTGAGCCTCTTGGCCAACAGCTTTGCCTAAACTTTCACATCAACAGTTAGGAGTAAGATAGGTCTGTAGCTCCGCAGTGTTGTGTATCATTCCTCTCTTTAGGCAGAATGGTAATTATGGCTTCAAGGGATTTTTTGTGAAGGTGTGAACCAGAAAAGAGGGATCTGCAGCAGTCGGTAAGCTGAGGTAACAGAATGGGCAAAAACTTTTTATAATATCCCACAGGGAAGCCATCTGGACCAGGACTCCTCCCCAACAGCATCGATTTAATAATCTTCCCAACCTCCACTTCCGTAATTGGTTTGAGTAGGGTCTCTGCATCCTCTGTGGATAGGCAGGGTAATTGTACTTTGCGCAGAAAGTCTTCCATAATTGAACAAGAGTCCGGTCCGGATAGCTCCCCAGGTTGTACAGGTCTTGGTAGAACTCTTGGAATGCATAAGCTATATCTTTTGTCTTTCAGACTAGTTTTCCACTTTTTTTGCTTAATAGAAGCAATATAGGTGGAATCTCGCCTTTGTTTTATGAGCTTGGACATAAGTTTGGTGCCTTTATCCCCGTGGGCATAGAAACGGTATTTAGAATATTGGTATGCTTTTGCATGGCACACATTAAGATGGTCCGTCAGCTCCCGTTTCAGCTGCAGAAACTTCGCATGGGCATGTAAAGGTTTTTTCCATTTGCAGAGATTCTTTAGTTGCTATCTGCTATTTTGTCTCTCCTTTTTGATCTTACATCCTAGAGCGATAAGCTCACCCCTCATCACTGCCTTATGGACTCCCCACACAGTTGCTGTGTCTGCAGGGGTGTTTTCCTGAAAGAACAGCCGCATCTCTGTTGGAGAGACTTTAGATCAGCCTTTCTATCTAACAGTGTTTAATTTAGTCGCCACATCCGTTGCCTGGATGGTAGATTGGCAAAGTTCACTGAGGCCTAGACAGGAACATGATCAGACACTGTAATAGGTTCAATAGTTACATGTTGAAGCATTTCTATGTGCCTGTCAGATATAAAAACATAATCAAATCTCTGAAAAGTTATTTGGAATGGAAAAGAAAGTAGAGTCCCGCGAGGTCGAGTTAAGCAGCCGCCAAGCAGCCACTAAGCAAGAGTTGGAGGGTGTTTTGTTAATGCACCCCAGGGAAGCTTGTGAATGAACCAAGGAGCCTCCAGATGTATCCAGGGTAGGGGACAGTGCCACATTGAGGTCCCCTCCTACCAACCTGATGGCTTTGGCAAATTAATCAATTGTTGTTGGCCTCTATTGCTGGAACAGACTGGCCAAATCTCCTCCTATTTTCCCCTTCACAAAAATATAACGACCTTCGGGGTCTGCCTGGGTGAGCATATGCGTAAAAGGTATATGCTTGGCGACAGGAATCCCCACCCTGTGAGATGCCTTTACATAAGGGCTGTGATACTATGACTGAAAGTAAGAGCGAGGCAATGAAGGCACGCGGTCTACTTTGAAGTGTGTCTCCTGGACGAAACAGATGTCAGCTCATTCCTTATTCTGGAGGCAAATTATTTGAGACCTCTTCTGTGAGGTGCTTAAGCCCCGAACATTGAATGTAATACACTTAATAGAAGCCATCATAATAAAGTAAGTACTCCACTTTGCCCAAAGCTAGAGTAATGTTTGCCACTCGGGGAGGGATGGGGGTTACACATAAAACAATGTAGATAAGTCAGAACTAGAAACAAAAATAAACAAAACTCTTCATCTGAGTATGTAGACAGTATGATGTACAGCAGCGTAAGGAGAGTTCCCTGCATCGGGAGATAGCCATAGGCTTCCCATCTCCAGGAGAGGGGAAAACTAGATGTTGATGTGCGTCCTAAAATGTAGCCACACAACCTGCAGAAACAAAAGAATATTTCAAGCAATATCAATGGCACCCCTGATATTACCACACTATGAGGCCGGTGGAGTATTATGCACCAAAGGGTAAGGCCTCAGGCGGGGGGCACGAGTGCGGTGAACATAGGAACAGCAAAACATCAGCAAAGAATGTTCAAAGAAATAAAACAGGCACCGGGAGCCAAAGTGTAAATTCTAAACCTAGAGTGTCACCGTTTGAAAGTGTCCCCAGTAGGCGATCATCAGCATGGAGAAAGAGCACACTAGAGTTCTCTGGTGGGGACTCTCCTGCTCACATGTAGGTGTAAGCACTAAGCCCAGGCATGTAATTCCCTCCATTTGGCAGAAACTGTGCAATACTTAGCTATCCAGTGTCCTGGGTCTTGGAGCTTGTTTTTTCTTCTGCTCGACTTTCACCCAAGGGCCAGGTTCTGGTAGTTCTGGTAATGGTGTGTTGAGTGTCGCCACTGGCATCCAAGAGGGAATTTTTATAGGAGGGATCCACAACAATGATCCATGCTGTAGGGAGCTCGCCATCCGTATGGACGGTGCACCGTTTACCATTTGTGACAAAGGTGAGTCCAAAGGGAAACCACCACTTGAAAGCAATCTGACTGGATTTAAGGTGATCCGTCAAGGGGCGCAGCACCCAGCGTTTGTTGATGGTGCCAAGCCCTGGAATAGGAGAATTTTTTCAACTTCAAAGCGCACCTCTGTCTTCTCCCTGGCATCTTTGAGGAGTGCTGTGGTGTCTAGATAACTAAGAAGTCCATATACTACGTCCCTCGGTGGCTCACCCTCCTTGGGCTTCGGGTTTAGGGACCTATAAATACGTTCAACTGTGATCCCCGAAGCCCGCTCCTCACCCAGAAGATCAGCAAATGTGGCGCTGGCTGTGGTAGATAAGCACTCGTGGGATATGGACTCAGGGACACCTGGCATCAAAATATTTTTATGTCTGCTACTATTCTCTTGATCTTTGATCAGGGCGAAGGCCACATTAAGAGAGTCCATCTGAGCCATGCAGTTGTCTCCCAGAGCCAGATTATAGGAGAGGATGGCAGCCTGATTATTCACCTTGTGCCCAATATGCTTTATGTCACTCTTAATTTCAGTGAATTCCTGCATAACTGAAGCGAGTGCTTGAGAATTAGCAGTAGACTGGAGCTGGGTTGTTGGAGGGTATAGCTGGGCTGGCCTCTAGAAGATTGTCAGCATCGAAGCCTGGAAGTGCCTCCCACTCTGCATATTCATCCGGCACCATCTTGTTGGGCCCGTCTGGGAGCGCCGTGGCTTTCTTGTGGAAGTGTTTCTCCATGTCTGAGGGACCCCAGTTGTGCCTCATCTGGTCCAGTTTGTCTTTGGCTCTGTCTTTGCCAATTTTGACTATGGTGTGGCCAGGGTAGCCGTGAAATAGACTGATCTACAGGATAGTGCAGAGAGGAGCTCACACACGTGCGTCTGTCAACAAGTCAGCCAGTTTCATGGGTATAAATCTTCTAAAAGATGCCCTTTAAAGGAACAGGAAGATACTGGAGAGCATGTGCAATGAGCCGGACCGTTGTACGGTTACACGGATGCCAAATTATGCAGTGGGTCAGGATATGGGTATAATAGTCTATAGTTCAGTTCGTGAAGCCAATTGCAGCATGCGCAGGGTACTAACGCAGGGCCCTTTAGGATGTTGTAACTCACGTACCAGGTTAGGAATGCCAAAGTGGTGTAATATCTCTGTGTGGTAGTGGTAATAGTGTCAACGGTGTCTCCTACCTGGGTACGACTTGACTCCTGGATCCTGGCTCACTTGCAATAAATTGAGTGTAGTGATAGTAGTAGGAGTAATAGAGGGATTTGTAGCAGAAATTGAGATCCAGACTTTGGATGAAGTTCAAACTTGTCTTTACTGATGGTAACTTTCATCCAAGCAAGGTACAGCATTAGTCTGAGGTCCCAGCAGGTATTGGCAATGGTTGGCAGGAAAAGGACATCTGCTTGTTGCTCTAAACTGTAGCAGGAATTTGGCTTCTGCGCTTTCTATCTTCTGCTGTCTTGGGGACTGACTAGCTGAGGAGGAATATGGCTTCTCCTGGGGTCTCTAGTCTCTACTCACAGTTATCTTCACAGGGTATGGTTCTTCCTGGAACTGGAGTGGTCTACAACTTTCTGCTTTGTTTTGTCCAGCTGAGCTGCAAAGCTCAGACTGGGCATGATGATCAATGTCTCAGCCGAGACAAGATCCTGGCTTTGGATCCCAATATCTGGGAGCTCCTACAAACACAGCCTTCCCCTAGCTGGGGCGACTGGCACACTAACTTAACTTCCTTCCCTCCCCATGAGGCAGGATGTGGGCGCAGCCACTTTGATCACAGAGGGGGGAGCTAAACTGGAATGAACTATTCCAGTCTAGAAACACTAAACTGGCTTAAGTCCCTGCCAGAACATTGCTGCCACCTGCTGGTAAACATGGAAATCACAAAAATATACATTTAACAAGGATTTCAATGCACATTTGTGAGGATGTTATGTGCAATTACATTAGATGACAATGTGAATGCCCGTAACAGGTTGTAGCGGGGTAAAAGAGTTTCGTAACACAACTCTGGGGTGTTACACATGGACCAACAATTCAGGCACCAAACCGTGAGTAATCTGGTGGCCATGCCTGCCAGAAGAAGGGAGATGCTGGTGTGCACAGATTGCTGGCGCTACAGAGTTTAGTGCAGCTCCCCTCTCGTAGCAGTGACGTGTTCTACCTCTATAGCGAAGGTTCTGCTTGATGAGCTATTTATACACAAACCACATGAAAATGCATTCAATTCTGCATAAAACCTAACATGTTGAGCCAGACAGACATTGGAGAGAAGTAGGATGGGGAGAAAAATTTAGGGCTATGCATTTCTATGAAGAATTGGAGACCCTATGACAAAAGCAGAGATCCACAGTGGCTACAAATGGCCTCTTTGATCTAGCTACAATAATAAGGCGCAGTCGGGCACATAACTGCCTGACACAAGAAGAAAAGCTCAGCATATGGCCTCATGCACACGACAGTTTATTTTCACGGTCCGCAAAAACGGGTCCGTAGGTCCGTGATCCGTGACCGTTTTTTCGTCCGTGGGTCTTCCTTGATTTTTGGAGGATCCACGGACATGAAAAAAAAGTTGTTTTGGTGTCCGCCTGGTCGTTTTGGTGTCCAAACGGATCCGTCCTGAATTACAATGCAAGTCAATGGGGACGGATCCGTTTGACGTTGACACAATATGGTGCCATTTCAAACGGATCCGTCCCCATTGACTTTCAATGTAAAGTCTGGAGTTCTTTTATACCATCTGATTGGAGTTAATTGTGCTGATCACGGCCCCCTGTAAGAGATCGGGTGCTGCCAGGCAGCAGGGGGCAGTCTTGTACACAGTTTGTAGTGTATTCTAACTAGAAGCGTCCCCATCACCATGGGAACACCTCTGTGTTAGAATATACTGTCGGATATGAGTTTTCACGGAGTGAAAACTTAGATCTGAAAAAGCTTTTATGCAGACGGATCTTCGGATCCGTCTGTATGAAAGCAACCTACGGCCACGGATCACGGACACGGATGCCAATCTTGTGTGCATCCGTGTTCTTTCACGGACCCATTGACTTGAATGGGTCCGTGAACCGTTGTCCGTCAAAAAAATAGGACAGGTCATATTTTTTGGACGGACAGGATACACGGATCACGGCCTCGGCTGCAAAACGGTGCATTTTCCGATTTTTCCACGGACCCATTGAAAGTCAATGGGTCCGCGAAAAAAAACGGGAAACGGCACAACGGCCACGGATGCACACAACGGTCGTGTGCATGAGGCCTATAACAGTGGAATATAAATGAGTTGCCTGCACAGTTATGTTTTAACTCTATTGAAAGATGTATTAGGCACAGCCTAAGGCTACTTTCACACTAGCGTTTTTTTGCGGATCCATCATGGATCTGCAAAAACGCTCCCGTTACAATAATACAACCGCATCCATCCGTCATGAACGGATCCGGTTGTATTATGTCTTCTATAGTCATGACAGATCCGTCTTGAACAACCATTGAAAGTCAATGGGGGACGGATCTGTTTTCTATTGTGTCAGAGAAAATGGATCCATCCCCAATGACTAAGGCTACTTTCACACTTGCGGCAGGACGGATCCGACAGGCTGTTCACCGTGTCGGATCCGTCCTTCTGCTCCGGCACAGGACGGCAGTTTGCGGTGAGAGGCCCCCGGGCTAAAAAGTCGTACATGCAGGACTTTTAATCCGGTGGCCTTTCGGCATGCACTGCTGCGCCGAAGCTCCGCCCCCGTCCCCATTATAGTCAATGGGGACGGAGCGGCGGCACGGCGAAATAGCGGAAGGACGGATCCGACAGGGTGAACAGCCTGTCGGATCCGTCCTGCCGCAAGTGTGAAAGTAGCCTTACATTGTGTGTCAGGACGGATCCGTTTGGCTCTGCTTCATCAGGCGGACAGCAAAACACTGCAAGCAGCATTTTGGTGTCCGCCTCCAGAGCGGAATGGTGACTGAACGGAGGCAAACTGATGCATTCTGAGCGGATCCTCAGAATGCATTAGGGCAAAACTTATCAGTTTTGGACTGCTTTTGAGAGCCCTGAACGGATCTCACAAACGGAAAGCCAAAACACTTTTTGCCCACTTTTTTAGACCTGGCGTGAGTGGGGAAAATTCACAGATTACCTTTGCGCCGCAATCTGTGCCAGAAATACACCTAATATAGGCATATTTCTGTTTAATAAATGAGCCCCTAAGTTCATTGATTAAAAAAAGTTTAAAAAAAAAAAAACTACTAAAGCATTTTTTTCATAAAATTTTCAAAAAACACATGCACACTTATATATTATCATCACATTCCTGGTATAAGCTGTGGCGGTGGAGCAGCCAGAGGGCCATATGAGAGCCATTAAAATGGTGTATCTTACCCAGAGAAAGCTGGTTGAGAACAAGAAAGGAAAATAGGGTCTGCACCAGCCAGGCTGGTAATGAAGATAATTAGCAGCCAGCTGAGGAGCTCAGGTAAGGGTCCATTCACATGTCCGCAAAATGGGTCCGCATCCTGTTTCATACTATTAAAAGATGCGGACAGCACACCGTGTGCTGTCCACACTTCCGTTCCATGGCCCCCCAAAAAAATAGAACATGTCCTATTCTTGTCCATAGCCACAGACAAGAAAAGGCATTTCTATCACAGTGCCGGCCATTTGCGGTCTGCAAAATGTAGAATGTGCTTTGTGGATCCGCAATTTGCGGACCGCAAAACTTTTGCAGACATGTGAATGGACCCTTAATGTGGACTGGGCTCCTTAATCAGGTCCCCCAGTCTGGGGAAGGAGCAGGCTGAGCAAGGCCTGTGGGAGCCAGGACCCTCTGACCCGGTGTGGGGTAAGCACTGAGTTGTGTTTTGGGTGGTAGACCCAGATCCTAATATAGAGGGAAACTACTATGTAGTCATTCGCCAGATGGCCGAGGATTTATGTTTATGGGTTATGTTTTGATGCCTGTAAAAGTGACAATAAAGCTGGTTGTGGTCAGTTTGCACCCAAATCTGCAGTGTTGGAGTGGCTTCTTGAGGTGTGCCAACCATCTAAGCTGAGAAGACGGCGATCCTGGAGAGCTAAGTGTCCCGAGATGATACAAAACAGACAGCGGATGGAACAGATCTGACTTGATAGCTGGGCTCCTGCTCTAAGGGCCTGGAATGGCTTAAGCGCCAATCTGGACCATTTAACCCCTTAGATTAGTGTTCCTCAACTTCAGTCCTCAGTGCCCACCTGCCGGTCAGGATTTGAGAATATCCCACAGAATGTATACCAGTGGTAAGTCCTGATGCATTGATCCTAATTATATCATCTGCTCAATACTAAGGAAACCCTGAAAACATGACCGGCAGGTGGGCCCTGAGGACTGGAGTTGAGGAACACTGCCTTAGATGACATGGTGAATAGCAACCGTGGCATCTAAGTGGTTTAGAGGGATGGAGCTTCCTCTGTTTCCCATCAACACCTTGCAAATTTAATTGTGGGGTGCAGATGTCTACATATGGCAGCCTGGAGTCTAATGGAGGCCCCAGGCCTGAATGCAGCATATGCTGTACAATGTACAGCACTGTGCTTGGTGAACTGGAGCAGGAGCGCCGTACAGTATTAGAATGTATTGGCTCCGATGAGCCGAAGTTATTACTGTAAAAAAAAAACATTTCCCGAACTCGGGTTCGGTTCCAAGTGGTACCTTGGACCCGAACCCGAATTCAGGAAATGTTTTTTTACGGTAGAAATTGATTTATGAAGTTATGCGAAGTCTCGCTGGACTTCACGAAGTAATAACTTCGGCTCATACGGGCCAATACATTCTAATACTGTACGGAGCGCTTGCTCCATACAGTATTCATACAAAGTATTATGCAAATCGACTTCGGATGTTTCATCCGAAGTCGATTCACTCATCCCTAATTATAAAAAAAAAATGTCCCCACTATGAATTTATTCCCTAAGCAGTCTGTGAAGACAGAAGATTCCTGACATTGTATAAAACGTTCAAAGCGTTGTGTGACTAGACATTATATACTGCTATGAAAGCCAGCACAAAGCGTATAAAGGCTCCATTTTGTTAGAATTGTCAGTTCTCTCCTTTTGATTTTCACTAATGCTCCATTGAAGTACATTTTGCATTGCCTGCTGACATGATTTGATAAAAATCCCTATTGCAATTGCTAGCATTCTAAGTGTGCGACTCTTGATACTGAACTATGTTAAAGTGACGAGTGAGAAGATTTAGGGGCTGTAAGCATAATAAAAAGCTAAACAGACATTAAAGCTATGGAAATATGCTTTTGAAGTATACATAACTGTAACTGCACAACTTGTTACCCTTCTGGCATGTAATAGAAGGAATATAGCTAACACCCTTGTTTCATTCCTTAGGTGCAATATATTTCTTCAAAGGAAAAGAGTACTGGAAAGTCCTCGACAATAAGATGGAGGCAGAGCAAGGCTACCCACAATCCATTGCAAGGGACTGGCTAATATGCAGTGATATGCAGTCAGACGGACCAAGTTCAGAAACCATTCGGACTGGTGCCCATTCCAGCCAGGGCCAGCAAGATGAGAACAGGTCAGAGAACGGGTACGAGGTCTGTTCTTGTACATCTTCAGCAGAGTCTCACTGTACCAGCTTATCTACTGACATTTCATGGGTCCTGGTACACGTCTTCACAGCAGCCTTGATCTCGTTCTTATGATGCGCCTATCTAATGGATTCTACCATTGCGTAAAAGGACTTGGGGAGGGGAAGGTCAGTCATTGAGACCCTCACAGTACAACGCCGCACTACAGGTTAAACATTCCGAGAAGCGTGGAAGTGACAAATACCAAATTCTCCATGAGAAATGAACGTTTTAGGTGCTCTGTAATGGGGTGCTCAAATTAGTGGAAAGTATGGAGTATAAAAGAACCAGCAAAAAGCTGGGCAATGGAGCTGGTTTTGGTGCCTGGGTGAAAGAAGAATATATCAGGACATAAGTTCTGCAAATTCTGTCTGAAGGAATGAGCAGAGCTGGTGTCGCTTACATTATGTTCCTGCATCAATTGTGCTGTGCAAGACTTAAAGGGAAACTATCATCCAAATATATTCATATATATATTTTTAATATGTTATTTAAAAATAATGAGATATCATTAAAGATGTATGGTTTCGTTTTTGGCCACTAATGTTAACGTTTCTGGTGGGTGCCGTCATCTTCAGTGCCTGCAAGCATCACAGCTGCTATTGCTGAATCCAGTTCTTTGCTGAATAAGCGCTCCTCGTCGATCACAATAGCAACAGTGGCATCTGCAGTCTGTATGAATGGATCACCTTCACATGAAAAGTAAAGTAGCACTAACACGTTTTAGGAATAGTGATAGTTTCCCCCTCAAAAGGCTATGTACACCTTCAGGGGCATTTTTTTTTATTATTGTATTTTGCTTATCTTCAGCTAAAAATCTTTTTTTTTTCAATCGGTATTCTTAAAAATGTGCAGCCGTTTCTGAGAAGGGTTAAAAATCAATCTGTTTGCAAGTTGTGATTTTCTGTTTTCTTTGAATCCAGTAAGGTCACTTGTAGCGCGATCTACTCATAAACTCATAAAATTGAGCTATAATGAGTGTTTATGGGGTCTGGAGATCAGACCCCATGAGCAGTCAACTGACAGGATTCAAAGAAAACAGAGAATCATAGCTTCCAAACAGACATTCTAACCCTTGTATATCGAAGCTGGCTGAACATTTTTAAGAAAGACCAAATTAAAAAAAGCTTTTCAGCCCAAAATGATTAAGTACAATGATTAAAAAAATGTCTCTGAAGATGAGCATAGTGTGAAGGAGCCACTTTTTTCACTTCTTGCTGTTTTGCTAGCAGGGCTTCTGAAAAGACCCAGTAATTGAGCACTGCCACAAGTGAATTCTGTAATTCTGCTTCTTTTATTTTCTGACAAGCAGTTGTACAATAAAGAGGCACATCTTGTTTACACCGTGAACGAGATAATGATTGTATTATGTTTCCACTACAAATGAAGTATGAAGATAGCTGCCATCACTGCTGATCCCCTCATGCAAATGCCGACTCGACTAGGCTGAGCAAGTACGTGTAGGAACAGGGGAAGAAAGAGCTGCCAGACTTCTATGGCTGCCGCTTATCTCACCAAGAACAAAAGATCAGGCAGCTGAAATCCAACATTTGCCATCGGAGGAGAATCCGGAGGCCACCATACAATAGGCAAGCTGGCGCTTGCTACCTTAACAACATAAAAACTCTTCCTGTTGTGTATTACATAGACAGATCTGGATCCAGACGTAGTAGTCAAAATGTGTCACCTCTGGAGTTTCTTGTGAATTTAATGTGAATTTCACTTCTGTGCATTGAAGGGGTTAAATCCATGGTAAAAATCTGCAACATAACGAACATGCTAGACATGCAGAGGGTTTTCATACCCCCATTCACATATGATGCACCACACCACAAATCAAGAACAACTTAACATAGCCTTATGTAGCCAAGAATGCTAGTGTGAATAGGAGTCTAATGTATAGTTGGCTGTGGACCAAAACTTTGCTGCAACAGTGTAAAAAAATTCAGGATTATACTTACCGGTAATCATTTTTTAATGAGCTCATAACAGCACCCTTGAGAGAGAGACCACCTCCATCCAGGACAGGAAACCCCTGTGGAGTGCTTTAAAGGAGGGATCTTGCCCCTATAGCACCAGTTAATTTGCGAGAACTCGTCCTGTAAAATTCTAATAATTCTATTATTATTTTTAATTATTAAATGATTTTATTTTTTTTTACAAAGAAAAACCTCAAAAAATATGGTGGGTTGCATCAGCTCTTTCCGCCCAGGTGGTAGAGATGGATCTGGTTAAGTTAGCCCCAAACCCCGAAGGTGGAGACTCACCCGCAGCAGAATAGGCTAAGAAAATAGTGCCCACAATCCATCTGGCTAATGTTCTGGAAGAAATTTTATCATCCTTACTCCTACCTCCAAATTGCACAAACTGCCTAAAAGATTTTCTTCACTGGCTTGTAATTTTCAAATATTCAGAGAGGCACCTCCTGACGTCTAGGCAATGGAGCCTCCTTTCTTTCTCATTCTTCAGGGGTTGACATAAGGAACAAAGGATCTGGTCTAATGATAACTCTATCCTCCAAAATATTAGTATAGGGAGGAGATGCCGAGAAAGCAGAAATCTCTCCAACTCTCTTTGCTGAACTAATAGCAATAAGGAAAGCTGTTTTCAAGGATATTCTAACAGACAGATCCTCTAAGTGTTCGAAAGGAGGCTCAATCATCCTAGACAAGACTAAATTTAGATCCCACGGGGGAACTGAAGATTTGTTTAAGGTTTCAATCCTACTAACGGCCCTAGAGAACGGCCTAATCCAGGGATGATTCGCAATAGGGGAGTCAGAAAAGGCAGAAACTTGGACCTTAGGTGTGCTAGGTCTTAAGCTTTTTATTTAAGCCTTCTTGTAGAAAATCCAGAACTCTAGACTTAGGCCTCATGCACGCAGCCATTGTTTTGGTCCACATCCGAACCGCAGTTTTGGCGGCTCATAGGCGGACACATTCACTTCAATGGGGCCGCAAAAGATGCGGACAGCACTCCGTGTGCTGTTCGTATCTGTTGCTCCGTTCCGTGGCCCCGCAAAAAAAATATAACATGTCCTATTCTTGTCCACGCTTTGCAGACAAGAAAAACAGTTATATTATTAGGTTACTGTTTTCCTGCAGGATAAACGGGTCGAAATAACCTCATCTGACAAGCCCCTATGTTTTAAGATCTCCCTCTCAAAAACCAAGCTGCTAGATGAAAGCTTTTCACTTCCGGATGAAATATCAGCTTATGAAACAAAAGGTCCCTTCTTAACGGAAGTATCCAGGGGTCTGTCAGGGACAACTTTCTCAGCCAAGTGAACCAGGTCCTCTTTCCTGCCTCAACTTCTGTAACACTCTCGCGAGTAGTTTTAGCAGAGGAAAAGCGTACAGAACTTGATCTGGCCACAAAAGAGAGAAAAGTGTCTAGCCCTAAAGGAAGATCCTTTGGGTTTAGGGAAATTTGCTGTTCTGTCTGGTAGCAAACAAATCTACCCGGGGATGACCCCAAAGCTGGACAAAGACCTCTTGATTCAGACACCACTCTCCTTGGTCTAGGTGTTTTTTGGTCTGACACCTTGTTTTCTGATCCTTTTAGGTGCACCACCTTGATAAAGGGAACAAGTAGAATAATTAGAGAAAAGATTTCCACTGTTAAGGCCATTAGCTCTTCTGATTTGGTACCTCCCTGCCTGTTCAGGTAGGATACTGTAGTAGTATTGTCCGAAAAGATTTTTACCCCTTTTCCTGGAAGCTTGGGTAGAAACCCCTTCAGGGCTAGAAAAACAGCTCTTAATTCTCTTGTGAATCCTGACTCTCCCCTAGACTCCAGACTCCCTGCAGAACTCCCCATTGACAAAACGCCCCCCACCCGGTAGGACTGGCATCGGTGGTAATCGTTATCTGCTCTTGTAGATCCCACGGAAACCCCCTGAGATAAATTTGCAGGATCCTGCCACCAGGTTAGAGACTGTAATACCTGAGGAGTGAGGGGAAGAGGTGCATCCAGAGGGGACAACAAACCCTTCCATTCCTTCAGGATTTGCCACTGAAGCATCCTGAAATGAAAATGGGACCAACCGACAGCTGGGATTCTTGAGGTCATACTGTCTAAGACAGACATGCCCTGATGGTTTGTCTCTTTGAGGCTGAAAGTCCTACCCTAGCCGAGATATCTTGTGAAGAGGGAGGATACATCGCTGTTGTAACAAGTCCAGGATTAATCCCAGGAAGACACAGTTCTGAGAGAGGACCAGATTTGACTTTTCCCAATTTAACTGCCAACCGAGCCTTTGAAGAATTTTTATCACTTCTAGAAAACAAGAAGATAGAAGATTTACTGATTCTGCTACCACCAAGAGATAGTCTAAATAGTGAATAATTAAAATTTATTTTTCTCTTATGTGGGCCGTCACCTCCTCCATAAACTTTGTGAAAAGTCTGGGTGCTTGAGATATGCCAAAAAGAAGAGCTCTGTATTGTAGATTAATTATTTGACCTTCTAAGGACACTGCAACCCTGAGAAATTTTAGAAAATCAGCATGAATTGAAACATAATAATAAGCGTCCTTTATATCTGTGGTAGCCATTACACAGTCTTTGAATAGGTGTTTTACTGTAGACTGAATGGATTCCATTTTGAACTTTTTGTATTTGAGGTACTGATTTAATTCTCTCAAGTTTATAATTATCCGAAAAGAGCTGTCTGGTTTGGGGACTAGAAACAGGGACAAGTAAAACCCTCTGCCTTTTTCTGAGTCTGCAACTGGGACTAAAACTTCCTTTTTTAATAAAGAAAAAATGTCTTCTCTAAATGCCACATTTGTTTCCGAATTTGTGTCTAATTTTAGAGGCCTATCCCAACTGGAGGATTCACCCTCATCAAAGGGATATTTCCTCTTTACACTTCTAGGGGTACATTTTTTTTCATCAGGCTACTTCCAATCTTTTTGAATTAGATATTTAATATTATCATTTAATGGGAAGATCCTAGGACGCTTATGCCCCAAGTCCCCAAACATAATGTCTTGGACCAACTCTGTTTGTCCATTGCAGAGGCAGGGAGGCGTTTTTTAAACACTTTCATAGTTTCCAAGACTTTAGATTTAGGAGGGAGCAAGTTTTTTTCTTGCATACTGCACACTCCTTTCCTTTAGTCCTCTTTGGTATTCTATAACAAACACTAGAAGAAAGCAAAAAAGATGGGGATCAAACCCCATACTCCACCAGGAATACAGGTCTACCATCATAACCATCCTGTACATCAGCGCGCTGATTACTCTCTTCTTCCATAACACCAGATGATGAGAGAGAGTTTTCCATTTAGAGCATACACACACACACCCAGGCTGGCTTGGATCCTTCTGGCAGCACGCTGAAGAAAGTACAGGGTTTAAAAACCCTGAGCCCTGGTCTCTGCGGCCAAAACCAGAAGCAATTATCCCCTTCCGGCTTCCGGTATGCGTTCCACATACTGGAAGTCCCGATATGCGACTTCTGGTACACACGTGAACGCCGCACCAGGAACCCTCTCAGCCTGCCACCCCGCCGATGCAGGCCAGGGAAGGAGAGCATAGACCCAGGACCTCCTCAACGCCGCAAGGAGGGCCTGGCGCATCAACATGACCTCCCAGTCATGCTGGGACTGCCCAGGAACGTCCGCCCGACACTAGTGCAGGACCAAGAAGGATTGCTCAGTCTTACCAAGCTGCTCCTAGAGGAGGCTTATGCCGCACCAGGTAACCCCTATAAGCACACCAAGTCAGGAGCTCCTGCAGCCTTAACCTTTGCTCTCCACGGACCGTCCTATCCATAGGACAGGAAAAAACTGGTGCTGTATGGGCAAGGTCCCTCCTTTAAAGCTCTCCACAGGGGTTTCATGTACTGTCATGGGCGTAGGGGAAAAATAATATTATTGTCAATCTGTATGTTTGTCAGGTGCTGTATAACAATGGCTGGTTTTACACTGGTTCTAATGAGCTGAACTATCAGACACATAGGCCCTGACTTATAAAGACCGGCATGTGCTATGCCAGTCTTGATGAGCTCTGCGCTTCCAGAGCAGACATATAATTTAAAGGGAACCTGTCACCTCAAAAATGCATCTACACCAGCCAGCAGTACCTCATAGTAGCCCAAAGTCTGATAATAATCATATGTTTCATCCTGTAGTCCGATGCTGAATAGGCTCAAAAAACACTGTTTTATTCTCCATCTGCGCTATATTGCCAGTCAGCTTAAAGTCAAGGGGGCAGCGGCCTCCTTGCTTCAAGTCAAGTTAACCACACCCCCTAATCGTCCCCTCTTGCCTGAGAGTTCATCCACAATTGCCAAAGTCTCGTGCATGCACAGTGCGCCACTTAAACACAGCTAAAACGGCAGCAGGAGATGGGATTGTGCATGAGTACAGAGGGCACCGCGCACGACCATATGCGTTTTGTGGTATGGAAATCGCTGGTACGCAAAATACACATGCAGTCTGTGTGCAACCTGCAATTTTCATGGGCACCATTGTAACAATGCCTTTTTTTGTCTGCAAAACGAACAAGAACAGGACATGTTCTATATTTTGCGGCATGGCCACACGGATACGGACAGAACATGGAAGACATCTGTATGCTTTCTGCATTTTTTGCAGCGCTATAGAAATGAATGAGTCCGTGTGCGATCTGCAAAAAATTCAGTTTGGACGTTGACCGAAAATACAGTTGTGAGAATGTAGTCCAATGCATGAAGCACTTCTTGGATTTCCTTCACATCTCACATACAGTATGTTCTCTGCTTTAATTCAAAAAGACCCAGTTTTACATTGCATTATTTCCCAATCATCTGCTGTCTTTTGTTCTTTTCCCCGTTTTAAAAGGTGCCTATCTTATTAAAATCCTTTGACACGTCGTAGTGATATGTCAGGAGTTTTGATGGGGTCCAATTGCTAAAATGAAGGGGCATAAGTACTCACTAAGTACTGTGCTGGTTAGTGTCTGTTCTGGAAGTACAGTGATAAATGTGGCATTCAGGTCAGAAGCAAAACATACAAAGCTTTTTCCTACAGAAAGTTGCCCTCTTGAGAAGTACTTAAAGGGTTTTGTAGTTTAAGGTCAATAATGCATAATCACTTGTGGGGTCAGCTCAATAGTGGTAGGCACAGCAGTCAGAGACAGTGACACCACGGCACAGTTCACACAGGGATTTGCCTGTTTTCTTTATTTTCATCCACAAGCAAACATATAAGACCTTTACATTCAGGCAAAAACACAAAATAAACTCCTGCTCCGCTGAGCGCTAACTAAACACAAGATCACCCTTTCTATACGGGCAGCCTACTACCAGCCACATGACACAACTCAAAGTAAACCTTTTTGTTGTTTTAGTAGACTTCAGCAATAATCTGTTCAACCAGTCCCCCAAACAGTCCCCCCACCAGCTTTCCTAGTTGAGATATGTTCTTCTCTCCCGACCTCCTGTGACAGGACTACCCCTAAACCAACATCAGAGGCGTCAGTCTGTACAGTAAACAGCTTTTTGAACTCTGGAGTCATCAACACTGGTTGTCTACAAAGGGCAAACTTTAACTGCTGAAATGCACTCTCAGCTTCTGTGCTCAATTTTACCATGGCCGACTTACTTCCCTTGGTGAGGTCAGTCAAGGGTACTGCTACACTAGCAAAGTTTGGGATAAACCTACGGTAGGTACAATTTTGGATGGCTTCTACCTTATTTACCTGAGGTTTTATTACACCTCTTTCAATTATATACCCTAGATAACGTGCTTCCTCAAGATCTAAAGCACACTACTTAGGGTTTGCTGTTAACCCGGCTGCCCGGAGGGAATCCAACACCACCTCCACTTTTGATAAATGACTTTGCCAGTCATCACTAAAAATGATGATATCATCCAGATAAGCATATCTACGATAGGGTTTAACCCCTTAAGGACCAGGCTCATTTTCACCTTCAGGACCAGGCCATTTTTTGCAAACCTGACCAGTGTCACTTTAAGTGCTCATAACTTTAAAACGCTTCGACTTACCCAGGCCGTTCTGAGATTGTTTTTTCGTCACAAATTGTACTTCATGACACTGCTAAAATTGGGTCAAAAAAGTTAATTTTTTTGCATAAAAAAATACATTTTTTACCAAAAATTTTGAAAAATTAGCAAATTTCAAAGTTTCAGTTTCTCTACTTCTGTAATACATAGTAATACCCCCAAAAATTGTGATGACTTTACATTCCCCATATGTCTACTTCATGTTTGTAGCATTTTGGGAATGATATTTTATTTTTTGGGGATGTTACAAGGCTTAGAAGTTTAGAAGCAAATTTTGAAATTTTTGAGAAATCTTCAAAATCCCACTTTTTATGGACCAGTTCAGGTTTGAAGTCATATTGTGAGGCTTAGATAATAGAAACCTCCCAAAAATGACCCCATTCTAGAAACTACACCCCTCAAGGTATTCAAAACTGTTTTTTCAAACTTTATTAACCCTTTAGGTCTTCCACAAGAGTTGATGGCAGATGGAGAAACAATTTTGAAATTTCTATTTTTTGGAAAATTTTCCAATATAATTGGGTTAACTGCCAAACAACACTCAAAATGGGTTGCCCTGATTCTGTAGTTTGCAGAAACACCCCATATGTGGTCGTAAACTACTGTTTGGCCGAATGGTAGCACATAGAAGGAGGGGAACACCATATGGGTTTTGGAAGGCAGATTTTGCAGGACTGGTTTTGTTTATACCATGTCCCATTTGAAGCCCCCTGTTGCACCCCTAGAATAGAAATTTCAAAAAAGTGACTCCATCTAAGAAAGTACACCCCTCAAGGTATTCAAAACTGGGTTTACAAACTTTGTTAACCCTTTAGGTGTTCCACAAGAGTTAATGGCAGATGGAGAAACAATTTTGAAATTTCTATTTTTTGGAAATTTTTCCAATATAATCAATTTTTTCCAGGAGTAAAACAAGGGTTAACTGCCAAACAACACTCAAAATGGGTTGCCCTGATTCTGTCGTTTTCAAAAACACCCCATATGTGGTCGTAAACTACTGTTTGGCCGAACGGTAGCACATAGAAGGAGGGGAACACCATATGGGTTTTGGAAGGCAGATTTTGCAGGACTGGTTTTGTTTATACCATGTCCCATTTGAAGCCCCCTGTTGCACCCCTAGAATAGAAATTTCAAAAAAGTGACTCCATCTAGGAAAGTACACCCCTCAAGGTATTCAAAACTGGGTTTACAAACTTTGTTAACCCTTTAGGTGTTCCACAAGAGTTAATGGCAGATGGAGAAACAATTTAGAAATTTCTATTTTTTTGAAAATTTTCCAATATAATCAGTTTTTTCCAGGAGTAAAACAAGGGTTAACTGCCAAACAACACTCAAAATGGGTTGCCCTGATTCTGTAGTTTGCAAAAACACCCCAAATGTGGTCGTAAACTACTGTTTGGCTAAACGGCAGGACATAGAAGAAGGGGAACGCCATATGGTTTTTGGAAGGCAGATTTTGCTGGACAGGTTTATTTACACCATGTACCCTTTCAAGCCCCCTGATGCCCCCCTAGAGTAGAAACTCCATAAAAGTGACCCCATCTAGGAAACTACGGGATAAGGTGGTTGTTGTTTTGGGACAATTTTTGGGGTAAATTAGATTTTTGGTTGCTCTATATTACTCTTTTTTGAGGCAATGTAACAAAAAAATGTAATTCTAAAATTGTTTCTACATTCGCTATTTAGTTTTGTGGAACACCTAAAGGGTTAACATAGTTTGTAAAGTAACTTTTGAATACCTTGAGGGGTGTAGTTTCTTAGATGGGGTCACTTTTTTGGAGTTTCTAGTCTAGGCTACATCAGGGGGGGCTTCTAATGGGACATGGTGTAAAAAAAAAAAATGTCCATCAAAATCTGCCTTCCAGAAACCGTATGGAGTTCCCTTTGTTCTATGCCCTGCCGTGCGGCTATATAGCCATTTACAACCACATATGGGGTGTTTCTGCAAACTACAGAATTGGGGCAATAAATGTTTAGTTTTGTTTGGCTGTTAACCCTTGCTTTATTACCGGCAAAATGGATTTAAATTTTGCCCAAAAATAGGTGTTTTGGCACCGTTTTTATTTTATATTTTTAACACCGTTCATCCGAGGCGTTTGGTAAAAAGTTATTTTTATAGCGACGACTTTTACGCACGCGACGATGCCCAATATGTATGGCTCTCAGACTTTGGAGACACTAAGCAGGCATCCTAAAACTGCGGCCCTCCAGATGTTGTAAAACTACAATTCCCACCATGCCCTGATGATGGCTGTAGGTTGTCTGGGCATGCTGGGAGTTATAGTTTTACAACATCTGGAGGGCCGCAGTTTGAGGATGCCTGCACTAAAACTAATATTTTTTGGGGAAAGAAAAATTGTTTTCGTGTCTCCAAAGTCTGAGAGCCATAGTGTTTTATGTTCTCTAGTGAACTGTTGGGGATTATAAAAATTTAGTACTCCATGGAAGTGTGATACTCCCTGAAGCAATCGATAATGCAGAGGCCCGGATGATCGGGGCACGTGTCACATTGAGTTGTGGTGTCCTTCCGTATCCCCCTCTTGTGACACACTCTGCACTTTTTTTGGGTTCGTCCCTTCTTTCCAGTATGGGGGACCACACCTGGAAAGTGTTGGCCAGGGACGATCCGGGCGCCTCCAGTTCCCGAGGTACTCCGGCCTGCTCTTTCCCGGTCCGAAAAGATCAGGTCCTTGAGGACTGCCTCATAGAATTGGAGGAATGTCCCTGTGCTGCCAGCGCTTCGGGATAGTACAAAAGAGTTGTACATGGCAACCTGCACCAAGTAGACCGCAACTTTTTTGTACCATGCCCGGGTTTTGCGCATGGCGTTATATGGCGTGAGGACTTGATCAGAGAGATCAACTCCTCCCATATACCGATTGTAGTCGACGATACAATCGGGCTTGAGGACCGTTGCCGCGGTACCTCGCACAGGGACTGGGGTGGTGCTGTTACCGTGGATTGTGGACAGCATAAGGACATCCCTCTTGTCCTTATACCTGACCAGCAACAGGTTTCCACTGGTAAGTGCACGGGTCTCACCCCTGGGGATAGGTACCTGGAGGGGGTAGGCAGGGAGGCCGCGTTGATTTTTCCGCACGGTCCCACAAGCGAACGTGGATCTGGCGGCAAGGGACCTGAACAAGGGAATGCTGGTATAAAAGTTATCCACGTACAAGTGGTAACCCTTATCCAGCAGTGGGTACATAAGGTCCCACACGAGTTTCCCGCTAACACCCAGAGTGGGGGGACATTCTGGGGGTTGAATACGGGAATCTCGCCCCTCGTACACACGAAATTTGTAAGTGTACCCTGAGGTACTCTCACAAATTTTGTATAGCTTCACGCCATACCTCGCCCGCTTTGTGGGAATGTATTGGCGGAAACTGAGTCTCCCCTTGAACGCAACGAGAGACTCATCAACCGCGACCTCCCTTCCAGGTACGTAGGCCTGCTGAAATGTGGCCCCAAAGTGATCGATGACCGGCCGTATCTTATACAGCCGGTCATAGGCAGGATCACCTCGGGGTGGACATGCTGCATTATCGGAATAATGCAGACATTTCCGGATGGCCTCAAACCGGTGACGTGTCATGACCATACTGTACAGTGGGGTCTGGTACAGGACGTCCCCACTCCAGTTTTGCCTGACACTTGGTTTTTGGACTAGACCCATATGCAGCACGAGACCCCAAAATGTCCTCATCTCGGCTGCACTGACCGGCGTCCAGCCACCGGGTCTAGCCAAAACTGAGCCTGGGTTTTGAGCGACGAACTGTTGGGCGTACAAATTCGTCTGCTCCACCATCAAATTCACCAGTGGGTTACTGAAAAAAAAACTAAAAAAGTATATTTCAGTAAACCCCACTGTGGGAATCTGGATTCCAGGATTGCCAGCGAAATCCGGAATCTCAGGCTCAAAGTCCACTGGGGGACACCAGCTAAGTTCATCGGCAGGGGGCTCCGGTGAACTTATTTGGTGGGCCGGGAAACCAGTACGAACCCCAGGACGGCTCGTACTAGGGTGGGCCACAGGATCCCTAGCATGTGTGGCCCCTGGCTCCGCCTGGCGGCGTCTCCGCTGCCTTGGTGGCTCATCGTCATCCGATGATGATGAGGAGGATGCGGATGACAAAAGGAACGTGGGGTCATCCTCATCCTCACTGGGGCTCTCAGAGTCGGAGGCAATCTGGGCATATGCCTCCTCGGCCGAGAACACCCGGCGGGCCATGGGTGTGTGTGTGTGCGTGTGTATGTGCGTGCGTGTAAACCTTTATTCTATGTGCGTGTGTGTGGGGGCACGGGTGTTCACGTACTAAAAAGTCCAGGCAAAAAAAATGTTAGGAAAAAAAAAAAAAAAAAAGTTCAAACTTGCTGATCAGCGGTTCAACGCTGATCAGCGGTCGGTGGGGTGGTGGGGCGGGCGATGCGCTAACAGTGGACGGACGCTAAAAAGTGCCGGCCAGTCAGCGCACGCAGAAAAAAAAAAAAAGTGGTGGTGGGGGGAGGGGGTTGGTGGGTGGGGGGGGGGGGGGGGCTGGTGGTGGGGGGGGAAGCTGGTGGTGGGGGGGATGCGGGGGGGGCAAGTGGCAGGGGGGGTCTGGGGTCTGAAAGTTGAAACAAAAAAGTTTGGAATAAATGTGCTTTTTTTTTCTAACTTTTCCCTTCTATCCCTGCCTAAAGGTGCCTCTCCCTCACTGACCCTAACCTACCTGGGTGGCGATGGGTGCAGGAGGGTGATGGATGCCGATTTAGGGGGACACAGGAGCTGGTGCTGGACGATGCTGCACGGTCAGGGTGCTGGACAGGAAGAGGAGGGGAGAGAGGAGCGCAGGAAGTTTGAATCTCGCGCCTCTCTCCCCTGCACCAATCAGCACCCTGGACAGCGGCGTTCAGCACCAGGGCCAGCACCGCCTCCTCAAATCCTCGGACTGCGATTGGTGGTGTAAAATTACGCCACCGATCGCAGTCTTTTTCCGGTTCATCGGGTCACAGGACACCCGAATGGACCGGAAACGCAGAAAACCGCAGGTCTGAATTGACCTGCGGTTTTCTGCGATCGCCGATACGGGGGGGTCCAATGACCCCCCCCCTGCGTTGTTACGGGATGCCGGCTGAATGATTTCAGCCGAAATCCCGTTTCGATTAACCCCTGCGGCACCGGAATTCAGATTTTAAGTCAGGACGTACCGGTACTAAGGGGTTAAGGATGATATCGATTAACTTTTGGAAGGTTGCTGGAGCCCCATGTAACCCAAAGGGCATAGTGATATACTGAAAAAGGCCTTCTGGGACGACAAAAGCAGTTCTTTCTTTAGCACTGTCAGTAAGGGGCACTTGCCAGTATGCCTTGGTTAGGTCAAGAGTATAGAAATACCTTGCATGGCCAAGTCTCTCAATTAATTCATCCACTCTTGGCATTGGGTATGCGTCAAACTTTGACACCTTATTCAACTTTTTGAAATCTTTACAGAACCTCACTTTACCATCTGGCTTTGGGATTAGGACTATAGGATTTGACCACTCACTTTGCAATTCTTCAATCACCCCAAGTTTTAAAGGGAACCTGTCACTGGGATTTTGTGTACATATGCAAATTAACCTGAGATGATTCCTGTCCCTGAGATGTGTCAGGGACAGGACTTATCTCAGGTTAATTCGCATATGTATCAAATCGGTTTTTTTACACAATAAAAGCCCACAGAGCTATGGGGACTAGGTATTGCGGATGTGCTAGCGGCTATCTAGCAACCCATGTCCTCAGCTCTATACATAAAATCCCAGTGGCAGGTTCCCTTTAACATATTTTTTACCTTTTTTCAGATATAGCTTGTCTCCGGGCTTCAGGTACCCTGTATGGTTTCAAGTGAACTCATACCTGCTGCTCAGTGACTATGTCGTGTTTGATGACTGAAGTCCGCCCAGGCAACTCTGAGAACACATCAGTGTTTTTTGAGACAAATTCTTTTGTCTCCTGCATTTAAAACTTGGATAAGGAATCTGAAATATGCACACCTACAGTATTATTACAAGGGGTGTTTACCTTATTTGCCAACATTTCTGGGGCAACATTGCCAGGGGAACTCACTACTGACAAGTCTCTCTGTCCTTCCAAGGTTTGAGTAAATTTATATGATACAACTTTCTCTTACCAGGCTGGTAAACTTTATAATTTACCCACAGGAATTTACTTTCTACAGTGGGCACTAGAACAAATGCCAGGTCACCTGGGGTAAAGGTTATAACTTTAGCTGACCGGTTGTAGACACGACTTTGTGCCTCTTGAGTCTGCTCTAAGTGTTCTTTGACGATGGGCATGACAGCAGATATTCTGTCTTGCAAAAGAGCTTTAATAGGGAGAAACCTGTTGAGGACTGCGGTACTTCACAGACTGCAAACATCAAGTAAGGTAATAGACAATCCCAGTCCTTTCCATCCTTGCTATCCACTTTTTAAACATGCCCTTCAGTGTCTTGTTAAACCTTTCAATTAGGCCATTAGTTTAAGGGTGATACACTGAGGTATGCAGGTGTTTAATTTTAAAGAGCTTAACCATTTCTTTAGTGACCTTGGACATGAAAGGAGTCCCCTGATCAATTAGGATCTTCTTTGGTATGCCTGTGTGAGAGAACATGTAAAAAAAAGCTCTTTGGCTTTAAGCTTAGCAGAGGTGTTTCGTAAAAGGCACTGCCTCAGGATAACGTGTATCGTAATCTAACACTACAAGAATGTATTGAGGTCCCCATGCAGACTTTACAACAGGGCCTACCAGATCCATGACCGCTCTTTCAAATGGTACTTCTATAATGGACAGGGATACCAAAGGACTTCTAAAATGGGACACAGGAGAGTTTAGTTGACACTATGGGCAGGATTCACAAAACCTCTGTACCTCAGTAAAAAATCCCTGGCTAAAAAAAACACTAGGAGGCGTCTGGTCTATTCAGATCCAAGGTGGCCTCCCAGCACCTTCTGGGACATAGTGGACCTGAATATTTCAGGATAGCATCCTGCATCAAATAATGTAGCAGAGAGTTTGCCTGCCACGAGAGAGAACGCTCTTATTGGATTGCTCAAGATTAATAGGAAACCATATTATTCAGTACCTGAGTGCTAGAAAGTGGACTTAGTGCAAATTTACCCATTCTTTGCCTGTAAAGTAACAGCATTAGAGAACTCCTCAACTGACAATTGCCAGACCTGTTATAAGGAATTCCAGTTAAACCAACACCTGGATTATTTTGCTGTATTGATGAACTGTAACAACTGCCCTGAGACAATTGATTCAGTAAATGTTCAACTGTTTAATACAACTGACTCCTCATTCTTTCTACTACTCTCAACATTTGCACCTTGCGGTGCTGGCATCACGAACACAGGGGCCCAGCCACCAAAGCACCTTAAACACCTATACCATCAAGGGCACCTCAACTGCCATCTGGCGGGTATTCCCTGCAATAGAGAGTGCCCCCGAGGATTTAATGCTGTCCTTCCCTCCACTGCACTGGCGGCCCAGGGAGGCTCTGCTAACAGTGAGTAAATGAACTACTACCCCCATCGCCCACCCTAACTCGTATTGCCCCTGCGGTCCAGTATGCTGCATAGAATTGGCGTCACAAACAGGATACAAAATCCTTTGCGCCTTATCCGAACAGTATACGAACAGGATATAAACTCCTTAAGCCCCACTTGTTTACTTGAGAGACTGTACCTGTGCTTTAACACATTGGAAACTTTAAACATCTTTTTTAAGCCGCAAAAGTGTTTCTGTGGATTACAAATTGCATGGGCATACTATACAGGATCCCTACTGTTGAATCGCTGTATTAAAAGTGAGAAAAACGCTTATTTTTGTGCCACTAAAACTGCTTGCTGTCAGTGAATGGCCTTTGTAGTTGAACTCAAAATGGCCGCCTGAACGCTTTCATGTTTTTTATACTGCGCCATCATTGTGAAAAAGATAGTGACACCCGCTCAGAAGAGGGAAAATTAAGTGCTGCCCCTTTAAAAGAGCGTGAAAATAAATTGTTGCTGCGCCATCATAGACTTTTCATTATGCCACCTGGTGGTGCCGCCCCCCTAATGCAAGCGAACCTAGGGGTCGGGCCTGGAGGATTTGTGTATGCCAGCCCTGCAGAGGAAGAGGAGGTGCCTTGCTGCGGAGAAAGAGAGGAAGACGCAGATAATTAAAGCATGGCAAACCATATCCCGACGCGACAAGAAAAAAACAGCCATCTGGACCCCAACCAGAAGTTCGAGGAGGAGCGGGTCCGTGAACATGCAGAGTGGGCCGCAAGACTGAGAGCCCGAAGTGTCGAGCCGCCACCATATAGAGATCCTGCCGCACTTGTGGAACCAACTTACTCACCCCACCAGCGGTTGATGAAAAAGCTCCGAACTGTAAGTCATCAGAAAGTTCATGTTAAGAAGGAGTACAGTGAAGAGCCCACCAGAAAAAATGTTTAATGAGCCTCTGCGGCCACTCCCAGTTCCCCGTACGTAGACTGGGCCGGGTTCTCTCCTTTATCAAAGAGGGTTCGGCTTTATCAGAGAACTGGAGACAGATAGAGACTATTATGTAAATGACAGGTCTGTGGAAAGGAAAGAACTTCCTAGCTGGCTCCATAGCCTTTATGTCAATGAGATAGTGGAGCTCATGCCAGCAAAGGGCGCCCGTGGACCATATGCCACTGCAGTGAAAAGACCCGGGCAGCCATTTGAGGTCCAGAAACCTGTTAAAAATGTTGACTTGGAAAATTAGGAGGACCTAGAGAGACCATGTACCACTTTGCGACTGACTGAAAAGTATATACCACCCACATCTAATCAGTGTCAACTTGCCACTGGATTTGCTGGCACCAATATATTGTGGCAACCAGCCATAGTTACTAAAGACCCTGAAAACTGTTCTAAAACAAAGTCTAGAGTGCAACGTCTGATCCAGTTGACCATACAGCAGTGCCAAGAGACTCTTCCAGAATGTTCCGTACCCAGCTCACCAGACCCATATCCTTAAATAGTCCAGTTGGCTAATACTAAAATGGAGCCAGAGACACTATTGCAAAAGTGACTCTAATGTTCGCTGTTGTGGTTGCAGTTCTCCAAGCCACTGTGGAGCCCTTTGCCCCTTTTAAAGGACTCTGTTATGGACCCCACCATGCAGTACTATGCCATGGACTGTATTGCCTCTATTTGAGATCACTGCCCCTTTTTGTCACCGTCAAGCACCGAAGATTACAATGGCCAATGTCCTTGCGCCATGAGAGAGAAAAGATATTATAATAAATGTGTATTGTTATGCATAACCTTTTATTTGCAGGAGGTTATCGAAGTGCCATAATAGTACTCTGCATTGAAAATATGCATATTTGTGTTTGTGGTCTATGTTTTATATCCTTCAGGTGACAGCGTAGAGATCCACAGCATCCAGCAAGTCAAACATCAAAAACAACTTATCTTTAAGCAGTGGGGTATGCAGCATTCTACTTGTGTGTACAAGTGGCCCCCTTTAAATTTCTGTATAATTATCTGTATTTAACGTATTGTATTTACCTAACCCACATATTATATATAGCCAGGGGTGTGCTAATAAAGTTAGTTGAAGTAGTTGAAGTTGAAGTGGAAGTAGTAGAAGGAAAGAAGTGTATGGAGGAAGACAGCATGTTCAGTCCAAGATGTAGCTGCCTTTCTTTCATCTGGGCCCTGATCAAGCCTGGAGAGGACCAACCAACAGTTTTCTGCAGCCCAGCACAAGACAGTAAGTGTAAGTATGAATATAAAGCAAGTCTAGTGAAGATTAGAGCTGAGTCTAGCCAAGGGACTTCATTATTGAGAAGGGTATGAATAATTTTGGACTGGACACTTTTTGCTCAAATGTAAATAAAAGCTGAGAATTTTTTTTTTTACTCGATAACGCCTCTTGTACATCGTCTTATTATCTTTTAGGAGACACCTATGTCATTTCCCGTCCAGCACCAGTGACCAGGAGGAACTTAAAAGTACCTGGACACAACTGGATAATTAGTGTGCAGAACTATCCTTTTCTACTAAATGCCTTCTGGGACATAGTGTTACTGAATATAGAGAGTTTGCCTGCCTCGAGGGAGAACGCCCTTATTGGATTGCTCAAGATAAATAGGAAATCATTCTATTCAGTACCTGAGTGCTAGAAAGTGGACTTAGTGCAAATTCACCCATTCTTTGCCTATAAAGTAACAACATTAGAGAACTCCTCAACTGACAATTGCCAGACCTGTTAAACCAGGAATTCCAGTTAAACTAACATCTGGATTATTGCTTTTGCTGTATTGATGAACTGTAACAACTGCCCTGAGACGATTGATTCAGTAAATGTTCAACTGTTTTACTACAACTGACACCTCATCCTTTCTAATACTCTCAACATTTGCACCTTACAGTGCTGGAGTCAGAAACACAGGGGCCCAGCCACCAAAGCATCTTAAACACCTACAGTGCTGCCCATAATTATTCATACCCCTGGCAAATTTTGACTTAAAGTTACTTTTATTCAACCATCAAGTAATTTGGAAATTACATAGATGTCTCCCAAAAAATAATAAGACAATGTGCAAGAGGCATTATTGTGGAATAAAAGCATTTCTCAGCTTTTATTTACATTTGAGCAAAAAGTGTCCAGTCCAAAATTATTCATACCCTTCACAAACTGTCACAGTCTGTGGGAAAATCAAAAGTTCTATACCATTCCAAATAGTTCAAGCGGTTCTAAAGCATCCTAATTACCCTGATTAATTGGGAAAAGCTGTTTTAATCAACTCAACAGGTGAAAAACAGCAGCTTTCTGCAGTTGGTTTGTGGACAGTCATGGCTAAGACAAAGGAGCTCAGTGAGGACCTGCGGCTGCGCATTGTGGCTTCTCACAAGTCAGGAAAGGGCTACAAGTTCCAGTGGCTACAGTGCAAAGTATTATTAAAAAATACAAGATGTTCCGCACTGTGGAAAGTCTCAGAGGACATGGTCGGAAGCCAAAACTGACACCTGTGCTGGTCAGGAGGATACTTAGAGAGGTGAAAAAGAATCCAAGGATCACCACCAAGGCCATCCTGGTGAATCTGGGCTCTGCTGGTGGCAATGTCTCAAGGCAGACAATCCAACGGACACTGCACACTGCTGGGTTCCACGAATGCAGACCAAGGAGGATGCTACTGTTCCAGATAAGGCACACAAAAGCTTGCTTGGCCTTTGCAAAAGCTCACCTGGACAAAGAAGACGACTTCTGGTCGTCTGTGTTATGGTCAGATGAAACAAAAATTTAATTGTTTGGTCACAATGATGTTTCCTTCATTTGGTGTAAAAAAGGAGAAGCCTTTAACCAAAAGAACACCATCCCCACTGTCAAACATGGTGGTGGGAACCTAATGCTTTGGGGGTGTTTTTCAGCCAATGGACCAGGGAACCTAATCACAGTAAACTGCACCATGAAAAAAGAGCAATACATGAGGATTCTCAACAACAACATCAGGCAGTCTGCAGAGAAACTTGGCCTTGGGCACCAGTGGACATTTCAGCATGACAATGACCAAAACACACAGCAAAAGTGGTGAAGAAATGGTTAGCAGACAACAACATTAATGTTTTGGAGTGGCCCAGCCAGAGTCCAGACTTGAATCCAATTGAGAATCTGTGGAGGGAGCTAAAGATCAGGGTGATGGCAAGAAGACCCTCCAACCTGAAAGATATGGAGCTCATTGCTAAAGATGAATGGGCAAAAATACCTGTGGAGACATGCAAAAAGCTGGTCTGCAATTATAGGAAGCGTTTGATTGCTGTAATAGCCAATAAAGGCTTTTCTATTGATTATTGAGAAGGGTATGAATAATTTTGGACTGGACACTTTTTGCTCAAATGTAAGAAAGGTTCTCATTTATCCAGGTCATGGTATATCTGTAAAGAATAAATCAAGGCAATTGGACTTACTGTAGATTTCTTGAAAACGTTTCACTCGTTCTTCCAATGAGCTTTCTCAATTCTGAGTGGAATAATGCCTCTTGTACATCGTCTTATTATCTTTTGGGAGACACCTATGTAATTTCCCATCAATAAATTACTTGCTGGTTGAATAAAAGTAACTTTAGGTCAAAATTTGCCTGGGGTATGAATAATTATGGGCAGCACTGTATACCATCAAGGGCACCTCAACTTCCATCTGGCTGGTGTTCGCTGCAATAGAAAGTGCCCCGGAGGATTTAGTGCTGTCCTTCCCTCCAGCCCAGGGAGGCTCTGCTAACCCTGAGTAAATAAACTCCTACCCCCATCGGCCCACCGTAGCCTCACATGTTGCCCCTGCGGTCCGGTATGCTGCACATGTATGCAGAGTACCCCAACAGTATGTCCAAAGGTTTACTAGAGAGCTATGTACCAAGGTCACCAAGCTCCCAGAGTCCAACAGTGCCTCAGCTGTACAACCTCCTATGGACACAGTACACATTTGAGTTTCTAACTTAGATACAGTCTCTGCAGAACTCACTGGTTGTGAAAACAGAGAAATACATCTGGACATATTGCACTCCATTGGCTCAGTTGTGAGGGGGCAATTAGCAACCACATGTCCAAATTCATGACACCGCCAGCACTGTAAGCGGCCCTGGTTCCCATTTTGGGTTCCTGACCTGGACCTCCAGGTCCCAGTCAAAAGTGGTCCTGCTGGTTCCCCCTTTGAGCCATCTCCCCTTAAAGCATTTCTCACCCCTCTAGCAATTGGTACAGTCTTACCAGTAGACTTTGGTGACCTGCTGTTTCTGGAGCTGGCGTATCTGGGAGATGCTTGGAGTAGGTGCTCTGTTGCACTGTACTGCTCCACAAGACTCACCAATTGTGTCAGCAGTTGTAGGCCCTCCTTGTCCAACACAGCGCTGGATCTTGGGGGTACTGACCTGAAGAACTTATCCAGGACAACTCTCTCTACAATTTGACCTGGGGTGCTTTCCTCAGGCTGCAGCCATTTCCAGTTGTGCACACGGCCTGCACACACATACATGTTTACTCCAAGTCGAGCAAGTATCTCACCCTTAAGCTTTGGATAAAATCTGGCTCACCTAAACCGTAGTAGGCCTTCTGCGGTTCCCCAGTCAAGAAAGGCGCCACTACATCTGCCTAATGTTTGGCCAGTAACTTTTCAGGCTAGGCTTTCACGTCATCTGTGGGCGTCATCTTTTGGAGTGAACTTTGTACTGCAACCTATGCTGTTGGTAACACTCCCCGGCCTGTCAGCGTTTTTACCGGTAGGACGCAAAGCCGCCATTGCCTTACTCAGCACAGCCATTTTCTCCATTAGTTGTCAATTCATCTCGTCTTGCCTGGCCTGCGCTTGTTGCTGTTGTTTGTCAGCCTGTGCAAAGGCTTGATGCTGCTACAAAATCAGCTGTTGCTGTTGAAGGATGGCCTGTGCAAACTGTTTTCCAAAGACCTCCATTACACCAGCCTTAAAGTGAACTGGCAGCATTATGCAAAAACTCTTTAGGTGTCTGTCTCTTTAAGACTGCATTTTGGATCCGAATGCCCTCATCCTCCATCATATGTGGGGTCAGCTCAATAGTGGTAAGCACAGCAGTCAGACAATAACTTAACGGCACAGTTCACACAGGGATTTGCCTGTTTTCTTTATTTTTATCCACAAGCAAAAATATATGGCCTTTACATTCAGGCAAAACATAAAAATAAATTCCTGCTCGGCTGAGCACTAACTAAATACAAGATCACCCGTTCTATAAGGGTGGCTTCCTACCAGCCACATGACACAATTCAAAGTAAACTTACAGCGTCCTTTTTGTCGTTTTAGCAGACTTCAGCAGCAATGGTGAAAGACAGTCTGTTCAACCAGTCCCCCCCCCCCCCCCCCACACACACATGCTCATAGTGCAGATCTTTATAGCCTCTGAAATGAGCTGAGCTCCATCACCTGGCTGAGAGCTATATAGGAAACCTGTTCTGGACAGGGAGGGAATGAGGAGCATCACTACCAATCTGTTCATCATTCCATAAAAATACAGGCCCGTCAACAGCATTAACACCTTAAGAACCTTGCCATTTTTCACCTTTTTACCCAGGCCATTTTTTGCAAATCTGATGTGTCACTTTTTGTGGTAATAACTTTAAAACGCTTTTTCTTATCCAGGCCATTCTGAGATTGTTTTCTCGTCACATATTGTACTTCATGACAATGGTAAAATTGAGTCAAATTTAGAAGTTTAGAAGCAAATCTTGAAATTTTTCAGAAAATTTCCAAAACCCACTTTTTAAGGACCAGTTCAGGTCTGAAGTCACTTTGTGAGGCTTACATAATAGAAACCACCGCATTTTAAAAACTACACCCCTCAACATATTCAAAACTGATTTTTAGAAACGTTGTTAACCCTTTAGGTGTTCCACAAGAATTAATGGAAAATGAAGATGAAATTTGGAAATTTCACTTTTTTGGCAGATTTTCCATTTTAATCAATATTTTTCTGCTAACAAAGCAAGGGTTATGTTAAGGGCAATATGAAATTATTGATATTTTGGATAATACCAAAAATTAATATTCATAAATAGGCGTGAGTCGTCTCCGCCTATTTATACCTTAAATACAAATAAACTTTGATTGCCCAACTCTATATTGAACTACCTGCGGCTATTGCTGCGGCGCCTAATACAACAAAAAGAATACACACTGTGCTTAAATAAAGAATATTTATTACACAATACAATTATACAAGTCTAATAATACACTATATCTATATATATTTATAGATCAATGGTTATAATTATATATACATATAGATGCACACACCACAGTACAGTAATATCACTATAATAAACAATACAAACCTAACTACACTATGTACAATTCCCAATTCCATCCCACACACTATCTATACATTACACTCACACACATATTAATACCAGCAACCCACCCGCCTGGCTACTCACTGTCCCTACGGGGTACAAGGGGTAAAACACAAATGGTGGCACTGCAAGAGTTAATACTTTCAGGCCAGGGATATAGACAGGACAGAGATGTAGCTGTGGGTAGGTTAGTGTCAAGGGTTAACTGGGCAGGGGTAACCCAGGAAAGGGTTAACAATGCAAGGGTTCCTGGATGGAGGGGTTTAGCAGGAGAGCAGCAGTGAAGGGGTTATTACACTGCTGTAGTGGTACAAGGCAACAGCAGTGAAGGGGTTACTGCTGCAGGGGTAGCAATACAGGGCAGGGGTAACCCAGGAAAGGGTTAACAATGCAAGGGTACGTACAGGGGGCAGAGGGAATGCAGGGGTAATTGGAAAAGGGGTTAATGGGTAGGGGCAGGGGTTAATGCAGGGGAAGGGTACTTAGCCATGTGATGCCTCCCCCTCGGCTGCTCGGTCAGCGCAGCTCTGCCTCTTCGTGAGTTCTGGGCAAGGCTGTGGGGGAATCTTCTCTCTAGAGCAGCGCAGCGTAGATGGCTGCCTGCGCTTTCTTCTGGGGCTGAGCGGAGCGCAGCACATCGCTCTCCTTTTCTCCTGAGCGCCGGATGACCTCTGCCAGGAGGCTGGTAGGGGTTCTCTTCAGATCGCCTGCTGCGCTCTCCTTCTGGGGTGTGAGCGCCACACAGTGCTCTGTGCCTCTTGCAGGCGGTGTCCGGGATCTGTGTTCTCCTCTCATCTGGGGGGGTTGCGGGGCTGAAAAAGTCCTGAGCGCCGCTGTGGTATTTAAACCCTGCAGCGCTCGCTTCAGTTTCCCGCTCTGCAGGCATGCACACGCACACCTGCAGGCAAGGACACGTGGGCTGGCGTGGCGATATGATGTCACCGCACCAGCCCGCGCATTCTTGCACGCGCCTTCCGGGACTGCACAGCACGCTTCAAGGCAGGGGTCTCTTTGATCCTCACACCTGTGAAGCATCTGCATATCCCAGGTGCTGTAATTACCGCATCAGGGATATGCAACCAACAGAGGGAGGGGAACATTTGTTCCCCTATCTCTGTTATGTTAAACATCCCCAGCAGGGCTGGAGATAGTTAACAAATCTATTGATCCCTTGACTTTTGAAGTCACCAGAAACTGGACATAATTGTCCAGCCACCTGGTGACATCTCCACCTCCTGCAAGAGCTGGAATGCGGGAGGAAGCTGGGGGGGGAAGGAGCCGTGACTGGGGCATATCGGCCACAATTATAAATATATATCCATATGGATGCTTGGGGCACATCCATATACATATATACCCAATATAAACCTGGGGCATATTATATAAATATATATACAGATGTATGCAATAACTGCATACATACATCTATATATACACATACACACACACACATATACCCAGACATACATTTGGCAATGCATGGCCACAACCTGGGGGAATACAAATCTATCCCCATATATACTGGCCTTATATATTAAAGGACATATATACATATATTTGTATAATACTCCTTCCCTCTACAGGTTAACAGCCAAACAAAACAAAATATTTATTACCCTGATTCTATAATTTACAGAAACACCCCATATGTGGTTGTAAACTCCTGTACGGGCACACGGCAGGGCGCAGAATGAAAGGAACGCCATATGGTTTTTGGAAGGCAGATTTCACTGGAATAATTTTAAGCTGCCGTGTCACATTTGAAGACCCCCTGATGCACCCCTAAAGTAGAAACTCCCAAAAAGTGACTCCATTTTAGAAACTACACATATCAAGGTATTCAAAACTGATTGTACAAACTTTGGTAACCCTTTAGGTGATCCACAAGAATTAATGGAAAATGGAGATGAAATTTCAGAATTTAACTTTTTTGACAGATTTTCCATTTTAATCCATTTTTTCCAGTAACAAAGCAAGGGTTAACAGCCAAACACAACTCAATATTTATTACCCTGATTCTGTAGTTTACAGAAACATCCCATATGTGGTCGTAAACTGCTGTAGAGGCACACGGCAGGGCACAGAAGGAAAAGAACGCCATATGGTTTTTGGAAGGCAGATTTCACTGGAATAATTTTAGGCTGCCGGGTCACATTTGAAGACCTCCTGATGCACCCCTCGAGTAGAAACTCCCCAAAAATGACCCAATTTTTGAAACTACAGGATAAGGTGGCAGTTTTGTTAGTACTATTTAAGGGTACATATGATTTGGCATGGGCCACATGCACCACAAAGGCATCCTATACAAAACAGAGCATACCTAATATGTATACTTTTTTTTATTTATTTAAGTTTTACACAATAACAGCATTTTTTAAACAAAAAAAATCATGTTTTAGTGTCTCCATATTCTAAAAGCCATAGTTTTTATATTTTTTGGGTGACTGTCTTAGGTAGAGTATCATTTTTTGCGGGATGAGATGACAGTTTTATTGGCACTATTTTGGGGTGCATATGACTTTTTGATCACTTGCTATTATACTTTTTGTGATGTAAGGTGACAAAAAATGGCTTTTGACACTGTTTTTATGGTGTTCATCTGAGGGGTTAGTTCATGTGATATTTTTATAGAGCAGGTTGGTACGGACGCGGAAATACCCAATGTGTATACTTTTTTTATTTATTAAAATTTTACACAATAATATCATTTTTAAACAAAAAAAATCATGTTTTAGTATCTCAATAGTCTGAGAGCCATAGTTTTTTTTATTTTTTTGGGCAATTGTCTTAGGTAGGTTATCATTTTTTGCGAGATGAGATGACGGTTTGATTGGCACTATTTTGGGGTGCATATGACTTTTTGATTGCTTGCTGTTATACTTTTTGTGATGTAAGATGACAAAAAATGGCTTTTGAGACCGTTTTCATTTAATTATTGTTACAGTGTTCACCTGAGAGGTTAGGTCATGTGATATTTTTATAGAGCAGGCTGTTACAGATGCGGTGATACTTAATATGTATACTTTTTTTTTTTGCATTTAACACAATAAAAGCATTTTTGAAACAAAAAAATAATGTTTTAGTGTCTCATAGTCTGAGAGCTATAGTTTTTTTATTTTTTAGGCAATTGTCTTAGGTAGTGGCTCATTTTTTGCGGGATGAGGTGACGGTTAGTTTGGTACTATTTTGGGGGCATACGCCTTTTTGATCGCTTGGTGTTGCACTTTTAGTGATGTAAGGTGACAAAAGCACCATTTTTATTTTATTTTCTTGACGGTGTTCATCTGAGAGGTTAGGTCATGGATATTTTAATAGAGATTATCGATACGAACGCGGCGATACCTAATTTTTTTGGCCCTATTCTTAAACTTAAAAAAAAATTGTAAAACTTTTTTTTTCTTTACTTTTTTTTCACTTTCGTATTTGTCCCACTCTGGGACTTCAACATTACAGGGTCTGATCCCTGTTTCAATCCAGCACAATACAACTGTAACACTGTAAGACGCTAACAGTTGCCTAGAAGACTCAGCCTGGGGGCTGGGCCTATTATGCCTCCGTACATGCCGGGCAACCATGCAGCGCGGGGACCCGATGGATGAGTTGAGGGAGTGCAAACCTCCCATATGCCGCAGTCAGCGCTGACCGCAGCATATGAGGGGTTACTCCACCGGCATCGGCGTTATCACCGGGTCGTTCTCCCTCTTTATATTCGACAAGATGCGGAGTTGAGGAATTATAGATTCTTCTAAGGTTCAATTTCCTAATGGCTTTGAAAAGGTCAATTTCAAAATCTATCGGGTTGAAGCCCTCCACCAGACTGTAGTTAAGGCCTCGATTAAGAACCCTCACACAGTCAGGGGGTAGCTCCACTCCCGACAGATTTAACACTATATTTTCAGTTTCCTCTAAAGTGATTGTAACGGATCTCCTGGCACCCCGACCGGATACCTCCGTCGATGGATGCTCCTAGTGCTTCCCAAGGACTCCAAGCACTCCACTCGACATCGTAAGCACTGCAGACCCCACAAACCACCAAAGCTTGGTTGAGGCCTCACCGTCTCCTACCCACCCTGGACCTACGACAATGCTCCAGTGGGTGAAACTCTCCTAAATCCAGAGCGCAGGAACAGCTCTTACAAGAGCTAGGAGTTATAGCCAGGGAAGTATACAGCGTATAGCAATCCCCATACACATGAGACGAGGCTCTATGTTGAATGTAAAACAGGAACTCTTTATTGAACACACAAGCATTGACTTATATACACATTTTCCAACAAGGGTACCACCTCCGTGGACCTGGTTGGGAACTGAGGACATGACATAGCAGCCAATCCTTTACAGCTTTACAGTTTAAACACAAAAACTAACCCTATGAGAGGAGACACATGTGATGGGATTATCTCCTGAGTGTATCATGGGGTGATCTACTCATCTAGTAGTCGGCTGCTATTATAATCAAGTATCTTAATCCCATCACTAACACAATCAGTGGGAGTCTCAGTGCAGAGTTAACCCTTTTTGTGTTGCTGAATCCACACCATGCCTTTTTAATGGGCAATAGGAAATATGTGGCATATAAATTACACACACAAATCAGGGTTCATAGTTCCTTGTAACCCAAAAAGGTCTTAGGGGGTCTCCATAGTTCTCGGTCCATAGTCTGTAGGAAGGAGGCTGGCACTCAGGCTTCTCCAGCAGCCCCAGTGACGGTTCAGTCTGTCACAGTGATCTCCTTGGCTAACGTCGCAAGGATACTTGTTTGCGTTTGTATCCCTGTTTTCTCGACCTGCTTCCTTTTGTTGCGCTTCCCTCACCCCCTTCTAATTCCCCTACTAAAGGGGACCCTCATGGGTTAACCCTGTAAACTCAAATGGACCGCGGATATTTTGATCATCAGAAAAACTGGAATCTGAGTCTGAAGTCCAGAAATCACTTCTCTTCCATCTTGGATTGCGTAGTTTTTCACTCCAGTTAAAAAACCTTCCAGATTCACAATCGAGTTTGTCTCTCAAAAATTTATCTTGCTTTTTGGCAAACTTTCACTTCACCACATGGACAAAACATGCGGTCTGGTGGTGTGCAGCTTGTCAAGTACAAAAATGGTTCCACAAATAGAAATGAATAAGCGGCACTCACCATTCGATGCAAATATTTATTTTACTGGGTACAGAGAGGGGGATGACAAAAACAGTGCAATCACAGAAACATGGCGACGGCCGTTTCGCGTATTACCGCTTCATCTGGCCAATACTGACAACCCTTTGACGCAAATGACCTCATCTTTTATGCGCCACGCGCGCTAACTTAGGAGCGTAATGTTGGCGTAGGCTGTCGCATATCATTGCGAATGTAGGCTACGTCAGCAACAGGGGTGTACATCGATGTTACAAAAGCGCAACAAAAGGAAGCAGGTCGAGAAAACAGGGATACAAACGCAAACATAATATCTCTCGAGGAGAAGAGCAAGCATTTAAATGGTTCCCCAAGACAGAGGCATTCTAGCAGTGATGGAAATTCTAGAAAATACAGACAAAAGTGAGGTCTTCAAGAGTTTCATTAGAAACGGTCTGGAATTAATTTGGAAAAATAATGCCTTTATGTTCGGGAATGTGTGGTTTAAACAAAATGTTGGTACCGCGATGGGTACTCCGGTCGCATGTACAATTGCCAACCTGTACCTGGCACGGTTTGAAGATAGATATGTGTACTCTGTCCAACCCTTACATCAAATACATAGACATAGAGCCAGGTCCATAAATATTGGGACATCGACACAATTCTAACATGATTGGCTCTATACACCACCACAATGGATTTGAAATGAAATTAACAAGATGTGCTTTAACTGCAGACTGTCAGCTTTAATTTGAGGGTAATTACATCCAAATCAGGTGAACGGTGTAGGAATTACAACAGTTTGCATATGTGCCTCCCACTTGTTAAGGGACCAAAAGTAATGGGACAGAATAATAATCATAAATCAAACTTTCACTTTTTAATACTTGGTTGCAAATCCTTTGCAGTCAATTACAGCCTGAAGTCTGGAACGCA
Source organism: Bufo gargarizans (assembly GCF_014858855.1). Lineage (NCBI taxonomy): Eukaryota > Metazoa > Chordata > Amphibia > Anura > Bufonidae > Bufo > Bufo gargarizans. The sequence goes on along the minus strand of NC_058080.1, from coordinate 553,942,664 downwards.
TAGACATCACCAGACGCTAGGTTTCATCCCTGGTGATGCTCTGCCAGGCCTCTATTACAACTTTCTTCAGTTCCTGCTCGTTCTTGGGGCATTTTCCCTTCAGTTTTGTCAAGTGAAATGCATGCTCAGTCGGATTCAGGTCAGGTGATTGACTTGGCCATTGCATAACATTCCACTTCTTTCCCTTAAAAAACTCTTTGGTTGCTTTTGCAGTATGCTTTGGGTCATTGTCCATCTGCACTGTGAAGCGCCGTCCAATGAGTTCTGAAGCATTTGGCTGAAATTGAGCAGATAATATTGCCCGAAACACTTCAGAATTTATCCTGCTGCTTTTGTCAGCAGTCACATCATCAATAAAAACAAGAGAAGCAGTTCCATTGGCAGCCATACATGCCCACGCCATGACACTACCACCACCATGCTTCACTGATGAGGTGGTATGCTTAGGGTCATGAGCAGTTCCTTTCCTTCTCCATACTATTCTCTTCCCATCACTCTGGTACAAGTTGATCTTGGTCTCATCTGTCCATAGGATGATGTTCCAGAACCGTGAAGGCTTTTTTAGATGTCGTTTTGCAAACTCTAATCTGGCCTTCCTGTTTTTGAGGCTTACATCTTGTGGTGAAGCCTCTGTATTCACTCTGGTGAAGTCTTCTCTTGATTGTTGACTTTGACACACATACACCTACCTCTTGGAGAGTGTTCTTGATCTGGCCAACTGTTGTGAAGGGTGTTTTCTTCACCAGGGAAAGAATTCTTCGGTCATCCACCACAGTTGTTTTCCGTGGTCTTCCGGGTCTTTTGGTGTTGCAGAGCTCACCAGTGCGTTCCTTCTTTTTTAGAGCGTTCCAAACAGTTGTTTTGGCCACGCCTAATGTTTTTTCTATCTCTCTGATGGGTTTGTTTTTTCAGCCTAATGATGGCTTGCTTCACTGATAATGACAGCTCTTTGGATCTCATCTTGAGAGTTGACAGCAACAGATTCCAAATGCAAATAGCACACTTGAAATGAACTCTGAACCTTTTATCTGCTCATTCTAATTGAGATAATGAGGGAATAACACACATGGCCATGGAACAGCTGAGAAGCCAATTGTCCCATTACTTTTGGTCCCTTAACAAGTGGGAGGCACATATGCAAACTGTTGTAATTCCTACACCGTTCACCTGATTTGGATGTAAATACCCTCAATTTAAACCTGACAGTCTGCAGGTAAAGCACATCTTGTTTGTTTCATTTCAAATCCATTGTGGTGGTGTATAGAGCCAAAAATGTTAATTGTGTCGATGTCCCAATATTTATCGACCTGACTGTACCTGCGTTTTATAGATGATGTGTTTATCGTATGGCGGGGCACTGAACACACATTTAAGCAATTTGTGAATCATTTGAATAAGGAGAATGATATGAACATGCGCTTTACTTACAAATTTGGAGGGGACAAACTATAGTTTCTGGACGTGCTCATCTCCGTGAGCAATGGAGAATTAGTGACCGAGGGCTTCAGAAAGCCCACGGCAACCAATTCTCTATTGCATTATTTGAGTTATCACCCGACAGCTGTGAAAAGTGCTGTACCCTACGGCTAATTCAGACGCTTGGCACGCATAAATAAATCAGAGGATAGTTATAATAAACAAGCCATGGATTTAAAAAAACTTTTAAGATTGAGGGATTATCTCCTTAAATTACTTAACACAGCCATGGAAAAAGCGACTGCTGTAGGCTGAAAAACCCACTCATGCCCTGAGCCCTCATCAAAAACAAAAAATCAGTGAGACACCCCGCCCCTTTGTATTCTCATTTAGGTACAGTCCAATGGCCGACATAATTAAAAAGGTTGTCAGAGATAACTGGAATATTGTAGCAAGTGATACCAATCTGAAAGATATGAAAGACCCCCGCGCCTTGATTGCATTTCGGAGGTGCCATACCTTACATGACAAATTTGTCCGCAGCCATTTTAAAGAAACAAAAAATTGTACTTGGCTGGATGGTTGGTCACCCAAAGGCAATAGAAGATGCGGTAGCTGCTCCTTTTACAGGTTTAACCCTCAGTGGTCTCACATATCTTTTGGAGGTATTAACCATAAAGTGAACACACTAATTACATGCAGGAGTAAATATGTAGTGTACTTAATCCTGTGCAAATGTGGTAGATTCTATATCGGCAAGACGGTCCGCTGCCTCTTTGAACACATCCGTGAACATATACATTCAATCACCACCGGGAGGGGTGTCCCACGCCTCATAGAACATATACAGTCCGTACATAACGGAGATAGTTCAGTCCTCAGATTTGCAGGTTTAGAGGTTGTTCAGAATCCACCCAGAGGGGGCGATAGAGGACGGGAACTACTAAGAAAAGAAGGTAGATGGATTTTGCGTTCAAATCCCACGGGCCCTCTGGGACTGAATGAAAAACTTGACATGAGTGTCTTTCTGTGATGTCTCAATATTACATGTATGTTGTTTGTTGTTGGTTTTATTGTTTCACGGACATCTTATTTTGTAACATCGATGTACACCCCTGTTGCTGACGTAGCCTACATTCGCAATGATATGCGACAGCCTACACCAACATTACGCTCCTAAGTTAGCGCGCGTGGCGCATAAAAGATGAGGTCATTTGTGTCAAAGGGTTGTCAGTATTGGCCAGATGAAGCGGTAATACGCGAAACGGCTGTCGCCATGTTTCTGTGATTGCACTGTTTTTGTCATCCCCCTCTCTGTACCCAGTAAAATAAATATTTGCATCGAATGGTGAGTGTAGCTTATTCATTTCTATTTGTGGAACCATTTTTGTACTTGACAAGCTTGCGCACCACCAGACCGCGAGAGACCGTGGCCCCTGTTTTCTCCATGTGACCAGTGGTGAAGCGAAAGTTTGCCGTAGTGCCACCTAACCCTGAATCTTATTTCATCATTTTTATACAATTTTCTAACATACTTTCTTTCCGTTTCTCACCTCATATTAGATTGCAGTCAGTGGATGAGGACACCAGTACATACCTGTACATATTTACCTTCTGCAGAGCAGTGGATCCAGTCTGAACACTGCTCCAAATACACTACTGGAAAATGAAAATGGACACCTGCGATTGAGCTGAGACTGACAAAGTATAAACTGCTAGTGGTGTTTGGTCGATGATAACACAACCAAGGTGGTGCACCCTTTATTTTGTGTTCTTCAGCAGGGAATATGAGGCAGGGTCACATTAATACAGCCACTCTGGCATGGTAACAGTCATACAGATGCTGTCATTCCAAGCTCTTTCCGCTTGGATCTATAGTTCAGTCAAGGTGGTTGTTGGCTGCCGTGCATGGGAGAGGCAGGTTCCACCCTGGTACTAATGACAGTAGTTCGGAGGGGGGCTTGAGGGCGCCTACTGCTGTCATACATAGTGCGGTACTACAAGCACCACTAGCAGGTTATAATTTGTCAATAGTGTTGAGCAAATCGAGTTTTGGATGCTACATACAAAGTTGCTTTGTTCAAAACTTCAGAATAATACTGTACGGAGAGCCGTCTCAGCACAGTATTAGAATGTATGGGCTCTGCTGAGCCGAAGTTAGTTATTCCCGAAATTGCGCATGACTTCGTTGAACAACTTTGGTAATCATTTTTAAAGTAGAAAACCACTTTAAAACTTGACACCAAACTTGGCTTCGGTTTTAACTAGTACCTCAGAACCGAAGCCGAATTTGGTTTCAAGTAAAAATCTATTATCATTATTCAACTAAGTCACATGCGTTATACGGAAAACCTCTTAAAACATACATGGGCTCTGTGAAGACAGTGGATGAGCCCTCTGATGGGGGCATATGTCGGGAGAATTTCACATGTACCTCAGACAGAAGACTCTGTAGAAGCATACAATTGCAAATATATGTTGTCCACAGACTCCATCTTTTTTTATTTTATGATACCATGCTTTAAAGAAGCACTCCGGGTTTATTTTATTTTACAACTACCGAAACTCAAAAGCAGTATTCCAGCAGTGTAATTTGTCTCACTTTAAGGGCTCATGTAAACGACCGTGTTTGTTTTCATACACAAGACATACAATAGATCTTCTATTCAAACAAAACAATGGCTGATCTTAGGGAGACCAGCTACAGAAAACACTGTGGAGCCTCATTTAAGAGTCTCAACACAGGAATCCAAAGTGCAAAGCTCCCCGGGAAACAGTAATATGCAAAATAATTGTGGAGCCCCAGTTATGGGTCTTTAACACAGTGAAAGCCAGATATCCCTCAAAGGAAGGAAAACCGAGCAAAGGGTGTCCCCATTACAGAGATCACCAAATCCACCATATTAAGTGGACCCTATGTCAAGATCCCGCTCTTTTACAAGCTTTAAGGATGTGACGGGGAAGACCTAAGCCAGTTATCCATCCACAGATGGATTTGGTGATCTCTGTAATGGGGACACCCCTTTGCTCGGTTTTCCTTCCTTTGAGGGATATCTGACTTTGACTGGGGCTCCACAATTATTTTGAATAGGTCTTCTATCTTATTCTTTAATAATGGCCTATCCTGCACTATATAGGCAAAGAAAAAAACTTGTTTTGTTTTGTTTGCCCACTGTATAGAAATGTGCAGTTTACTGTGCTTCCTTATACAGTAAGAGTATGATGTATATAGGCCCGATGACGTATACCCTATGTGCTAATCCTATAAATATATGGTAAGTACAGCAGGTACTTCCATGCCATCACTTACATTACTAATTCCAAAAACAAGAGGTTTAGTTCTCAGAAGGCAGTCCCATGCAATTCATTCCTTTTCACCCCTGAGGCCAACTATGCATCCAGACATGCTGCTGTATACTGTTGCTTTACAGCCCAGATAAAACCTACAATGATAAACCATTTATTTAATGTGCACACCGTTTCTTGTTGCTCCCTAAGCCCTACTTGCTACAGCAATGGTTTCCATATTTTACAGTGAGCTGCACTCAGGTTGGAATGAATGGCTCTATTATTTTTCACATCTGTGAATGGAAGTCACGACACAAATACCTTCTGCTTTACATGACACTATAGTATATGCTATGCTTTCTACTAATTTGTCTTAGAGGGTGGTGTGATCCAATCCCCTTAGCATCACTTTACATGCTAAAAAAAAAAATCAGACTTAAATTCCAGATATAACCAGCAGAGGGAGTACTTGTTTGTACAAATTATGTTCTTAATGGTGTCATGAGCTGTATGCAGCATCCAGAAACAATGAGGGGAGGTTTATCATAAGGGGAATTTTTAAAGTCAGTTTTGATGTTGGTGTAATTTGCACCAAATATTTCTAATGTCTCATGACATTTGATAAATTTGGTGCATCTTTAAGTCTAGCATTTTTGTCTTGTGATGTTACTCCAGTTCCTACACTGACCCTTTACTAGAGTATTTCTCAGAATACATTCGCTCATCTCTAACTTGAATACAAACCTTGTGTGCCATTGCTTTAGGCTGAATCTTCACCAGTGCTTGAGGAAAAAAAGCTAAGCAATGGCTATTCATCTCACCCTTCACCTATACAATAATGTCCAACTAGTAATGATGTCGCACAAAGGTCCCCACATAGGAATGGTGCCAGTGCAGCACTGCATATACCAGGGCTGGCCAACTTGCGGCTCTCCAGCTGTTGTAAAACTACAATTCCCACCATGCCTTGCTGTAGGCTGATAGTTGTAGGCAGTCTGGGCATGCTGGGAGTTGTAGTTTTGCAACATCTGGATAGCCTCAGGTTGGCCACCTTGGCCATCCCTGGCATATACCATAGACCACCTGATTAGCCTTATAAACACTAATCTTTGTGGTGGCAGTGATGTAAGACCGTGAACCGGGGAGGGACCCACAGGATACAGCGAAGTCATGGAATAAGGCCTCTTTCACACTTGCGTTGTCCGGATCCGGCGTGTACTCCACTTGCCGTAATTACACGCCAGATCCGGAAAAACGCAAGTGAACTGAAAGCATTTGAAGACGGATCCGTCTTCAAAATGCGTTCAGTGTTACTATGGCAGCCAGGACGCTATTAAAGTCCTGGTTGCCATAGTAGGAGCGGGGAGCCGGGGAGCGGTATACTTACAGTCCGTGCGGCTCCCGGGGCGCTCCAGAGTGACGTCAGAGCGCCCCATGCGCATGGATGACGTGCCATGCGATTACGTCATCCATGCGCGTGGGGCGCCCTGACGTCACTCTGAAGCGCCCGGGGAGCCGCACGGACGGTAAGTATACTGCTCCCCCGCTCCCCACTACACTTTACCATGGCTGCCAGGACTTTAGCGTCCCGGCAGCCATGGTAACCATTCAGAAAAAGCTAAACGTCGGATCCGGCAATGCGCCGAAACAACGTTTAGCTTAAGGCCGGATCCGGATTAATGCCTTTCAATGGGCATTCATTCCGGATCCGGCCTTGCGGCAAGTGTTCAGGATTTTTGGCCGGAGCAAAAAGCGCAGCATGCTGCAGTATTTTCTCTGGCCAAAAAACGTTCCGGTCCTGAACTGAAGACATCCTGATGCATCCTGAACGGATTTCTCTCCATTCAGAATGCATTAGGATAAAACTGATCAGGATTCTTCCGGCATAGAGCCCCGACGACGGAACTCTATGCCGGAAGAAAAGAACGCAAGTGTGAAAGAGCCCTAAGGAAAGCGACACGGACACCAGCTCCTGATGCAAAAAACAGTAACTTTACTGAACAGGGGAATAAACAGTAGTATTAACAGAAATAATAAGAACACTAGTTACAGAGAGTATATATATCACATACATATCAAATACAATGAAAACAACATGTCACATTCCTTTCTCTTGCCCCCAAATGACACTGTTCACGTGTCCTGAATACTCCCAGCATGTACGCTGGAGTGGCCTTGGAACGTAGTGTCCAGAATACCCTATACCCCAGGCTCAGAGTCATGGTACCAGCCCAAATTAACAACTGTACCCAAAGCGGCGTACACAGCAGAGCCCGCAAGTCGATACTGTGCCGCAGGGTAACGGACCTGACCGATGGCGCACAAAGCAGAGCCTGCAAGTCAATAACCGTGCCGCTTAGTCACTGACCTGGGTATGTCCTGTGTTTACTGGTTGCTCCAGACTGACAGCAAGTCCCTGCCACAACATGTGACCCTGCAGAACCTGTACTTTGACCCTCTGTTCCGATCAGCTTCCTGACGCCGATACTCATTCCTGCGAACACAATCCGGATCCACACGGTTCTCTCATGCAGCTCACAAAATGGCGGACTAGTTCTTCTCCAAGCTGAGCAACTCCACCTCTCCTGGTAACTCCAACCGTTCCACAGCTCTTCCAGCCTTCCAGGACCCAGTCCTCTCTCTCTCTCTGGGAAGCCTTCTGGATCGCTGACCCTGGCCTGGTCCTTATCCGATGAGGTAAGTTCTAGACTTGAACACGGTGAATCAATGGATGTCGTGTATCTGGACCTCTCCAAAGCATTTGACACTGTACAGCATATAAGGTTAGTATATAAAATGAGCATGCTTGGACTGGAAGAAAATGTCTGGATGTAGGTAAGTAACTGGCTCAGTAATAGAAAACAGAGGGTGGTTATTAACGGTACACATTAAGATTGGGTCACTGTTACTAGCGGAGTACCTCAGGGGTCAGTACTGGGCCCTATTCTCTTCAATATATTTATTAATGATCTTGTAGAAGGCTTGCATAGTAAAATATCAAGTTTTGCAGATGACACTAAACTTTGTAAAGTAATTAACACTGATGAGGACAGTATACTACTACAGAGGGATCTGGATAGATTGGAGGCTTGGGCAGGTAAGTGGCAGATGAGGTTTAACACTGATAAAAGTAAGGTTATGCACATGAAGGAATAATGCAAGTCACCTGTACATACTAAATGGTAAAACACTGGGTAACACTGACATGGAAAAGGACCTAGGAATCTTAGTGAACAGCAAACTAAGCTGCAAAAACCAGTGTCAGGCAGCTGCTGCCAAGGCCAATAAGATAATGGGTTGCATCAAAAGGGCATAGCTGCCCATGATGAGAATATAGTCCTACCACTTTACAAATCATTAGTCAGACCACACATGGAGTACTGTGTACAGTTCTGGGCTCCAGTGAATAAGGCAGACATAGCAGAGCTGGACTACAGTACCCTGAAAGATTATCAAAATTAGGGTTATTCATTTTAGACAAAAGCAGACTGAGGGGAGATCTAATAACTATGTATAAATATATCAGGGGGCAGTACAGAGATCTCTCCCATCATCTGTTTATCCCCAGGACTGTGACGAGGGGACATCCTCTGCGTCTGGAGAAAAGGTTTGTACACAAACATAGAAGAGGATTCTTTACGGTAAGAGCAGTGAGACTATGGAACTCTCTGCCTGAGGAGGTGGTGATGGTGAATTCATTAAAAGAGTTCATGAGGGGCCTGGATGTATTTCTGGAGTGCAATAATATTACAGGATATAGCTACTAGAGAGGGTTTTGATCCAGGGAGTTATTCTGATTGCCTGATTGAAGTCGGGAAGGAATTTTTTCCCCCTAAAGTGAGGAAAATTGGCTTCTACCTTACAGTTTTTTTTCCGCCTTCCTTTGGATCAACATGCAGGATAAAAGGCTGAACTGGATGAATAGATGTCTTTTATCGGCCTTATAAACTATGCTACTATGATAGCAGGTAACTTAGGCTCTTGAGCATGGTCAATAGTGGGTGCTTGGGGCTACCACCTGGACTGAATTTCTGCCTGACTTCAAGTGTCACTGCAGTCATTGCCAACATTCATCTTCTCCATACATTTGGACAGAGAAAGCCAATATACTCTCGGGCCACCATTGCAATGCTCTGTTACTCTATTATAATTTCTTTGTAAAATGCTTCTGCTCATATAGATTGCTCTATGTGAGCATAAATTTCTTTAAAGGGGATGGACACTTTCTGGGTACTTTTGACCAATGTGTATGTAAGATGACTAAATGACACTTACTAATAGCCATGGTTGATTTTCTGTGCCGTTTGCTTTATTTCATAAATCAGGTCACCTTGTTGGGCAAATCTTCTGTGAAGTCCACACAGGAGACCTGTCCATTAATTGGCTGCTGATGGAGGGTTATGTAACCAGAAAAAAATAACTCCATCACTCAGCCTTCTACACTCAAATACACATCTGTCATCTGCGCTTGCAATGCTGAGAGTTTAGTGCAAATACAATGTATTTTAACAGAGGAGGTTGAGTGATTTGTCTGGTCACATGACCCTCCATCAGCAGCCATTTTATGGACAGGACCTCTGTGTGGACAGCACAAAAGACGGGAAAAATAGGAAATGGTACAAAATATTAACAAAGACTGTATTAGTAAGTGTGATAAAGTCGTCTTACATACACATTAGTCAACAGTAACCAGAAAGTGACCAATCCCTTTAAGCATAATTTGTAATATCCTATTACATCCAGAACATTTTATTCAACTTACATAGAACTTTTTCTGGCCTAATAGCCCTCAGGAGTGAAATAGAAACTATAGCTTCTAAAACATAGGGCTATGGGATGCATAACTGCCTATAGGGACGAAGAATCAATGTTCATATTTCTACCCAAACAAGCTAAACAAACTTAATTAAACGGCATCTGTCAAGAAAAGCACAATTCCTGGTAGGGTATGGTAAGCATAATGAAGCAATACCTTTTACCTCCTTTGCGCCAAAGCTGAGAAAAATACTTTTATTCTGATATGCAGGTAACCAGGTAAGTGCACCAAAGGCAGGCCTGAGCTACTCGGTGCACCCTAGCTTCTCTGCTTTGCTCTGCTAGCGATTTCATCTCATAGATGATTGACAGTCAGTCTTCTGAAGCTTCCTTACACCAGGCCCTGAAATCTCATTCCAGCACTGTATGCTAAAACATATAGTAGTGTTCAAAAAATTGCATTCCAACATCACAGTTTTTGTTAGAAGTGATATTTTTACATAGCAAAGAATTTACTTGTAAGGCCAGGTTCACATCACAGTTTAGTTTTCCATTCTTCTGGTCCGTCAGAACAGAAAAACAAACAAAAAAAACACATATGCTGTATTTTAAGCATCCGTTATACTCAGTTATGCACATTTTGCATCCGTTTTAGCCATTTCTGTCTGAGATGCGTGATTTTAGATGGAAAAAAATACTTTGTATACAACTTTTTTCCATCTAAAATAACGGATCTCAGACAAAAAAGGCTAAAACGGATGCAAAATGTGCATAACTGAGCATAACAGATGCTTAAAATACAGAATCCGTTTCCTTGTTTATTTTCCTGTTCTTCTGATGGATGAGAAGAATGGAAAACTAAACTGTTATGTGAACCCGGCCTAAGTGTAGTAGAGTAAAAGAAAAAATACAGACCTAACAAGTAAGACATGCAAGCTGTTCAGTCTGAGTAAGGATCCATTCACACGTCCGTGGAATGGGTCCGCATCCGTTCCGCAATATCCAGACCCATTCATTCTCAATGGGGCAGGAATGGATGCGGAGAGCACACTATGTGCTCTCCGCATCCGCATTTCCAGAACGCGGCCCCGATCTTCTGGTCCACAGCTTCGGAAAAAAATAGAACATGTCCTATTCTTGTCCGGACAAGAATAGGCAGTTCTATAGGTGTGCCGGCAGGGTGTGTTGCGGATCCGCAATACACTACGGACGTGTGAATGGACCCTAATTGAATCATTCATTGAAAGGGGAGCGCCACAATAATAGCAGAGAGGAGTTAAAAGTCATTCATTCTGTGGAACAGATGTTTGGCCCTTATTTAAGGTAGGAGGGTAGTAAATGTTGCACTTGATGGTTATAGTGTTTTTCCTTCTGAAATACTTGAGAAAATGGGTCTTTCAAGTCATTGTTCTGATGAAGAATATACTTTGATTAAAAAGTTAATTGGAGAGGGAGAAACATATAGAGAAATGCATCAAATTATACGCTGCTCAGCTAAAATGATCTCAAATGCCTTGAAGTGGCAACCAAAACCTGAAAGACGCAGAAGGAAGTGGGGAACTACTGCTCGAATGATGATTAATCTAAAAAGCAAAACTGGGCACTCACTGACAAAGGAGAAAAATTAAGAGCAAATTTATTAATACTGAACAAATAACATAAAATACAAAAAAATTGGTACAATAGATAGCAGCAGTCTTGTACACCTAAGGGGGGGGTCTCTAATGTGCAAAAATCATTAGCAGCATATGATACTCCCATAAAACCAATAAAGTCAATAAATCGATAGATATAGAGTAAAATCGATTACTCCTTGGCAAAGTAAATCAACAGAAGATCATTCGGGACCAAAGGTTAGTTGGATCAGAAACGTATATCTTGGTACATACGAATATTCTGGGTATTCAAATCCTTTCGAAAGTTCTTATAGGTTATCTTCAACATTCAAGACAATTTGTGTGCAAAAATTATTTTGTATCATTGAGAAAAGTTTGCACGAGTTAGCGGCGTCCCGCTACTTTTAACATACAAATGGCGTCCTAATCTTCAAAATATTTCTTAATTAATAAATTCCTTTCGCTGGTTAAGTTCTCATATATTATCGAAGAAACTCTTGAGTAATACAGTATGCAATATATATTTGTTAGAGATATATTAAAGTGCACTTTGTTTAACTCACGATTTGGCGTCCTCGCTACTTCTTTTTCCCACGCTTAGCTAGCACCGCACTCTGACCTTGATTCTTGTTCCGGTGCCGGTTTACTTAGGACCGAAGCTTTTCTTACACGTATGTTCTGGAAGTAAGGAGGTTCCTTTTCACTAGTGTTACAATCGCAAAGAGTTCTTAGTGAGAAAAACCAGCAATGTCTCAAGAGTAGATCTTCTTAATCTTTCATGGGGGATGCACCAAACGTGCTTCGGGACTGCGGTCCCTTCCTCAGTGAGAAAGACCGATGAAGGTCCAAAGGTCACTTGTACCATGCTGATTTGTGAATAAATCACCACTTTGATTTTCCACACTGGCGAGTGCTGCGGATTGTTGTATTTTTCCTAGATGTTGGGATCACTGGCCAGGATCCCCATCTGCGTGCACCATCACCTTTAAAGGTACCTTTAATGATTTTCCCAAATGGGATCAGTAGTGCTGCCAAAACCTTCTTGTATATGTGAATGAACCAGTAATATGTATTAGCTTTCTAAGTCTAGAAAACCTCAAGATGGTAAGCCTATAGTAAGTAATGTATATGATATGTACATGCCAGGACACTGATCTGACTCAGCATGCTGATGTCTAGCCCTGTCAATCAAGGGGCAGAACAAAGGGGTGTTACCAAAGCAGTGCCTCAAGGATTCAACCCTGCCCCCTGCTGCTCCAACATGCTCATTGCCATATGAATAAAAACACTGATATATCTGCAGCTGTTTAACATACAGACAAAAGACATGTATTGTTTTAATCAGCATGGTCACCCCTACCAGGCAGTTGGGTTGATCATACTCACAAATGCTCTTTAAATATTTGAGTTTTTAAAAAATAATGCTGACAATGCTATTTTTTGAACAGCCTAATATTCCCTTTTCTTTAATTTCTATAAAGGATTAACGCAAACTGGATAAATGTTATTGTCTTGATTTGGAACTGAATGCGTAGTATTTCCAGTGCATTTGCATGGATGGCAATAAAGGCTATTATAAAAATTTTGTGATTTACTTGCTTTCTTAAACTCACTGCTATTTTGTAAAACTCTATTGAAGGTACATGCGCAGTAGAGAGTTTTGCTGAAGGGTTGGGCATGAGATTTCAGTGCCAGGCAAAGATTCAGAAGTCTGGTCCTGTCACTCATTCATGACAGGGAGGAGTCGGCAGAGCAAATTGGAGGAGCTATGGAGCACAGAGGGGCTCATGCCTGCCCTTGATTCACTTAAATTGTCCTGGACAGAGTAAAAAGTACTGTTACATTATACTTACCAAGCCCTACCAGGCATTTTGCTTGGTTTCATATGAACTTATTACTGACAGATGCCCTAGGGTGCCTTTACACAAAAGCTTCTCTCATTCTTTTGAGTGAACGCAACTCTATATTAACCCTGGTTTCTAGCAAAGCTAATATGAGGAAATGTTATATTGCCAGGCTTTAGGCAGTGTCCTTGTAGAGGAGCCAAAACTAGAATTTTGAGATTTGAAGGATACTTGGATGGCAGCCTAGGCAGAAACTGGAGCACAGATGGGTTTCCCTAAGCTTAGTCGAGGGAAGACAACTTGTCCCTGACCTGTGCAGGGCATTCTGGTACCAAGAGTTGACGAATAAGTCAGGGGCTGTTCTGTTCTTGGAGAGGGCTTGTGATGGGTGGCATATGAGTAATTATGTGGCACTTAGGTAAAGAAAGCACCACCGTGGCCTTTCAATAACAAAAATTTCCAAGTGAGCTATCTAAATATCTCTCATTCTAAGAAGCCTGTGAAAGACAACTTTATCCTGTGGTTGACTGTGATGTGTTTAAGTGATGTCATTAGGTACTTAAATATTTTGAGCACAGAAGTGCCATGAAAGTGAAAACTGAATGAACTGAACACAGTTGTCAAAACACTGTCTGTGAAATATCACTGCCAAGTCAAAATTATTTTTAGCTTACTGCTAGTATTGCTGATGCTTTCCACTAGCGTTAAAAGTCAACTTTCATGTGGTGAATTAAAATTATACTTGTAAAAGCAGTATTTTTAACTTCGGTATTCTTATTTTCCTTTACTTCAGGTTAAAAAAAAAAAAAAAACTGATGGGAATCTGCCTCTGGTTATGAAATGTGGAAATATAGCAGCACCTTTACATTAAGGCCACATTTATTGCCTTCTTATAATATTCCCTTGATAAGTGTTTTTCATAAGCTGGTAGGAGCCTAATTAGGAGCAAAGTGAAATGTAACCAGAGATCCCAGGAGCATATACAGTAAGAGCTCATTCTTGTTCAGGTTAGTGAGGTGACTTCTTGGAAATCTAACATAGACACACAAAGGAATCACTGAAGAAAAAGGAACTGAGATGTAGGGGAATCGGTGTAAAAATTCTTCATTCACTTATTCTCTAGCAAAAATGGTGAAAAGCATTCTTAAACCAAATATTACATGTGATATTATATGTAGGAGATCTACTAAAAGTTGTTCATGGACCTACAGTAAATAAAAGCTAAACATAAAAAAATATTTCCAATATAATTAAATAAATATTATAAAAGATTTACAACTTTTCGAACATTGGATAAGGGATATAGTTACTTGCTATACACAGATTTTTCAGAATTTAGTCCTTCTCTCAATTGAATATCTTTGTCTTCATCACAAAATCCACCATTCTAATGGGACAATACTCTGTCTCAACCCAGATGCTAATGTAAAGTGATACACTAAAGTCTGTTACATAATTTCCATCATTTAGAGCAGTGGTCCCCAACCACCGGGCCGCAAACCAGTACTGGGCTGTGGACCATATGGTACTGCTAGGCAGGGAGCGGAGTTGTTGAGCAGCTGGGATGGGAACTATTGGTGCCCCACCATTTAGCCTCATAGGCTAAAGGCTGCTGAGGCCGTGGTCACATTTCACATCTGAGGGGTTAAATGTCTGCAATCAGCTACAAAGTGGGCGCCATCTTTATAGACCTGACATCTGCCATACATGTACAGCAGAGGTAGGAAAGGGGTTAATGACCAAAGCAGTTTTGCTATTGTGGGGATTCGCTCTAGTAGACAGGGTGTGCGGACACAGTACAGAGGCAAATTACCACTTCTTAAATCAAACGTCCATGTTTATTCACACATAAAGCAAAAACAAAACGTCACTTTGCAGTCTTGGTGTTAGTTCACACACAATGGAAAGTCCACATCACCTTGTTGGCAGTTCCGCCTCCAGCAGTCCATAGCAGGCTTTTAATGCGGCCCATTTTCCTTACAGACGGGTGTCAGCCCTCCAGCACACACACCTCCTGAGCTCCACTGTCAGACTGAGGTAATCCTCCTCACCTGGCAGTGTTGGCTGCTTTTTAGGCCTGGCAAAACCCAGCCTGGAACATGGGGAGTAGTCACCCACCCAGCACTTTGACTACTGCCAGTAAGAGCTGTCCCGAATAAGCTATACAGCCATACTAAGTATTAAGGTGTCAAACAGCAACTGCTGCTGACACATAAAAAACAGCTCTTACTCCACCGAGGCCAGGAACCTCGGTGACACGTACCTATCATCCACAATGATTCCTTGCACCTTCTTACACCATGCTTTTATTTAACACATTATGGAGCACATTTATTAAGACCGTCATTTTAGACAGCGGTCTTAATAAAGACTTATAGCTGGCAGTGAATTGCTGAAGTTAAGAAGACGTGCCGGCCTCTACATAACTTCGGCGCATCCAGAGCCAGTTCGAAATGTAAGACATCTTCCTCGCTGTCTTACATTTAGATTTTTTTCTACGTCTAACACAGGCATAGAAAATGATGAATGAGACGGGCTGCTACACTGTTTTCTAGACCTGGTGTGAGTGGGGAAAAGTAGCGGATTATGGCACAACTAGGCATGGTGCTGCAATCTGCGCCTGAAATATACCTAATATAGGGGTATTTCAGGTTAATAAATCCCCCTAGAGTTTTTATTTCAATAGCTTACTGGCAAATCGTCCTGCTTTTGAAGGGCAAAAAAAATAATCTGTGTCCCCTCTTTGGCTATGTTTTTGGCCAGCATCTTATTTTGCATTTCAGTGGCAGGGATAGGATACATAAAGTAACACTCTATGAATCTTTTGATGTCTTCTGATCTATGAAGTCTTCTGATAATTTTTCAGGGAATTCTAATGTACGTATTTTTCGCTTTATTGGATGCACCTGATGATAAGACGCACCCCAGGAGGAAAATAATAAAAAATTATATTTTTCATCAGACCTCATATCAGATCCTTCGATCAGACTCCCATATCAAATCCTCAGATCAGACCCCCATATCAGGACCTCACATCAGACCTCTATATCAGTATATCAGATTAGGCCCCATATCAGATCCCAATATCAGGACATCAGATCAGACCCCCATATCAGGACCTCACATCAGACCCTCATATCAAGACTTCAGATCAGAACCCCATCAGACATCCATATCAGACACCCATCAGACCTCAATGTCAGACACCCATCAGACCTCAGATCACACCTCCATGTCAGACCCCCATCACACCGCAGATCAGAATGCCATGCCAGACCTCAGATCAAATAAAAAACAAATAACTTCACTTACCTCTCCTGCTCCGTCGCTCCTCTCCAGGCCCGATGATCTCTGCAGCAGTCGCATTCTTTTGTCTTCTCAGTCCTGCGTTGCAATGTCACCTCACTGCATGCAGCATCAAGTCCTAGTGCGCGCACTACGTCCTGATGCTGTACTCAGTCAGGAGAGTGTAGCGCGGCCCCAGGGAAGAAGACCAGGGAGGATGAGTACCGGCAGTGCTCACAGCGCTTGACTCCCCAAATCTAATGCATACTAGTGAGCGTTTTTATAATGGAAGTGCTCACTAGTATTCGCTTTATAACACACTGCCATTTTCCCCTAAAAAGTATGGTAATTGCTCCCTAGGTCCTTTATGTCACTTACATAGGAATTAAAAGTGCCAACCTATGCCAGGTATATTGTCATCCTCTTATACCATGCTCTAGTTTTCCTTTTTACCAAATAAGTTGGAGAGCTTGATCAGAGAGGACAACATCCCCCATGAACCTGTTGGACTCTGTGATACAGAATGGCTTCTGTCTATCCACAGTAGTGCTTCTCTCTCTCTCATTTATGGTGACCATGGTGCACTAGCATTAACACTTCTTTGTGGTCATAGCACATAAAGTGCCAGAATTTCATCACCTGCTAAAGCAAGTGATTTCCCTTTTGCTAGGTGCATTGAGAGGTTGTGGTGGCAGTCCTTTTTGGTTTCTGCAGATGGTCCCACAGGCCCCAGCTTTTGAATTGTGATACACTGGAGTAAAAGTTGTCTGTGTCCAGTCTGTAGCCCCTGTGCATTAGGTCACAAACAAGCTTTCCACTGGCACCAAGATTTTCTGGGCATCCTGGGGGATTTCTGTCAAGGTTCTTGCCCTCATAAACATTGTGCATGTGTAACCTGTGCTACTATCTAAACTTTCTATAATTTAATGCCATACCTCTCTTTGATGGAATATACTGTCTAAATGACAGTCACCCCTTAACATTTACAAGTGATTCGACCACACTCAAGTTCACATCAGGAGAGTAGGATTTTAGTGCAGTGATAAGTGGCCCCAGTTTGTGGAGGCAATCATGCCCTGGATCGCTTCTTGGAGGATTTTCTAAATTGTTGAGATGTAGGAACCATAATTAATGCCTCGAATCGACCCCTTGACATTACCAAACCAAAAACTGAGGTTGCACGGGTAGATCTTTCTGCACTTGTCAACATAATTTTTATTTTATTTTTATAATATTCATGTTCAAAACAAGCCACAAAAACATTTTCATTTCACAGACATTTGTGGGAGCCCAGACTCTTGCAAAACAGGATGCAGATTTCTGTAAAAAAAAAATTGCCTCAATGTCACCATGCAAATGCAGTGCAATCTACAGGCAGTATCTTATAGAGAAGGAAGAGCTGCAGATTGACATACAGTCAGTATTAGACCTCATGCACACGGCCGTTGTTTGGGTCCGCATCCGAGCCGCCGTTTTTGCGGCTCAGATGCGGACCCATTAACTTCAATGGGGCCGCAAAAGATGCGGACAGCACTCCGTGTGCTGTCCGCATCCGTTGCACCGTTCCGTGGCTCTGCAAAAAAAAATAAAAAATAGAACATGTCCCAATCTTGTTTGTTTTGCGGACAAGAATAGGCATTTCTACAATGGCAAATTGCGGAAGGCACATGGGTGGCTTCTGTTTTTTGCAGACTGAAAAAAACAGAATGGTCGTGTGCATGAGGCCTAAAGTGTATGCCTCATTCACACAGTCAGTGTTCGGTCAGTGATTTCCATCAGTGATTTTAAGCTAAAACCAGGTGCAGGTCTAACCACAGAACAGGTGCAGATCTTTCCCTTAGGGCCCATTCACACGTCCGTAGAATGGATTCGGATCCGTTCTGCAATGTTGCGGAACAAATCCTGGACCCATTCATTCTCTGTGTGCTGATCGCATCCGCATTTCCGGAGTGTGGCCCCCGAAAAAAATATAGAACATGTTATATTCTTGTCTGCAATTGCTGACAAGAGTAGGCAGTTCTATGGGGGTGCCGGACGGGTGTATTTGCGGATCCGCAATACACTTTGGACCTTATGTCTGTGGAAGCTCCAATCCTGGATTTGGCTCACAATCACTGACCAAAACGCTGATGTGTGAATGAGGCTTTATTCACACGTCAGTGATCTCCATAAGGCATAACTTGTAATTTATTCATTTATATCCCTGCTTCTTCTGGGTCAAGGAGAAGATCCTATCAGCGATTGACAACCTTCCCTCCATGACTGTATACAGAGATCGCTGTCAATCACTGATAGGACCGCCTCCTGGACTTCAAAGCCCAGAATGAGCAGTAACTTAAAGAGGACCTGTGGTTAAAAAATGCTTTGATATGGAAAGGGTTGAAGCGAACTCGGTTAGAGGAGCGCGCATTGGCCATTTTTTCAAAAGATGGGAGGACTTTATGTCAATAGTGTACTCAGACCTGGAATTGAAAAGCTTGATGACGCCATTCTTATCTTCAGAGTGGTATTTGAAACGAAAAGTGGCGGGGACTTTAGGGAGGCTGCTGTCCGATTAAGGTATAAATTTGGCTGGAACCCGGTATACTGAAGGAGAAAAGTTTGGGGGGGGGGGGGAGGTGGGGAGGGTTTGGGGGTTATCTTTAAGGGGGAGCTAGCCGACTGGTTTCAAAGGTCAGAATTTTGATTGTGAGGTCATTATATATCAGGCTATGCTAGAGGCGAACTTGATTTATATGAAGAATCTTGCGACATGAGATAACTTTATTGTATCTTTCTGCCTAACTTTGTCCATTCTTCATGATTCTGTACCTTGCTTTTGCTTGTGATATGAAAATTGATAAAAGTTAATAAAGATTATATTTAAAAAAAAAAAAAAAAAAGAGGACCTGTCACCACTCCTGACATGCCTGTTTTAATAGCTTCATGCTTTCCCCGTGTAATAACAATTCTGGAACATCTATTATTTCTACTAGAAGCTATGAAAGAATTGCTAGCAGTCTGCAGTAAGGGTACAGAGGGGTGGTAATCAGTACTAGGGTGGGGTACACCCTCAGATTTCTACACATTTTCATAAGCATTAATGTCATTTACTTTTAAGAATGAATCTAAATCCTTTTTAAAACTGTCCACTGTTCCTTCTGTGACCACGTCTGGAGGTAGTCTGTTGTCTTTATCCTCTGACCCCTGTATAAGAATCTGGACTCTGTGTCAGAGGAACCACTAGGCCACTACCTGCTGACCCACAGGGGCAAAATACATTTCACTGCATGAGCTAAATAGGAGGACAGAGGGAGCCCCTTCCTTCTGCCAAACTTCTCAGATACCACGGCAGCGACAGACCACCCATCTGATGGGTTAAATGACTGGGATCAGAGTTACAGCTGGCACCCACCACGTATGGAGCAGGCTCAGTTCATGAGTAGCTACATTATCACCCCATGCACATATGACGGTTATATCCAGGGGTCTATTTGTTGCCCGTCCACCACCAAACTACTCGCTCCTCTTTAGTAGGGCGTTAGGAAAACTGAAAATCCTCAAGAACACATACAGTACAGACCAAAAGTTTGGACACACCTTCTCATTCAAAGAGTTTTCTTTATTTTCATGACTATGAAAATTGTAGATTCACAGTGAAGGCATAAAAACTATGAATTAACACATGTGGAATGATATACATAACAAAAAAGTGTGAAACAACTGAAAATATGTCATATTCTAGGTTCTTCAAGGTAGCCACCTTTTGCTTTGATTACTGCTTTGCACACTCTTGGCATTCTCTTGATGAGCTTCAAGAGGTAGTCACCTGAAATGGTTTTCACTTCACTGGTGTGCCCTGTCAGGTTTAATAAGTGGGATTTCTTGCCTTATAAATTGGGTTGGGACCATCAGTTGCATTGTGGAGAAGTCAGGTGGATACACAGCTGATAGTCCTACTGAATAGACTGTTAGAATTTGTATTATGGCAAGAAAAAAGCAGCAAAGTAAAGAAAAACGAGTGGCCATCATTACTTGAAAAATTGGGAAAACTTTGAAAGCGTCCCCAAGTGCAGTCACAAAAACCATCAAGCGCTACAAAAAAAACTGGCTCACATGCGGACCGCCCCAGGAAAGGAAGACCAAGAGTCACCTCTGCTGCGGAGGATAAGTTCATCCGAGTCACCAGCCTCAGAAAACGCAGGTTAACAGCAGCTCAGATTAGAGACCAGGTCAATGCCACACAGAGTTCTAGCAGCAGACACATCTCTAGAACAACTGTTAAGAGGAGACATTGTGAATCAGGCCTTCATGGTAGAATATCTGCTAGGAAACCACTGCTAAGGACAGGCAACAAGCAGAAGAGACTTGTTTCGGCTAAAGAACACAAGGAATGGACATTAGATCAGTGGAAATCTGTGCTTTGGTCTGATGAGTCCAAATTTGAGATCTTTGGTTCCAACCACTGTGTCTTTGTGCGACGCAGAAAAGGTGAACGGATGGACTCTACATGCCTGGTTCCCACTGTGAAGCATGGAGGAGGAGGTGTGATGGTGTGGGGTGCTTTGCTGGTGACACTGTTGGGGATTTATTCAAAATTGAAGGCATACTGAACCAGCATGGCGACCACAGCATCTTGGAGCGGCAAGCTATTCCATCCGGTTTGCGTTTAGTTGGACCATCATTTATTTTTCAACAGGACAATGACCCCAAACACACCTCCAGGCTGTGTAATGGCTATTTGACCATGAAGGAGAGTGATGGGGTGCTGCGCCAGATGACCTGGCCTCCACAGTCACCGGAGCTGAACCCAATCGAGATGGTTTGGGGTGAGCTGGACCGCAGAGTGAAGGCAAAAAGGCCAACAAGTGCTAAGCATCTCTGGGAACTCCTTCAAGACTGTTGGAAGACCATTTCAGGTGACTACCTCTTGAAGCTCATCAAGAAAATGCCAAGAGTGTGCAAAGCAGTAATCAAAGCAAAAGGTGGCTACTTTGAAGAACCTAGAATATGACATATTTTCAGTTGTTTCACACTTTTTTGTTATGTATATAATTCCACATGTGTTAATTCATAGTTTTGATGTCTTCAGTGTGAATCTACAATTTTCATAGTCATGAAAATAAAGAAAACTCTTTGAATGAGAAGGTGTGTCCAAACTTTTGGTCTATACTGTACGTTACATTTGATTTCACATAGCGCGCATGTTTATTTCTTTGGGGCAAGGAGAAATAGGTTCACCTCAGGCAGCAGTGCATCTCACAGGAGAACAAAGCAGGGTCAAACACACTACCTGTGCATCTGCACTGGGGTCCTGAGGAGGGGGCTGCAGTCTGGAAGACTGGCATTTCAGGGTCACAGAGCTGGAGATGACATGCATCCAGAAACCTGTAGAGGGAGCTCCTGGTAATGTCCTCCCTGGCTCTTTGCATGCTTGACATTTCAGCAATTTTATGTGGCGGCACTTGGGCTGTTGTGGACTATTAGTGCCAGCATGCCGAGGAAAAATAAATTGGTTCTACAACATTCAATCTTACCTGGGTATGCTGGGACCAGTAATGCACCAGCTTCACAAATCACTGCTTTTGCCAATGTAATGCAATGTCTCTGATCTGGCAAAAATAATCCCCCCTATCTCCGTCAATCATGCCTATATTATACCCAAATAAGAATGGATATGACTTTTACAGTAGTATAGTTTAAATTTAAATGTACTTTTTCCTGTACAGAATAGCATTGTCGGCAATATTCAGTTTGGAGGGGAAAAAATGTGTATCTTGATGCAAACTTCTGCTTAAAGACAGGCCATGAGTATGTGATATACGGTATGTTATACAATGGACCATATGATGCAGTCACATCACATCTTCTATACAGTATATATGTGTATTGCTGTTATTCATGTTGCTGGGAGTCCCTTTGCATAGAGGCCCTATCTGTGTCTGCCCCTGGGCACTTCCTGCCACCTTTCTAATGTGTTGATACCAAGGGCTTACTCAGGGTGGGGCCTACCACTGCCCCTAGATTTATTACAAGGCCCCTTTTACACGAGCGTGACGGATTGGCTCTGGATGCGTTTAGTGAAACTCGCACCATTTTGCAAGCAAGCTCGGCCAGATTTGTCTGCGATTGCGTTGTTTCTTCTGCGCGGATGCAATGTGTTTTTCACTGAAGCCCCATTCACTTCTATGGGGCCAGGGCTGCATGAAAAATGCAGGTGGAGGAAACCCCCCACGGTACGATATTAAGTAAGCGGGGAAGCAGCTAGGCCAGGATGCCTGAATCAGGTCACCTCCTAAAGCGACCCTAATCCTCGCCCTGACTCCTCACCGTATGAGCGGACCTGGATGGTAGGACGGCTCATACCCAGGATACCTAGGACCCTGAGTCGCCATGATAATCCCTCACATAGGAGCAGTGGAGAGATGACCTGTTCTTCCAAGACACGGAAGAGCAGGAGTCTCTGCAGGCCTAACAGCAAGGTGAGGAAGCCAAGTGGAACGGCAGGTAAGTATCCATTGGCGGGGATAACCACTGAACCAAAAATCCAGGAAGGCATGGTCACTTACTTGCCGCAGGTGCTGGACAGTACAACAGAAGACCACACCAAGGTAAACTGGAACCCATACAAACGTACTGCAATCCAAACACCAAACGGATGCATAACGTACTGACACACAGGAACCAGCACTCCAGCAACAGCTCACAGACCAGTAAGGGCCTTAATTTGGGTCGAGGGTCATCCAGTGTCTTGACGGACAGGCAATCGGATCCTCCGGCTCAGTGCTGATGAAATTTTTTTGGGTCTTCCACTTGACTTTTTTGTTCCATAACACTCAGGATCATTTAAGAAATTCCAAATGACTGTCTTACCGCGTCCCACCTCAGCAGCGATGGCGCGCTGTGAGACCCTGCTTATGCAGTTCAACAACCCGACCACGTTCAAAAAGGGAGAGTTTTTTTGCCTTTGCCATCACAACATGTGACTACCTGACAGAAAATGACAATGAATCCACATCTTTGCACAGACTTGGCCTTTTAAAGGCATGTGGTCCTAAAATTTGGATCAGCTGAAAAACAGCCTGTTTCAGTTTAATGGTTATTTTCAATTAATTGAATGCTCAAAAAATGTTTTGTCTCACTCTCATTTCTTCTTGTTGCATGTTGAAGCTCTACTTGGAACCTTGTTAAGATCCAACAATGTAAAATATGATTTTTTGCCATTTTTCAAGTGGTCTTAAACTTTTGATCAAGACTGTAGTATTCAGTATATTGGGCAGACTAGATGGGCCAAATGGTTCCTATCTGCCGACACAGTCTATGTTTCTATGTTGATTGATAACTAGTTTATGAGAAGTTACTATCTGTCTTAGGGCTCGCGCACACGAACAGATTTTCATTGCGTGTCCATTACGTATTTTTTGAGGACCGTATACGGAACCATTCATTTCAATGGGTCCGCAAAAATAGAAGGGTGCTCCATGTGCATTCCGTTTCCGTATGTCTGTATTTCCGTTCTACAAAATAATAGAACACGTCCTATTATTGTCCACATTACAGACAAGGATAGTACTGTTCTATTAGGGGCCAGCTGTTCCGTTCCACAAAATACGGGATGCACACCGATCATCCGTATTTTTTGCGGCCCGCAAAATACATACGGTTGTGTGCAACAAGCCTTAAAAGTAGAGAAATTCAAATTTAGAAAATTGTGAATTTTTCCAAATTTTGGATACATTTTGGATTAATTTATAAATAAAGGTGAAATATATTGACCAAATCTACCGCTATCATGAAGTACAATGTGTCACCAGAAAACAATCTCAGAATGGCTTGGATAAGGGTACTTTCACACTTGCGTGGTTTGATTCCAGCAGGCAGTTCCGTTGCCTGATCAGGCAAACTGTATGCAAACGCATGTTATTTTTTTCTGACTGATCAGGCATTTTTCAGACTTTTCATGATCCTGATCAGTTAGAAAAATGCCTGATCAGTCAGAAAAATGCATTGCAATACCTGATCAGTTTTTCCGGTGTCATCAGGCTAAAGAGATCTGGTATTTATTTTGTTCACATTTTTAAAGGTCTGCACAAAAGCAGACCGGAATACTGGTTCCGTCAATTTGAATGCCGGATCCGGCACTAGTACATTTCTATAGAAAAAAATATCCGGCATTCAGGCAAGTGTTTTTTTTGGGCCGGAAATAAAACCGCAGCATGCTACAGTTTTATCTCCGTCCTGAAAAGTCAAAAAGACTGAACTGAAGCCATCCTGAACGGATTGCTCTCCATTCAGAATGCATAGGGATAAAACGGATCAGTTATTTTCCCGTAGAGAGCCCCTAGGACGGAACTCAGCGCCGGAAAAGAAAAACGCTAGTGTGAAAGTACCCTAAGTAAAAGCGTTCCAAAGTTATTACCACATAAAGTGACACATGTCAGATTTGCAAAAATGGACCTGGGATTTAAGATGAAAAGTGGCTCGGTAGTGAAAGAGTTAACGCGATTGTCGAGGATAGGCAGTCCAACATCCCGCACCCCCATGATCAGTGACACAGCTTTTGACTGCAGCGCTTCCCCCTTGACTTCAATGGAAGCAGTGCTGTAGTAACGAGCTGACCCACGGGACAGTGTTGTGTAGTCCGGCCGACAACTTCTGGTGCCAAAGCTACAACCAAACAATTAATCGGCGCGGGTGTCAGACCCCCCTCTGATCAGCTAGTAATGGAACAACTGATTGTTCACTTGCTTCCTAAGATACCTCATCCTGAGAAAGCTGCCGTTGACACACAGTGGTTTTAATGTTATGACACAACATGATATAACACACAAGGGAAACATGGCTGCCATCCTGTATGGACTGGATTATGTAATGACATATCACACTGAGATAGCGGTACACCGTGCGCCATAAAACATGCACCGTGATTTATTGGCTTACCTGCCCACAGCAACCAATCAGATTAATCCTTTCATTTCCAAAGAAGCTCTGAAAAATGAAAGGTGGAATCTGATTGGTTGCTATGGGCAACTCAGCCAGTTTCCCTTTACACCAGTTTTGATGAATTTCCTCACGGTATTTACCAAATAAAAGTGAGGTAAACAATGAAAACTCTCCACTTCCGATCTTAAATTAGTCAAAACCGATTCTCCTCGACTTAGTTACTCCATAGCCTCTAATGTTCAGCTAATTCACCTCACACATTGCCTTCTTAGTATGCTTCCCTTACATTTCCACAGGGTTTTAATTCGCTCCTAATGAACAATACATATTCTGGTCCATACTATGGTCCAGCTATCCCCTCAGGACAACCGCTGGCACCTGACTCACCGCCGCTCAGTCAACCTAGCTCCCACAGACACAACAAAGCAGCCCTTTCCGCGCATGCCCAGTAGGACGCATCGGCTGGGTGAGTCAGTGCGCAGGCGCGGGCCCTTCAGCAGCCAGAGGACTGCGCTGTGCAATCGGCTGCGGGCCTTATTATCACCTCCCCCGGTGACAGCAACAGCAGCAGCTCCTTCTCAGAAGTCTCTGGCCAGGCCTGTAAACAAAGCCTCCTGTTCTGCTGGCACTTGTGGACGACCCAGGTTGCATCAGCTCGCTGTATATCACCATGGCAATAGAGATCCAGTGCCGGAGAGGGGGGTCCTGATCTCCTCCTCTTCTTCTAGGGGATCTGTCACCCCTTCCATCCAAAGCTACATTCCCCCCTCTTACTCCTATCATGCAGCAGGGAGGACGGGAGTGCTGGGATCAGCAGCCCATGCAAGTGACCCTCAGGAGCCTGATCCTCAGCAGCAGGGAGGTTGACAGGAGAGCAGCCCTTCTCTTCCAGCTGGCCTTGAGTTCTTGATTTGTCCCCCTTTCCTTACACCCATCTGTCATAAATTCTTCATCTTCAACACCTGATCGCGCGATTGTCGGCCGATCCGGGGATTTACTATGGAGTCGGTTGGGAACTTTGAGTTCAGTAGGAAGGATCTGATCGGCCATGGAGCCTTTGCTGTGGTGTTCAGAGGCAGGCACAAAGAGGTAATGTATCAAGGGTGCATTGCTGTGTGATTGCTGACACGATCTGATCGCTGTACTTGTAGCCTGTGTCTGGGGATTGTGCTTGATCGCTCAGTAGATGGATTGGTTTAATATGGTCAGCTCTGTAGATGGGATCTGGTCGCTGGGGGGGGGGGGGGCACCTGTCACTTCTCAGTGTCTGCATTTTGCTTTTCAGTACCCGATGTGTGATATGTGAGCAGCAGGTGACCTGACCTGGGACAGAGCAGAACTCCTAACATCAGGCCTGTTCTCAGGAACCTGCGGGGGCAGAGACTAAATCCTGCTCCAGTGGTAGGGCCCACCATTTCACAGGAAACCTAAATTATCATTCCGAGCTGGGCAAGTCCGGGCAAGGACTAATGCAGGGACAATGGGACCCCTAGTGTATGGTATACAGGAGCAGTGCTGGTGGTACCCCTAGTGTATGGTATACAGGAGCAGTTCTGGTGGTACCCCTAGTGTATGGTATACAGGAGCAGTGCTGGTGGTACCCCTAGTGTATGGTATACAGGAGCAGTGCTGGTGGTACCCCTAGTGTATGGTATACAGGAGCAGTGCTGGTGGTACCCCTAGTGTATGGTATACAGGAGCAGTGCTGGTGGTACCCCTAGTGTATGGTATACAGGAGCAGTGCTGGGGGTACCCCTAGTGTATGGTATACAGGAGCAGTGCTGGTGGTACCTCTAGTGTATGGTATACAGGAGCAGTGCTGGGGGTACCCCTAGTGTATGGTATACAGGAGCAGTGCTGGTGGTACCCCTAATGTATGGTATACAGGAGCAGTGCTGGTGGTACCCCTAGTGTATACTGTATGGCATACAGGAGCAGTGCTGGTGGTACCCCTAGTGTATAGTGTATGGTATACAGGAGCAGTGCTGGTGGTACCCCTAGTGTATACTGTATGGTATA
Organism: Bufo gargarizans; assembly: GCF_014858855.1. Taxonomy (NCBI): domain Eukaryota; kingdom Metazoa; phylum Chordata; class Amphibia; order Anura; family Bufonidae; genus Bufo; species Bufo gargarizans. Next base: position 553,915,519 of record NC_058080.1, on the reverse strand, counting down.
CAGGAGCAGTGCTGGTGGTACCCCTAGTGTATACTGTATGGTATACAGGAGCAGTGCTGGTGGTACCCCTAGTGTATACTGTATGGTATACAGGAGCAGTGCTGGTGGTACCCCTAGTGTATGGTATACAGGAGCAGTGCTGGGGGTACCCCTAGTGTATGGTATACAGGAGCAGTGCTGGTGGTACCTCTAGTGTATGGTATACAGGAGCAGTGCTGGGGGTACCCCTAGTGTATGGTATACAGGAGCAGTGCTGGTGGTACCCCTAATGTATGGTATACAGGAGCAGTGCTGGGGGTACCCCTAGTGTATACTGTATGGCATACAGGAGCAGTGCTGGTGGTACCCCTAGTGTATAGTGTATGGTATACAGGAGCAGTGCTGGTGGTACCCCTAGTGTATACTGCATGGTATATAGCGGATGAGGTTAGTGGTACTAATAGTGTATACTGTCTGGTATAGAGGATGATGTCAGTAGTAGTACCCTTGGTATGTCTGGTATAGAGGATGATGTCAGTAGTAGTACCCTTGGTATGTCTGGTATAGAGGATGATGTCAGTAGTAGTACCCTTGGTATATCTGGTATAGAGGATGATGTCAGTAGTAGTACTCCTGGTATAAACCATATACTACAAACCAGTCCAGTTATTTTCTGTGTCTTGTCTTACATTTTCAGAAGCAGGATTTGGAGGTTGCTGTAAAATGCATCAATAAGAAAAATCTGGCCAAATCTCAGACGCTTCTAGGGAAGGAGATCAAAATCCTGAAGGTAAAAGAGTGTGCTGTGGAGAGGAGCACATCTGTGTGAACGGGGCCCTATTGTAACCGTGTGTTCTCATTGTAGGAGCTGAAACATGAAAATATCGTGGCCTTGTACGACTTCCAGGTAAACACACGTTTTCTGTTGCAATGATTTGTGGTCTGTAACGCGGCAACAGTGGCCGCAATTCGTGGCTCTCCACCTGTTGTGAGACTACAATTCCCAGCATTCCTTCACGGTCGTAGTGTTACAAGCGGCGCTCCGGAAGGTAGGACCACCGTCATCTCCCTCAGCTAGCTAGCCTCTCTCCCTCCTCCGGGTTCCCTGTCACGTGGCCGCTGCCTTGTTTGTTGACATTCCAGTTTGCTGCGTTCTCATTGGTTCCTGGCGTGTGTACGTCACGGAATTCTAAGAAAACCTCGCCTAGCTGTCAGGCTGAGCGCGGGCTCTCGGGAGTTGTAGTTATTTACGGCAGTGAGTCTAGCGCGAAAACTACAAGTCCCATGGAGCCGTGCGCGCTGTAAACACCTCTTCTTTTGGCATCCGTCCCAGCTAGATTATGGGAGGAGGGTTTTGTTTGTGTACAGCCTCTGACAAGTGGTGGAAAATGAGCAGAAATGCGGAGTCATTCCATGGCCCTCACCTCGCAGACAAAGGGATATGTGGGGAAGTACAGGCCTGGACTGCTTGTCAGATAGAACCAAGCTGCCCCTTAAAGGGACGGTCACAGCTGCTTCTAGGCAATGGTGAACAGCCCCTTTAACTGGGGGTGGGTATAGTGCTGACAGGGATTTCAGGCAGGAATCTGAAAGGGGGGGTTATACTTCTCCTTCTTGCTGTGGTTGGAAAATCTGCCTCAAAAACCTCCATGTGAGCCTACCCTAACCTGTTGAGGATGGCCAGTGGGAAAATCAGTTGGAGCCGATGACTTCAGTAGCATAGGCGCATTTTCCGCAAACAGAATTGCGGACCCATTCACTTCTATGGGGCAGCACGATGTGCTGCCCGGATCCGGCAGTGGGGACCCACACTTCCGGGTCCGCAATTCCAATAAAATAGAACATGTGCTATTCGGACAAGAATAGGCATAGTCTATTAAGTGCAGGCGATGTGCGGTCTTGGACTTCCCCCATGCGTGGCTGGAGGATGTGTATAATTTAGCGCACCTTCGTCGGATTAGGTCCGGGTGCGTTCATTGAAACTCACACCTTTTTGCAAGTTTTGTCTGCGATTGCGTTCAGTTCAGATTTTTCACGCGGGTGCAATGCGTTTTGATGCGTTTTTTTTTTTACGCACGTGATAACAAACGGAAGGATTACAAGCAACATCTCCTAGCAACCATGAGTGATAAACGCCTTGAATCCGCACTTGCTTCCGGATGCAATGCGTTTTTCACTGAAGACCCATTCACTTCTATGGGGCCAGGGCTGCGTGAAAAATGCAGATTATAGAACGTGCTGATTGGTTGCTAGATGCAACTACGACCGCTTTCCTGTACACCACTTTTGATGAATCTCCCCCACTATGTCTGGACTGAGCCAGCAGCTGCAGGCAGTCAGGTCCCCTCTATAGTATGAGAAACATTAGCTGTAATTCTCTGCCGTCAGTTTACAGCCAGTGGGGGATGGGTAAGTAAGGGGCTTCCAAAGTTCATCCCTTCAGATCTTTCCTAACAGCCCCCTATACTCCATTAAAGGGGCCGAGATGCTGTTTTTTTCTCTACAATAAATTGCTGAATATTTCAGTTACATAATAAAGTAGAATTCTGTCGGTGTATTTTTGCTTGAAGCAGTAGGGAATTGTGCTTTAAGCAGTTGTCTAGTACTAGCACATGTTACCAGGCCAAATTGCAGCCTTTGGGGGAGATTTATCAAGCTGGTGTAAAGGAAAACTGGCTTAGTTGCCCATAGCAACCAATCAGATTCCACCTTTCATTTTCCAAAGGGGCTCTGAAAAATGAAAGGTGGAATCTGATTGGTTGCTATGGGCAACAAAGCCAGTTACCGTTTCCACCAGTTTTGATAAATCTCCCCTTTGTGTGTTGTATTCTGCAGGCACCAGGATAGCAGCTGCGGGGAGTTTGAATTCTTCAGATATAGATCACTTGTGTCAGGATGTAGTCTCACACCTACAAGTATAACGCTATATAACAGTGTCTTACATCTACAAGTATAACGCCATATAACAGTGTCTCACACCTACAAGTATAACGCTATATAACAGTGTCTTACACCTACAAGTATAACGTTATATAACAGTGTCTTACATCTACAAGTATAACGCTATATAACAGTGTCTCACACCTACAAGTATAACGCTATATAACAGTGTCTTACATCTACAAGTATAACGCTATATAACAGTGTCTCACACCTACAAGTATAACGCTATATAACAGTGTCTTACATCTACAAGTATAATGCTATATAACAGTGTCTCACACCTACAAGTATAATGCTATATAACAGTGTCTTACATCTACAAGTATAATGCTATATAACAGTGTCTCACACCTACAAGTATAACGCTATATAACAGTGTCTTACACCTACAAGTATAACGCTATATAACAGTAACTTACATCTACAAGTATAACGTTATATAACAGTGTCTTACACCTACAAGTATAACACTATATAACAGTTCCTTACACCTACAAGTATAACGCTATATAACAGTGTCTTACATCTACAAGTATAACGCTATATAACAGTGTCTTACATCTACAAGTATAATGCTATATAACAGTGTCTTACATCTACAAGTATAACGCTATATAACAGTGTCTTACATCTACAAGTATAATGCTATATAACAGTGTCTTACATCTACAAGTATAACGCTATATAACAGTGTCTCACACCTACAAGTATAACGCTATATAACAGTGTCTTACATCTACAAGTATAATGCTATATAACAGTGTCTCACACCTACAAGTATAACGCTATATAACAGTGTCTTACACCTACAAGTATAACGCTATATAACAGTGTCTTACATCTACAAGTATAATGCTATATAACAGTGTCTTACATGTACAAGTATAACGCTATATAACAGTGTCTTACATCTGCAAGTATAACGCTATATAACAGTGTCTCACACCTACAAGTATAACGCTATATAACAGTGTCTTACATCTACAAGTATAATGCTATATAACAGTGTCTCACACCTACAAGTATAATGCTATATAACAGTGTCTTACATCTACAAGTATAACGCTATATAACAGTGTCTTACACCTACAAGTATAACGCTATATAACAGTGTCTTACACCTACAAGTATAACGCTATATAACAGTGTCTTACACCTACAAGTATAACGCTATATAACAGTGTCTTACATCTACAAGTATAACGCTATATAACAGTGTCTTACATCTACAAGTATAACGCTATATAACAGTGTCTTACATCTACAAGTGTAAAGCTATATAACAGTGTCTTACATCTACAAGTATAACGTTATATAACAGTGTCTTACACCTACAAGTGTAAAGCTATATAACAGTGTCTTACATCTACAAGTATAACGCTATATAACAGTAACTTACATCTACAAGTATAACTCTATATAACATTGTCTTACACCTTCAAGTATAATGCTATATAACAGTGTCTTACACCTACAAGTATAACGCTATATAACAGTGTCTTACATGTACAAGTATAACGCTATATAACAGTGTCTTACATCTGCAAGTATAACGCTATATAACAGTAACTCACATCTACAAGTATAACTCTATATAACAGTGTCTTACACCTTCAAGTATAACGCTATATAACAGTGTCTTACATCTCCAAGTATAACGCTATATAACAGTGTCTTACATCTACAAGTATAACGCTGTATAACAGTGTCTTACACCTTCAAGTATAACTCTATATAATAGTGTCTTACACCTACAAGTATAACGCTATATAACAGTGTCTTACATCTACAAGTATAACGCTATATAACAGTGTCTTACACCTACAAGTATAACGCTATATAACAGTGTCTTACATCTACAAGTATAATGCTATATAACAGTGTCTTACATGTACAAGTATAACGCTATATAACAGTGTCTTACATCTGCAAGTATAACGCTATATAACAGTGTCTTACACCTACAAGTATAACTCTATATAATAGTGTCTTACACCTACAAGTATAACGCTATATAACAGTGTCTTACATCTACAAGTATAACGCTATATAACAGTGTCTTACACCTACAAGTATAACGCTATATAACAGTGTCTTACATCTACAAGTATAATGCTATATAACAGTGTCTTACATGTACAAGTATAACGCTATATAACAGTGTCTTACATCTGCAAGTATAACGCTATATAACAGTGTCTTACACCTACAAGTATAACGCTATATAACAGTGTCTTACACCTACAAGTATAACGCTATATAACAGTATATAACAGTGTCTTAAATGTACAAGTATAACGCTATATAACAGTGTCTTACATCTACAAGTATAACGCCATATAACAGTATATAACAGTGTCTTACATCTACAAGTATAAAGCTATATAACAGTGTCTTACATCTACAAGTATAACGCTATATAACAGTATATAACAGTGTCTTACATCTACAAGTATAACGCTATATAACAGTGTCTTACATATAACAGTATATAACAGTGTCTTACACCTACAAGTATAACGCTATATAACAGTGTCTTACATTTACAAGTATACCGCTATATAACAGTGTCTTACACCTACAAGTATAACACTATATAACAGTGTCTTACATCTACAAGTATAACACTATATAACAGTGTCTTACATATAACAGTATATAACAGTGTCTTACACCTACAAGTATAACGCTATATAACAGTGTCTTACACCTACAAGTATAACGCTATATAACAGTTTCTTACATCTACAAGTGTAAATCTATATAACAGTGTCTTACACCTACAAGTATAACGTTATATAACAGTGTCCTACACCTACAAGTGTAAAGCTATATAACAGTGTCTTACACCTACAAGTGTAACGTTATATAACAGTGTCTTACACCTACAAGTGTAAAGCTATATAACAGTGTCTTACACCTACAAGTATAACGTTATATAACAGTGTCTTACACCTACAAGTGTAAAGCTATAAAACATTGTCTTACACCTACAAGTATAACGTTATATAACAGTGTCAAGTATAACGTTATATAACAGTTTCTTACATCTACAAGTGTAAATCTATATAATAGTGTCTTACATCTACAAGTATAACGTTATATAACAGTGTCCTACACCTACAAGTGTAAAGCTATATAACAGTGTCTTACACCTACAAGTGTAACGTTATATAACAGTGTCTTACACCTACAAGTGTAAAGCTATATAACAGTGTCTTACATCTACAAGTATAACGCTATATAACAGTGTCTTACATCTACAAGTATAACACTATATAACAGTTCCTTACACCTACAAGTATAACGCTGTATAACAGTGTCTTACACCTACAAGTATAACGTTATATAACAGTGTCTCACACCTACAAGTGTAAAGCTATATAACAGTGTCTTACATCTACAAGTATAACTCTATATAACAGTGTCTTACACCTACAAGTGTAAAGCTATATAACAGTGTCTTACACCTACAAGTATAACGCCGTATAACAGTGTCTTACATCTACAAGTATAACGCTATATAACAGTGTCTTACACCTACAAGTATAACGCTATATAACAGTTTCTTACACCTACAAGTGTAAAGCTATATAACAGTGTCTTACATCTACAAGTATAACGCTATATAACAGTGTCTTACATCTACAAGTATAACACTATATAACAGTTCCTTACACCTACAAGTATAACGCTGTATAACAGTGTCTTACACCTACAAGTATAACGTTATATAACAGTGTCTCACACCTACAAGTGTAAAGCTATATAACAGTGTCTTACATCTACAAGTATAACTCTATATAACAGTGTCTTACACCTACAAGTGTAAAGCTATATAACAGTGTCTTACACCTACAAGTATAACGCCGTATAACAGTGTCTTACATCTACAAGTATAACGCTATATAACAGTGTCTTACACCTACAAGTATAACGCAATATAACAGTTTCTTACACCTACAAGTATAACGCTATATAACAGTGTCTTACACCTACAAGTATAACGCTATATAACAGTGTCTTACATCTACAAGTATAACGCTATATAACAGTGTCTTACATCTACAAGTATAACGCTATATAACAGTGTCTTACATCTACAAGTATAACGCTATATAACAGTGTCTTACATCTACAAGTATAACGCTATATAACAGTAACTTACATCTACAAGTATAACGTTATATAACAGTGTCTTACACCTACAAGTATAACGCTATATAACAGTAACTTACATCTACAAGTATAACGTTATATAACAGTTTCTTACACCTACAAGTATAACGCTATATAACAGTGTCTTACACCTACAAGTATAACGCCGTATAACAGTGTCTTACATCTACAAGTATAACGCTGTATAACAGTGTCCTACATCTACAAGTATAACGCTATATAACAGTGTCTTACACCTACAAGTATAACGCTATATAACAGTGTCTCACACCTACAAGTATAACGCTGTATAACAGTGTCTCACACCTACAAGTATAACGCTATATAACAGTTTCTTACATCTACAAGTGTAAAGCTATATAATAATTTCAAATTATCTTTTTTGACTAATGGGCGCTTTATCTTAACTGACCTTTGCTTCTTGTTGTCTCCATATGCTGGTTCATACAGTTCATTCGGAAGTCTATATCTTAAAGGGAACCTGTTATCAACTTTATGCTGACCTCATAAAATAGCATAAATTTGTGACAGAAATGCTGATTTCAGCGGTGTGTCACTCATGAGCTAAAAGTAAGTGGTTGCTGAGAACCAGCCTCATAATCATTGCAGCCCAGGCCTGTAAAAGAGTCCCGGCCACCTGAGAAGAGTCCTGGTTATTCATAATCTCCTGCTCTCCTGCCCACCTGCTGATGATTGGCAGTTCTCTCCTAGAGAGAAAGGGAGACAACTAGGTAGAAGACTGTCCGTCATCAGCAGGTGGGCAGGAGAGCAGGAACTTATGAATAACCATGACTCTTCTCAGTTGGCTGTGACTCTTTTCCAGGCCCAGTCTGCAATGATTGTGATGTTGGTTCTCGGCAGCCACTTACTTTTAACTTCTAAATGACAGACCGCTGAAATCAACTCACCTGTCTCTACTTTATTCTGCCGTTAGTATGGACAGCATAAAGATGATGACAGGTTCCCTTTAATGTACTTTGTACTTCTCCTCTATAAAATACCTAAGCAGATCTAGATAATGACTGGTACATATTAGTCCTCTGATCTCCAGCTGGGAGGCTCAAAGGCCCCTGAAGTCTCATCCATCTCCAAAACTAGACCAATAGAAAATGTATACCAGGAGATGCCTGGTCCAGAGAGCCTGAGAGCCGTCCACCATCTTCCATAGCCTGGTAGAACCAGCGTGCCTGTTATATATACAATATTTATAAGGGTGTTCCGAGATTTTTATACTGATGACCTATCTTCTGGACACCCGGGACTTTTGCCGATCAGCTGTTTGAGAAGGCACCAGCGCTTCTGTGAGCGGTGAGGCCTTCTCTGTGCTCACCAAGCACAGCGCCATACATTGTATAGTGGGCGTGCTTGGGATCACGCTCAGCCGCATTCACTTCAATGGGTCTGAGCTGCGCCTAGGCCAGTGATGGGGAACCTTTCATAGACCGAGTGTCCAAACTGGGACCCAAAACCCACTTATTTATCGCATAGTGCCAACACGACAATTTAACCCGAAGACTGAAAAATACCAGCCAAGTTAAGCTGTGGGGGCGTGGCTTAACACAGGCCCCAGCAAAATCAATGTCCCCTCTGGTATTCCCCAGAAGTGGCCCCCAGTATTAATAAGGTCCCCATTAGTGGCCCCCAATAAAATGAATGCCCCCATATGTGCCCCCCCAATATTATTTTTCCTCCATTAGTGGCTCCCAGTATGCCCCCATTAGAGACCACAGTATTTTTAATGCCCCCTTCCCCACTCTTCTTCTGCAAAAATAAAGCTCACCTCATCCATATGATTGCGCATCCAGTCATCAGCGAGAGTCCCCGCGGTGCGATTAAATGGATGAGGTGAAGCAGAAGGGGCAAAGGCTGCACTAATGAGCGCTCCACAGTGGAATCGTTCATTAATAATAGTGCAGAGATGGCAACCCTACTCACTGCCCACACAGAGCCGCATGCCCCCTCTGGTACGTGTGCCATAGGCTCGCCACCACTGGCCTAGGCCATGTGACCAATGAATTCATTGCCACTTAGGTCATCACTATTTAAGTCTCAGAAAACCCCTTTAAGATGCCAGTACACACTAGACCAATGCCAGTGGGACCTTCCCATCATCTAATGTGTAGATGTCGGGAAATTAGGATCAGGCATGTTGGATTTCAACAAGCTTAATCCTTGTTCTAACAGGAGATGAGCTGTAACCAGATAACCACATGCACACTCGGCCAGTCTGACCACTTGTTTGGCCAGCAGCTATCTAAGGCTACTTTCACACTCGCGTTTTGGGCGGATCTGTCATGGCGTTTGGTGTCTGCCTTTAGAGCGGAATGGAGACTGATCGGAGGCAAACTGATGCATTCTGAGAGGATCCTTTTCCATTCAGAATGCATTAGGGCAAAACGGATCCGTTTTGGACCGCTTGTGAGAGCCCTGAACGGATCTCGGAAACGGCAAGCCAAAACACGAGTGTGAAAGTAGCCTAAGGTGTTTGGGAACCTTTATGTTTCAGTACAATTCGAATGATGGTGCTGAATCCCCGGCCTTGTTACCCGCCACCATATCGTAGGTTACTGAGTAGGAGAACAATGATATTCAGAGCACTGTTTAAGAAATGGGACATCCATCTGTCTGTCCATCTATTCTCTATCATCTGTCCATCTAACGTACTATATACTATACATATCAATGTGTGGAGAGAAAACAGTATGCTGGAGTATAGACTCATTAGTAACAAGAGAAGTGACACTAGTCCTCAGCTATGGTACAAATGGTACCCGAGTGCATTAGTAAGAGGTGCCCGGACCTTTCTTATTATGCAATGAATATGAATATTACATCAGGCCTTCAGAGCGCGGGCCATGTGAATGGCGTCATTAGTCACCTTCGGGCGTTCTTACTTTCTGTAGTGTTTGTCCAGTGAATCACTGTTATTGTAGAACGAGGTTTTGCTGCAGTCTGATTGTATAGAATGAGCCTGGGTGAGATTGTGAACTCCGTGTCCTGAGCTTACGTAAATGCCATACCACCACCACCACAGTAACCGCATGTTTTCCCCTATCCTATCCCTAACCATGAATGATATTGTGAACCAATCTAGATTTGGTTGATTCTCCTTGGTGGTCCCTATCTTAAAGCAACCCTCCAGCCCCCCACTTGCAAAGCTACATTCCCCTCAGTGTATCTACAGCAGTGTCCTGATCATCATCTTCTTCTCACTGGTAGGTTAGTAACCTACATTGTATAATCATTCGGCCCATGATGTACTGGAGATCATGACTTCCTGTGTTCATACACAGCAGCCAATCGGAGGAGGGAGGGACCAGCAGTGTGAACCAATTACGAGACAGGAGGCGTGTCTTAGACATCCCCAGACTCTCTGTGGGCACTGGAGCTAAACTGTAGTCACCGATTCCTGAGCTGAGCCACAGCAGGTAACAATCCTCTAGAGTTACTATAGCACTGCTCTCATTGAAATGAATGGGAGCAGCTCTGCGGTAACCAGCTCATCCACTACATAATGGACGAATCTGTGTAGTTCTGGTGCCTATTTCCGGTGCAGGAGCAACTCCTGAACATCTGGCAGAGACCCCTGCCAGTCTGATATGGAAGGCCTGCCCTGTGGATAATCCATTAGTTTGGTGCAGAGGACCTGTCACTACCTCACCTAAATCCTGGTGGTCCTCTGAGGATACCAGGCTGCCCTGGCACTGTTCGTGGATGATTGGATAGCTCTTCCTCAAGCCAAGTGAATCAATTGCTACCCCCTTCGCAAACTGCATGCTATTTGAAAATAGTTAGCATTTTTGAAACTGGTGACAGGTCCAAGTGGTTAGAAATAACATTAGGCTGTGTTCACACTACCGTCAGAGGCTCCGTCTGCCGTTCCATTTCATTTGACAGGAAGAGTAATGCAACATGACAGAGCCACGACTCTAAAGGGTCTGTTGGGGAGCATCTCTGTCACGTGACAGATCTGGTAGTGTGAACACAGCCTTAGAACAAAAGCAGCTACATGTGTATAAACCCTGGGCTAACTGAAGCGTGATCCGGTGCTGTAAATATAGTCCTGATCCCAAGCAGGAGCAATCCTGTTATCTGATGGCATTGCTCAATGTGACAGTGCTGTTGTTAATTGGTGTAAGTATCTGTGTCTTAGTGGCTTCTACCAGTGGACAGGACATCTGCCAGTCTTCCCTTCTAAGAAACACTTGGCTGGAGATGTAGGCCAGAATACTGTTACTTTTTATAGTATAATAGCTCATTTTCCCCAGACAGCTCCATGACAGACATTCATTACATTGGAACATTTCTATTAGAGACGCACTGGGCTATAAAAAGTCTATAAAGATATATAAAAGTGATATATCTATTTGTTAGAGGCACATCAGGATGTGTGTGGAGAACCAGTCAAAAGGAATTGATTGGATATTGCTTGTATCGCCACTAGGAGATCGAGCAGGCTGTTCCGGCAAAGAGCAGCCTGCCTGATTGACTGCAGTGAGGTCAAGTGGTGATCCGGCCAATAGCCAGCATTAGCATCGGATCAGGCAGCTGGAGATATGAAGGAGGCCTAATGCTCTAAGTGCTTCTTCTCTATGGGGGAGAGTAGAACTGGCCAATCAGATTCCACCTTTCATTTTTGACAGCTCCTTTGGAAAATGAAAGGTGGCATCTGATTGGTTGCTATGGGCAACTAAGCCAGTTCGACCTTACACCAGTTTAATAACCGATCCCATATGTGTGTAGAACAGGCACCCCTGATGTTTCAGATGGAAGCCCCTAATCATAGCTATAATTAAGGACTTCTGCCCAAAATGTGTTGTACCTGTGCTACAACTGTTAAAGGATATTTATACTTTTTGCTGTAATGCACCTTTATGTTTCACCTATCGATATGTAGTGACCTAGGCTATCAGTACACCTACAAACAGAACATGAAAGGCATTGGCTTATGAAGATGAGCATCACCACGATCATGTTCTTAGTTATGAAATGGTTAATAGCGTCATGACGGAGTCTAGATAACAAAGACATTGTGTCTTACAGGCTGGACTATTGTTCCTATGTGCCATCTGTCAGGATAGCCCAGAGGTGTTGACAGCGGTGGAATTATAAGGTGTTATTTAGTCCGGTTGGTGTAATTATATTTTTGTTAATGACTAATCTAAGTGTTACCTCCGTGATATGAGACGTGGCATTCTTCAGCCATCACTCACTTTATCACATCCCGTGAAGTCATGTTGCCAGCATTAATTCCATTGCTCACGGGACACAGCATGAAAACCAGCTAAACTTGTATTGTCAAACGTGACAGTCACATATCATACATGATTGGAAGGCGGTCCGGGTGACAATGAATTCTGACGAGATCAGCAGTTTTCTCCAGGGTTTTCTGGTTATTTCTCTTAGTTTGGTGATATAGGAGCCATGGCTCGTCGTGGCATCTTTTAATGGGCAAATCAATTCCATTCCTCCGCCATGTTGCCTCATAAGGCAATATAAGTGTCTATGGAGACTCCATTCTTGGAAAGAACGGATTCAGTGTTCATGTGGCGCTTCTAATGATGTGTAGTATAATGTCGCTACTGGCCACGCAGGAGCTGTACCGTGCCACGTCAGTTTTGAGTTGGTTGCTAGGAACATACTGGTTAACAAGCACAGTCCTTTAGACGGGACTGACAGACAGCAACCAGTCATGTTTAGATTACTCAAGTCGTATTCTCAATGCAGAATTAAAGGGATCACGTGACCTGGTTTGGGGCCACTAAACCACCAGCGTGCTGTTATACAGCTGGGGTTTACGGTCCCGAACCTGTCCAGATCAAACCCACCCATCCCTGTATAGTGAATCAAAATCTTAGTTACCAAGAAATGAGTCTGATACTCATCTCCAGCGCTATTGTACGCATGCGCATTGTGCCGGTGCAGCCAGTACTCCTTGCACATGCATACTATGTAAGCCCGTCTTTAGTACTGAGCTAGGGAGGGTTGGCAGGACTTGTCTACTGTAGAAAATCTTGATGTCCTATGTCAGCTATTACAGGCATGCTATTAGGGCATGCTGGGAGTTGTAGTTTTGCAACAGCTGGAGGGCCACAGTTTGGACATGCCTGTCCTATGTGGACCAACTGTATTCTGTAATAAAGTGGACTTAAAAAGAAAAGCATAACTACACTGAACAGAAATATAAACGCAACACTTTTGGTTTTGCTCCCATTTTGCATGAGCTGAGCTCAAAGATCTGAAACATTTTCTACATACACAAAAGACCCATTACTCTCAAATATTGTTCACAGATCTGTCTAAATCTGTGTTAGTGAGCACTTCTCCTTTGCCGAGATAATCCATCCCACCTCATAGGTGTGGCATATCAAGGTGCTGATTAGACAGCATGAATATTGCACAGGTGTGCCTTAGACTGCCCACAATAAAAGGCCACTCTGAAATGTGCACAGTTTTGCCTTATGGGAGGGGGGGCGGTTGTCAAAAAGCCAGTCAGTATCTGGTGTGACCACCATTTGCCTCAGTGCAACACATCTCCCTCGCATAGAGTTAATCAGGTTGTTGATTTTGGCCTGTAGAATGTTGGCCCACTCCTCTTCAATAGCTGTGCGAAGTTGCAGAATATTGGCAGGAACTGGAACACGCTGTCGTATACGCCGATCCAGAGCATCCCAAACATGCTCAATGGTGAGCTCATATCTGGTGAGTATGCTGGCCATGCAAGAACTGGGATGTTTTCAGCTTCCAGGAATTGTGTACAGATCCTTGCAATATGGGGCCGTGCATTATCATGCTGCAACATGACGTGATGGTCGTGGATGATCGGCACAACAATGGGCCTGGGGATCTCCTCACGGTATGTCTGCGCATTCAAAATGTTATCAATAAAATGCACCTGTGTTCTTTGTCCATAACATACGCCTGCCAATACCATAACCCCACCGCCACCATGGGGCACTTGATCCACAAAGTTGACGTCAGCAAACCACTCACCCACATGACGCCACACACGCTGTCTGCCATCTGCCCCGAACAGTGAAAACCGAGACTCATCTGTGAACAGAACGCCTCTCCAATGGGCCAGACACCATTTAATCTGAGCATTTGCCCACTCAAGTCGGTTACGATGACGAACTGCAGTCAGGTCCAGACCCCGATGAGGACGACGAGCATGCAGATGAGCTTCCCTGAGATGGTTTCTGACAGTTTGTGCAGAAATTTTTTGGTTATGCAAACAGATTGTTGCTGCAGCTGTCCGGGTGGCTGATCTCAGACGATCATGTGGGTGAACATGCTGGATGTGGAGGTCTTTGGCTGGTGTGGTTACACGTGGTCTGCGGTTGTGAGGCCGGTTGGATGTACTGCCAAATTCTCTGAAACGCCTTTGGAGACGGCTTATGGTAGAGAAATGAAAATTCATTGCATGGACAACAGCTCTGGTAGACATTCCTGCAGTCCGCATGCCAATTGCACGCTCCCTCAAACGTTGCAACATCTGTGGCATTGTGCTGTGTGATCAAACTGCACATTTCAGAGTGGTCTTTTATTGTGGGCAGTCTAAGGCACACCTGTGCAATATTCATGCTGTCTAATCAGCACCTTGATATGCCACACCTGTGAGGTGGGATGGATTATCTCGGAAAAAAAGAAGTGCGCACTAACACAGATTTAGACAGATTTGTGAACAATATTTGAGAGTAATAGGTCTTTTGTGTATGCTGAAGACCTTAGAGTTCAGCTCATGGAAAATGGGAGCAAAACCGAAAGTGTTGCGTTTATATTTTTGTTCAGTGAAGTTCTATAAGCACATGAGAGCCGCCATGACTTTTTATATCGCTGCCCTTCTAAAGCAACTTGACGCCTGAAAGTTGTCCATCAGATCTTGTGCATGTATTGCAAGGAATACATGAGGTCTTGTTCAGTGTAACAGGTCTTAAAGGACAACCCCAATCAAAATTTGAAATCTTAGCTCACGCATAATATTCATACCGTGTTTCCCCCAAAAATAAGACACCCCCCGAAAATAAGACCTACTTCTAGTTTTGCCTCTCGCTGTAATATAAGGCATCCCCTCGAAAATAAGACCTCCCCGATAATAAGAAATCCCCCGAAAATAAGGCATCCTCGATAATAAAGCCACCCCTGAATATAAGACCCCACGAAGCTACAGTACCATAAGGCGTCTGACTCCTCTGGACCCTACGGGCGCCGGCACGCGGCTCACTGATTGGCTGCAGCGCAGGTGGTGCGAGGTCCCTTTAAATCAGAGAGCCCGCGCCGCCACCAGGACAAGCTGCCGCCTTCTTCCGCCCGCTGCTCGCTCTGCCCTGACGGAGTCTGGCTGATTCACAACTTGGCTGGCACGGACACACAGGGGTGACAGGTAGGGGGGGGGGAATATCTGATGGAAGGTGGGGGATGTCTGGTGAAGGTGGGGGGGGGAGACTAAATGCGGTAATCCACTGTCCACTGGCACACGGGAGGGGGATCATTTAAAATGACACAGAGGGATCAGAGGGGGGGAATCAAAATGACACAGGAGGATCAGAAGGGGTTACTAAAATGGTATGGTAATCCCCCCTCTGATTCTCCTGTGCCATTTTGATTCCCCCTTCTGATCCCCCTGTGCCATTTTAAGTGATCCCCCTTCCCACCCTGATCCCCCTGTGCCATTTTAAGTGATCCCCCTCCCCACCCTGATACCCCTGTGCCATTTTAAGTGATCCCCCTCACCACCCTGATCTCCCTGTGCCATTTTAAGTGATCCCCCTTCCCACCCTGATACCCCTGTGCCATTTTAAGTGATCCCCCTCCCCACCCTGTGCCATTCTTCTTCATGGAAAAAGAAGACATCCCTGAAAATAAGACCTAGCAAATCTTTGGGAGCAAAAATTAATATAACACTGTCTTATTTTCGGGGAAACAGGGTATTTGAGAGCATTTTCCAAGTAATGGGCCCTGTACACTGCCTGATGTTCGGACAGATTATCGCTAAGGAGTGTTGGTACGATAATCTTCCTGTGTAAAAGGTGCGCCGATTACCCAATGAACACGTGAAACATTCATTCATCCGGTAATTGGATCTTTCATGCGAACACCTAAATCATCGTTTGCCAGAAGCAGATCGTGCCGTCTAAACAGCCTCTGCTGCCGGCAAACAATGATTCTGTATGAGGACGAGCGATGGCATTAGTGATCTCTCCTCCCCATACTGTGGAGGAGATCTCTGCATGTAATAGCAGCGGTCTCCTTTACTGACGAGCAGGCGATTGCTGGGAAGGGATGCTACCCTACTTGACAATCGCCTGCTACATCAGGCCATGTAAAGGGGCAATAAGACTGCCTGCACACCATGCAGATGACAGGTGTAATACAGCACCAGCAAAGTGAATAAGATTAGACAAATCTCATATACACTCTGCTTTGTCTCCGTGAGGAAATTGTCCTTCCATGTGGATTATGAAATCTGCAACATGTCAGTTCTTTGTGCAATATTTTTGTGCAGATTTGACCCTTTTCAATGCAAAGGTGAGATCTGCCTAAGTAACACATGTGGTTTTTGGTGTGGAAAAGCACAGAAATCTTCAAGAAAAATAATGCATTTTCTGTTTTGAAACCCCCACACGTGTGCAGATAGCCTGTGTGTGTATATAGACCACCAATAAGACCCCACACACACAAATTCAATGAATCTGAGTCTGCTCAGCTCCTCCTGCTCTATAATGTGCTGCCGGCAGACTGCACTGCATTACGTGGTGACAGGTTCCCTTTAATAAACGAGAACTGCTTATACAATGTTGTCCTTGACTGTTAGAAACCGAAATAAATAGCAACTGGTATATAGCTTAGCTTGCGGCGACAGCTGCTGCATACACCTGACCCCAGTGACCCTCTGCCGCAGGTGAACAACATGGACCCCACCCTTTAGAGATTTTTCCCATTCACAATGCCTGCTGTGTAGTGCTGGCTATGTGAAGAGTTAATGATTTATCAGTGACATGTGGCGGACTGAAGTGCAGCTCTTGTTACCATGTTATGGTCCACAACATCATATACAGTTAGAGACAATAGGACACTTTCGACTGCAGAGCACAAACGTTTTATACTCTTTTATAGTTTTATGGTGATGATGTATTACACTGTATTTACAGTGCTGTAAAATAAACTCGTTAAAGACGTTCATTTGCTTATACTTTTCCATGTCATTGTAACGCGTCTGATTCCAAGAACCAAGGGTCAGCGGCAGAGAATTTTTTTATTTAATTGGTTTTGATATTTCTGTTTTAGATTCATGGACCATGTTGCAACGTGGAGAATCAACCCCCTTAACTAGTGCAGTATATTGGGAGCCAAAACTAACGGCTCTTATTGTTCAGGAATGGGGGGGGGGGGGGGACCTAGGAAAAATAGACACTGGGGAAATCTGCACAGTGGTGGCTGAAGGCAAAAGAGGCTGCTGGTGACAAGACAGGTCCTTTTTAAAGAGGTTGTCCAGGCATCTGAACGTTGGGCGGTAAGGATTCCAAGACATCGGTCCAGTTCCCATTGAGTAGAGTGCATGAGTCCGACCGTCCAGCGTGCAGATGTATCTCTGCATATCTGATCTGGTGGGAGAGTATGCCTTCCACATATAGACTGATATTGTCACATTCTGATATGTGGGTTGGTTTTACTACATGGTTCTGGCCTCTATACTTGAGTAGGGAAGGTGGCGGGGGCACTTAAAATCTTAAAAAAAAGGAATACATTTATCAACTTAGATCAGACATGGACTGCGAAAGTTACAAGGGATTGTACCGACTGAAGGAATATCCTTATACTGGTCACAAGCGTGAAATACAATGGCAAGTGTCCCATTAATACCTTGAATTAAGGTGACGTGACAACCCCCTAGAGAGCCATATTCCAGGATGAAATAAGGGGGATCGGAAATACTCAACTGTGTAAATCTATATGTTCCTTGTCCACAGTCCTCTTAGATGGTCAGCAGATCCTAAAGACCTTCTAATGTCTATGGACGGCTCTAGAGGTGAACAGCAGGACATAACACTGTCGTATCAGATGATTGTCTGTTGTGTAGAGTTTGCCCAATACATGAGCCACTTATTGGATCTCCTCAGTTCCAGATACATTGCTGGCTGCCTATTGCATGATCAGCTTTATCATACTAGGTAGTCCAAGACTTCCTTGTCTTGCTCCTGTATTAGCAAGGAATGTTTGAGCAATAGGTCTGTTTTCCGCGGGAACATCTGTGTAACAGGATGACGGCACTTGTTGCCTGGTGTAGGCACTTTCTATACATTAACTCAGATAGCAGTTATCGAAGAGCTCGGAGGTATCCTTATAGCACCTGTATCCCAGCTCTACCTCGCAGCATTCGGTTGACAAGACTGTGACCTTATTTTGTTTACAAAGAGCGGGTAGCATGAGGACAAGCGGGAGGATTTAGGTCAGCTGTAATTCACATCAAACATCAGAGCAGACACAACGAATACTTAAGTAGCCCAGATCCTATTTATTAAAGAAGTAGCTTTGCAGACTTAGAACCGGCTCTTCCTCGTTGGCAGCAGTGCCTAACAATCTCCTCTATTTGCATTTCTAAGTTTAGTTTTATAACTTGTTATTCTTGTGTTTGCCATTATTTTTATTTCTTCTTTATTTTGCTCCCTTATATAACGCTGATATATTCCACAGCGCTTTACAGACATTGTCATCACTTGCTGTCTCAGTACGTCTTTGACATTATCTTCAGAGATATTAGCTACAAATGTAAGGGCTGTATTTCGCCAGCCAATTGTCGGGCAGATCATCGCTGACAAGCGTTCTTAGGAACACTCGGCCTGTGCGATACTGCCGCTGATTACCCAATCGGGCAATTGGACTCTTTCAGCAGGTTTAAAAATCATTACTTGCTGACGGCACGTCATGCTGTGTCTTCACGATCTGCTGCTGGCAAACAATGATTTTGTATGGGGAAGAAAGATGGCATAGCGATCACTCCTCCCCATACTGTGGAGGAGATTGCTGCATGTAATAGCAGCGCACCAAAAAAGACAAGGTGGCATTAGCAGGAGGGGCTCAAACCCACATGCAGTCGTGCATATATACAGGGGAGCAAATCCTGCACTTGTGGCCCGTTGCTAATGGCGATCCCCAGCAAAATGCATACGGTGGAGGATGCCCGCGGCGAACCACAAGTACCACAATAGACATCTCACACAAGGTAACAAGTGCGGATGTAATAATCAATATAACAAATACAGGTGCACTCTGCAGTCTCACTAAACCCTCAAACTGATTTTAAAATTGAGAGATTAGTCAACATGTCCTACGGTGTAGAACATGTCTAAGCCCGGGCACCACGTCAAGGTTTCTCAAGTAGCCCGGGACCTAACGCTCTCCTACCTGCGCCGTATGGGCGATACCAGGAGCCAGTGGGCAAATTACAGGAGCATGAGGCCGACTCACAAACAGCTCACCAGTTACCTCCAGCATGTAACCATGCTTGCAATGGGAGGAGGGAGGAGTCTGCGAGTCCCACTCAAGACTGGCTGATATGGCCCAGTCCTCACAGGTGCACCTAAATGTGGCCTGTAGATGGAAAACAGGCACATTTAAATTGGAGTTTATACACCTCCAGGAATCTATATATACAAACCAAAAAGACAAGGTGGCATTAGCAGGAGGTGCTCAAACCCACATGCAGTCGTGCATATATACAGAGGAGCAAATCCTGCACTTGTGGCCCGTTGCTAATGGCGATCCCCAGCAAAATGCATACGGTGGAGGATGCCCGCGGCGAACCACAAGTACCACAATAGACATCTCACACAAGGTAACAAGTGCGGATGTAATAATCAATATAACAATATAACAAAACAATAACAAATACAGGTGCACTCTGCAGTCTCACTAAACCCTCAAACTGATTTTAAAATTGAGAGATTAGTCAACATGTCCTACAGTGTAGAACATGTCTAGCAGCGGTCTCCACTGACGAACAGACGATCGCTGGGAAGAAACACTTCCCTCCCTACGGTCGTCTGCCTGGTGTAATACAGCACTAATTAAAAATAATTAGTTTTCTATTCTTCCGAAATGAATGTACCTCAAGAGGTGGAGCTCCGAATATGTCTGGTCTTCTTGTCCTCTCCTCTTTTCCAATCACGTTGACAGGACAATTGTATCGTCGTATATATATTTTTTTGCAGTCTCCTTGGTTATGGAATGGCCTATGACCGGTTGGTGCTTTAGCTAATTGAGTTCCTTGGAAGTAAATTTTAACAAATACCAATGAACTACTTACGGTACTTTCACACTTGCGTTGGTGGATTCCGGCAGGCAGTTCCGTCGCTGGAATTGCCTGCCGGATCCGGAAATCTGTATGCAAACGGATAGCATTTTGAAACACCGGATCCGTCTCTCCGGTGTCATCCAGAAAAACGTATCCATACCAATTCCCCTATGCAACCTAGTGACTTCCTAGCTTTGTCAATAGAGGTGGGGGGAGACCCCAGTGTCAGACCTGTTCGTCCCTACAAGTTTCACTGGCCGTCGCCAGATCATCAGGGGACCATCAATCCAGGCTGAGTTTAAGTAGTAAGAGCATCAGACGTATAGTGTAGGATTTGGAAGCCGGCACCAGACATAGGTTCGCCTGGTGTCACTAGCAGAAGTTAGAGGTGCATATGGTCTCCCCCACCTCTATTGACAAAGCTGGGCAGTCACTAGGCTGCATAGGGGAATTGGTAGGGATACCCAGATAGGTGAGTTCTATTTATCCACTGGGGTCACCCTCAATAGGGTGATCATGGTGCTCCTCTGACAGGTATAAGCCCAGGTCAAGTATGGTAAGATAAGGGTCAGAGACCCAGCAATGGAATCATGGAGACCCCAGTGGTGGCTCCACTTTGAAAGACTGTGGTAAGACTGTTCCTCTTTTACTGAGCACTGGTAATTTAGGCACATTCGTCCAGCACATATTCTTGTCTATTATTGTACTTATGGGCTATTTTATATCTAGTGTTGATTGAAAATTAAGCTTTAACAAGGTCACCCATTTTTTGTTGTAATATGTTCTGTTACTTTTGACCCAGTAAGATAGGGTTTGTTTTCATCAAGTGTGAAAGTACCCTTAGAAGTTTTCTATCCAAGAAATGTATCAAAAATGTATAGCAGTTATTTAATTTTTTTGGGGGGTATTTCAGCTATGCAAAGCAATATATCTTCTTTCAAACGTTACAGTAGTTTAGCATGCTTTTAAAATACTGATATTTAACTGAATATCGAAAGCGCTAGAGGCAAGTCGTTCATGTTGTGTTATAGATTCAGGAGAGCATGGTGTAATTCCCTGAAGTGGCTGTCCCTATTAGGGGATGTGGACATCAAAGAGGAGGGCTCAAGGCAGTGGCTCTCGCTCTTACAGATGTATTAAATGGACAATCATCTGAATGGCTGTCCTCTAACCCTACATTACCCCTGCCATGGCTAAATCTTCACCCAACAAAATCTATTTGGGCTGTTTTTAGCTATTTGCTGAGGTCTTTGGAGCCAGACTTGTGATGATCAGTTGACCTACACCACAATTCTTGGTTTAATGGGGCTGTCTTGTCATGATGAGACGTTCTTTTAACACCGTTCTGCTACTCTATGAGCCAATTTGACTTTTCTGGTTACCAGTCATGAGTTGCTCTAAGATCCCATTCACTGATAACAAAGGTTTTCTGTTTTTGCATGCCTTGGCTATTTTGATATACATATTGGTATATTCTCCCAGTAATAAAATTTTATCTTTGGTGAAAATTGGTCATAGGTAGGTAAGGTAACGTCATTATCATTGTAAATGCCCCCTTATATATCTCATTGATCTGCATTACTAATATTACTAGTACCAGCAATATGCTGATCAGTGGGGGGCTATCTCTCGACACCCCTTCCGATCAGCTACTTGAGGAGGCTCTGGCGCCTGTTCGATCATTGTGGCCCCTTCATTGTATACATGGGACCATCTGCCTGAGTTTCATCTACTTAGTACTGGTGGTACAGGGGGTTCTAGCTTCATCCCATTCACTTGGGCAGGAATTCCTAGAGTCACTTGTGCCCCCCCCCCCCCATCTAATATTCTTCAATATTTCAAAACCAGAAGAATTGTTATGTGTAAACAGGCCTTAAGGGTTAACACCCTATGATTATAGACTTTGATTATTATGTGAGATGAGTATGATTGTACAGTGCGTGTTTGCACGTAGAGATTGATTGGTATGATGGGAGATTTTTTTATGATGTTAATTGTCATTCATATAATGATGACTTGAATAGCTCACACACAACTGTAGGCTCATCCACAGACATTTAATGATGGCAAAAACTAATGTTAAGTTGCACACATACCTTCAGTAGCTGTTGGCCGAAAACTGGTTCGCATCTCTTCTGACTCCCCCAGATACACTTTCAGTTGAGCATGTACAGTATGTGTTTTTGGTGGGATTCAGCTGTCAATAGCCTAATGTTTATTGGGGCCTTTTGTTGGGAACATTTGTTACACATAAGGGGAGATTTATCAAAACTGGTTTAAAGGAAAACCGGCCGTAGTTGCCCATAGCAAGCAATGAGGGGGTACATGTTAAGATATTAGTAGGATATTTCTGTTAGTGCAAGCCCTTCTATATTCAGGGGTTGTCCCATCTCACCATTTCTCCTGGAGTTATGGAAGCCATGTTGCTTGTTATGCTATGTAGTTTGGGAGTTAGAGAAACAGTGGCGCACAGGCTGTTTCCGTACGCCTGGCTGCATAGGTGTCAGGCCTGGAAATAACGATATGGGACAACCACTTTAAGGTTCCCTTATAATACAGAGATGAAATACATGTCTCTTTTGCAGTAGACCACATGCCCTGATATTGATACTAGTCATTGATATTTCATGTGACCTCTGTGCATGGTAGTGAATGGGCATCTAAATCCCCATTGTCAAGCTAAGCCTGACGGTGTGAAGAGGGTGAATGAAATGCTCATCTCCTAGTTCGAGTAGTTACAGCTGAATAGTTATATGGCTATTATATGCCAATCCCTTGGCAAGTGAATGGTGGCAGATGTCCTGCTTAGAACAGAGGTGATGTAAGGTTGCAGGTGGCGCCTATAGGACTATATTAACATCAGTCTCCTGGCTGATCTGTAAATTAATTGGCTTTGTTCTTGTTACTGAGAAGAGTCTAAATGTTCTGTGGTAAATAGCCTATCAGCCAGGATTATCTACAATGCGTAATCTACAGACCTCACATGGGATTGAAGGTACGGGTTACTATAGGTTGTCTTCGCTTTGCGTATCGTCTGTAAAGGCTTGTGAAATCTGAACTATTATAATTCATCCATGATTTTATTATCCTTGATGTCAATAGGGAAATAGAAAATACATTCTTGATGTTGTCGCTGTATGTGTGTGTAGCAACAAGATGGCTTCTCTGGTCATGGAGATCATGACAGCATGATGAACCATGAAGGACCAAGCAGAAAGGATAATTTTCTGAGGAACCTCTACCTATATAGTGAAGAGTAATAGAAACTGCATAATACATTTCCAATCGGTGCACACAGCACCCGTCTTCTCTGGATGATACAAGTCGGAAGAAAGAAGGATCAGGCTGTTGGATTTCAACATGCCCAATCCTTTTGTTTTTGGGGAGATAAGCTTCCACCAGAGAGGTCTGGCAGCGGCTTTCTCTTCTTGCGCGTTCTACTTTCAGCTATTAGGTTTGGCCAGCTTTAGCCCCAAAGGTAATTTATTAGTCACCCAGGCTGTTAGAACATTCATTAAAGTTATTACTGCGTTAATGGGTTACATTGTGTGCCTACCTGCCCGCACATGACAGAAAACCATTGTTGGATGCGAGCACCAGCTCTTATTTCTCTTCTTGTGTTCAGCACCATCTAGAGTGAATTAGTCATGTAGTCTTGTCCATATAATTTTGTGCATTTTTATTCATATGTAAAACGGTTCCAAAACTGGAAATAAGCATATTTGTAATGTGTTGTGTTGTACCATTTACACCCTCTGCCGGTGATTTTCCAACGCTTTATTGCTTTTTGCACTTTATGTGGCCAAGTCTACTGACCAGTCATGTCTAGAGGAAAGGATGCCGGCGACTGTAATCCAGCCAGCACAGATGTACTCCATGTATATTTGCCCAGTGGCCTTGGATTCATTTATCGTACAGTGGGATCTGCCAGAAGACGGCAGATTGTGGAAAGGATAAATTATAGAGTAGGAAGTAAATGTACGGAAATTGCTTCTATTTCCAACTATAAGGGGTTGGGTTCACATTAACGTTTTTATCATTGTTCTGCAGTGTTACAGGAGTGGAACAGTGAAAAGAATGGAAATTGAGTTTCCCTGGCAAATGATGGGATCAGTCAGGTTTCCATTCGAAAATCTGGCATTTCACTGGACAAAATAGTGCAGCATGTGGTGCTATTATGTCCAGCATTTTTTACGGAAGTTGCGATGGAGTCCAGATGTGAAGTGTAATCCTGAAATAAAGGGGGAAACGCATATATTTTTATTTAGCTGCACAGCTGCCTGTAAATATAACCGTTGTGTAGACTCACATAATGTATTAATCCTCACCATAGGCCATCACTAGCTAATCTGCGCAGGTTGAACACCTGCACCCTTGCTGGTCAGCTGTTTGGCTGTAGCTACATCACTAGAAGTCAGTGCTGGTTCTACACAGTACCGTCAACCTCATAGAGGGAGCTCGTTACTACAGCGCTTCTCCCATTGCTGTCAAGCTGTGTAGTTCTAGTGCCGACTTCCGGTAACTGAGCTACAACCGAACAGCTGATTGGCGGTGCGTCAGATCCCCCGCCGATCATCTAGTGATGGCCTATCCTCACTGGACAATCCCTTTAAAGTAGAGAAACATCTCCAAACAGTAAAAAGAACCAAAATATATTAACTTCTTTTTACCTGTGACTGTATAAATAAAGACATTTTTTTAATGAGTAGATCAACGGAAAAGAGAACTACAGGGCAAAGAATGCCACATATGCAACTAGTAATGGAAAACTACCATAAAAGACGATGCAGCACAGTGTACGTGGTACTTTGCTGCTGCACTGGTAAACACATATCACGTGACAGAATTTAGACATCGGATGTTACAACACCCCTGTACAAGATTACAAGTAGGAGATGATCGCAGCCAAATGTCCATCCAGAAATCATCAAATGTTATGTCAATTAGCTTTTCAACATATAAGTTATAAATGCAAATACAGTGACGGTAGACCTGGGAACGTACACGTTATGACAAGTGGAGGACGCCTTTATTGCTCCAGTTATTTCCTTTTCTTATTAGAGAGTAGCTATCAAAGTCTCTTTTAAAGGGGTAAACCTTTTAACTGGTGACCCATCCCCTGAGCTGTCAGTGGTGTGAGAAGGCACTGGTTCTGTAAGCACCATGGCCTTCATGTGGCTCACCAATCACAGGGCTGTACATTGTACGGTGGTAGGGCTTTGTATGGCAGCTCAGCTGCTTGAATGGGGCTGAGCTACGCCTAGGCCATGTGACCCAAAAAAAAATGTCACCATCCTAGGGAAAGCTGCCAGAAGCTTCTCAAACAGCTGATCAGCGGAGGGCTCTGATGTCGGACCACCACTCATCAGATACTGATGACCTATCCAGAGGATAATTCATCAGTTAAAAAGTCTCAGAAAACCCCTGTAGGCTCCTTCCTGGTGAGTGCAGCAGTAGTTTACAGTGGTGTTGGTCCTGTCCACTGCATGCTGGGGCTGGGGCTTTCCGTGGCTTGACTGCTTTCCTCTCTGTTTGTAGGCAGGCCTTGCCAGGGTATTTGAGGCACCTTCCCCTGTTGGAAGGTCCCTGAACAATAGGATCTCTAGTTTGCTAGTCCCTGTGCAGGTGCTCTGTTATTCCATTCTAATTACCCATGCTCGACCTTTGCCTGTTCACTGGATTTGACACTCTGCTGCCTGACCTGACTTCTGCTTGATTCTCGTATTGAACCTGAGCCGCCTGCCCTGACTTATTGCTTGTTTATCGGATTGTATGAGCTCTGCCTGCCCTGACCTCATCCCTTCCACTGACTATAGTCTAGCCTGTCCCCTTGGTGCTATGTGTCGGTATCTATTGACTCGTCCTGAATCAGCTGTTACTGAACAGAATCTACTCCAGGAGGTAGCGGCCTTTTGGTTTCTCTGCAATGAAGTCCTGATCCATGTAGAGGGGTGAAAAGTTGAAGACCAGGGAAACATTTAGATAATGTCCTTAGGAGTAGCCCTTAGCAAGTCTGGTCAGTGACACAGTGGTTCCCCGTGGCAGTACTATATAACTCAGCAGAAGGTTGCAGAAAAATCTGGTATCCAGCCCATTCGTGTCCTTTCCAAGGGTCTCCAGATAATACCCTAATATTAAACATGTTTATTGATGAAATAGCAGAAAATTTAATTATTGTTCTTGCCATAAGATTCTCTTTTTTTGTGACTAAGTGTATTTCTGACATTTATAATTTCATTATTCTTAAACCTCTAGGTACAACCCCTGTCCACCTCCCATATTTCAGCAGGCATGGTATTAGATGGCAGTTATTACTTGGTGCCTTTATGTGACCTTTCTAGAGTAACGTATAAAATTGCTTACAAGGTATTGTAAGAGACACCAGTTTAATAAATATGTCCAGTTATGAGGTGACTTGTGATAGTAGGAACAGCTCAGAGAAGCACGTAACAGTGTTTTATGTCAGTATTATTATGTACATAGTAAGTCCATGGCTTCAGCAGGTGCCTTGTGTGTCTGTCTCCAGTGCATTGATAGGGAAATGAGGGGGAGGGGGAGACCAGACTTGTCCTTATATCCTCATTGCCTTTGTCCCTGTCTAAATAGAAGTAAAGCAGGCATACATGTCCCTGACATCAACAGATGGCATGCATGGCCCTCTTATCAGCACACGCAGCTGCCTGCGGATCAGCTGGGGAGAGTGGGAAGAGCCCCCAGGCTTGTTACCAGGCAGAATAGACGCCAGGGCCTGCGTTCAAGTCACTAATGATGGCCTCCTGATAGTTTCTTTGGTATTAGAGGAAATGTTATTACTTCAACCCCTGACGATATAAGGCCTCATTCACACGACAGTGACTCGCAGACATGTACTTTTTCTCCACAGACGCATATCCATTGATTTTAATGTGATTATTCACACATCCTTGTGTTCCTGTCCACCGTGGATCAGTGGAAAA
This sequence comes from Bufo gargarizans, assembly GCF_014858855.1. Classification (NCBI taxonomy): domain Eukaryota; kingdom Metazoa; phylum Chordata; class Amphibia; order Anura; family Bufonidae; genus Bufo; species Bufo gargarizans. Next base: position 553,888,168 of record NC_058080.1, on the reverse strand, counting down.
ACAATGGAGACCTGCACTACTTTGGTCCTTGTTATAAACCAAACATGTCGATTGAAGTCTATGAGTCCTTGAAAAGCACTGACAGAACACAGGTAGCATCCATATTCTGTCAGTGGTTTCCACTGACCATTGGTAGGAGATGTTCTGGTATCTCCTTTTCAGCCTAGAGGTGCACATGGAATATGGATGACACATGGAGGGCAAAAAACGGACACACTGAAGAAACAGAGACCCTTCACAGACATGGTCACAGATGAAATACTGAACGTCTTGTCATGGACATGTGAATGAGGGCGAAGAGTTGGCTGTTTCTTATATCTAAATAAGGCTGGATTCACACTAGTGCTTGACTTTTCTGTCAGGAAGCAGTCTGCCGGAGCTGTCTGCACCCGGCATTGGCCGAAGACTGCCTGAAGGCCCCCCAGCCCCAATAACTATAATGCGGACCGATGAAGTTCCAGGCTCAACCCGCTGCGCACAGTGGTTTTAGTCCACCACATTCTCAGCATATTTCTCAGGTTGTGGGCCTTCAGGCAACTTCTGGCAATGCCGGATCCAGACAGCTCCGGTAGGCTGCTCCCTGTCGGAACAACTTGACGGAGATATCAAGTTCTAGTGTGAAACTCGCCTAAGCACAACTTGTATGATAGGAAGGCTATTGAATTCTAATCATTAAAGGGGTTGTCCCAACATATTTATCACCTATCCACAGGGTTGATGCTAAATATCGAATTGCGGGGGTTGCCAACCGCTAGAACCGCCAGCAATACTGAAAATGAGGATTGTTCTCTGTAAATGGAGCACTAGTGCACATGCCAGGTCACTTCTCCATTCAGTTCTGTGGGACAGATGGAGCATTGAGTAACCCCTTTATAGCTGAATTGTCAAGTAAACCAGTAGTATGTTTTATCAGCATTTATTTGCCAGTATTTTTATTATTATTTTCCAAATGAAAAGCAAAACTATGTATACTCAGTACAGCATAGGCCGTATGTAAGGTGGTGTGCTCTGTAGAGCTGCATGGCCTCCATGCTTTGCACTACAGGCCCTGTACATGTGGAGATATTTTTCCCTATAAGCATTGCTATCATACATATGGAGGACAGCGGAGCATGTCATGATTTATATTGCTCTAAAAAGCTTCCATATGCATCTGTATGAAATCAGACACAGTCAGAGAGGCCCATTTACTGTACGTCTATCACAGTCCTATTGCGTACAACACGGTGATCCAGTGCAGGAGCCATTGTGAGGTAATGTCTGTAACAAGGCACTGGGGAGGTTATCTAAACTGCTGTAAAGGAAAGCTGGCGTAGTTACCCATAGCAACCAGTCAGATTGCACCTTTCATTTTCCGAAGGAGCTGTAAGAAACAAAAGGAAGATTCTGATTGGTTGCTATGGGCAACTAAACCAGTTTTTATAAATCCGCCCCATTGAGTAGAATTACTACTACAAGTGGTACACATTTACAAACGGCTGGATTTTTTCTGAGCACATATTTATGAGGATCGGTAGCCATTTTGTAGAGGCAGAACATTTCTTTCATTGGTGTCTATAAAAGAGTGGATGGTTAGTTGATATGACATGGTTTATGTCCTACAAACCTCCGTCCTTCTGTTCTGTAGACTCTTCATCAATGAGAAATCACTCGTTATTGTAGTTGCAGCTATAAGACCTTTTCTAATGACTCCATCAGTCTGCTAAATCCTGGTGGACAGCCTGTAGTCTTCTGGGTATTTTATTAACCGGGCAGCAGAATGTTAATGGATTATGTCTTGGTCAATAAGTCAAAGCAAACATTTCTCAGAATTCCCTCTCGGTGCTTTGTAAGGTGTTATGAAAGAAATGCAGTTCATATGGCCTGGAGGTGGCTAGCAGAACATGCGAGGGAAGCACATTACAGCGTGGTTACTTAACAATGGCAAATATTTATCATGGAGAGAAATTTTACAGCTTTTCTTAAGTCTAAGGGTGGGTTCACACTAGCGTTAGGGATTCCTCTATGGCTTTCCGTTATAACATGGTTATAACGGAAAATAACGAAATGCCCAGACAGAATGCAAAACGGAAGCCTGTAAAAGGCATTCCGTTTGCTTTCCGTCCTAATAGAAGTCTATGGGAATCAAAACGGATCCGTCTGGGTCCCGTTATGCACAACGGAAAACTAATTCCCGTCGACAGGACTTTGTTTTCCGTCTTGCGTAACGGGACCCAGACGGAACCGTTTTGATTCCCATAGACTTCTTTTAGGACGGAGAGCAAACGGAATGCCTTTTAAAGGCTTCCGTTTTGCATTCTGTCATAATACAAGTCTATGGCCAGAAAAACGGATCCGTCCTACCGTCTTATTATTTCCGTTATTTTCCGTTATAACCATGTTATAACAAAAAGCCATAACGGAATCCCTAACGCTAGTGTGACTGCACCCTAACACGTTGGTCTTGAGAAGTTACTCAGCTTTCTACACCACCTCTTTACTGGAGTGATTGTAAAAGGTTTCAAAAATTTGACAAAGTCACAGTTGATAAATCTGTCTTAAAGGCGTTCTCCAGAAATGATTTAAAATCGCTGCCAGCAACCTGACCTAGAATGTGAGCAGGACTGGTTGCCTCCACTTGCAGAGCTGTCTGGGGGGGGGGGGGGGGGGGGGGGCATTTTAAATCATTCCAAGAGAACCCCTTTAAATCAGCTCAACTGGCTAACCATGTCCACTTTCCAACCCTCTATTCAAACTGGAAAATGTAATATGTCCCAAATGTTTGTGCATATAAGCCCAAAAAGTCATAAAGCCCCCTTTTGAATCTAGAATTCTCAAGTGGATGGCTCACAAAATGACTTACTGCAAGTGTAGCAGAGTACAAGATGTGTTCTGCAAACCGTGAATGATCGATCTGGATTCACTGATCCAAAGCTACAAAATCTAGCAAAATACAAAATCTCTGAAAATGGCTAAAACATAACTTTTATAAAGCATCTAAAAACTGTAATCCTCTGTCTAAACACAACTGTCTCGACCTGATAAAGCATTACTTGCCATGAGCTCCAAAAATCTGTGCTGATGAGATCACGAGCGCTGAGGCCGCGTTCACATCTCCGGTTAAGAGATCCAGCGCAAATACCTGCTGTCGGACGGACAAAAAACCGCTGCATGTTGTTTGTAGCCTCGTGTTGTAGGCCAATTTTATCCACATCATCTCCTGGATGCATGGATAAGTTTTAGTGCCAGAAGTCAGAAAGCATCGGGGCTCCCACCATGGACCTCATTGATATGACATGCTACTGGGCACCCCTAGATGCTTTCTGGTATGTATGGGCAGCCTTTACTAAACACATGGTGACACGTGTCAATTTGCACTTTTAGCTTTGCATCTTATTTACACTTAAGACCCAATCCATTCTGCAATATTTAACCTGTTAAAAGCTGTATTGTGTGACATCCGCATCATATGCAAAAAAAAAACTGCCATTTTCTATAACACCTGTACAAGTCCTGTCTTAAGATCTTATCCTGTGATCATTTATTTGATATTATTTTTTTTTCCAGGAGGTGGCAAATTCCGTGTACCTGGTCATGGAGGTGAGTTTCTTAGATAAAGGGGTTTTCGGGGCTTCTGATATTGATGTCCTATCCTCAGGATAGGTCATCAATATCCAATCGGTGAGGGTCCGACACCTGGCACTCCCACCGATCAGCTGTTCTCTGCTGTGAATGGAACTGCGCCATTGAAATTATAGTGGCCGTGTTGGGTTACTGCAGCTTAGCGTCCGTTGAAGTCAATGAGAGCCTAGCTGCAGTAACCCAGCACAACTACTACACTTTGAATGTGTTTCTGGTTCTTTTCACAGTGCTTGTCCAGCTCCGGGGGCCGCAGGCAACTGCTGATCAATGAGGATTTGGCATGTTGGACCTGAACCAATCTGATATTAAAAGGGTTTTTCCAAGCGTTTTTTTTTTTTACTAATGACCCATCTTCTGCATAGGTCATCAGTGTCTGATCGGTGGGGGTCCAACAACCATGAACCCTACCGATCAGCTGTTTGAAAAGGCAGCGGCGCTCGCAGTAGCTCCACAGCCTTCTTCATCTTTTCCTCCGCCATGTAACATCACTTGGCCTAGATGCAGCTCAGCCCCATTGTGGTGAATGGGGCTGAGCTGTGATACCAAGCACAGCTGCTATACAATGTACCGCGCTGTGCTTGGTGAGCAGAGAGAAGTCAGCGGCACTACTGCGAGAGTCAGTGCCTTCTCAAACCGATCAGATACTGATAGGTCATCAGTATCAGGAGCCTTTAAATACTCTTGATTCAAAACAGTATTGTGTGAACAGTTCTGAAGAAATAGCAGTAGTTGGCCAGTTGAATAGTACAAATACTTTGGGGGTGATTTATCCGAGACTGGTGTGACGGCTGTCATGGTCTGGTGGTAGTGGACAGTGACACTTTTGTTGTGCTTGCTTGTTGCTGTTGGCAACGTGTTGTTAGCATGATTTTCACTTCCCCTTTTAGGCTGTTGTTCCTTCCCATTTTGGCTTGTTTAGGGTTAAAGGCGTGCAAGGTGGAGCTGGGCGTGGCCTCATGGCTCTTCTTATACTGGAGTTGTGAGCCTGAGGTTAGTGGTATGTCTATGCGTTATCTGGGACCGCGCGTTCCCTATCCAGAAGAATGAAAAACTCTTCAAGCTCGTCCCATCCAATTTTAGGAACATAGGCAATTAATCAGGTCCCACTATCCAATCCAAGGTTCCTGTGGGATGTCAGAAAATCCGCCGATAGTGAAGTACTGTGTGTCAGCAACAATCGTATTCACATAGTTGTACTCACAAGTGTAACTTGGTATATGGGCACATCACACAACCGCCAAGGCTTCGCTTCTTATCTCTTTTTCTTATTATCTTCTTCTCACCACCGAATCACAAGACGGTAAAAAGCAATAAAAAGAGCAATCTCCCCGATCCTGCGTGGAGATTGCTCTTTTTATTGCTTTTTACCATCTTGTGTTTCGGTGGTGAAAAGAACGCGTTGACTGAACTGTGAATTGTGCCCACTTCACTCCAGCCGGCCGTGCGCCTAGCTTGAATTTTCTCCAGATGGTCGCTGGAGTAGGTTCCAGTCCTTGAAGTGCTTTTTTGGCTGAATGCAATGGAGGACATAATTAAGGTTCAGTTTTAACACTCTCTGAAAGCCACTTTGCTTGGTTTAATATGCAAAATCATGCCAATAGACTCCCTTTAAATATTGTCCTGTGCATATTATATGCAGTCTTTCTCACCGTGTATTGTCTTTGTCCTTTTCAGTATTGCAATGGTGGGGATCTAGCAGATTACCTGCACAGTAAGTATATCATCCTTTTATATGTATTACAGGCTTGCTGCAGCCTGCCATATAGCGGGAGTAAAAGGCCTACTGCAGGATTACGGCTGGTAATTGTATCCTGTAGCATTCAGTGGGTGGAATATTACACCTCGTTGTATATGTAGTAGGTGGTTTTATTACAGTTGTGTATAACAGAGGCGTCCTATCAAGAAGTATACATATCTCTGGTTAGACAGCTTAGAACTGCGAAATGTATTCAGTTATTTACAGACTGGGATATTTCTCATGGGAGGAGCAGGAATGCACCCGACATGTAACAGGTGACAAGCCAGTGTCAGGATGCTTCATGTTCATGGAGCCTCACTGCTGAACATGCTTATGGTACTTCAGCAGCAGACTGAAAGATGCCAGCTTGTGCCCATCATTTTATATTATCCCAATAGCTGCCATCTGGTGATCCACAATATAAGAAGTTCCAGTGAAGTCTGATCTGGCCAAACTTAGAGTAACCATAAGGCACCTTGTGGATAATGTATATCACCGTCTGTGCCACCGTAAAATCCTCTTACAGGGACAATAAACCTGGAAATAAATGAATAAATGTGATAAATGATTAAGGCTACATGCACACGACTGTGCCCTTTTTTGCAGTCCGCAAACCGCGGATCCGCAAAAAAAAAACTGAAGTCGCAATTTGCGGAACGGAACGGGCGGCCCATTGTAGAAATGCCTATGCTTGTCCGCAAAACGGACAAGAATAGGACATGCTATATTTTTTTTGCGGGGCCACAGAACGGTGCAACGGATGCGGACAGGCCCCATTGAAGATGCGGCCCCATTGAAGTGAATGGGTCCGCATCCAAGCCGCAAAAACGGCGGACCAAAACAATGGTTGTGTGCATGAGGCCTTAATGTGATAAATGAATGATAAATGCTGGGGGGGTCTTCAGCATTTTCCGCACAATCTTGACAGAAATCTTGCCATGGGGCTAATCTCCTGGAATATGCTCCATGTCAGGTTGGAAACTGTCTGAAAGGGCAGAACATAGCCAGGAGCAGGGCTTGACAATATTTTTGTTCTACTACAATTAGGACACAGCAGGGAGGCTCCTGCTTCAGCCACTTGTGTTATAGACAGTCACAGGACTGTGAGGATGAAGGAGGAACATGGCTGTTATCCTTGGACAGAGACAATTTCTTTATATATTTCTCTCTTTGTTTTAAAGGACGTTTCTGGGAGTTTAATATTCATGACCTATCTTCAGGATAGCTGATCATTATCTGATTGATGTGGGTCCAACACCCAGCACCTCTGCTGATCAGCTGTTTGAAGATGCCATAGTGATCCATTGAGCAATGTGGCCTCACAGCTTACCAAGAACAGTGCCATACATTACATAGGGGCTGTGCTTGGTATGGTAGGGACTGAGCTGTGCCTAGGCTACACGATCGATAAAGATGACATAACTGGGTAGGAAGCGGCTGCAACACTCATTGAGTGCCATGGCCTCTACAAACAGCTGGTAGGTGGCGATTTCTAGACTAGGAACACCTACCGATCCACTATTGACTTATTCTGAGCTCTTGACTTAAAATCTCTGTTGGTCCTACAAGTTACAGTATTAATGCATTCCAGGACGACCATCGTAAGTTGAAAACATAACTTGAGGCCCTGAGGGGAATTTCTAATTCCATCAGTGCTAGATACATCAAATAGTTATACATGTATAAAATATAAAAGTCAGGGATAGATGGCGGAAACGGTAAATCACTTTCTGTGATAAGAACAGTAGCTTCTTCAGGGTCCTGAAATAACACCATGGGCAGAATGGGAGCTTGAAGTGGCCCTGGAAAAAAACTAAAAGTGGGTCCAATTTGACAAGGCGGGGCAACACATGTAGACAGGGACAAAAGCAGTAGGTGGTGCCTGCAATACTGTAGTGTAGCACATAACACCGCCCCAGCAGAACCACATAGCACAGTGCAGCATAAGATACTGCTTCCTTCACCACAGTATTCAACTCTATCACTGTCCTCAGGACAGTGATACATTTCCGTTCAGGAGGACACAAAAGTACCTGATACCCCTAGCGTTAATAAATGCTTAGAGCATCAGATCGTTATGTACCCAGCCTGATGCCGTGAGGAGGACTGGGCATCGGCCCACCAGGAAATTTCCCTATAGGGTATATGGCCAGTCCGCCCCTGAATAGCACACATGGTGCACTGGTAGAGAGCAGTAAAAATCTGTAATACTGTACTGTAACGAGGCCATACTAGACAGTCAGTCAAGTGCATATGACTCTGAATTACAGGGGTTTCAATAAATACCCAAGGTTAGGATCCAGGCTGTATGACACATTGGATGTTGAGGAAAGACCACTGTACATTTGATTATTGTATCCTGGGGCCATTGTAACTTGAGGGACCACTATATTCATGTTGCTGTTATCTGATGTTCTGTGTACCATTCTGTCATAGGTTTAAAATGATAGGCTCTGCGTTATGGCTACATGTTGGGAGTATTCCCCAGGTAGACCTCAGATGTAGCCATACAGGAGCACACTTCACGCATTGGCCAAAACAAGGTCTAACTTGTGGTAAGCGTTGTTTTGTGATGGCCGTGTGTACAGGAGAGCTTAGCCTGGGAATGTCTTGAGGCATGGTTATGGTGAGGCTTGGCACTGCTAGACAGTCAGGATGCTGGGATATCGGTCAGACAGCATGTGCTTACCCTGTGAGACATCTCATACCAAGCAGATGAGAGGAAACAGGTCTAAACACATAGCCCTGTTCCTGGGAGAATCATTCGGTCGTAGCATCAGCCCACAGAAATAAACAAAGGGATAAAGTTACTTCCAAGTACTGCTGGCTTAGCCGTGTCCTGGGAGCCAATAAACTGCTTATTACCGGGTACCGCAGAGAGCAATGGCTACTTGGCTTAGAAGTCTCCTGTGGCCTATCCTACTAAATGCTTACATTACTAGGATTTAACATACGAATGTCTAGGGAGGAAGACACGCCAGTCACAGTGAGGCTGGATAGACTTTCATAGCTCACTCACATATGCTTTGGCCTAGTAAGTTATTGGGGAGATTTATTAAACTGGTGTAAAGTAGAACTGGCTTAGTTGCCCATACAACCAGATTCCACCTTTCATTTTTCACAGCTCCTTTGAAAAATGAAAAGTGGGATCTGATTGGCAACTAAGCCAGTTCTACTTTACACCAGTTTGATAAATCGCCCCCATTGTTTTTATAAAGCTTTATACGGCCGTGTACTCTGTCCACGGGGTGCACACAGACCACATCCGTTATTTGTGGACTGCAAAACGGATACAGTAGTGTGAATGTAGCCTAATGTGCATATTATAAAATAGTAATAATAATAGAAATATATACAAAATAATATAGTCTTGTCGACATCACTTTGATTTTGGTCCGAGTTTTAATTTAATTTCTTTAGAGCTGAATGGGCATTTTGTATACAGTCTAGCTTCAGGCAGATTGTCTGTTGCTCCCTAGCATTTGTACAGTAAAACAAAATGTAAGAGCACATTTCAAAATTAATGAACCTTAATGAAAGAACTGGCTTAGTGGCCCATAACAACCAATCAGATTCCACCTCTGAGTTTTTCAGAGCTACTTTAGAAGACAAAATCTGATTGATAAATCTCTCCAAAAGTTTCTTCTTTTTGTGATTTCGGAAGCCTATATTCTGCAATCTGCCATAAATACCAGGACCTAAAGGGTTGTCTACAAAGTGAGTTCTTCACATGGAGGCCCCAGATCAGGCCATTAATGGTTGCTGCAGAGGAAATGAGGACACTTTTTTCCATGGGAGATAACAACTTATCACTCTGGTCTTATTATATAGTAAGGAGAGGTCCCGGTCTACAATCTCTATAAAAAATGTAGGCACCACTTGAATATTTGAATCAAGATTGACACTTGTGGAGATTGCTTGTGTGTCTTAAGATGGGTGAGGAGTCAGGTCCACAGATCTTGAGCGGGGACAGGAGGTACCATTTGGGAGTTCTGTTTTGTGAGTTGTTCCCCCTCTGCTCTGCCTCATTTGAGCGTCAGTCTAAAAGTCAACTGCCGCTTGATGGGTCATATGGCCCCAAAGGGTATGTTCTATGACCAGAGCTTCCCAATTAGCAATGCTCATCGGCCATTCTTTAAAGGGGTTATCTGACCCCTGAAATGCCCGCCCCCAGACTTCACCTCCATGGAGGAGGAAGAGAAACTATTCATACTGGTGGGAGGTAGAGGAGAACAGTGACCATATATGTACAATAGGTATTACTTCCTGCCATAGACTGAGAGGAACGTGTGGATATACCATGGACTTCTATATCCTAACCATAGATGTGTCCCTATACCCATCCCTACCCAATTACTTCCTACTTGCTTTCGCAGTACTAATATGTATTTAGTCCTGCCAAGAAAGCTGATTTGAATTTAGGCATAGATATAGACAGATAGATATAAATGGACAAACGGATAGATAGAGAGATATAGATAGACAAATAGATAATTAGACAGACAGATACATAGAAAGATAGATAGATATAGGACAGATAAATAGAGATAGATAGATCGATAGACGGGTAAATATAGTAGATAGATATCATATAGACAGAGATAGATCGATAGATAAAACAAAAAGCAGCACAGCAGTTGTAAAAATCGGGCGCAATCCCTCATGGACAGGAAGCAACAAAGTCCATAGATAATCTCCAAAAGACAAATAATGAGGCAACACTCCAACGTAGATAAAGGGTGTCCGACCCGTTCATTCCCCTGTAGCAACGTTTCAGCCCAACTCAATAGGGCCTTTGTCAAGCAAACAAATGATGTCAAGTACATCCTGAAATACCCACAGGGATTAATACAAACATGATTACATAATTAGTTGGTAGTATTTCAATTAAAGTGTAATTCCATACAAAACATGATTCCACATTCATAAGAATATTTCTGAAGTGTAACATCATGATTAATTTATTACACATTTCATTCCAAATTATTTCTGATGTGTACAGTAATTCAATTCATAGCAGAAAGTGCCAAGTGCATTCATTGTAAGCTTACACCTCCTGTGTAAAGTGATTAAAGTGCAATATAAGAAAAACAGCAACAGCTGTTATAATTAAAATCAAAACCAAACACCTACTGCATCGTTGGTGGTTCCAATGTCATAGCATCCCCGAACCGCTACTGCGCATGTCCAGGCGTCCCGTGTTGTCTCAATCCAGCACTTGCTGGGACGCACATCATGTGACCAAGGAGCATCATCACGTAGGCCACGTGAGCGCTCCCAAGGTAACACAGGTGTGTCCGGGGGAGGGAGGAGAGAGATCCGCTCAAAATCACCTGACCAGCCCAGTCACATGATCAGGGCACGCACATGTAAACACAAATTAACAATAGAATACAGGATATACTTAAACCGGTGTGGCACAATAAGAATGTGGAGAAAGTATTGATCATGATCAACATATAGATATAGAGTAGATACATCTTACAATTAAATTAAACCTGGATGTAAAACATAAGGGTTCTATTATATGTGCATAATGAACTTACCCAAAAAGGGGAGAACACAAGAGTATGGGAAGAGGGAGAAATCGACCATAGTTGTTGGCCAGACTACTCCCACTAGTGAGATAAGTAGGAGATCCTGGGATTGGGTGCGAGAATTCACCACTATCGATGGCTGAATTATCAGCACCAGTTATGGTCCCATGAAGAAGGGCACAAATACATGTCGATCAGCAAGAGACCAAGTTCTCATCCCAGGCACCCCAAGTAAAACCACACTGATTTAGCAGCATCAAGACTTAGCACAAAATGGACCCAAATATCTTAAAAATGATATATAACAAATATAACAAGAATGATGTAACACATCCAAATTGTGTAGATGCCATTCTAATAATCATTCCTGGGAGTCCAGACCAGTAGAAATATGGTTATGTAGATTAGATCACAAAGCTGAACAATCAAATTGTAGTGGTGGTGAAATGACAAAGATGATATCAATCTAAAATTAAAAAAGAAAAAAGGTGTAAATTTACTGTATAATACAAGTAATATAAATACATTCAAGGTAATGATGACATCATAGGTAATAACACACAGATAGTCAAGATGAGAACATTCAACTGCAGTAAACCATGTTGAACCCCACATCTGAGGGTCTGTAATCTGTGAATCCCTTGGAGTTCTCTCTCACCACCTCTTCTCAAAGGTGGAACATGATCAAGGATTCTGATTTAGATAGATAGATATATTCAGTTAAATAGATAGATATGGGACCGATAAATAGATACAGAGATAAAAAACGAACTCCACGGCACTTCCAAAAAAATTTATGCGTTTATTCACCAAATAGCAGCTATTTGGTCAATAAACGCACACATATTTTGGAAGTGACGTGGAGTTCGTTTTTATGTGTTTTATGGTTGGTGGATCGCCAACCATATAACATGTGCTGCCTGCAAACTTCGTTTTTTATGTCTATAGATACATAGATTAGATAGAGCCATTTAATCACAGGCGGTATAATGGTATGAAGCTGCAGTGGACTGCGGTATGTGAAGGAAGCCGTGTCATTATGTGGGATATTATAGAAGAATCCGTTTTTTAAGCTCACATATAAAAAGCCGTCATTATTTATTCATGTTTAATTTTTGCCCTAAAGCCCATATTAATCCAGACAGTTTCCCACGCTTGCTGGGAATTTAACCTTCCGTTTCCTGCCTTGCTCTCAAGCCCTGTTACAACACAGACTGTATTTTCCTAAGCGCTCACCAGCCTTCAGATCATTGAATTGGCAAGACGTTGGGCTTTTTTTTTCGAGCTACCGTCGGCCTTGTAGAACTGGCAGGGTAACAGAGCGGCTGTGCAGAGTCATGTTTGAAGTGTTTGTGTTTTAAATGGAAAAGTCCTTGTTTTATCTCAGGTCGGTGTAGTCCCTGTAGTGCATTGAATGCATACTGAACAGCATGTGACGTACACACTTGGAAAGGGACACTGCTGCTTATTTTTTCATACAGCATTAAAGAATAAAAAGGGAAAATTTTACTAAATACCCATTTAAGTTTATGGAAGGTGAAATTTACAACAAGCACACTGCCACATCGCCCAGAACTTGCCAAGCAAGGCCAGTCTATAGGGGTTGTCCACTCCCTTACAACTGATGGCCTATCATCAATATCTGATTGGCAGGGGTAGACACCTCACAACGGGACTACATAGCCCCACAAATAAGATATTGATGGCCTTTCCTGAGCATCAGCCATCGGTAATGAATGAGTGGACAACCCCTTTGAAGCAAACTTCTGCTATTGTAAATGCAGGTTCATCTGTGGGCAGCATGTTCTAGAGCAGGAGGAGCTGAGCAGACTAATATAGTTTTATGGAAAAAGATGTGTACACCTCGAATTAAATTTATTGAAATCTCTGCTGTTTCTGAGCTTAGGAGTCCAGTGGGCGGCCCAACTCAGTGATTGATAGCTATCATTGAATGCTCAGTGATGCAGGGTAGGAATGGCTTCGGGACTCTTAAACCCAGCAGAGATTTAACTAAATATCTTCCAGCACAATTTTATACCAATCTGCTCAGCTCTTCCTGCTCTAAGATCCTGCCTGCAGATTGGATTGCACATTCAGCATGAAAGGTCCCCTTTTCTATCATTAATCCAAGTTTAGTTTTACTAATTCAATTAAATTGTCTAAATATATATATATATTTTTTTTTATCTGCAAGAAAGTAGCTAAGATCTCCATATTAAATGCACATGCATCAAAACTGCACTGCCTAAATTAGGCCTAATGAGGCTAAAGCAGGCTGTATTTTTGGATAGCTATTGGCCAAAAGCTTGACTGTCCCATACACATTCACGCTTGCTTAGCCGACTCCGATCCCGTAAACCACCTACGAAAACAGCAAAAATGAACCTCACCAATGCATGCATCCAAGTACATAGCATGCATCAAACTCCACCGGGTTTCGACCTGCTACGCAAAACCTGGTCCATACTAAACAGGATCAGAACCGAGCAGGGGAGCTGTGCATACCTCCTACACAAATGGGGCAAACAACCATCCCCACTCTGTGATTGTGGAAATAACGAGACTATAAAACACATCATAGAAGAATGTCCAACAAGGTCCTATGATGGCAGCCCAGAAGATTTCCTGATGGCAACCAATGAAGCGATTGAATATATAGACAAATTGGATGTTTGTCTATAAACGGACAAAGCCTGCTCTGTTCCACCCTGCCACACCTACATATTCACTCTGCTTCATTATTGTTACCTTATTTTGCTAAGTGTTGAGTTTATGCATGTGTATATGTCTATGGATGCGCTTATGCATTTTTATGTGTTGCTATTTTAGTGTCTATGCCATACGATAAATAAATCGGTTTAGCTGGGTGTGCATATATTCTGAATATGTAGGGTGGACCCCACTGATCTCTTCAATACGACCAACCTTCTACTGTGTATTGACCACCCCAGCTGTCACTCAACAATAACTGTCAAGGGAGATGAGGATTGGGCTTTTGGATTTCAACATGCCCAGTCCTTCTGTGGTCAAAAGAGAAAGCTGTCTGCCGAACACTGCAGCATATCTCCGCAAGAACAAAAGGATTTGTGTGTTGGAATCCAACAGTCTGATCCTCCAACATCTTCCATCCACAGAGTCATGAGATCCCCATACACATTAGATGGTCTAAGCTAAGGTGTGTGGACAGATTTTGAGTTCAATGGCCGATGTAACAAGACAAATCTACTGCCCCCCTTATCTCCAGATCTCAGGAGTCTGGGGGGTCCTTGTATGACATAGGTCCGTTGGGCACCCTGTCTAATACACCTGGAGCTTGTTAACCCAGATTCACAGGGGCTTTCCAAAAGCCTGTTGCCCAAGTCTCCAGAGCTACTTTCACACTAGCTGCATGCCTTCTCGGATCCGTGCCGCCGGAAGTCTGCTCCGACCCTATTGACTATAATGGGGGCGGGCCGGAGGTCCGGCCGCCTCTCGGTATGTTTGCTGTGCTGCGGCTGGACCTCAGGCCCGCCCCCATTATAGTCAGTGGGGCCGGAGTCATTACAACTATACGCCTTTAAGAATAACGAATAGGAGCGCTAAATTATATACCATGTAATATATCGTGTAATAAATGTAAAAAAACTTGTAATGTAAGTGGAGATCTTCAATGGTGGCTTACCATATTACATGGTAATTACATGGCTTATGATATTTTTTAGGTTTACATAAGTGTATTTGGAGTCTGTATGTGTTTCAGCATCTACACCATGGGTGTAACTGTAAAGATTAGATGATGCTGTCGTCATCATTTTCCATCCATCTTCTTTTATGGAATATCATGAGAGCGTTCAGCTGTTTCAGTAAAGCACCTCTCCATTTGTGTGGAGAGTGCCTGTGTGCATGGCCATGAATGGCCACAGATTGATCAGAATGGCAGGGTAGCCATCTAATAAATGACATTAATAGAAAACAACCCATAAATATATTTTTTTTACTACGCCAAATTGCACCTCACTACACAGATATACACAGTGTCTTGCTCCTCATCCAGCATAGACAACAAAGCTTTCTGTTCATCTCCATAAGACTTGAAAAAGGAGTTCTCTACTCTGAAACGCGTTGCAAAGTCGGACCCCACGAATGAGATATTTGTCGCTTTCCTTAAAGGGGTTCTGCAGTTTGTTTAAACTGATGGATGATCTATCCTCTGGATAGATCATCAGCATCTGACTGGCGGGGGTCCGACACCCGCCCAGGCCAGTTGATACTAGTCGTGACGTCACTGGGCCAGCAGTAAACAGTGAGAAGCCGCGGCGCTGCTGGAGCGCCGCTGCCTTCTCAAACAGCTGATCGGCGGGGGTCCCGGGTGACGGACCCCCACTGATCAGATGCTGATGATCTATCCAGAGGATAGATCATCAGTTTAAACAAACTGCAGAACCCGTTTAAGTCTTTGGGTAACCCCTTTAATATTAATTTAATGATAAATAGCTATCTATCAATATACATCACTATATAAACGTGTTGTCACTAAAAACCATTGTGCTATAATAACTCTAACCAAAAACTGGGGAAAATTGAATGAATATGAAGGAGACAGGTGTGATCAGTTAAAGCTGTATTCAGTAGAGGTCGCATCTACAAGTGACCTCAGCTCTTCTCATCTCCTTGTGCCATCTAGCAATGCGGACCCTGAGCGAGGACACCATCCGACTATTTCTTCAGCAGATTGCCGGAGCGATGAAGATGTTGCACAGTAAAGGCATTATACACCGTGATCTGAAACCCCAGAACATCCTTCTGTCCTGCACAGGTGGTCGCAGGTCCAACCCCAACAATATCCGCATTAAGATAGGTAAGATGTTCACGTATGAGAAAACCTATACATGGGAAAATGGACATTGTGTGGAGCAGTTTGTGAGTAAGACACCTAAGACCTTCTCCCCCTTATCACATCGACCAGAGATTTATGTTCTGATCATCACAATTTATATTTAGTGTATGATGGCATGTTCAGTTTTCCTTAGTAACTCTTGACATTCTAGGGTCTCCTTTTTATAACCGTATAGCATGTAGGTGCCTCACTCCACTTATCCTGGCTTTGTTTCAACTCCCTTTCCTGGCGCCTTGTATACAAGTATTTTATCTACTTATTTATAGCTGCAGTACTATCGTCCTATTCTTCTTGTTCATTAGTCATTGTTTTAAGCCGGTTCCCCACCCATATCTCCTACCGTCTCTTTTATGTGAGGCGAGTGTTTTTCTCTAGACATCCCCACTTGGCTTTTAAGCTGTACTTCTAGTTTTCGAATGAAAATGCACCAGAAGTGTTTCAGACACTTTTTGCGACAAAGGGGCATAGGTCACCAGAAAGCAAGTGTGGGTTCATGGGGTTTTCCAGGAGTAAAATATTGATGACTTATCCTTAGGATAAATCATCAATATCTGATCAGTGGGGGTCCGACTCCCGCTCCCCTTGTCGATCAGCTGCTTGAAGAGGCTACAGCACCCTGGTAAATGCTGTAGCCTCTTCCTAGGCCAGTGACATCATGTTCATCGGTCACATGACCTAGGCACATCACAGGCCTATTAAAATGAATGGCGCTGTGCTGCAATACCAAACACAGCCGCTATGCAATGAATGGCGCGTTGGTCGGTATGCTGTAAGGAGGCTGCAGCACTCACCAGAGCGCTGCAGCCTTTTCAAAAAGCTGATTGGTGGCGGCACTGGATATCAGAACCCCTCTGATCAGATATTGATGACCTAGGTCATCAGTATTCTATAAAATCCCATTAAGACAATTGAGGACAGGTATCATGACTGGCGTTCCCATAAGCCAGTCTTGAGTCCCCTGCACTGGAGTAAGATGCACCTAATTTATTAAGAGACGTGGATTACTCGCATCTCTGGCACTACGTTCTCCAGAAACTCAAGTCTGCACCATCCAGGAACTGGTGTAGACTTCCGCTATAACTTACACCAATTTCTGGCATAAGTTGTAGTAAATTCAGCAGGCGGTGGTCCTGTCACTTTTATTGCCAATTCAAAATAGTGGCAAGCAGCTGAAAAGGTTGTGCAAATTGGGGGGGCATTTATTAAAGCTTTTATGCCATTGTGGTGTAAAAAAAAGTCTCAAATTATGGAGCACGCCATAATTTGTGACTTTTTTATGCCACAGTGGTATAAAAGCTTTAATAAATGTCCCGCAATTTGCACAAAAAATTGAATTTTGGTGCATGATTTTGGTATAAACTTAGACTAGGCAATCTATAGGTGCACCACATATATCATCCAGCTTCAGCCACCGTCAAAAATCTGACACATTATAGTGTACACTGCCTAAAAATTTGGCAGAGGTGCCTCAGAGCGCCTTGTTTCTTATACTTCTCCATGGCAGTAAAATATATTTTTGTACATTTACGTTATATACAGTCTATTGGATGTAGAGTATAAACAAAGTGGGGGAGATTTATTAAGATCTGCCTGTGCTGTGCGGTCTAGATATCCCCTTGATATCTGCCTCAAATGTAAAAATGTACATTGGTTCTGACTTACCTGCTACTTAGTAAGTAACCATGCCAATTTTTCTCATTTACAGCTGATTTTGGGTTTGCAAGGTATCTGCAGAACAACATGATGGCAGCAACTTTGTGCGGATCTCCCATGTATATGGTAATCAGCATCTGCCTGACTCTACTGTCATTATTTGGCCCTAGCTCTGATTAACTTTTCTGCTTTGTCTGGACTGTTACCACACATATTTCTTACAGGGCATCTGTCAGCAGATTTGTACCTATGACACTGGCTGACCTGTTACATGTGCTCCTGGCAGCTGAAGACATCTGTGTTGGTCCCATGTTTATATGTGCCCGCATTGCTGAGAAACATGAAGTTTTATTATCTGCATATGAGCCTCTAGGAACAATGGGGGCGTTGCTGTTACACTTAAAGGCTCTGCTCTCCTTGTAACTGCCTCGTCTTCTGCACTTTAAATGACAGGACCTGGCATTTTGATGTTTTTACTGCCTGGACATGTTAATTAAAGTGGGGAGGGAGCGGCTGTTGCAAAGAGAGCAGAGCCTCTAGGTGTAAAGACAACGCCCCCATTGCTCCCAGAGGCTCATTTGCATATGTTAAATCATCATTTTCTCAGCAATGCGGGCACATATGAACATGGGACCAACACAGATGCCTTCAGCTGCCAAGTGCACATGTAACAGGCCAGCCAGTTTCATAGGTACAAAACTGCTGACAGATGCCCTTTAAGGGGTTATATTCATAATTTTATAGGGCCTCCCAATGCACAAGCTAAATGCGCCCATTTAGGGGAGGCCACTAGGGTGTCCTTTTGGTTTCTGTCTTGCCAGTACAACAAGGTATATTTCTGCAGTGGGGATTTGTAATATGATGGCATAAAATCCCCCAAATAAGTCAGAATAATGTAGTTCTTAACATATTTATTAACATAGCTGAATGCACAGGCACAGTTTCCATTAACTAGAAAATCACATTCTGCAGTGCTTTCCCATTGATTCACAGAGGATAATTTGCTGTTTATCCCTATTTAATGATGGTTTATTAAAGTCATTTTCTTTGTATTGTAAACCTCTTTCCGTCCTCACTTTTATATGCCGGGGTAGTTGAATATTCAGACGCGTTACATGTCGGGGCATTGTTATCAAGACTTGATAACTTGAAATGGAATTTCTTTCTCAACCGATAATTTCTCTGTTAAATATGTTATTAAATTGTCCTTTTTTGTTCAGCTTTTTCAATTGCTATTCAGCAAATCTGGAAAAACTGAAGAACAACCACTGTGTCTGCCTCTCTAAAGTCCCTTTCACATGGGCGAGTATTCCACGCGGGTGCAATGTGTGAAGTGAACGCATTGCACCCGCACTGAATCCTGACCCATTCATTTCTATGGGGCTGTGCACATGACCGGTGATTTTCACGCATCACTTGTGCGTTGCCTAAAAATCGCAGCATGCTCCTCTTTGTGCGTTTTTCACATAACGCAGGCCCCATAGAAATGAATGGGGTTGCGTGAAAATCGCAAGCATCCGCAAGTAAATGCGGATGCGGTGCGATTTTCACGCACGGTTGCTAGGAGACGATCGTGATGGAGACCCGATCATTATTATTTTCCCTTATAACATGGTTATAAGGGAAAATAATATCATTCTGAATACAGAATGCATAGTAAAATAGCGCTCGAGGGGTTAAACATTTTTTAAAATGTTTTTAACTCACATTAGTCCAGTTGATCGCGCAGCCCGGCTTCTCGTCTGTCTCCTTTGCTGAACAGGACCTGTGGTGACGTCACTCCGGTCATCACATGATCCATCATTATTCATTACAAAAAAAAGTCTAAGGCCTCTTTCACACGGGCGTCATGTTTTTTGCCCGGATAAGAGGCGGGTGCGTTGCGGGAAAATGCGCGATTTTTCCGCGCGAGTGCAAAACATTGTCATGCGTTTTGCACTCGCGTGAGAAAAATCACGCATGTTTGGTACCCAGACCCGAACTTCTTCACAGAAGTTCGGGTCTGGGATTGATGTTCTGAAGATTGTATTATTTTCCCTTATAACATGGTTATAAGGGAAAATAATAGCATTCTGAATACAGAATGCTTAGTATAATAGTGCTGGAAGGGTTAAAAATAATAAAAAAGTTAACTCACCTTCTCCTCTTGTTAGCGTAGATCCCGGTCTGTTCTTTAGCTGTGGACTGAATGACCTGAGGTGATGTCAGATCACATGCTCCAATCACATGGTCCATCACCATGGTGATGGAGCATGTGATCTGACGTCATCAAAGGTCCTTCAGCCACAGCTAAAGAACAGACCGGCCTCTACGCGAACAAGAGGAGAAGGTGAGTTAACTTTTTTATTATTTTTAACCCTTCCAGCACTATTATACTAAGCATTCTGTATTCAGAATGCTATTATTTTCCCTTATAACCATGTTATAAGGGAAAATAATACAGTGAATAGACTGTCACCTAGAACCCATGCGTGAAAATCGCACCGCATCCGCACTTGCTTGCGGATGCATGCGATTTTCACGCAACCCCATTCATTTCTATAGGGCCTGCGTTACGTGAAAAACGCACAAAGAGGAGCATGCTGCGATTTTCACGCAACGCATAAGTGATGCGTGAAAATCACCGCTCGTGTGCACAGCCCCATAGAAATGAATGGGTCAGGATTCAGTGCGGGTGCAATGCGTTTACCGCACGCATCACACCCGCACGGAAAACTCGCCCGTGTGAAAGGGGCCTAAGTCAAAACGGATCCGTCTTGACTTACATTGAAAGTCAATGGGAGAAGTTTCCTTTTTTAATTGCACCATATTGTGTCAGTGAAAAATGGATCCGTCCCCGTTTACTTACATTGTAAGTCAGGACGGATCCATTTGGCTCCGCATCGCCAGGCGGACACCAAAATGCTGCAAGCTGCATTTTAGTGACCGTCTAAAAAATGCAACGGAGACCAAACGCTGCCAAATTGATGTATTCTGAACGGATCCTTATCCATTCAGAATGCATTGGGGCTGAACTGATCCATTTTGGGCCGCTTGTGAGAGCCCTGAAACGGATCTCAAGTGGACCCAGAAACGCCAGTCTGAAAGTAGCCTAAAGCTGGCCATGCCCTTTAGTAGTCGGCTGACAACTATTGCTCCCGATCCCCACCACCATACCTATGTACACTTGGCTTAGTGCATATGTACTGAACGGGTAGAAGGAAGCAAGCCGCACAGAACAAAAGGACGAGGCATGTTGAAATCCAACTGCCTGATGCTTATCTTCCCAACATCTGCCATCGGCACCCCCCAATAGACATTACATGGCCAGGCGCTTGGCTGTGTTCAACCAACATGAATCTAATTTTTATAGCCAGCTATAATGTAAGAATTATTGGGGTGGGGGTTCTCTTTAATAAAGTAGAGTGCACTCTGTGTAGGAGAGGACTGAAATGAGGCAGCTTGCAGTACTGTCCCCTGACTGCTTTATGGGATGATTTTACCCATATCTGCCAGTAAGGTGATGTTTCTGCTAAGTAGACAACTGGCAGACTCCCCGAATTGATGGGTATTCATATTTCCTAGCAGCGCTCATTGTCAGTCACGTCCTGTGCTGTTTCATGAGCTGGGCTGCAGGGCCCTTTGTTATTTGGGCTCTTGCCTAACCACTGACACCTGAAGAATAAGATCCTAAGCAGATATCTTATAAAGAGGTCAGATTCAGGGGAAGCATTCCTCATTCCAGCATATGTGTTCTCAATTTTATTCTCCCCATCCAAAAACACACGTTTAAAGGTCTGGTAATAGCTCAAGTGCTGGGACTACACGGCTCCATCTGTTGTGCAGTGGATGTGAATGGGAGCAGTAATCAGCTCCATCCATTGCACCATGGACAGAGCTGTGTAGTTCTAGAACAGCTGATGGTCGGCGGTGCCAGTTATTGGACCCCTGCCAATCAGATAGTTGTGGCTTATCCTGACACTGTAGTGATGGTGTGACCTTGCAGGATGACTAAAGATTTTAGCCAAACCAAGAGTCTTCTCCAAAAGGAGAAGGAGATCCATCTGCTGTGCCCCTCATCAGTACAGAGAAAGGTGCTTGGTTGGCTAGGTGAGAGACCTTTTACATTGGTCTTGGGAGGAGGTACCCTTTCTTCTTGTATAGAGCGCCATAGCTGGGGTAGTCTTACAAATACTACAGTTGACTTTTGCCATGGAGTCGATTTTGGGCCAGAGGTATAACTTATATATTTTGTGTGGATGCTGTAAAATATTGGTTAACATTAGCATACCCCATAGAGTAACAGAGCAGCAACACTACAGATAAATGATCATTGTCTCGTTGGTT
The DNA here is from genome assembly GCF_014858855.1 of Bufo gargarizans. Classification (NCBI taxonomy): domain Eukaryota; kingdom Metazoa; phylum Chordata; class Amphibia; order Anura; family Bufonidae; genus Bufo; species Bufo gargarizans. Next base: position 553,866,417 of record NC_058080.1, on the reverse strand, counting down.
TGCCAGGCACCTGAGGTAATTATGTCCCAGCACTATGATGCCAAGGCTGATCTGTGGAGCATTGGCACTATCATCTACCAGTGCCTGACTGGCAAGGCTCCATTCCAGGTAAGTCTCTCTTGAATACCACCACTGGTTGTGAAATTGATTTGCTCCTGACATTTTATGTTTTTATGTTAATTGCCTTCCTCGTACAGTACATTTTTTTTGTATAAAGAAAGGTAATCGGGATCACAGTACACCTACACCACTGTTGTCCACATTACAACCTTTGAAAGCTGTTACCCTTTTGCTAACCCCGATCAGATGAGCTCAGGCCTTCATCAGGCCCTTAGACAGGGCGACAAAAGCCTCATATGTCAGCTCCTTTTAGTAGTTTACATCCCTGAGAGAAACTGACACCTGTCTGTGTAATGAGAGCCACCAATGTCTCGTGCCCTCTTCAGAACTGGCATACATACTGGAGTCTAGAACATGAACACTTCTGAAGGAAACACAAGCTGTCTTCAGAATGGCACACATTGATAGATATGAACATGGAGGCTCTGGGATACATTGAAGTGATAGGTGTACAAGAAGTTACTCCTCCGTCCATCACCCAGTCCAAAACACGTATATTTGCCGCAACATGTGTACCGGGCTTTATAGACTTCGTAGTGGCCTGAGTAATTGATTACCCTGTACAGAGTGGTGGTATATGTTGATTCTTTAGTAATAATGGGTCATGAGAGTCCCGTGTAGGGTGTTTCTGTTGTTTCTGGTTGGCTTTATTCATTTTGTGAAAAGTTGTCATCTTAGGCTACTTTCACACTAGCGTTCGGGCGGATCCGTTCTGAACGGATCCGCTCATAATAATGCAGACGGAGGCTCCGTTCAGAACGGATCCGTCTGCATTATATTAGCAAAAAAAAGCTAAGTGTGAAAATAGCCTGGGATGGATCCGTCCAGACTTTCAATGTAAAGTCAATGGGGGACGGATCCGCTTGAAGATTGAGCCACATTGTGGCATCTTCAAACGGATCCGTCCCCATTGACTTACATTGAAAGTCTGGACGGATCCGCACGGATCCGCACGCCTCCGAACGGCCAGGCGGACACCCGAACGCTGCAAGCAGCGTTCAGCTGTCCGCCTGTCCGTGCGGAGGCGAGCGGAGCGGAGGCTGAACGCCGCCAGACTGATGCAGTCTGAGCGGATCCGCCTCCATTCAGACTGCATCAGGGCTGGACGGCTGCGTTCGGGTCCGCTCGTGAGCTCCTTCAAACGGAGCTCACGAACGGAAACCCGAACGCTAGTGTGAAAGTAGCCTTAAATGGACATGAAATATGAACACTAACGAAATCAAATCTTCTTTGTACTTTCCCCTGATCATCCTACATGTTAGGCTAGTTTCACATCTGTGGCAGAGCTCTCCAGCAGGCTGCTCCAGCTGGAGTTCTCCCGATCCGGCATTGCAGGATACTGCCTGCTGGAACCCATTGACTATAATGGGATCTGGCAGAGAACAAGCTGCTGGAGAGCTGAGCTGCAGATGTGAACGTAGCCTTGGGGTACATGCACACGGTCAGGATTAATGTGCGGAAAGGCAAATCTGTGCGGTCAATCCGCATCAATTGGTGTGGATTTGAGTGCAGATTCAGTGCGGATTTTCCTAAGTGAATGAAGAAAATCCCGTCAGGAAAAATAAAATAAATCGACATGCTGCGGATTTTAAAATCCACAACGCAGGTCGAAATCCGCGCGGAAAAGATCTGCATCGTGTGCATTGAGAATTTCTCATAGAATACAATGTACATGACCTACGGTGCAGATTTTCCACACAAAATCCTGATCGTGTACATTTAGCCTTACTCTAAACTGACGTATCATCCCCATAGCTGTCCAAGTAATGTTCAGGTACCCATTATAAGCCTAATAACCCCATTAGTATGGATATTTGACTTCCCCTAACTTTACAAGTTGATCAAAATTAATGATTTCAACCAAAACGATCATTCATCTGGTGAAATTTAACAAACGAAAATTTTTGCCAACCAATGAAATACCATCCTCTTCTGAAAAGAAGTTGTCCATGTTTGAAATTTCTGTCTGGTTCCTAAAAAGGTCGTTCGTTCTTCACCCAATGCCATTGAACATCTGTGGCCAGTCTGGACTAAAAAAATGTATGGCCGTGTCTGCAAGGAGATCGTTTCAATTCAAATGTTTAATATGTAGACAAAAATCAAACAATTTAATTGAAGTATTATTCTTTTAAAATATGTCATAAAGCTTGCTCCAGCAATAATCTAAACCTCAGGCATAACGCAGAAGACTGCCAGGCATGCCTGTACCTGACTATCCTGGCAGTAAATAGTCTCTAACAAACACAGTTTATAGGTTGAGCTTGAAAAAAAAAAAAATTCTGGAATATTTAAAGGGGTTGTCCCATCTGGGACATTGATGGTTAATATCACTAGGATATGCTATCAAAGTATGTCAGAAAGGTGCAGGTTCCTCCTCGGGCAAGGTCAATTGATTGCATAGTTGTAGACCATTGACTCGCAAGGAATAGTAAGGAAAGTAATCACCATCCGCAATGGATCTGCTTTCTGCTGGAGTTACAAGTGGGCACTGGCATTCGTACGTCAGTGTGTTTCTCCAGGAACAGGACCATGCCCTTGTATTGAACTTCTGAGGGAAAGTCCAAGCACCGTCTTCAAAAGCACAGCTCTAGTGACCTCTCAAGTTCTGTGAAATCATTGCATCATCAGAGTCCACCTCAATATATGGAATCCTGTTCACTCTGCTACTGAACAGTTCACGTAAATCACCTGTTCTTCACTTTTTTTGGCTGTAGAAGTGGATGATGCAAGCCTTTCAGTGTATTACCCATATCCTGTCGTAGATAATTCACACATTTTGGATGTAATGCCATGTTTTGCCTCCATTACACAATAAGTTCCTGGAAGGTTTGCATAATCTTTTTCTATCAAATAAAATGCAAGCTCTTCAGGACATTGACCAACAAGTGATAACCTATGCTTATTGCCATCACTAGCTGATTGGCACGGGCTCAATGCCCAGTACCCCCGCCGATCAGCTGTTTGGAGGAAGTCAGCTAAGAAAGTACGAAGCTCAGTCAACTGTGTAGTGGACAGAGCTCATCACTGCAGCATTGCTTCAATTAACCTCAATGGGAGCAGCACTGTACCGTAGTAGCGAGATCCCCCCAGTACTGCGTTGACGGAGCAACTTAGTTCCAGCACCGACTTTTGGCAATGGAGCTACACTCGAACAGGCAGGGAACAAGGTGCAGACCTCACTGATCAGCTACTAATGGCCTGTCCTGAGGATAGGCCATCACTTACTAAAGGATGGACAAACCCTTTAAATAAAAACAAAAGATACTGCAGTTAACCTCCGTCCCATGAACTGTCCCTGATATACATGAATTGTGACACTTTAGATAGTTCTCGTTATGTAAAATATCAGGCAATGTTGCATAAATCAATAATACAGGCAACCACAAAAAAACTTTGTAATATGTTTTATCAGTGAAAAATGCTTTAATCCTGTTTAACTGGATCTAGAACCCTATACTGTAGGGTTTTCACATGGTGCCTGGAATATGCTGCTGCCTGTTCAACTGGTTTTTCAAACCAAAACAGAGATTGGGAGTCATTTCTCATGACCCTCTACACCAGTTTTTTGCTGTAAAAAAAGTTGCACACCCCATGTTGTGACTTCTTAGGTGCGTTCAATGTTTTTTCACCGTCCTTGCCACTGCAGAGTGGCGGGGCGTAGCAGGGACGGGGCCATTGGCTCCCGCAAATTCACCAACACTTACTCCTGTTTCCAGGTGTAAATTACAATTGAAACTGACTCCGGTCAGGAGCTGGAGTAGATTTTAGTCTAGGTGCATGGACTGCCGGAGAATGCGCCTAGTTTATGACAAGTCCTGCACCTCGTCATAAATTAAGCGCGTCCTCCAGCAGTGCAGGGGTATCAAACGCCGGCATAAAAAGTTGGTCTTTGATAAATGACCCCCATTGGGTCCTTTCCCTATCTGATCTAGTTTTACTTGTTTGCTTGAAATGCCATAAAAAAAACATACACACAACTTAGTATATATAGGGTTGTCTTTCCCTATACAGTAGGCCTCTATAGCCTAGGAATTTGAAACCTTGTGCTGGGCCCCACATGTTTCCTAAAAAGCAGCTCATAAGCAGAACTCAGCAGTCTCTCTTTCCATTGTTAACTCTTTCAGAACTGTCTGGAAACCTAATTCTTGTTTATATCTATGGTATCCTTAGCACTTGACTTTCTAATAAATCCTCAGACCAAACGCTAGATCTTCTTGTTGTTGTGGCTCTCCACCACAAGCAAACTGCTAGAACAGAATAATATGAAATTGTACATTTTTATTGTTTGCCAGAGAATGATATAAAGTATTCCATTGAACTGTCCTAAGGCCTCATGCACACGACCGTATGTATTTTACAGTCAGCAAAATACGGCTACTGTCCGTGTTGCATCTGCATTTTTTGGTGGACCCATTGAATTAATTGTTTCCGTGGTCCTCATTTTGCGGCCAAGTACAGGACATGTTCTATCTATATGCGGAATGGAAATACAGATGCGGAAAGCACATGGAACATCCATGTGCTTTATGCATCCGCATGTCCATTCTGCAAAAAGATAGGATTTGTCCGCAAAATGCAGACCACAGAACCATTGAAGGCAAGGGGTCCACAAAAAAAATGTGCATATAGACCGCATCTGTATTTTGCAGATCCACAATTTGCAGACTACAAAACAGATATGGATGTGTGCTGGGAAAAACCAGGCTTATACATAGAGAGATACCCATAGTAAAATGAAAAGAGGTACCTTGTTTATGCCATGATGGTAACAGTGGGGCTGGTGCTTGTTTATTCACCTACCAATTTGTTGAATCAAGCTTGTGTTACACTGGCAGAATGTCTGCCATATCATCGCTAATGAGCATTCATAGGACCACTCGTTAGAGATGATCTGGCACTGTAATACTGCTGCAGATTACCCAATGAACCTGCAAACGCTGATTTACCAGGCAATTGTGATTTTTAAGCATGCTTAAAAATTATCGTTTGCCAGCAGCAGCTTGTGCTGTGTAATCACGATCTGCTGCCAGCAAACAACTAGTCAGTATGGGGAAGAATGATGGCATTAGTGATCACTGCTCCCTATACTGTGTAGGTAAGAGAACGTCGGACCATAGAATCCAAGCTTGTGGACAACAAGGGGCGCACTTTTGCAAGGGGCGCACTCCGGGTATTATGAAAATAAAAATACTTAACTATTACTTTATTATAAATACATTCCCAAAAGTCTTTCTTTAGTAATTATGGTTTGTTTTGTCTAGGGAGCAGTCATTAGGAGAAATAAAATGGCCGCCGTCCTATTAGTACACACAAACCTGTCCTAATCACACAGGAGGATAAGTTACTTCACAACACTGAGGTAAAGAGCTACCTCATCCTCCTCTCTGCTCTGCTTGTCTGGGATTATTATTCTGAATACAACTGATAAGATCTTCAGCTGAATCTCTGAAGGAATGGAGAAAGTGAGGAGACATGAAGTACAGAGAGGACTGACAGGACAGACTGTGGTAATGAAGGGTGCATACAAGGACTGCTGCTCATTAGCCCCACCCCCACCTCCTCTCTGTACTTCATATCTCCTCATTAACTCCATTCATACAGAGATTCAGCTGAAGATCTTATTAAACTGTATTCAGGATCATAACCCCTGACAAATAGGAGATAAGGCAGCTCTTTAGCTCAGTGTTGTGAAGTAACCTTTCCTCCTGTGTGATTAGGACAGGTTTTGTGTGTACTAAAAGGATGGTGGCCATTTTATTTCACCTGATGATTGCTCCATAGACAAAATGAGCCATTATAACTAATTAAAGGTATTTGGGAATATATTTATAATAAAGTAATATTTAAGTATTTTTATTTATTTTTTATTCCCGGAGAACCCCTTTAAAGGGGTTGTCCGAGTTATTTTCTATATCCTTTGTAGGTTTCGAACTAGGCAAAGGACTTTACAATTCACTTACTTTATCTCCAGTTGCTGCTTTTTTCAGATTTCACTGAGGGTCACATGACCTGTGATGTCAGCCTCTCTCCCTGCTTTGTGATGTTTCATGCACAAGCCTGAGAAAGCAGATGTGTGTCTGTGCATGAGACCGTCACTGTGCTGGCCACGCCCTTCTGCACTGCCATCTGATGCTGTCTGCTCTCGCCCTGGATTCTTAACCCCTTCAGTAGCACAGGCTCCAGGCTGAAGGCTTTACTGAGTAGCTGCAGGCAGTAACATAGTATATAAGGCCTAAAAAAGACATTTGTCCATCCAGTTCGGCCTGTTATCTTGTAAGTTGATCCAGAGGAAGGCAAAAAAAAAAAAACTGTGAGGTTGAAGCCAATTTTCCCTACTTAAGGGGGAAAAAAATTCCTTCCCGACTCCATTCAGGCAATCAGAATAACTCCCTGGATCAACGGCCCATCTCTACTAGTTATAGCCTGTAATGTTATTACACCAGAAATATATCCAGGCCCAGCTTGAACTTTTTTACTAAACTTACCATCACCAACTCCTCAGGCAGAGAGTTCCATAGTCTCACTGCTCTTACCGTACAGAATCCTCTTCTATGTTTGTGTACAAACCTTCTTTCCTCCAGACGCAGAGGATGTCCCCTCGTCACAGTCACAGTCCTGAGGATAAATAGATGATGGGAGAGATCTCTGTACTGACCCCTGATATATTTATACATAGTAATTAGATCTCCCCTCAGTCATCTTTTTTCTAAAGTGAAAAACCCTAATTTTGATAATCTTTCAGGGTACTGTAGTTCCCTCATTCCCGTAATTGCCCTCCTCTGGACCCTCTCCAGCTCTGCTATGTCTGCCTGGTTCACGGGAGCCCAGAACTGTACTCAGTACTCCATGTGTGGTCTGACCAGTGATTTGTATCAAAATGCCCCTTTTGATGCAACCCATTATCTTATTGGCCTTGGCAGCAGCTGCCTGACGCTGGTTTTCTACAGCTTAGTTTGCTGTTCACTAAAATTCCTAGGTCCTTTTCCATGTCAGTGTAACCCAGTGTTTTACCATTTAGTATGTACGGGTGACTTGTATTATTCCTTCCCATGTGCATAACCTTACATTTGTCTGTTTTAAACCTCATCTGCCACTTCTCTGCCCAAGCCTCCAATCTATCCAGATCCCTCTCTAGCAATATACTGTCCTCTTCTGTGTTAATTACTTTACACAGTTTAGTGTCATCTGCAAAAAATTATATTTTACTGTGCAAGCCTTCTACAAGATCATTAATAAATATATTGAAGAGAATAGGGCCCAATACTGACCCCTGAGGTACTCCACTAGTGACAGTGACCCAATCTGAGTGTGTACCATTAATAACCACCCTCTGTTTTCTATCACTGAGCCAGTTACTTGCCCACTATACAGACATTTTCTCCCAGTCCGAGCATTCTCATTTTATATACTAACCTTTTATGTGGTACAGTGTCACATGCTTTGGAGAAGTCCAGATTTACGACATACATTGATTCGCCGCTGTCGAGTCTAGAACTTACCTCCTCATAAAAAACTGATTAAATTAGTTTGACATGACCGATCCCTCATGAAGCCATGAGGAGACAAATGCTGAGCACAGGAGGTGATAGACTAGAGGAGTTCTGCAGAGCATTGCACAAGAACAGGTAGGGGGAAGATCCTGTGTGTATCAGCAGTGTAATTTTACAGTTGGGACTTGTAGTCCTACACATACAACATGCTGCTGAGTCTCCCAGCAGACAGACATGTCACTCAGGGCGGCTCTTGTATTCACTCCCTTAGCAGAGCAGGGGGAGGGGCAGAGATTGTTGTTATTGCAGGTAAACAAAGGGCCAGAAGAGAACCAGGGAAATAAGGCTACTTTCACACTAGCGTTCGGCTGTCCGCTTGTGAGCTCCGTTTGAAGGGGCTCACAAGCGGCCCCGAACGCATCCGTCCAGCACTAATGCATTCTGAGTGGATGTGGATCCGCTCAGAATGCATCAGTCTGGCAGCGTTCAGCCTCCGCTCCGCTCAGCAGGCGGACACCTTAACGCTGCTTGCAGCGTTCGGGTGTCCGCCTGGCCGTGCGGATCCGTCCAGACTTATAATGTAAGTCAATGGGGACGGATCCGTTTGAAGATGACACACTATGGCTCAATCTTCAAACGGATCCGTCCCACATTGACTTTCAATGTAAAGTCTGGACAGATCCGCTCAGGCTACTTTCACACTTAGAAATTTTTTTACAATATAATGCAGACGGATCCGTTCTGAACGGAGCCACCGTCTGCATTATATGAGCGGATCCGTCTCAGACGGATCCTCTCTGAACGCTAGTGTGAAAGTAGCCTTAGGAAATAGATATTGTTTTTGCCTAAAACTTGGTTAGCTTAGTTATATATTGATGCCCATCAGATTTACAGTGCTATATATATATTTTTTTCTTTCATAACTCGGACAACCCTTTAATGTTTGATACATTTCCAGGATGAACATCACAAAGCATAGTTCTAAGAGTAGATCCTCCAGAATTATTATTTTATGAGGAGTGCAAGTATTTCCTAAGACAGACCTCAGGAAAGTTACCATTACCTTACCCCTGGCGTAAAAAAAAAATCTGACGCTCGATGTAGTTGTCTCACTGTGTTTGTAGTGTAGCTACCATGAAATCTGGAGCTGTCCTTGAGGTGACCGGAGTCCAATACTTGTCAGGCACATTCTGTTTTTAAATCCGGGGTCCCTCCAGGTCGCTGCTGATATTAGTGTCTAGTATGTCTACTGTATTCTTTTTATGTCAGCCTGCCCCTTCTTAGTGTCGCTCTTCTCTCCTCTCTTTTCTGATACAGAAGGGCAGAATTGCATTTCTTACATAGGTAAAATGGGCATAGTTGTGGGGTAACACATTTTAGGGGGCAGCACATTCCATTCATTTTAAAGGGGTTATCCCATGACTAATGTAAGAAATTAAAATCATACATCATATAGTACATGAAAATCTCTTTTTTAACAAAGCTAGGACCAGCCCTGTACCTCACATGGATCCAGAGATCTCCCCATTCATTGCTCTGCTAGATTTATATCAAGCTGACAGCCTAAGGGGAGTGTCTTTTCCGCTGCAGCTAAGGGGAGTGTCCATGCTCTCCCTATCACAGCTCAGGAGGCCGTTGAAGGATGTAACTGAGCATGTGCAGCCTTCTCAGTGAGCAGGTCAAAGAAATAAGAAAAAAACAAACAGCAGGTGGCGCTATACAGATACATTTTATTAAATAGCTCAGTGGCTGTACTAAATTTTTTATTACATGCAATTACAAAAGTATTCAGAGGTTGTCCCATGAAAATATTTTTCGTGAGACAACCTCTTTTATATAGTGTAGTTATTTTCACCCTTTTCTCTTTATAAAAGTAAGACAAAAATATTAGCAAATATTAGTGCAGATGACGGTAGGAAGGCTATACAATATATGAATGAGTAGATAATAGGGCTCCGCACATCAATATTCTGGGAAAAAGATTTTATAATATTCCCTTCTTCCCTGATATTTGGATTATGAACTGCATCCTTAAGAGATGTCTGGGAATATATTATTTCTAACATGTGCTGGCAGCCTGTCTTCCTTAGGCCTCTTGCACATGACCGTATGAATTTTGCAGTCCGACAAAAATATGGATGACGTCCGTGTGCATTCCGTATTTTGTGGAACGGAACAGCTGGCCCCTAAAAGAACAGTACTATCCTTGTCTGTAATGCGGACAATAATAGGACATGTTCTATTTTTTTTGCGGAAATGGAATGCACGTGGAGTACCTTCTGGTTTTTTTTTGCGGACCCATTGAAATGAATGGTTCCGTATAAGGTCCGCAAAAAAAACTGAACGGACACGGAAAGAAAATACGTTTGTGTGCAAGAGGCCTTACTGAAAGGATCATACTTACCTGCTCCCGCCACTCTGATCCTCTGTGCTGGTCACTTCATCCTCTTCCTCAGCCAACCGCTGGCTTCAGTGGTGACAAGTCTACAAGAGACACGTCACTGCTGAAGCCAATGGTTGGCTGAAGAGGATCAAGTGACCATGCCGGGGATCAAGAAGACAAACCCCGGACTGGAAGATGCAGACCCAGGAGAGCAGGTAAGTATGATTCTTTTACTAGGAGAGACGGGCTGCCAAGACCTGCTAGAAATTATTAAATTCCCAGACAACCCCTTTAATCAGAGCTCCATAGTGACATGGCATGTCCCTGATGAGACTCTTCATCTGCCATGTAGTTAATGTCCGGTACTTGAGATCTACAGAGAGGACCTGTAAGTAACAGCTTGTATTCCCCATGTAAATGAAATGAATGAATTACTAGTAGGTTTTCAATGGGTGTTACCAGTTGCGGGGTGTTCTTACACAGCGACAGATCCAATCAGTGCTATTAGGGTAGGACTGTGTAGGGACTCGCCCCCCAACTGGTAACACTTATCTGGACCTTCACTGCAAGCTGCCAGTAATTCTCTCCTAACTTCTATCAGGAATAATAAAGGAATGACACAACACAAAGCCATAAGAATAGATGCTACAGAATAGTTATTACATGGGGAATGCATGAAGCTACTAAACCAGACATGTCAGGAGGGGGGACATAAGAAGAAGCCGGTAGCATGGTGGCTCAGTGATTAGCATTGATGACAGGAGTCTGACCAAGGACAGCCTCTGCATTGGATTTGTATGTTCTCCCCAAAGCTTTAAGTAACCAGATTTGTCATTCAATTAAATGTGGCCATACACATCAGATAAATGTCAGTCAAACATGGTGGAATCATAAAGTAATCTAATGCACATAAGGGTCTCCTGACCCTGACCAGGTTTACTGTCCTTTCCCCACTGAAAAGAAGTTTGCTTGGCTGAGCATGCACATATATAAGGGAGTCGGCCAGCAGCAGGTTCAGGTGTATGCCCATCCTTTTCCATTCTTCACTGCTGAATCAAAGAAAACTCACCTTCTCCCACGTGCAAGATGTCATTTGTAGAAAGTGTGATCTTTATGCTTAATGTATGGCAGCACCTCGTAGTCTGCACGGTTCCATCTCTCCTATCTTGGATGACCAGAGTAGCCCGATTCATGGTGGCCCTCAGTGGTTAGAGGTGTTTGGTGGGCCAGTAATATGTCTAGCTTATTGTGTGACTATTGTATGATAATCTTGTCCCGTGACCTTCTGGAGCTTACAGACCACCTTCTCTTTTCAGGCCAGCAGCCCTCAGGATCTCCGTCTCTACTATGAAAAGAACAAGACCCTCATACCCAAGTAATCATTCTTCCAGCATTACTGACCTTTCCCATCGACTTTCTCTACACCTGCTGATTCTGTGCTGAAGTTTCAGGCTGCCAGGGAGATGGGCACTAGATATCTGGCACTAACTTGAGCATTCCTTAATTAACACTGCATAGCTGTTTGTGCCAGGCTCAGACAGAAAGGCCTTTAATCCCTTCAGCAAATGGGACAGGTTATTTGAGGAAACTTTTTTTTTTTATACTGGAGAAGCCTACGGGGCTCAAGGAAATGTTTTTGACTGGTCTGCATTTTACCAAATGTGGCAGATAATGTGTATATAGGCATGTAATGGCTGATTATCAGCACAGCCTTCATGTTGAAAGGGGTTAGGATAGGTCATCAGTATTAGATCTGTAGGAGACGGACTCCAGGCACTGCCACCAATCAGCTGCTTCTGCCTCCTGACACATCAATGGTGTACATATTCCACTGTACTGCACCCATAGGGGGCGCATTGAGTGCTACAAGAGCATACAACAATGTGTGCTCCTGCCAGTACAGCACTCACTGCAGCCCTTATTCCTGCAGTACAGTGGAATCCATACACCCTTATACCTCTGACATGTCAGCATTGTACTGGTGTACAATCAACCTGAACTTCGAGTGCCTTTTTTGTCAGTAAAATGTTTTTAAAAAAAATGTATATTGCAAAACTATAGCGCTTTTAGAATAGTTTTTAATAAAGTTATTAAAAGGGTTTAGTTACCCTTTAAGTCAGGCATGTCCAAACTGCGGCCCTCCAGCTGTTGCAAAACTACAACTCCCAGCATGCCCTAATAGCTGTAAGCTATCCAGGCATGCTGGGAGTTGTAGTTTTGCAACAGCTGGAGGGCCGCAGTTTGGACATGCCTGCTTTAAGTGAATGGGTAACTAAAAGTGCTGCAATACCACTCATGGCCACTACCTAGTGAATGGTGCTGTTCCAGTGCCTGTTCCCCAGCATAGCCACCCGTTCATTCAGCTGATCCATGGGGGTGCCAGGAGTCTGATCTCTACCAATGTGATATCAATGACCATTCATTAGCATAAGCCATCAGCATTACAGTCCCAGAAAAACATGTGCAAGCCCTGGAAATAGGTCTACTACTCATCATAAAGCCCCTTCTAAAGTTTGTCTAAAAGGACAATATTTCTTTGATCTTTAGTTAACGCACAAGATGTTATTTTGCTGCCCACCTCATGACTTCTGTCCCCTAAAAATACTTTAGAACCACACCCAGGGGTCTAGTTTAGGAGCGACGAGGAATAATACCCAGGGTGCTTGCACTTGTTAAATTTAACCCTGGCAAACATGCTCCCCTCTCGCTTTTCGCTCGAATCTTCTGCTCAGCATTTTCCCTGTACTCGCTCGCTGCTCGTCTGGACAGCTTTGCCCTTGTATTTCTGTGTCGGTATGTGCTGGTAACCGGCGTGTATGTTTCTGTGATGGCATTTCAGCATCCCTCGAGAAACCTCAAGTCATCTGAAGCAGCTTCTTTTGGGGCTTTTACAGAGGAACCAGAAGGACCGGATGGACTTTGGTAAAGTGTTACTTGTAAATTCTTTTGGCCAAATTCCTGCAAATGAGCAAGTAAAGCTTCTTATAGATTTTAGTATGTATCAAAATCTGAGCCAAAATGTATAGTTTCTATGAATTCTGCTAAACCCTGGCTCTGCAGATATCTGCATCGGAGCGTCCATACTTGTACATCTCACAGATCAGGAGGTCTGCATGGAGTGTTGTCCACCCCATGGAGCACAAGCCCACGCTCAGGACCAGCCTCCATGTTATCACATAATAGAGGGACCACAGTGGGTTTTGCTTGTCAATAAAAAGCCCAGCTCTTGGTATTAATTATAAGCACTGTTATATTTGCATATATATGTATTAGGGCTGGGCGACTAACCAAACAAATTTGATTAATTTGCCCTTTTAGAGCCTCATGATATTTGTTTTAAAAAAAATAAAACATTTTATCCAAGGCGCTGTATCGGTGCAGGCAAAGTGCTATGTTCAGTCCATGCCATCCGCGCCTTTAACCCTGACACAGGCAGCAGGGACGGAAGAGTCCACACAGGCTGCGCTGATACAGTGCTCCGGATCACAGGGGGATCCCAGCAGTGACTGCAGCCAGGCATGGACTGAAAGTCTACCCTGGTGGGCCATGCTGTCAGTTAACTGATGTAATCATCCCTCCTCCCCTTCATGGTGCCCCCTGTAATCTTCCGCAGCAGCCGCTGTGAACTGTGTAACTCCATATCATCCTCCACGCAGGCTGATGTAACATCACTCCGTCAGTGACGGTGCTCACTGCTCCCCCTCTGGTCACTGACCAGTGTCAGGACGGTTGATGTGGGTGGAGCTATAAAAAGCCCCGCCCCTCAACTTTTACCTGCGCCAGCCCTTGAAAGCCTGAACTTTGGATTGCGGTTGGCTTGGGATGCTTGGACATTCTGCCGGCTGCACTCCCGACACCCACTCTCTTCCAAGCAGCTGGGCCCACTCCCTCTTTAGCAACTTGCCACCATTTTGGATCTGGTAAATCTGCTCACCAAAAGGGGGATAAGGAATCGTTTTAAGAAGGGCTGGGGGATGACAATAACTATGTAGGGCGACTAGTGGCATGAAATACTATTACCTGACCACCAGTACTGTTTGAAGGTAGGGGCTGTGCAGGCTGCCTAAATTCAGTGGAATGACAATGTGTCATATACGACCACTGACCATCAACTTGGGGGGTGGAGGGCAGTGCATGGCTTCTAATAATGGCATCTGTAAGACGGTGTTCACTAATAATTAAAGGAAGGTTAATAAAATGTATTAAAAAATTCTAGAAAAAAAAAAAAAGTGGTGACGGAACTGCTTTCTTTTTTCTATTACCATCCCCCAAAAATAATAAAAGTTAACAGATATGTTATATGTATCCCAAAATTGTGTCAATAAAAAAGTTTTCCCCACAAGAAACAAGCTCTCATATGGCTCATCGACAAATAAAAAAGTTGTTGCCATAACAAAAATAATCAAGAAAAATCAATAATTGTCCTTAAATTAAAAATAATTTAGATGATTCTTTTTTGCAAAATCTCCCAGTTCTAATATATATAGCTCTCTTTTGCCTTCTCCTAAACTTTTCCTGTTTCCTCCTTAGATGAATTCTTTCACCATTCGTTTCTGGATGTGGGCTCCTCCATGAAGAAATGTATGTATTATTTGGGTATATATTGTATGTTACTAGCATTGACTTAAGGTTATCATTTTAGGCAGATAACATTTTCCAGTGTACTTTCTACATTAATTCTGGACTTTCACTATCTCCACTTGCTGTCATTCAATGGGAATCTTCATTGTTTAACTGTAGGGCAGGGATGATCTACCTACGGGTCTCCAACTGTTGTAAAACTACAACTCCCACCATGCCTGGCTATAGGCTGATAGCTGTAGGCCTGTGATGGCTAACCTCTGGCACTCCAGCTGTGGTAAGACTACGACTTAGCTGTTCTCAGAACTTAATAGAAATGAATGGAGCATGCTGGAAGTCACAGTTTCACCACAGCTGTAGTGCCGGAGGTTAGCCATCACTGCTGTAGGCACTCTGGGCATGCTGGGAGTTGTAGTTTTGCAACAGCTGGAGAGCCTCAGGTTGGCCATCCCTGCTCTAGGGCATAACACTCTGCTCTGGTCATAGGTGATGGGCACACAGGTGCTCCTTCCAGTTACAGTACAGTTATTAAAGCTGTCCCATAGACATAATATGGCAGGACTGGTTTTCATCCCTTAGAGGTAAACAGTAAAAGTCACATATGATGCCAGCAAGCAGAGATCTCAAAAATCATTAAAAATGATACAGAAAGCACATTGGAAAATTCCATAACTTTCCACCATGCAATGAATGCGCTTTATTTGCTGAGACCACAGCTCTGAAGTATAGTCAGCATAAAATCTTGCTTATTCCCTTTTAATTGGTTTGATTCCGCTGCATCATCATTTATAAATAGTGCTACGTCTGAAAAGTAGTACCTTACTGCTATGACAAGCATCACTTTTGACAGCAGGATTGTGAGAATAATGTCATTTTCTGTGCTGAAGCTTTGCCTATAAGAGTAAAGTAACTTCTAACCATATTCCTGTCTCCCTAGCTGCGCCTGTGCCAATGCCGTCATATCCCAGTTCAGGCTCAGGAAGTTCTTGCAGCAGTTCTTCCACATCACATTTGGCGTCTCCACCTGTAAGTACATATCTTAAGATCTACTCCTGTAGGGTTGTAAAATAGATTAGAAGCCAGTCTTTGTGACTTGATGCCATCTTACCTCACAAATCTAGATGTCCATATTGACCCGGGGGGGAGGGGGCAATTGTGTCCTTGCTTGACGGATGTAAAACACACACTATACTACTAATCCTGTACTATTACTATACTGCCTGTATACAGTAGTTGAGGCAGTGCCGTATACTGAGCTGACGTTTTCACTACTTTAATATTTATATTGTGTTTTAATAATTTTACCCCCAGCAATCCTTAGGTGAAATGCAGCAACTACAGGAAAAAACCCTGGTCTCACCTATCCCTGATTCTCCAGGATTTCTTCAAGGTTCAAAGGAATCTGCAGGGAGCAGCAGCAAGAACTCCTCTTGTGACACTGATGATTTTGTGATGGTGCCTGCACAATTTCCAAGTTCTCAAGGTTTGTAATATTTTACAAACTATACACATGGTGTGCTGATTTTAATAGGACTGGCCGACCATCTAAGGTATTTGGGGACATCCCGATTCTCCCCTGATGGCAGATGTCAGGAGAGATAGGAATCAGGTAGTTGGATATCAAGTGCCAGATCCATATGTTCTTGGGGAGATATCCTCTGCTAGATGAGTTTGGCAGTGGCTTTCTCCCCTCTCTGCATATAGAACCTGGCCGAGTGAGTATATGGGTGACCTGTAGGGATAGCTGTCAGCCGAATGAGCATTCGACCGAGGACTATCTAATGTGTATGACGGACCTTAGTTGAACAAATTTCATATCAGTAACAATGTAAAGATATACACCTGTAAGCAGGAACCCAAAAGGAGAGCACAGTATGGTCTAGTATGGTTTATTGTGGGTTGTGTGGACCTCCACAGGACTCCTCTTCTTTACCACCAAAGAAACGTTAGCAAAGAGGAAATACCCAACGTTCTCTCCTACATAGGATGGAAAGAAGGGGCAGCAACAAAGTCTAAGCCTTTTTTTCCATTGGTATGGCGGCTTACCCCTCTGTGATTTTGTAATATGGAAGCCTTGCCTGTAAAGCTTCATTCTCTATGGACCCATTTATAGATTTCAAGAACCACTAAACCAAAAATTCAAAGCTTATAAAACTGTACCTGATTAAAAGAGCTTCTACCATCCTTCACTACCGGGAATGGAAATATTTGCCAAGGTTTTCATAACTGGACATAGATGACTATGGGGGCAGACATTTTTCTGGCATCCTGTTATTAATCCCATTGCAGAACACTACAGTCAGCCTTTCCTCGGCCCAAAATGACTGATAGTATTCCGCTACATAGAAAAGAGATACAATTTTAGGTTTAGTGTCCCCTTGATGTACATCACTGAGGCAACCTCCTGTCATAGGTAATGAAAGAAGAGATTTGCAAATCTAATCCATTCACCTAGGACTAATCCAGCGGGCGAGTTCTGACAGTCTGGCTTCATAAATTATGATTAATTGATGCCAGTGGAGCCTACTGAAACTCTCCATTCGATTCATGTCTGGAGCTGTTGTTACTTTTAAGTATTAGCAGTTAAAGACTTGTCTTCCTACCGGAAACCCTATGGAGACCAGGAAAAGAAGCATAGCACAGCTCACTTCCAAGGCTTTCAAAGGAGTTTTTACTCCAGAAGCTGTCTTCTCCTCGAAGCCCCTTCCACCAACAAGTTGTTTCAAGTTTAGTAATTGAAAACTAACTAAAGAGTTTATCGGGGAATTCATATTGATGACCAATCCTCAGGATAGGTCTTTAGTGTCAGATCAGGAGGTGTCCCGGGTGTCGGAACCACGCCAATCAGCTGTATGGAGAGGATGCAGTGCTCTTCCTAGACCTGTGACGTCACGTACATCGTTCACATGGCCAAGCACAGCCACTACACTATGAAGGGCACTCCGGTCAATGAGTTGTGAGGAGAGCACGGCACTCATGCCTTCTTCAAACAACTGATCGACCATGGTGCCGTGAGTCAAGGTGTCCTGAGGATAGGACATCAATTTAAAAATTCTGGATAACCCCTTGAAGTAAAGATAAGTGCCCAGTGATAGACAGAGTGACATGCAGGTTAATAGGACAATAGTCATGCTTTTGTTATTCCACTCGTGTCCCTATGATCTTCATTTGTGCATAGTGCCACAAATACCCAAGTCCCTTGAGGTTTGTTGGCAAGTGGGATTAATAGTTTGGCCAAGAGCTATAGGAATGATGCTCCGTCTACAGTATAGCTGGATTGCCTGTGTATGGCTGGCTTCAGTGCTTTAGTTAGCATTATTACTTTTCTCCTTGGGTCTTCAATTCCATTTAAAGAATTTCTCAATTTTACTTCAACTAATTATTTAACATACAAGGAATAATGGAGTGCAACTTTCTGAGAACGTTGATATGGAAATGCAGTCAGACAGCTATGTACCTGCGTTTGTCTTTATGTAGTCATCATGTAATACTTTAATTATAGCTTTGAGTTAATCAGTTCTTTTATGTTCTAGGAGATATCGCAGAAGCTACGACAAGCAAGCCCATCCAAGATACTTTAATGTATAGCGGGTAAGAAAACTGTCCTCCCAGTTCAGACGGTCTACAAATCACAAAGTTAGCAACTTACCACCTACTCATACAATCTGGCCTCAAAAGGTTATCATCAGTCAGCTCTATGCCCACATCAGCAGAGCAAACTGATCATTTCCAGAAATAGTGCATATTGTGGAGGTAAAACCACACGCACAGTGAGTGTTCTCACCCAATAATTTGTCTGTCCATTTTGAGAGGGTTGTTTGAGGTCTCTTTATTGAGACATCTTGAGATACTAAGTGTGATATTACGACGTCTTTGGACTTTGCAAGGCTAGTTCTTATACTTTTTGATGGCCTTAAGTCTTATCTGTGTTTCTTCCCAGTTCTCTGCTGACATCTGCTGGTCTGGAGAGCCGGGCTCGAACACCTTCACCAACACTTCCATATAGCTGCTCCCCAAGTCCATCCCGGTAAGAGCTGAAAGAAAACCTTTCAATTGTATCATCGAGATGAGGCCTTTTATTACTTTTTTTTTACTTGCTATGTGATTTCCATTATTTCTATATTCAGAAATATATAGGAGGGATCCTTGAGCAGATGAACTTGATTTCTCTGGGATTGGTGTCAGTTCATCATTTTGAATCCCTGTGGATGTGTTCAGTCAATATGCATATTGACCATAAGGCACCAAAATACAATATATGTAGGCCCTTTAAATAAAAAAATGAACAGGGCCCAAAATAAACTATACTGAATTTACAGCTCGGGACCCTGCAGAGACAGAGAGAGCACTCTATGTATATCTGAAATGTTACATTAAAGATGGCCGCAGTCTCGGAATTGACCATACAGGCAGGCATGCCCCCTGTGTTACGCCCAAGCCCAAAATAAAATTAACTCCTAAACTTCATGCGCTCTGAGCAATTCCGAGACTGTGGCCATCTTTAATGTGGTTCCTATCTTCTTAGCTGTATTCCCGTGTCTCGCGAGAGCACGGACGGGCGGCGCATGTGCATGCCGCATCTTCCAACGCCAAGCTGGTCCCATTGATTATTGGCATCATGCGTGACTGCTCCTCAAGATTAAAAGGTGTTTAATCCTGTTTATATGATACTCACTATGCACACTTATATGTATTTATTGATAATTATGTGTATGAATTGAATATATGCTTTTAATGAAGTTTTTTTATGATTGTTAAAACAAAGATTTATGATTATCATTATACTGAATCATGACACTAATATAAATCTATGGAGTAATCATGTTTTTTAAGAGGTTTTTACTGTAATCACTGCCTTATTGAATAATCATGTAATTTTGTTGTATGTATTTGTTCTCACTATAAATATATGACACATTGCACATGTTGACTCAGCTAGACAAAGGCTCCATAGAGAGAGCTGAAACATTGCTGCTAGATGGGTTAATAAACCACCAGTTTTTTTCACCAAAGTTTGGAGTGCTGCCGTCTTTTTTTTTTTTCAAATATATCTACATAGGACCTTGGTCTCAGGTCCTGGGAAGGATTTTGCACCCGCTATTATTGTGTGCTGCTTTTTATTTTTTTAGATTGTTTTAGCTTTTATATGTTACATTATTTTAAAGGGGTTGTCCAACCTAGGAGCCAACAATGCTAATGGTCCTCTCCTGTGCCCCAATAAAAACACTGCCCCATTGCTGACCACTTTCAGTCCCTGCATAGCTGGGATCTGCTTGGTCCTGTGACTGTTGCAGGCAATGATAGACCTAAGCGGTCGCATGTGCTTGACCGACACGTCGCTGCTAGTGACATGCCATTCAAGCACATGTGACTGCTGAGGATTGTGATTGGCCTCGGCTATTCACTGGATCAAGCTACTTGTTCCTGTAGGGTAGGAACAGAGTCAGCGTACAGGTGTTTTTTGTTTTTTCAAAAGGCTACGGGTTAGGACCATTGGGTTTGTCAGCTCCTAGGCCAGAATACCCCTTTAAGGCTTCTTTGACTTCTGCATTGGGCATGCCCTTTTCCTGGTTTGTCATAGGAACAGAAAAATCGAATACAAACCAGGGACAGATCTGGATATCAATGAGCCCAACTGACCCCAGTATCTTGGTGCCCTTTGTTCTACTCTGCAGCATGCTGTGCTGTTTTCTACAGCAGTACAACTGTTTCACTTCAACAGCTTATGGAGTTTTATTTTTTTGTTTCTTTCCTTTAGATTGCCTCAGGCATCAGCTAGTAGATATGGTCAGTCTGTGCCCATTCCAGTACCAACTCAAATCGACAATTATCGGAGGATTGAGCAGAATTTACAGTCACCCAATCAGTACACACCACAAAGGTTTGTATGGAATGTGTCCCCATGATAAAGTAGGTTTATTATGCATATTTCTTATTGTGTGATGAGTGATTCCAGTTGCTAATATGTATTGTACGTACAGAGGTCTTGTCTGGCTTCTGCCACAACTACCATCTAAGGACCCATTTACGGTACTTGTATCAATTCATATTCTAACCATACATAGAAAGTATGGTTATTGTGTCTGTCTAACTAGTAAGCTGCCGCCCTCCGACTTCCCCTACTGTGCTGAATTACTTGTGCGATCGAATGTGTAATTGTCCCTAGTACATAGTTGTCATAGTGTGACTGATATTATATGCCATCATCCTAATAAGCATGTTTTGCTTCATTATGGATTAATCTGTATCACTGGATGTCTTCTTTTTAGATCTGGCATGGTGCGGAAGTCCAACAGTGCCAGCCCCCTTAATTTCATGAGAGCAGGAACATCCCCTCCTTTCCCTATCGAAACTGCTTCTGCACCAACAACGCGGAGGCTCTCTTTTGGAGGAGCAAAAGCATTCATTCCCTCTCCTCAAGGTAAGAAGGTTTCTTTCACTGTCTTTTGATATAGTGGTGATTTAAAGGCATAAACTTCAGAATTTATAACTCAGTAGCCATAGTATACCCAGCTGTTTATGACTTCACCTCCACTGTTGTTAAAGGGTATGTCAGCAGATTTGTACATATGAAACTGGCTGACCTGTTTCACACTGGCGTTTCGGCTTTCCGTTTGTGAGATCCGTCATGGGCTCTCAAAAGCGATCCAAAACGGATCAGTTTTGCCTTAATGCATTCTGAATGGAAAAGGACCCGCTTAGAATGCATTAGTTTGTCTCAGTTCAGTCTCCATTCCGCTCTGTAAGCGGACACCAAAAACAGAGCCAAACGGATCCGTCCTGGCACACAATGTTATTCAATGGGGACAGATCTGTTTTCTCTGACACAATCTGGCACAATAGAAAACAGATCCGTCCCCTATTGACTTTCAATGGTGTTCAAGACGGATCCGTCATGGCTATAGATCACATAATACAACTGGATCCGTTCATGACGAATGCATGCGGTTGTATTATTGTAACGGAAGCGATTTTGCTAGTGTGAAAGTAGCCTTACATGTGCGCTTGGCAGCTGAAGGCATCTGTGTTGGTCCTATGTTCATATGTGCCCGCATTGCTGAGAAAAATGATGTTTTAACAACTGGAACTGCTGCCGTGACCTCTCCACTTTGATTGACAAGGCCAGGCATCACACCTGGTCCTATTAGTCAAAGTGGAGAGGGCTCAGAAATTGCATAAAGAGCAGGTGTAATGGGAACGCCCCTGTTGCTCCTAGAGGCTCACTTACTTATATTAAAACATAATTTTCTCAGCAATGCGGGCACTTATGAACATGGGACCAACACAGATGCCTTCAGCTGCCAAGTGCACATGTAACAGGTCAGCCAGTGTCATAGGTACAAATCTGCTGACAGATGCCCTTTAATTATTAGACTTTTGAACTATGATAAAGTGGTTGTCTAGCTGGCAAAAAAAATGTAAATAGAAAAAGAATAGAATGGCTTAAAAAAGTAAAACCTTATCGATCCACCACTGCTCCTTTTTGATGCCTCCTGGGTCTCCCATTGGTCTTTTGCTCCATGATGCTTCCCTAGACTTAAATGTGGCCACTCAGCCCATAACTGGCCGAGGCTAGTCAATACTGTGACTTGTGATGGGCTGCGTGGTCACATTTCGAGAGGGGCCAAGAAGTAGAGACTGGTGGGGGACCTGGGAAGCATCAAAATGACAGCAGCGGGGATCGAAAAGGTGAGTATTACTGCTATGTAACTTTTTACAGGTTTTTGTACCTTTTGGAAAGAATAAAATTTATAGCAAGAGCTTTATATCCACTTTTCCATTTTTTATTTTAACTAATCTGTACATGGATGCCGTGATCCAGCTGTAACGAGAATTACTTTCCCATACAGTACATAAAGACAGTTACAATTCTGCTTACTTTGTTTCTACGTATGCCACAGTGGGCACCATTCCAGAGCAGCCTGGGCAGGACATCAGCAGAAGTCCTGGGGGAGCAGAACCGAGAAACAGGAGCCCTGATTATGGTGTGTATAGCATGAAAAATTGTATAGTTTATTCATATTAGAGTGCAGACACTGTGCTCCCGTGTCTTACCTGTTTAAAGGGGATGTCTCACTTCAGCAAATGGCATTTATCATGTAGACAAAGTTAATACAAGGCACTTACTGATGTATTGTGATTGTCCATATTGTCTCCTTTTCTGGCTGGATTCATTTTTCCATCACATTATACACTGCTCCAGGGGTTACAACCACTACCAGCCGTGAATAGGAAAATGTGCAGGCTTCTCTGGTAGTCAGGACCGTAGTGGCATGGATAGGCACGCATGCGCAGCATCTCCCGTCCTGGTCACCTCCTATATCTGCACATGGAAATGAGCAGTGTATAATGTGATGGAAAAATGAATCCAGCCAGCAAAGGAAGCAATATGGATAGGAACAATATATTAGTAAGTGCTGTGTATTAACTTTATCCACATGATAAATGCCATTTGCTGAAGTGATACAATCCTTTAAGTTTTATTGTCTTTGAGGCTGATCAGTATAGACACGGGAGAGAGAGGGATTTGAGCTGCCGCTATGTTAAACTTACAGACTTTTGCTAATAACGATACACTGCAACAAACTGTCAGCTGTGACTATGATTAGGTCACCTTTACATGTTGTGCACAATACACTTCTGAAATCAGACATGGTTTTGGTGTATGTGGTAAACACCTCAGTGCCTGAACCCAGAAGTCACCCATGCGCAGGTATATTTACTGTCAGCACGCACTGGTGTTTTTCCAGCACTAGGGGAGGAACAAGTTGCCTTAGGGAAGTATACAACAGTTTCAGATGTATGCATATGACAGAATTCATTTATGAATTTGTGTACAGAATGTATGGCACTGTGCCTGATAATATAGAGGCTGCGGTGCTTGCCCTATGTGCTGTGATGGCTAACCTCCGGCACTCCAGCTGTGGTAAAACTACAACTCCCAAGATGCATACTTGCTTGGCTGTGCTCAGAACTCCATAGAAATAAATGGAGCATGATGGGAGTCGTAGTTTTACCACAGCTGGAGTGCCGGAGGTTAGCCATCACTGCCCTATGTGCTGTGGGCCCCTTCAAACAGCTGATATTTGGTCGTGCCAGGAGTCAGACCCCCACCAAACTGTTATTGGAGGCTCAATCTAAGGGCTTTATTAGACCGCACAGTATTTGGGCCAATTATCGGGAGCAAGCGTTTACAGCAACGCTCGTTCCTAATAAAATGGTCTGTAAAATCGATCAGCCGGGCCACTCCCTGTCAATCAAAGCAGCAAGGAAGGGGCTGGCACAGAAAGGAGCATGGCTTGGGTGCAACAAGAGCAGACCACCACTGATGGATTTTATGGAAACCCAG
Source organism: Bufo gargarizans (assembly GCF_014858855.1). NCBI lineage: Eukaryota > Metazoa > Chordata > Amphibia > Anura > Bufonidae > Bufo > Bufo gargarizans. The sequence continues at coordinate 553,842,494 of NC_058080.1, read as the reverse complement.
ACTTTAAGGGAGTTTAATTCAGACTCCTTTTCTGTTCAGTATTCATTACTGTTAGCTGGACTAGAGGTTCAGTGGGTATGTACTCGCCATGGAAAGCTCAGGATTTCTTTTCCCACCCTCCAGTCTGTCATTACATCTACATATCTTACAGGTATTCCAGTCCCTGCACAGAATTCTAGAATGGGATCTCGTCTTAACAGTGCTCCAAACTTGTCTGACCTACAACCAAGCAGACAGAAGATTAAGAAACAGCTGTCAGATCCTGTAATACCTAGAGATGTCTTCACAAAGCCAAGTTCCCCCCAGCAGATCCATGGCTTACAGTCCACCCGACCTCTCAGATCATCCCCCAAGTTGTCTGAATTTATGCATAGGAGCCCCCTTCCAACTATACTGGGTTCACCCACAAAGGTAAGAGAACAGAACCATCAAGGAGTAACAACAAGTATTTTACTACTATTTTCTAGCACATTTAGTGGCTTAGAGGTTATCCTAAAACTGAGTATGACTGAGTAGGAAGACAGCCTATATCAGGGGTGGTGAACCTTTTACAGACCGAGTGCCCAAACTGCAACCCAAAACCCACATATTTATCACAAAAGGCCAACACAGCAATTTAACCTGAATACTACAGTCCAATATAGTATATCTTCCATGTACTTTATCATTTAATGCGCTGCCTGTGCTGTTCATAGTGCGCCCTGCGCTGATGACTGGCAGGAAAGGTCTAAAGGCATATTGGTACACCATAGACTTTGTCCAGGGTGCGGGTGCCCACAGAGAGGGCTCTGAGTGCCGCCTCTGGGTTCGTCACCACCGGCCTATATTGTGCACTAAACAAATGTACATAGCCAGCATAGAGCCTCACATCATTACCCGGTGTGTAGCTGATGATCCTTCATAAAGACTGTGCTGTATACTGTTTGTTCCATAAAGTATATTTTACAATATTTTTGTATTTAGATTGGATGGATATAAGATAAGATAGATACTAGATAGATATAAGATTGATAGATATTAGATAGACAGCTCCATAGAGATGAGCTGAAACCTTGCATTGGGTGTAATAAAAGATCCACTTTTCTTCACGGAAGACCGGAGTGCTGCCTTGTTTTCTATTCCATTTTTGGCTGTGGTTTCCACGTCCGAAACTTTACAGGGATTTTTGCACCTGGCATTTAAAGGAGTGCTGCTGCTATTATTATGTGTGTAGCTATAAGATAGATATATATTAGATAGTTATTAGATTGATTGATAGATAGATACATAGCTATTAGATTGATTGATAGATACATAGATATTAGATTGATTGATAGAGAGTTAGATATAAGATAGATGATAGATAGATAGATATTAGATAGAATGAGATAGCTAGATTAATAGATATTAGATTAATTGATAAAGGATAGAAGATAGATTATAGATAATAGATATATAGATATTAGATAGAATGATAGTTAGATAGATATTAGATTGATAGATGATAGAACAGGCATGGCCAACCTGTGGCTCTCCAGCTGTTGTAAAACTTAAATTCCCACCATGCCCTTCTGTAGGCTGATAGCTGTTGGCAGTCCGGGCATGCTGGGAGTTGTAGTTTTGCAACATCTGGAGAGCCTCAGGTTGGCCATCCCTGTGATAGAAGATATATATAAGATAGATTATAGATAGATGATAGATTTTATTAGAGAGAATGATAGAGTTAGATAAAAGAGAGATAGATATTAGATAGATTGAGAGAGAGATGGATAGATAGATTGATATAAGATAGATAGATATAAGATATCTCAAAATAATAATGGATAATAATAAATCCAGTGCTAAATGTTTCCTTCTTTCCTTACTTTTCAGAGCATATCACCATTTGAGTTTCCAAGGGGAACCAGTACCCAGAATCTGCTGACTCTTCTCACTCACCAAGGGGTGATAGGCCCACCAACCCGAAACAAGACGCTTCCTGACCTGAAGAATGTAGGACAGTACCAGTGCCAGCAGACTGGCCTAGGGATGCGTCCTGTGGAGGACATGAAGGGGCCATTTGGCAGGTACTCATGCTACTACACATTTTACTCTGTTTTCGGTTGCTTTATCGCTGTGTGCTCTTATTCAGGCTATAAGCAGTGATGTCTTTCACTGATTTCAATTGAGCTGACCAATAAATGTCTAATCATCTTCTAACACTAGTTGTGACATGACACACTGGGCTACACAGTGACAATTGTTCATGCGCTGCTGAGTGTGACATTATGGGATTACCGCAATCTAATTTTTTTTGCAAGGTAATGGGTGACTTGGTGACTGTTGCAAAAGGTCTCATACCGTAGGCCAGCACAGGCAATTGTGGGGAATGAAGCATTCATTCCCAATAATTGCCTGCTTGTAAGTGTAAGTGAGAGCTGCATTTACATGCAGCAATCACTTCTGCTGTACGCGGATGGACTATCCCCTTACAGATTCATTGTTTCTGGTCATCACATCCCGCTCTGCACAGCACAATCTGAAGCCCAGGAACAATCATTTAGGTGACCGCATCAATGGTGCTTTCACCAGATGAATGAGCGTTTGCCTGTTCATCGGGTGATTGGCAGCACCTTAAAACAAGGCAATTATCTGGAAGGAGTGTTCCTAGGGACATTAATTCCTGATAATTGCCCTAATTGTCAGCCCATGTAAAGGGGCTTTTACCATATTTGATATGTCAAGGGGTCCTGCAGCCTTGTTTGCCATAGACGAAGCCCTAGCCTTAAAATGTAATCGCTCCACTCTGACCCTGCTTCAGTGGCCATTATGCTTTTGATTTGATCTATCTAATGATCCGTGACACCTGATCCATCTGTTACTTTACTCTAGATGAGTAGATCTTTCCATAATAATCATAATTTATCTAGCCAAATGTGGAAAATATAGATTTTACTTATGCTCGGGAGCTCCCCTCTGGCCATAGTTCCCATTTACTCCGTTCATAAATGTGCTTGTGTATGGCTGAGTTTATTATATTGTATAATGCTATAGATAGAAGCAAAATGTGTTTATATGCGTCCTTATCGGCCTCCTCAAATATGTATAGTGTTGGGTAATGCACACATGCTGCTGCTGCATGGCCTGCTCTAGAAAAGCCTTTTATTCTAAATAAGACTGTAAAGGCCCCATACACAATAGTTCAGCTGTCAATCTAATTTGTATGGGGAGCTTCCGATTCTCCCCTGACAGACGAGGTTGAGAAGAGGAGGATTGGGTGACCTGCTTTTCATCTGATCCCTTGGTTCTCCCAGGAGAGATGTCTTGCAGCTTATCAGCATATATGTCTATAGGGGAGTCTGCAGAGGTAGCTGTTCGGCCGACAGCTATTGAAGGTGTATGGGAACCTTAAAGGGGTATTCCTATCTGGGATATTAATTGCATCAGTGTCACATAGGTCATACCCACTCCTATCTCCAGAACGGGACCCCCAAAGTGAACAGATAGCAGCCCCGCATATGCAGCCACTCTCCGTTCACCGCTATGGGAATTGAGAAAATAGCCAAGCGCTGGATATTGAGTGCAGATTTTCAGGCCAAATGCTGATTTTTTTTGTGTCCGGATAACTGCAGGTCACTCAGCACTGGAAGACTCACTGACCTCCTGCTGAAAGCAGCATTTGGGACACAGGCTCCGGACGTCGGCAGTACAGATAGCCTCAATGCAGAGAAACCAATGGAGATAGCAGGTGAGTTTCTCTTTCTATATTGACATGACACCGGAATGCATTCCACGCATGTGCTCTTAACACCCCAATTTGCCATTTGCTGAGTAATAGATTTTAAAATATTAGCTGCAGTGTACTCTAGGGTTGTCGGTGAAATAATTCTGAAGCCTTTGATACAGAGACCAGACCCTGATGATCCAGCTGTATATGGCCCATTCATGGTGATCCACTAGCTCACCATATATTTTCTTAGTCCAATGGCTTGTTGTCCATCCCAGGAAATCCAGCCCCTCTCTAGTAATCCAGTGGGGACGCGCCATCTCTGGTATTCCAAGGTTTAGTCACTAGCCTTGGTGGCCTGGTAGATACTTACCTGTCGTGTGGTGGCTACCTTACACTGATGTATGTATACACATCATGTACTGTAACATTCCCTGCTTTATACTGAGTAGACATATGGCATAGTATGCCCTTGTGGTCTGTGTTTGACTCTGTTCTTTTAAAAGGTTTTTTTTTTGTAAGAAAAAATAATTGAAAAAGGCAGGGAAGACAATAAAACAATAAAGAAGACATTCAAAAAAGATAATCCACCACTGCACCAGTTCAATAAAACAGTGTCTTTATTGTGTCGAAAAGTGAAATGCATAAGCCATGTCTGCATTCTACTCTTCGATACAATCTTGTTTCATTGCACCAGTGCAGCGCTGGATTATCTTGTTTGAATCGCTGCTGAATCTCATCTCTCTGTGGTGCACACGGTTCAAGGGAAACATACAAAAATGGCTGAAGGTCTGTTAAACCTGGTGTAAGGTATGTGCATGTCAGTGTGAATAAAAAAATAAAAACTCTCCAGCTCTGCTGCTCCAATCCTCCATGCTGCATCTGTGGCATCATGTTCTTGGCTTTAGCGGCATGTCCCTGTATACAGTCTTTGGCCTCAGCGGTATACAGAACTGTATTGCTGAAGCCAGTGATCGGCTGCAGTTGTCCAGTGCAGTATACGGGCACGTCACCACTGCCCATATGGATGGAGTGGCAATGCCAGAGTCTACAGGGTCCAAACTGGTGAGAATGCATTCTTTATTATTTTAAAACCTTCATATATATATATATATATATATATATATATATATATATATAAGAACCCCTTCAAAGGACTGAATAGCATTATTTGCTCTACTATCTCATATCTTAGACTATCAGTTTCCATTGTAGTTGGCAGGAAAAAAATCTTCAAGCCCAGAAATTGCATCATTGGTCAATAGCTGTTGTGCATGTTAACCACTTGCTTTCTCAAGACAGGAATCAGCTGTTGACCAGTGATGTAATATTCTGGTTTGAACAGAACAAGCCACATAGTTTCCCATTTTTATTTCTACACGAGTTGTTGCACACAATACCATACATATAGGAACTTAGGACCACATCTGCATGGAGTTTGTATGTTCTCCCCGTGTTTGTATGGGTTTCCTCCGGGTACTTGGGTTTCCTCCCATACTCCAAAGACATACTGATAGGGACCTTAGATTGTGAGCCCCACTGGGGACAGCTTGATGCTTATATAATATAAAGCACTGCGGAATATACAGTGGAGGAAATAATTATTTGACCCCTCACTGATTTTGTAAGTTTGTCCAATGACAAAGAAATGAAAAGTCTCAGAACAGTATCATTTCAATGGTAGGTTTATTGTAACAGTGGCAGATAGCACATCAAAAGGAAAATCGAAAAAATAACTTTAAATAAAAGATAGCAACTGATTTGCATTTCATTGAGTGAAATAAGTATTTGAACCCCTACCAACCATTAAGAGTTCTGGCTCCCACAGAGTGGTTAGACACTTCTACTCAATTAGTCACCCTCATTAAGGACACCTGTCTTAACTAGTCACCTGTATAAAAGACACCTGTCCACAGAATCAATCAATCAAGCAGACTCCAAACTCTCCAACATGGGAAAGACCAAAGAGCTGTCCAAGGATGTCAGAGACAAAATTGTAGACCTGCACAAGGCTGGAATGGGCTACAAAACCATTAGCAAGAAGCTGGGAGAGAAGGTGACAACTGTTGGTGCGATTGTTCGAAAATGGAAGGAGCACAAAATGACCATCAATCGACCTCGCTCTGGGGCTCCACGCAAGATCTCACCTCGTGGGGTGTCAATGGTTCTGAGAAAGGTGAAAAAGCATCCTAGAACTACACGGGAGGAGTTAGTTAATGACCTCAAATTAGCAGGGACCACAGTCACCAAGAAAACCATTGGAAACACATTACACCGCAATGGATTAAAATCCTGCAGGGCTCGCAAGGTCCCCCTGCTCAGGAAGGCACATGTGCAGGCCCGTCTGAAGTTTGCCAATGAACACCTGAATGATTCAGAGAGTGACTGGGAGAAGGTGCTGTGGTCTGATGAGACCAAAATAGAGCTCTTTGGCATTAACTCAACTCGCTGTGTTTGGAGGAAGAAAAATGCTGCCTATGACCCCCAAAACACCGTCCCCACCGTCAAGCATGGGGGTGGAAACATTTTGCTTTGGGGGTGTTTTTCTGCTAAGGGCACAGGACAACTTATTCGCATAAACGGGAAAATGGACGGAGCCATGTATCGTGAAATCCTGAGCGACAACCTCCTTCCCTCTGCCAGGAAACTGAAAATGGGTCGTGGATGGGTGTTCCAGCACGACAATGACCCAAAACATACAGCAAAGGCAACAAAGGAGTGGCTCAAGAAGAAGCACATTAAGGTCATGGAGTGGCCTAGTCAGTCTCCGGACCTTAATCCAATCGAAAACCTATGGAGGGAGCTCAAGCTCAGAGTTGCACAGAGACAGCCTCGAAACCTTAGGGATTTAGAGATGATCTGCAAAGAGGAGTGGACCAACATTCCTCCTAAAATGTGCGCAAACTTGGTCATCAATTACAAGAAACGTTTGACCTCTGTGCTTGCAAACAAGGGTTTTTCCACCAAGTATTAAGTCTTTTTTTGTTAGAGGGTTCAAATACTTATTTCACTCAATGAAATGCAAATCAGTTGCTATCTTTTATTTAAAGTTATTTTTTCGATTTTCCTTTTGATGTGCTATCTGCCACTGTTACAATAAACCTACCATTGAAATGATACTGTTCTGAGACTTTTCATTTCTTTGTCATTGGACAAACTTACAAAATCAGTGAGGGGTCAAATAATTATTTCCTCCACTGTAGCAGCGATATAGAAGTGCGTAAAATAAAAAATAATATTCTCCGCTGCCCGAGCTGTATAATGTGGGTGGTACATCTGATATTTCTAGATGAAGACAGGAAGGGGAAGTAACAACCTTATCCCCCGCCCATGTATTATGTATCACCGATAAGCAATGTCAGGTATCTTCCAGTAGGTATTTTATACCATCTAATGTCAAACAGTGGGTCAGCTAACATATCTCATCTATTCTGAATCCTGTTTAGCTCCTTTAATTGGTTATGGAGGGAACCTGCACAGTGGGGCACCAAGGTCTATCAGTCCGGCTCCGGTCATTTTTACAGTGGGTTCTCCTCCGGATGGCATGACTCCTCCTCAGGCAACACGCACACAACTCTTCTCTGGTAATTTGGATTGAATCTCTTATTATTACAATTTGTTATGTTTTCTGGTGGACTCCTCATACATTGTCTCCTTACTTATTTTTCCTGCCAGTGGGATCATCCAGCTCACAGAGCTCTGCTGGCTCATACACTGGAAGACATCTTGTGGTTGGCGCAGGGGGTGAAACATTTGAAGCCCCATCAAGCCTTAGATATGCATTTTCCGACACTGGGATGGCAAATGCTGAAGGCATTGTAATGTTTGAAGTGCCTGAGCTTCCTGAAGAGACGCTGATGGAGGTGAGAACATTTCTTAGAAGGTTTGGTAGCATGTTGATCTTTTTTTTTTAGATGGCAGAAACCCTCTGATAGCAAGCTTTTTAATTGCGACTTTTCAAAAAATTGTCGCATTTCTCAGATTTTTTTTTTTGTATGCCAACCTTGCCACCTTACCTAAAATAGGCATGACAGTGGCGGGAAGGGTCTGTGGCCAGCCGCCCTGACAAATGTATGTTTATTTACACCAGTTTTCTGGCACAAATTAAGCCAGAAATCTACAGCAGCTCTGAGCTGTGGTAGATAATATCATAATAATCTTTATTGATATAGCGCCAACATATTCCGCAGCGCTTTACAGTTCATGTACAAGCAGTCATAAGTAACATAGCAACAGACACGTCAATAATTAGAACAAGAGGAATGAGGACCCTCTGGTTCTATCTCCTCAGCTTACAATCGATGAGGAGATAGAGGTGACACAAAAGGTAGAAGTGCTTGTTTTGTACGATGGTCCAGCCATCTTGGGAGAATAGGGGAGCAGCAGCAGCCAATATATGAAGTAGATTTCTGTTTATCTGCACGGACTGCAGGAATATGCATCTAATTTATGACAAGGCATGATCAGGAGATATCTAGAACCGCGCTTAAACTGCTAGTCTTAATAAATCTGCCCCAGTGTCCTATTCTAGTTGTTGTCCTTCCTGTCTATATTAATAGTCATCATCTGAGGGAATGTTTCCTGTAGACATGCCCTTCTAGATAGGCCTGGGCCACCAGAACCGGTTACAAGTGAAGCTTGCCATGTTCATCCAGATTCATAGGAAACATGAGTCTGTGAACAGCAGTACTTAGGGCATGTCTAGTCAGGTGCTGCATACACGTCTTCTCTCATCTAACCATATGCAGATACATCTTGAACGTCAGGATTATTATGGGAATCTGTAGAATCAGTATCGCTTGTGGTTAGACTGAAGTATTCTGTTTTGTTGGGGTCAGAACTTGGAGAAAGAGAGGAGTGTAGCTATTTCTGCCTTGTGGTTATATAATGTGATAGGACATATGTACCAACCGAGAAACACTCTGAACCCCAATATAAGCATGTCTTAACATGGCATTTATAAAGGTGACAGCTGTCTTAGTGGTGGCTAATGTGAGGTCCATTGACTTCATAGATGACAGCAGACATTTCCATTGTAGTGTGTGAGACATTGCTATCATTGGATTCCAACATTCTGTATGTCTGTTTCTATCAATGGCGAGAGGGACTTTTAATTTCAGATTTTTCATTGACGTGGTCATGAGTTTCTCTCTTTGCTCCTAGAAGATTCATAAGCAGGAGCCGTGCCTGATCCATGTAACCTTCTGTGCTTAAACACAATACTATAGATGTGATATTAGTCAGAAGTGAAGTGCTTGATTTACTGTTGTTCCAGGCATCTTCATATTCTATCACCTAACTGTGATATTCCACTTTCCGTTGCAGCAAGAGCACACAGACACACTACGCAGCCTCCGATTCACACTTGCCTTTGCTCATTCTGTTATGGAAATCGCCAGTCTAAAAGGGAGTCCTGTGGACGTCAGCGCTGCTGCCACATCCGAGTTCCAAATGCAAGAGAGTGTTGTGGCAGATCAGATTAGCCTCCTAAGTCGAGAGTGGAGGTGAGCTTGTCCCCTACAAGTCAGAACACAGTACAAGACACCACATGAAGGAAATTAACCATGCAAGGGTTATTAGAACTTTATCCTCTAGATCTGATGACGTTCAGGCATGCGGACTATCTGAGGGAGCTGTGAATGTGCAGCAGCCATTGATTGGCATTGTAAGGGTCCATTCACACATCCGTGTGTGTTTTGCGGATCCACAAAACACGGACAGCGGCAATGTGCGTTCCGCATTTTGCGGGCCACACAGTGCCGGCACTAATAGAATATGCCTATTCTTGTCCGCAAAATGCGGAACGAAATTGTGGACATGCGAATAGACCCTTAATTGCAATGAAGAAATGAATGTTTGTATTTTCCACTCCTTTTTTATTGATCCATCAGTAATTGATCTGTGGGGATGTCAAACCCCCACCACTGACATTAAGCCGTTCTGCAGATCCCGCTCCGTCCTTTGGGTGTAGTGGATGGAACTGGTTACTGGAGACCTGATTGCATTCATTTCAGTGGGAGCAGCAATGCAGTAACCAGCTCAAAGCTATAGTTCTGGTGCCAGAGCTGCTGCAGAGAAGCGGATTAAAGGGGGTTTGCGCAGGGTTGCCAACCAGAATTTTTCTTTTTTTCTGGAGAACTTCTCCCAAAATCACGGGCAGCCAACACTTTATATGTACAAACTGGAAAACCATAATGGATGATAATATTATATAGTAATGCAGGTCTGTAGCTCAATATACTGAACTCATTATCAGCATTTACAGTGAGCTGTAAAATGATAATTACCTTCAAAATAATCAATTCAAGTACCACCAGCCTCAAAAAAATCACGGATGCGTAATTTTTTTTTTCACGGACATAGGAAAAAAGTCCCCTTTTTTAAATACTGATCAGAAATTTCTGGACAATGGCAACCATGGTTTGGGGGGTGCCAAACCCCAACTGATCAACTTATTCTGAGGATAGACCATCACTTAGAAAAAGTTTAGACAATTCCTTTAAAGCAAGAAGGGATTGGATGAACAATGAGACAGGCAGTTTTTTTCTGTCCAGACGGATCCCATGTTTTGTATTATAGAAGTCACTTCTCACTCGTGTTATTGGGGGATATTTTATGGTGCAAAGAAAAAAGGGGGTCAGTCAGCACATCCCAATGTGCAGGTACACGTTGTCATGACTAGAAACACAAAGAAAAAAGGGGGTCAGTCAGCACATCCCAATGTGCAGGTACACGTTGTCATGGCTAGAAACACAAAGAAAAAAGGGGGTCAGTCAGCACATCCCAATGTGCAGGTACACGTTGTCATGGCTAGAAACACAAAGAAAAAAGGGGGTCAGTCAGCACATCCCAATGTGCAGGTACATGTTGTCATGGCTAGAAACACAAAGAAAAAAGGGGGTCAGTCAGCACATCCCAATGTGCAGGTACACGTTGTCATGGCTAGAAACACAAAGAAAAAAGGGGGTCAGTCAGCACATCCCAATGTGCAGGTACACGTTGTCATGGCTAGAAACACAAAGAAAAAAGGGGGTCAGTCAGCACATCCCAATGTGCAGGTACACGTTGTCATGACTAGAAACACAAAGAAAAAAGGGGGTCAGTCAGCACATCCCAATGTGCAGGTACACGTTGTCATGGCTAGAAACACAAAGAAAAAAGGGGGTCAGTCAGCACATCCCAATGTGCAGGTACACGTTGTCATGACTAGAAACACAAAGAAAAAAGGGGGTCAGTCAGCACATCCCAATGTGCAGGTACATGTTGTCATGGATAGAAACACAAAGAAAAAAGGGGGTCAGTCAGCACATCCCAATGTGCAGGTACACGTTGTCATGGCTAGAAACACAAAGAAAAAAGGGGGTCAGTCAGCACATCCCAATGTGCAGGTACACGTTGTCATGGCTAGAAACACAAAGAAAAAAGGGGGTCAGTCAGCACATCCCAATGTGCAGGTACACGTTGTCATGGCTAGAAACACAAAGAAAAAAGGGGGTCAGTCAGCACATCCCAATGTGCAGGTACACGTTGTCATGGCTAGAAACACAAAGAAAAAAGGGGGTCAGTCAGCACATCCCAATGTGCAGGTACACGTTGTCATGACTAGAAACACAAAGAAAAAAGGGGGTCAGTCAGCACATCCCATTGTGCAGGTACACGTTGTCATGGCTAGAAACACAAAGAAAAAAGGGGGTCAGTCAGCACATCCCAATGTGCAGGTACACGTTGTCATGGCTAGAAACACAAAGAAAAAAGGGGGTCAGTCAGCACATCCCAATGTGCAGGTACATGTTGTCATGGCTAGAAACACAAAGAAAAAAGGGGGTCAGTCAGCACATACCAATGCGCAGGTACACGTTGTCATGACTAGAAACACAAAGAAAAAAGGGGGTCAGTCAGCACATCCCAATGTGCAGGTACACGTTGTCATGGATAGAAACACAAAGAAAAAAGGGGGTCAGTCAGCACATCCCATTGTGCAGGTACATGTTGTCATGACTAGAAACACAAAGAAAAAAGGGGGTCAGTCAGCACATCCCATTGTGCAGGTACATGTTGTCATTACTAGAAACACAAAGAAAAAAGGGGGTCAGTCAGCACATCCCAATGTGCAGGTACATGTTGTCATGGCTAGAAACACAAAGAAAAAAGGGGGTCAGTCAGCACATCCCATTGTGCAGGTACATGTTGTCATGACTAGAAACACAAAGAAAAAAGGGGGTCAGTCAGCACATCCCATTGTGCAGGTACATGTTGTCATTACTAGAAACACAAAGAAAAAAGGGGGTCAGTCAGCACATCCCAATGTGCAGGTACACGTTGTCATGACTAGAAACACAAAGAAAAAAGGGGGTCAGTCAGCACATCCCAATGTGCAGGTACACGTTGTCATGGCTAGAAACACAAAGAAAAAAGGGGGTCAGTCAGCACATCCCAATGTGCAGGTACACGTTGTCATGACTAGAAACACAAAGAAAAAAGGGGGTCAGTCAGCACATCCCAATGCTGCAGGTACACGTTGTCATGACTAGAAACACAAAGAAAAAAGGGGGTCAGTCAGCACATCCCAATGTGCAGGTACACGTTGTCATGACTAGAAACACAAAGAAAAAAGGGGGTCAGTCAGCACATCCCATTGTGCAGGTACATGTTGTCATGACTAGAAACACAAAGAAAAAAGGGGGTCAGTCAGCACATCCCATTGTGCAGGTACATGTTGTCATTACTAGAAACACAAAGAAAAAAGGGGGTCAGTCAGCACATCCCAATGTGCAGGTACATGTTGTCATGGCTAGAAACACAAAGAAAAAAGGGGGTCAGTCAGCACATCCCAATTGTGCAGGTACACGTTGTCATGGACTAGAAACACAAAGAAAAAAGGGGGTCAGTCAGCACATCCCATGTGCAGGTACACGTTGTCATGGACTAGAAACACAAAGAAAAAAGGGGGTCAGTCAGCACATCCCATTGTGCAGGTACACGTTGTCATGACTAGAAACACAAAGAAAAAAGGGGGTCAGTCAGCACATCCCAATGTGCAGGTACACGTTGTCATGGCTAGAAACACAAAGAAAAAAGGGGGTCAGTCAGCACATCCCAATGTGCAGGTACACGTTGTCATGACTAGAAACACAAAGAAAAAAGGGGGTCAGTCAGCACATCCCAATGTGCAGGTACACGTTGTCATGACTAGAAACACAAAGAAAAAAGGGGGTCAGTCAGCACATCCCAATGTGCAGGTACACGTTGTCATGACTAGAAACACAAAGAAAAAAGGGGGTCAGTCAGCACATCCCAATGCGCAGGTACACGTTGTCATGACTAGAAACACAAAGAAAAAAGGTGGTCAGTCAGCACATCCCAATGCGCAGGTACACGTTGTCATGACTAGAAACACAAAGAAAAAAAATACAATGCAACAGTACTCTGCAAACCAAATAAAGTACAAAAACGTATTATAATGCTATGCTTATTAAGTAAATTTGAGATTCTTGGCAAATATATTTTGTACAAAATTATTTGGGCCCGTCTGCCACATGTAAGACGGGAACCTAACACTAAATTCTACCTGTTATGTGCCATAACAGCCACCATAAAATTCAGGGAGTGCAGGTTCCACATGCATGCTGGGCAGACGGGCCCAGATAATCTTATTATACAGAGTGCTGTTACCTTGTATTTTTTTTTCTTGATATTTGAAGGTGCTTATGATATGTGTGGATGACAGGTACCATATGGAATTGTATTTAGGTACACAGGACAAGGGGAGAGACACAAGCAATGTAGTTGTCATTCTTCACATTATGTAAAGCCTGAATGATAGCATGCCGGTATATCAAAAACTAATTTTTCTGCACTTTGTATTAGTTACGCAGAACAGCTGGTTCTCTATCTGAAAGCAGCACAACTTCTCTCAATTGGGCTTCAGACTGCCATGGAGCAGGTCAAGACTGGAAAACTGTGTCTGTCCTCTACAGTTAAACAGGGTAGGTGTTTGTGCGTTTGGTGTGGGACACTGGTTATCCAGGCATGACATGCAGTGTTGGGGATAAGCAGCTACCATGATTATCTGTCTCCACTTATCATTGAACAGGATGAAATCCAACTCATCAGGTCCCTTTTTCTTCCTGTTGTCTCAGAAGTATCTGTTCAGGCCCATAGACATCCCTAAAGGGATGTGTATGCGGCTAATATTTCCGGCAGCTGCAGTTTTTCAATAGAACGTGACACGGATCCATACGCAGGTTTAACTCCATTCACCTGGGATAATCCGTGCAGTTTCAAATCTGCGCACGGAAAGCTTGCACTGTATGAATTATGGAGCAGATTTCAGACAGAATATGTATGAAAAGTCTGCTGTGTGTACATGCAGTTTCTATCTTGAATTGGCACCTAGGATACCTTGGGCAGCTGCTGACTTTTGATGCTTTTTTCTTTCTTAGTGGTGAAGAAGCTGAATGATCTGTACAAATCGTGCGTGTCTTCCTGTCATTGCCTGAATGTGCGGCTTCAAAGGTTCTTTGCTGACAAACAGAAGCTTATGGACCGGATCAACAGCATCACGGCAGAAAAGCTCATCTTTAGCTATACGGTCCAGATGGTGAGTGGCAGTCGACATATGCATTCTATTTAGTCTCCGCGACTCCTTATTTAACTAATGAATGAAATCACTGCATTTGCTGTAATTCCTCTGCAACTGCTTTGCTTGATGCAGATGAACCAACAACCCTGTACGATTTGTTTGAGAACAATATACCCCTGAAAGATGCATATTAAGATTTACTGGGTTCACCCATGTAAGTAATAAACTGATGGAACCTCTGATTGCTAGAATGCCCTGGGGAGTGTCATACCCCTTCTCAATTTTTGTCCTGCCTAATGCCAGTCTTGACCATGTGTGGCCCATTTAGTTGAAATGCAGTTATAGGCACAATACCAGGTTGAAAGCAGTGTTGTGCATAGCAAATGCTGATATGGCCTTCTCCTCATCCATCAGATGCCCACCATCAGCCATTACTTGGTAGGCTGAGAAAACACCTTCCAGGTTCCTCGACCCCAGCATGAAGGGAACGCCCTTTCTGTACTGTATGTGTATTTATAGCTGCCCTTTTGTAAAATGCTTCTCTCTAATGACAAAGTTGCCTTTAAAAGTCATCGTAAAGTGACATTATACATAGAAATGAAAGGTTGTCAGTTTCAGTTCTATATTGACATATACATGAATCTATAGATATTTCATAATGCTGGCATGTTATTACAGGTGCAGTCAGCAGCCTTAGATGAAATGTTTCACCATCGGGAAGACTGTGTGCAGAGATATCACAAAGCTCTGCTCTTGATGGATGGATTGCTGAACTTCATGACTGACCAGGCGGATATAGAGAATATCAGCAAATGTAAGTGTCACGTTCGGGTGTGGGAGGGAAACACCACACCGCACATAGGAGGGAAAGGGGTGAGGGAATAAGGCCTGGAAATTAGGGAAAGAAGATGGAATTCTCCTCCTAGTAAAACCCTAATCAAAGACCTGACTAACTACCAGTATGAACAGACCCCAGAGGTAGGTGAGTTCATACACAGGAATACCTAGTGTCCTAACTTGCCCTATAGTACCCTAGTATTAATGTCAGGACTGAGACAACCTGTTCCTCCAAAAGGAAGGACGAACAGGAGTCTTCCTCAGGCCTTAATACAAATGACAGGGAATTGCAACACACAAAATAACCCAAAACAAAATACAAAGGGGAAAGAAAATACTTAACTTCAAGTGGCTATGTTAGCACCAGGAACTCAGCCAAGATCCACACACCAGCTATCCAAAACTCAAACAGAAGCTATAAAACACATAGCATAGTAGGAGATACAGCAATAAATAAAGAAGGTTAAATGACCATAATAGCCACACCTGGGGATAGAAGGTGTGGCAAGCACCAGAAACAGCACAGAAGTCATTTGGTCCAAACAGAAAACATGTCAGATCAAACCACGTGTTGCCAGTCTCACCGATCTCCTGCCACCTGTCGAGGGAACGTCTGTGTCAGTAAGTTTACATCATTATGTCTCTTACTGTTAGCTGTCACTTTCATATACATGGAAAGAGAGCCACTCGCTTATCTTTCTTCCAGGGTGTCACGATGCGGTGTAGTCTAGTGGGGGCATATGTCTGAGTGATGAGGATGCCACTTTTTTGACTATAGATAAATAGATAATGGCAAACAAGTGTATATGCTACTTTAGTTAGATACATATTTAAAGCTACACAACGTTCTTGGTTGTGCCCAAGAATCGCAGTTGGATCACAGTGTAGCAGTGCTAGCATAGAAATGAATGGGGTCGCAGCACAACTCGCACATATGCCACAAGCCCAGAATTGCAAAAAAGATCCAACACTGATGGATTTTGTACTTCTGGAGTCGCAGCAAACATGAGTCATGCAGTGACCCCTTACATTTCTATGCTGGCAACGCTACACTGCGATCCTTGGGCACGACAGTGGTAAAATATAAATGTAAATGCAGCTGCCACCTGAAATACTGCAGTACACACACTGCTGTGATCATAACATACTGATATATAATAGGCTACTTTCACACTTGTCTTAGTAATTCTGGTATTGAGATTTCGCAGAGGATCTCTATACCAGAATCAAATGGATCCGTTTTGATTTTGCATATCAGGATGTATCCGTTCTGTTGGGATGCGGTTGTGTGAAATCAAAATGGAAAAAAAACTGAACCATTACTAAATACATTAAAAGTTTAGGCTCCTGAAAAAAACAGATCCGTCACCATTGACTTATATTGTTTTCAGTGCCAGATCCGTTTTTTTCCCATTTTGATTTTGCATAAATTACTTGATGTTATGGCCCCAAAGCCTGAGGTTGCACTACTGAGAGGTACCAGTTCCAACTTCATCAGGTGTACTATTGTTAAGGAAAATTTGTGCACATTTAAAGGGTACCCATCTGTCACGGCCTCTGTTGTGTGCGCCGTGACACGGTTGCCGTGCATGCTGTTGCCTGTGGCAATGTGCTGTTGCAGTATGTAGGTGGCTCCTCCTTTCCCCTGGGCCCTTCCCTGTCTGGTGCCGAAGGGGTTAATTATCTGGCTGGTGTGGATTTAGGTGTGTCTTGGGTGTGGCCTCTTGGCTCTTTATATGTTGTGTTGTGAGCTTGAGGTCAGTGGCCCTTCAGCCTTTGTGAGAGCTGGAGTGCTGTCCCTATCCTGGATATACTATCTGTCCAGTGGGAGGGCCTCCTAGCTAGACATCGTCACCTTGATGTCTCCCCTTTGTTCCCTCTGTTCTTTTCCCATCCTCACTTATTGTTTTGGGTGTATGTTTTGAGCTCTGCCTGGGGCCGCCATGCTTCCTGTCTGCATGGAGGTTCGGTGGTTGTTCTGGCCGCGGCAGGTAAGTTCATGTTGTTTCTGGGCTCTTACCTGCCGATCTAGTGGCTGTTCACTGGCTGTCCCTTTCCATGTAGCTAGGTCAGTGAAGACTCCTGTTCATCCGCGTCTGGCATGAACAGGTTGTCTCCTGCTCCTAACCTCATTGCAGGGATCTTCAGGGTGACTAAGGGCCCGAGGTTCCTGTGTATGAGATCACCTACCATCTGGGTCTGCTCATACGGTTAGGAGTCAGGGCCAGGTTTAGGAGGTAACATGCTCCCGTTTCCTGGTTTACAGGCCTAGCTGTTTCCCCGTTCTCCTCACTTTACGGTGGGGAGTTCTCCCCCCCACTCCCCACCGTAACACCATCACTAGCTCTGGGGCCAGTAAACCACCAGCATGACGTTATGCATCCGGGGCTTAGCTTTCTAAAGATGCCCCTGTGCAAATAGGCTGTTTTGGAGATAAGTTCAGGACTCATCTCCATTGACTTTGGCACATGCACTTATGAAGCAGAGGACAGTACACCCTATTTTAGTGCACAGTGAAGCAAGGTGTAGTGTTCTCAGCTTACTATGCACAGTGCATATGGTAGGGGCACTTTTAACAGCACTGCAGCCCCTTTGCTCTAGCCATAAGTGGAGTCCATATTCTGACATGTCTCAAGATTCTTAAAGGTGAACCTCTAACAGCAGTGGAATGCTAGCTACACAATAGAAAATCCATAGATGTAAGAATAGTTTGAAGGACCGTTACATTTGTCTTTGCCTTCTAAAATGTATTGTCTATTCACACCATGAATGTTGCTGTTCTTTCTTATAGGTAAACTTTGTATAGAGCGCCGACTCTTTGCACTTCAAGGCAGCATTTGTGCATGAGCCCTAGATGTTTTCCTGTCACATTTCCTCTAATTTTGGAAGAAAAAAAAGCATTGCCAGCACTATGTACAGTTTCAAGCATTTCCAGCTGTCAGAGATGAATCCTATAAAACATCAGTTCTCTCTATGTTATGGAGACCCTTCCCCTTTAAACATTCTCCTGCACACATTTATGTGACGGGATCTTCTGATGAAGAACGCTTGGAGAACACTTCATAGAATTTCTTTATGCTGTAGTAACAAAAAAGATGGTATGCATTCTTTAAGGACATGAATGGCCAAGACTGCATTCAAAGTATGACATTGTGGAGAGTGTCCAGCTTGGTGTAAAAATACTGTAAAATATTCCATGTAAGCCAAAAAGGATCTGTCTAGTGGTACAACCAAGGCTGATGACACATTTACTCTTTATACAGTGATATAGTCTGACCAGGAAGCCGCCATGTCACTGTTTCCACCGTTGATCTGCCCTTAGAGTTCCCCTCCTCATCTGGCTCTGAACATCACAGGGTACATTTCTGAAATCGCCATGCAATACCTTGCAACGCTTGTCGTTACATTTTCTGCAGATCTCCCATGATTATCTAGTTTGCACAGTTCCAAAGAAGCTGTTATGTTGGTTGGATCCTTGCTCTCAATTACAGAGAACTAATATAGCTTATGAATGATGGAGAACTCTCAGAACCATCAACCAGGAAAATGGAGTAATTACTTTCTATTACTTGCCAAGGCTCGGAGAGTTTGGAGTTACCTTTGCACAGAACAGAGTTTTTCTCATGGACTTTACACACTGTGCCCGCCGCAGGCTATGAACTGTTCCAAGGATTTGAAATGATCTAGTTGTTCATTTATATTTCTTTTCCTTAAGCCTGCTAGACGTACGTGACAACGTCCTTATGTAGCAAATACAACTGTATCCAGGGGACAGAACAGTGTCATGGTGCAGTTCTGAATAATAGCATTTCCCTGCATGTTCTCTTTATAAATAGTTTTTTTTTCTTGCACTTAATTCACTTTTAACGAAGATTTGAGAATGTCAACCAAAATGTTTTCCTGAACATACAGGGAACATATTAATATTGAAGTGGAATTGATGTTCAGAGTTGGCACAGAAGGCTAAATGCCAGGTTGTCAGAAGCCAAGGTTGCTTCTCTAGTCGTTTTTTCCTTTTGTACTACACTACCAGTGTATATACGTTCATGTATATAAATATATATATGTGTATATAATGTAGATTTTACAAGAACTGTAAATTGCGGTAAGATACGACTATCACATTTGTCTGCTTTGTCTTCCTATCAGCATTTTTGTTTTATAGAAAATAGTCACTTAAGGTTGCTGCTCCTCTTCATGCTTATGACACAGATCGGAACTACCACACCTATGTTGGCAGGGTCACTATTAGAACTATGGACCTATATCAAGGCCTTTGCTGCCAACTCTGGGATATTGCCACTCCTATCCTTACGTATACAATCCATGTGAAATAGGGATTTGTATCAACGGATCTGTTCTGGAGAAGATTCTACCAGGATGCAATATATGGCCATAAGAACGATCCTATATGCAATATGGTGTTGAATAATGAGCTAGGAATGGATGGACAATAATTGAATATGATGGTGGCAAAAATGGGATCTGATTGGAGCTGCTATTCTAGAAAAAGGATTCGGCTTAGATCCAGAAGTATTACTCAACAACTTATGGTTTACAGGTCTTATGAAGCAGTTGGTCATGTTCAGAGAGTACTTATTGGAGGTAACATCACTCTGTATTCTCAATAGACCTAACTATAATCACAGGTCAAATGGTATTTATGGTCTTACCTTAGTTTCAAAGACCCTGCATCTGTAGGTAGTCCTGAATAGTAGAGTCCACTGAGACATGGTCATAGTAATGTGAAGAAAATGCACCACTGCTTTTATAATTTTACTTCTCAATACTTGAAACTTTATTTAATGCTTTTAGTCAATAAGCGCCTTGAGGCCCAAAAGAGACCTAGGAGTTAATCAGTTTTCCAGGAGCAAAATATGTTTTGCCGTGTTAGGTAGTGTTAGGCCTCTAGCCCACAAGGTTGAAGTAACTGTTTCATTTGCCATTAGCTGGGTTGCATTTTTTTATCACAGCTTTTATGTTGTATGTAGCATTTATTCAAATAATTGGTATTTATTGTGTGTTAGCCAAAAATAAAAAGGATAAGTAAAAAAAAAATATCAGATTTTTCACAATGAAAAGTGCCCTTTTATCTCACTTAGTACTATAGTTCAGCAGAGTATTACGCACACAAGCAAGTGGTACTCTCAATGAAGCCTATTAGCTACACAGAATTGGAGGTTAATTGTTCTGCATTGTCATGCGTGCTTATGTATGATGTGTGAGTGCTCAGATGGAAAAATGTTTTACAAGACTTTGTTTTTAAAGCCTTACTAATACAGTGCAGGATATTGCCTTTCTGGTAGACAGCAGACGACTGTCCAATAGGCCGTCTATTCTTGGTATTGCAGTCTAAAGTTGCGCCACGGGCATACATTTCTAGAATGACTCTGCTGGATTGAGTCAACCTCACTTTTGTGCTGTTCTCCTAACAGTGGCATTGTTAAACTAATGAAAGAATTCTGATATTAGCTAGTTGCACTTGTAAAAATAACTTCTCAGTAGGCTTCCCTACTAAGTATGCTGTTTGTATTTGGAATATGCTGGTTTGGGTGATAAAATACATGGTTGGAAAATTATGATGTGGAATGTCTGCTTTTATTATAAAAAAAAGAGTAATATGGATAGTGTTTGAAACATGGTTGTTTTGATGTTCTTCCATTTTTGTTTGTGTGTGTTGCATCGATTTATTTTATTTGTATACCTTCAATAAGAAAATGTAAAAATAAAAAAATAAAATCTTGATAACTAATTGTTAGCGTGTTTATAAAAAAAAATGAAGGCTTGGTTTAGAATAGACAAGACTAGCCATCTGTGCAGATGTATTTGGATAGGCCTATATGAATGTATGACTCGACATAAGTGCAGAGGGGGATCATAGGAAAGATACTTGGTCATAATAAAGTGACTTAACAAACCAGAATCGTTTAGTTGGATATTTTCAAGGTAGGGATGTCACGTGTAATGGGGAGGGGAAAGCACCAGATAACAAACAGAAGGAAATAGCCCGGAGTATAGGTCTCAAAGCTAAGGTAGAGGGACGGTGACCTCCTAGGAATCCCTAGACCTCTCCCTGACTCCTGCCACTATGAGTAGACCCTGAAGGTGAAAATACTCATACACCGGAACCTAGCCCTGGTGACCCTGGAAATCCCTAGGAGTAGTGGCAGGGAATGACACTACCGGTTCCTTTTCAGATGACGGAACCAGCGTCTCCCTGAGGCCTAGAAAACAACAAACACAAGTGAACAACAAAATGCACTTAGCTTAAAGAAGAATGGAGGAGCAGGAGATCCAAACTAACAACACTCCAGCTCAACCAACTCCAGCAGGAAATATCAACTGCATGGTAAGCAATGTGAGTCAGAACTAAATAGAGCCTCAGTAATGATCACAAGCTGCACCTGACAAGAGGTGTGGTCATTACCAAGCAACAACACTGCAAAGTGAAAACAGAGAGACTGTCAGATACCCTCACGTGCCGCCAGTCTCTCAGATCCTCTCACCTCTGTCATGGGAGGGACCGTGACAAGGGAACAGTGAACTGTACTCCTGCCTACCACTGTACTTACCTACTTTTACAATCCAACCTAACTAGCGACCCACAAGTGGACAGCAATCCTTTCCTATATATGTGGTGGGCCAGAATTGGGGAGCACAGAGAAACAAAATAACAGATGACTAGTGACAGTGACTACCAACATGAACAGACCCCAGAGGTAGATGAGTTCATACACAGGAATACCTAAAGTCCTATCTAACCCTAAAGGACCCTGGTACTAGTGACAGGAATGAGACAACCTGTTCCTCCAAAAGGAAGGATGAACGGGAGTCTCCCTAAGGCCTAATACAAAACGACAAGGAAATGCAACACACAGAAAAGCCAAAATACAAAGGGAAAGGTAATACTTAACTTGCTAGAAGCTATGGCAGCACCAGGAACTCTGTGTAAAAGTAGAGGGATGGCACTCAAACAACTGAGGTGTATGGAAAAATATTCATTTAGTGAGGAATAGCTGATGTTAAAATATATCAGATATAATGGCTGTGTATGCACATGATTAAATAAATCAATACATGATGGTAATAGAGATAATAAAAGAAAATAAAATAAAATAAAAAGACACCAAGTAAGGTGGTTCGATGTCAATTCAATAGAAATCGGTTGAATGTCAATTCAATAAAAAATTCAATAAAAAATTCAATAAAAATCCTGCTGGAAAAAAGAGAGAGGAATCCTGTTGGAAAAAAGAGGGAGACACTCCGCTGAAAAAAAAGGTCACTTCCAGTATTATAATGACCAATAATATCCTAGTACAATGTCAATAGTGTATAATCCTGTTGGAAAAAAATTGTATAATCCTGTTGGAAAAAAGAAGAGGTGCTCCTGGTATGGAGGGAGAGGAGATAGTCTCGTAAATCTGTTTTATCAACCTGTTTTGGGAGAGAGGTATGTACCTTCCTAAACAGGTCTAATTCATATAGCCCAAGATTTTTTAGGGTTTAGAGATTAATCCGGTTTCGGTCCAGTATTGATGGGCTGTGGAATAAAGACTGCTTTGTAAGCAGGTACGTTACCCTCCTTGTGGTTGTTGGTGCGCTGATCAGCGGCTCCTGTCCGGGCGGCGATATCCACGTGTGCCGTTCCCGCTCTCTGGTGTCTCCGGCCGTTAGTTGTTATTAGGTGTCGTCACTTCCGGTGACGTCACCAGCGTTCCTCGGATCTCCCGCTCAGTGCTGATGGAGCTTGCCACGTGGAGGCTAGTGGCGGGAAGCGGAGGCGCTGTAGTTTTTGGGTAGCTCCGGAGCTGATCTGTAGTGGTCGGATCCTTCTTGTTTCGTTGCTAGCTAGATGACATAGACTTACTCAATGCCCATACGCGTTTCAGAGCTCACTGCTCCTTCTCACTGATGAAGGAGCAGTGAGCTCTGAAACGCGTATGGGCATTGAGTAAGTCTATGTCATCTAGCTAGCAACGAAACAAGAAGGATCCGACCACTACAGATCAGCTCCGGAGCTACCCAAAAACTACAGCGCCTCCGCTTCCCGCCACTAGCCTCCACGTGGCAAGCTCCATCAGCACTGAGCGGGAGATCCGAGGAACGCTGGTGACGTCACCGGAAGTGACGACACCTAATAACAACTAACGGCCGGAGACACCAGAGAGCGGGAACGGCACACGTGGATATCGCCGCCCGGACAGGAGCCGCTGATCAGCGCACCAACAACCACAAGGAGGGTAACGTACCTGCTTACAAAGCAGTCTTTATTCCACAGCCCATCAATACTGGACCGAAACCGGATTAATCTCTAAACCCTAAAAAATCTTGGGCTATATGAATTAGACCTGTTTAGGAAGGTACATACCTCTCTCCCAAAACAGGTTGATAAAACAGATTTACGAGACTATCTCCTCTCCCTCCATACCAGGAGCACCTCTTCTTTTTTCCAACAGGATTATACAATTTTTTTCCAACAGGATTATACACTATTGACATTGTACTAGGATATTATTGGTCATTATAATACTGGAAGTGACCTTTTTTTTCAGCGGAGTGTCTCCCTCTTTTTTCCAACAGGATTCCTCTCTCTTTTTTCCAGCAGGATTTTTATTGAATTTTTTATTGAATTTTTTATTGAATTGACATTCAACCGATTTCTATTGAATTGACATCGAACCACCTTACTTGGTGTCTTTTTATTTTATTTTATTTTATTTTCTTTTATTATCTCTATTACCATCATGTATTGATTTATTTAATCATGTGCATACACAGCCATTATATCTGATATATTTTAACATCAGCTATTCCTCATTAAATGAATATTTTTCCATACACCTCAGTTGTTTGAGTGCCATCCCTCTACTTTTACACATATCTCCTTACCACAAGCGTTGGGTACGCTTTGTTTGGATTGAGCACCTAATCCATCCTCTTGCCAACAGAGAGCCGCCTCACTTCTATTCTTCAGCACCAGGAACTCAGCTGAGTTCCAAACACCAGCTATCCACAGGTCCAACTGAAGCTATAAACCGCACAGCATTGTGGGAGAAACAACTATAAATAGGGAAAGTTAAATGACCACAATTGCATCACCTGGAGGTTGAGGGTGTGGCCAATATCAGAAACAACACAGATGCCTATTAATCCACAAGGTAAACATGTCAAATCAAACTACGTGTTGCCAGTCTCAAAGATCTCCTGCCACTCACTGTCGCGGGGACGTCCGTATGTCTCGGTAAGTCCGTGACACATGGACCTTTCGGGAATCTAAGATCTTGGAAATCTCATACTCCAGTTAAACTACAACCTTAACTGGAGCAGGAGGTGACTGATGGTGAAATGGGGTGTACATAGTTTTTCAGCAGATCTATGAAACACGTTATGGATCTTGAAAGAATCAAACAACTTCAAACGGAAAGATACAGCTTATGGACCAATAAACGCAGTGCAAGCTTTCCAGAAGGTACTTTTAAGCGCAGATTTCTAATAGATAACCAGACCTTGTCTCGTAAAACAATATTTGACCCCCGAGAACGTCCCTTGTCTAGTTTTCTTTTTTTGTATTTTCTGGGATTTTCTCAGGTTCAACTGAACCTGAGCCCAGAATGTGCATAGTTTTTTTGCAACCATCTCTACCTCCAGTTAGTTAGACGATGCAGATGAAAAAGACCGCCATCGTGGATGAAAACCATAATTGCAGAAAAAACTAAAAGTATTTATGGAAGAATTCATGTGATTATTATTGGTAAACTCCACAAGGGCAATATGAGCCACCCGATCAGACTGTCTGAAATGTAACATCTCAAATACTGCTCCAAAGATTGATTCAAACGTTCAGTTTGGCCATTGGTCTTGAGGTGTAAGGCTGAGAAAAATGACAAAGAAATCCCCAATTTAAGACAGAATGCCCTCCAAAACCTGTAAACAAATTGTACACCACTATCAGAAACAATATTTTCCAGAAGGCCATGCAAACGTACTGTGCGATAAATGAATAAGGAAGCCAATGTCTTAGCATTAGGTAACAAGAGACAGTACAAAGTGGCACATCTTACTGACTCTGTCAACAATTACCCACACCTCAGTTTTTCCTTTGTGAAACAGGCAGATTTGTAATAAAATCCATGGACAGATGAGACCATGGTCTAATTGGAATGGGTAAAGGCCGTAATTCACCAGCCCACCAAGTTTTAGGTGTCTTAGACCTGGCACAAACCTCAGTCTGACACATTAAGATGTGCATAGTAGACCACCAGTAATGCCTGGAAATTAATTTCTTGGTACTTACTATTCCTGGATGCCCACTGAGAACTGAGTAATGCCACTTACTTAGAAGACCGAGATGGTCTGGAACAAATAATTTACCTTCTGGACAGTTTTCAGGGGCTAAATCTTATTTCGCTCTGATCTCTGTTGCCAGATCAGAAGAAAAGAGGAAACAACAATACCTGTCAGTAAAGGTTCAGGTTACAGATCAGGACAGTGAATGGCACAAAAGCTCCTGGACAAAGCATCCACCTTAATGGTCTTAGTTCCTGGCCTGAAAGTAATAACAAAATTAAAACGACTAAACAATAATACCCATCTAGCCTATCTCTGATTCAAACATTTAGCTGACTCCAAGAACATAAGATTCTTGTGATCAGCAACCACAGTTATTAGATGTTGAACTCCTTCTAAAAAGTGACGCCATTCTTTAAAAGCACACTTAATGGCAAGGAGCTCACGGTTACACACGTCATAATTCATTTCAGCCATAGAGAACTTACTTGCGGGAAAAAAATGCACGTGGTGTAATATTTGTGAGTGTAGTTGTTCCCTGCAAGAGTACTGCCGCTTCTCCCACTTCTGATGCATCTACCTCCACTATAAAGGGTTTAGTCTGATCTGGTGTACCAAAATAGGAGCCTCAGGAAAACAGTTTTTTCAAGGTTTCAAATGCGTTAAGTTCCTCTGGCTGCTAATTAACTAAATCTGCTCCCTTCCTAGTCATGTCCATGAGTGGTAGAAAAAAATCTTAATTAATTTGCAATAATAATTGGTAAAACCTAAAAAGCATTGCAATGCTTTCACAGATAAAGTTTGAACCAAATTTACAATGGCCTGCACTTTGGCGAAATCCATCTTAAATTCTTGAGGGGTAAGAATGTAACGCAAAAAGATACCTTGTGTGCCCCAAACAGGCGCGTAACAACAATAGCGGCAGACCATGTGACTTCTATGGGGCCCAGGGCAATAGGGGGCTCAGTCTTAGTTGGGATTATCTCCTCTTCTACTGGAGGTGAAAACTTGGTCAGGACTCTACTACCCTTTAAAGCAGGGATGGCCAACCTGTGGCTCTCCAGCTGTTGCAAAATTACAACTCCCAGCATGCCCAGACAGCCTACAGCTAGGCATGGTGGCAATTGTAGTTTTACAACAGCTAGAGGGCTGCAGGTTGGATATCCCTGCTCTAAAGGAACAAGTTTAAGCAAATTAAGCAGTGGAAAAATGTGTATTAGATAAACCACCAAGAATTTTACAATAATTTCTCTGAAAATGTCATTAACTAAATTTTGGAACACTGCTGTTAACCCAAAAGGCATTACTAAAAATGTGACCCTCAGGGGTGTTGAACGCAGTCTTCCAGTCATCGCCCTACTTTATGAGCATGAGGTTGCATGCACCCCTGAGGTCTAATTTAGTAAACTACCGAGCTCCTAAAGTTTGATTAACCCCTTAATGACCAATAATGTACTGTGTACGTTATGATGTGGTGTTAGTTACCGCATCTTGATGTACACAGTAAGTCATGAGATCAAAGTGTCACCGCAAGTGGCACCGACATGTAAACGGGTGTCACAGACAGCAGAGCTGTCCGGGCACCCGGCAGGGGCCAATCAGCATGGTCCCTGCCTTTTGAATCTCTGCGATTGGTCAGTCAGATTTGACTGACCAATCGCAGCGTTCAGCAACACAGCTCCGATCTTCTCAGTAAGTGTTGAGAAGATTCGGGCTGCCGCTGCACTACTGTGTTGATCACCCCCCCTTCCACCCTCCCAATCGGGCCGCTGCTCTACCGTGGCAGCGTCCCGATGGTTACCATGGCAACTGGGTGCCTTACACAGGCATCCAGGCTTGCCATGGTATGTAAGCCTGACAGGGTCCTGCCAGAGGCGAACGTTTTTTGCGTTCCGTATACGGTCCACGCGTTCATAACAACCAGCTCTATAAAAATATCACATGACCTATCCCCTCAGGTGAACACCGTAAAATAAATAAATAAATAGACATTTTTTTTGTCACCTACCATCACAAAAAGCTCAACACATCAAAAGGGGCGTATTCCCCCCAAAATAGTACTAATGAAACCGTCACCTCATCCTGCAAAAAATGAGACCCTACCTAAGACAATCGGCCAAAATATATAAAATAAATTATGGCTCTCAGACTATGGAGACACTAAAACCTTATTTTTTTTATTTAAAAAATGCTATTATTGTATAAAACTTAAGAAAAAGTATACATATTATGTATTGCCACGTCCGTAACGACCTGCTCTATAAAAATATCACATGATCTAACCCCTCAGGGGAACACCGTAAAGAAATAAAAATAAAAACAGTGGCCAAAAAAAAGTTTTGGTCACCTACCATCACAAAAAGTGCAAGCGATCAAAAGGACGCATGCCTCCAAAATAGTACCACTCAAACCGTCACCTCATCCTGCAATAAATGAGACCCTACCTAAGACAATTGGGCAAAAATGTAAAAAGCTTTGGCTCTCAGACTATGGAGACACAAAAAATTATTTTTTTGTTTCAACGCCGTAAAAATAAATAAATAAAAACGTGCCAAAATTACCAGTTTTTTGCTCACCTTGCCCCAAAAAGTGCAATAATGAAAAAAATCATATGTACCCAAAAATGGTACCAATGAAAACGTCAACTCTTCCTGCAAAAAACGAGCCCCTGCACAAGACAATCGGCAGAAAAATAAAAAATAAATGGCGTTCAGAAAATGGAGACACAAAAATGCTTTATTATGTAAAACTGAAACAAACAAAGAAAGTAGACATATTTGATATCATCGCATCCGTAACAACCTGCTCTATAAAAATAGCACATGATCTAACCTGTCAGGTAAATGGTGTAAAAAATTAAAATGGTGCCAAAACATCCATTCTTTGGTTACCTTGCCTCACAAAAAACATAATATAGAGTAGGGTTGTTGCGGGTATCGAAATTTCGATACCCAATCGATACTTTTGTCCCGGTATCGATACGATACCGGGATTTCAGTTTTTTCGATACTGGGCTGCGCTTCTGCGCAGTCTAGTATCTCTGAACATGAGCGCGCTGCTATCGGCGCGCTCATGTTCTCTCAGCAGCACGGGGAGAAGGAAGCTGTCCTCCCTCCCCCCTGTGCTGCTGCCGCTGCCACCAATGAGAAGAGAGGGGCGGAGGAGGGGCGGCAATGAGAAGAGAGGGGCGGAGGAGGGGCGGCACCACGGAGGAGGGGCGGCAATGAGAAGAGAGGGGCGGCAATGAGAAGAGAGGGGCGGCAATGAGAAGAGAGGGGCGGAGGAGGGGCGGCACCACGGAGGAAAGGCGGCAATGAGAAGAGAGGGGCGGAGGAGGGGCGGGCGCACTGCGCCACCAATGATAGGTTTATTTCCACACAGAGCGGCGCCCAGCGATGTCTCTGCACTCACCATTAGTCCTGGGCGCCGCTCCGTTCGCCTGCAGTGCTCCATTACTGTCTCCTCTCCTGCTCCACATGCTGCTGATTACTATCGGAGCGATGGGAGGAGACATCAGCTTCACTAGTGGGCGTTCCTTTTCCCTGCGCTGCGATTGGACAGCGCTACAGCCAGGGAGAAGGAACGCCCACTAGTGAAGCTGATGTCTCCTCCCATCGCTCCGATAGTAATCAGCAGCATGTGGAGCAGGAGAGGAGACAGTAATGGAGCACTGCAGGCGAACGGAGCGGCGCCCAGGACTAATGGTGAGTGCTGAGACATCGCTGGGCGCCGCTCTGTGTAGCCTAATAGTGAAAGTCTGGAGTCCCATATAGTAGTCAGTCTTTAACACATACAGGAGGCGGGTGCTGGCAGCAGAATCGCATTGCCGGCACCCTGCCCCTGACAGGGAGCTGCGATCAGCGGCAGTTAACTGCCGCTGATCTGCCAGTACCCGCCTCCTGTATAAAGGGGTAATTATCATTGGTGGTGCAGTGTGCCCCCCAACCCATTAAAATCATTGGTGGCACAGTGCGCCGGCCCATCTCAACCCCCCAGTATTAAAATCAGGGACCTCTCCCCTCCCCTCATTGGTGGTGCAGTGGCAGCTTCTGATCAGAGCCCCAGCAGTGTAATGCTGGGGCTCCGATCGGTTACCATGGCAGCCAGGACGCTACAGAAGCCCTGGTTGCCATGGTAACATCCCTGATGCTGTGTGCACAAAGCACAGAGCAGCAGGGACAGTGTGAAGTCCTATTCACCCTGATAGAGATCTATCAGGCTGAATAGGAAAAGGGATGAAAGATCCCAGGTTCTAGCCCCTAAGGAGGGGAAATAGTTATTAAATAAAAAGTGTAAAAACAAAAACAAAAAAACACTAAAATATGAAGTATAAATCACCCCCTTTTCCCAATTTCACATATAAAATATATAAATAATAAACATATTACGTCGCCACGTCAGAAAAGTCCAAACTATTAAAATATAAAAAAAAAATCTAGGTGGTGAATGCCGGAACAGAAAAAATAAAATAAAAACTGCGCGATTCGCCATTTTTAAAAATGAGGAATGCACGTGGCTTTTTTTGTTTATTTTTTTTGCGTGGTATCGAATGGTATCGAGTATCGCAATACTTTTTCATGGTATCGAAACCGAATCAAAAATTTGGTATCGCAACAACTCTAATATAGAGCGATTAAAAATCATATGTACCCCAAAATGGTACCAATAAAACTGTCATCTTATCCCCTAGTTTTCCAAAATGGGGTCACTTTTTGATTGTTTCTACTGTAGGGTGCATCTGGGGTGGGCTCCAAATGGAACATGGTGTCTAAACACCAGTCCAGCAAAATCTGCCTTCGAAAAGCCATGCAGCAGTCCTTTCCTTCTGAGCCCTGCCGTACGCCCTTATATCAGTTTACGACCACATGTGTGGTGTTTCTGTAAACCTCAGAAACAGGGTAATAAATGTTGTTTTCTTTGGCTGTTAACCCCCGATGTGTTGAAGAAGAAAATGGATTAAAATGGAAAATCTGCCAAAAAAGTGAAATTTAGAAATTTCATCTCCATTTTCCTTTAATTCTTGTTGAATACCTAAAGAGTTAACAAAGTTTGTAAAATCCGTTTTGAGTAATTTGAGGGGTGTAGCTTCCAAAATGGGATCATTTATGGGGGGGGTTTCTACTATGTAAGCCCCACAAAATGACTTCAAACCTGAACACGTCCTTAAAAAGTGGGTTTTGGAAATTTTCCTAAATATTTTAAGTATTGCTTCTAAAATTCTAAGCCTTCTAACGTCCCCAAAAAATAAAATGACATTTACAAGATGATTCCAACATAAAGTGGACATATGGGGAATGTTAAGTAATAAGTATTTTATGAGGTATCACTTTCTGTGTTAAAAGCAGAGAAATTATAATTTTGAAAATTCCAAATTTTTTAAAATGTTTGGTAAATTTGGGATTTTTTCATAAATACAGATGAAATATATTGACTGAAATTAATGACTGTCATGAAGTACAATGTGTCACGAGAAAACAATCTCAGAATGGCTTGGATAAGTAAAAGTATTCCAAAGTTATTATCAAATAAAATGATACATGTCAGATTTTCAAAAATAAGACTGGTCACGAAGGTGCAAAATGGCCCGGTCATTAAGGGGTTAAAAGGGTCCGGAATCAACGACAATGGATATTGATTTTTGACCATGATCTTGTTTAATTCCATGTTGTTGATACAAGGCCTCAGACCCCCCCCCCCCCCCCTTTGTTTGTTTTTTAAGAACCGCAAGCCCATAGGGGATTTAGATGGTCTAATATGCCTCTTTTTTAGGCTTTCCTGTATATAGTCCCACATAGACTGTTGTTCAGGATTGGACAACATGTAAATACACCCCTTAGGGTATCTAGCACCTGGTACCAAATCAATAGTACAGTCGTACGGTCTATGTGGCGAAAGGGAGTCTAAGCCACTCTCAGCGAATAAATCAGCAAAATCTCTGACATACTCCGGGACATCTACCCTGAGGCTAGCTTGTAGCATGGTCAGACAGGTAGCAGAACAATCCGTTCCCCACTTCTCTAGTTCACCAGAAGTCCAGTTGATTACTGGATTGTGCTGCTGTAGCCATGGTAACCCCTGAATGACATGAGTTGGGAAATTTCTCGTTACAAAGAAGGAACACATTTCAGTATGAATAATACCAACAGTCATGGAAACACTAAAAGTATAGAATTCCACCAGCCCTCCAACCAGGGGGATGGAATCTAATACCATGACATGTATGGGCTGCGAGAGTGAACACAATGGAATACTCAGAGACAAGGCAAAATCAAAATCTATCAAATTGTCTGCAGACCCATAGTCCACAAATGCTAGACCCAAAATTCAATGGAATACATACGGGGAGCAGAATCTTTTTAAATATCTTTAGGAAGTACCTGGTCGTCTAAGTGACTCCTGGAATTATCCCTTAGGCACTGTAATTTCTCGATGGCCAGTCGTTTTGGGCAGAGTCTTAGCAGGTGATCAGCACTCCCACAGTAGAAGCAGAGTCCCTTCTTCCTTCTCAGCTCTCTCCGATCTTGTGAGGGCAGGGTCGCACCAAGCTGCCTAGGTTCCTCAGGAGAGACCAAGGTTTTCGATAACATGGAAGAGAAAACCGGGTCGGATACCGTCTGGGGAGTAGAAAGTCGCTCCCTACATCTCTCTCTGGGTCATCTGTCCATACTCACTGTCAGAGTCATAACTTCATCGAATGTGTCAGATGAGAGGTAACTAATTAGCATGTCTTTAATAAATCAGAAAGTCCCTGGCAAAACAGGTCATTCCAACCTGAAGCCACACACCATTTGCAGAACTCTGCACAATTTTCCTCCACTGGTCTGTGGCACTGCCAGAGAAACATTAACTGTGTCATTGCAAACATGTCTCTGATTCACCATCCCAAAGCCCCCCAAAAAGACTCATCAACATACACCAGCTTGTAGTGAAAAGGCCCATTTTTGCAGATCCCCTTGCAATAAAGAAATAACTATTCTCACTTTCTGTGGCTACATACCAGAAGAGTTAGGACGCAAGCGAAAATACAATTTACAACTCTCCTTAAAAGTCATAAAGTTCTTCCTGTCGCCCGCGAAGCAGTTGGGCAAATTTACTTGCAGCTCAATAGGCTGTGGGGCAGCCCCCTACGCACTCAATGCATTCACCGGATGCTGGACCCTTACTGCAAGGTCCTGCACCAGCTGAGTAAGCCCTTGCTTCTGATCCAAGATAGCTCTCATCTCATCCATAATAATATACAAGGACTACAATATTTGTACGGTCTGTAATTCTGTCACAGTAGCCGTGTACTGCTGCATAGTACTGTCCCTATCAATTTGCACGATCCGCCCTAACTGGCGGCCCACAACCGGACAGAAATCCCTTCCTACATATGTGCTGGGCCCGAATCTTGGAGGGGAACACAGGGAAACAAATAACAGATGACTAGTGACAGAATGGCACAGCGGACAAAGACAGAACCAGAAGACATACCAAGCCGACGTCAATACCATGTCAACATATGCCATAAATGTCAGATAGGTGCAGGTCTCTCCAGAATGGGCCCCTAAGGCAAAGGAGAGCACACTGTACATGCGCGGTGTGCTCTCCATTCAATGCTATGGGACTTAAAATAGCTGAGTGAGCGTACTTGGCTAACGTCAGAATTCCCATAGCAGTGAATGGGGAGCAAACCGCGCACGCACAATCGCTTCTCCATTCACCGCTATGGGACTACTAGCCAAGTTAGCTATTTTCAAAACTCCCATACGGCTATTCTCCCTTTACTTCAGGGTCACGGTCTAAATGTAGGGGTGAGTCCTAGAGGTTGGACCCCACTGACCATGGGAACAGGGGAACAGGGGTCCAGTGTCCCTAGCTTTAATGCAGCAGCAATCGGACATGCACAGTGACACCCTATTCAAAGTCTATAGGACATCCCAAAGATAGCACTTGACTATCTTCAATAGTCCCATAGTTTTAAAGGAGCAGTAATGTGCATGCTTCAATGCCCCTCCATTCAAAGGAGGGGATGGGATTTCTGTCCTCAGCAGTGGAACCTCCACTGATCAGACACCTATCACAAACCTGTGGATAGGTGAAAAGTTGTCATTGTGCCACAACTCCTTTAAACATTTAAAGTTAAATACTATTTAAAAGGAACCTGTTGAAAATGCAGTCCAGTCTAAAGGCAGCATGTTATGGAGCAGTAGGAGCAGAGAAGATGGAGTGGTCCTACTCAGCAATTGACCGCTGTCTCTGTATAGACACTCATACAGGGTAGGCTGTCAATCACTGCCCACTGGACTTTTAAGACCAGAGGTTTAAATTAATAAATGACAAGTTACACTGAACATTTTATAACAAAACTATATTTCTCGCTCATGTCATTGGGGGACACAGGACCATGGGTATAGCTGCTGCAGGGCACTAAGCCAAAAAGTTCCTCCCGCTACCTATACCCCCTCCTACTGGGAGAGAGATAACCAGTTTTAGCTCAGTGTCTGTAGGAGGCAGACCTCCCTGTTTTGGATTGCCCTTCTGATCTTTTCTTATTTTTTATTTGCTTTTCTTTTTAGGTGGAACACACTGTCTGAGCAGTTCCCTCATATTGGCCACTATATTTCTGTGATTTTGGAACACAGGGTTCACCTCCCCTCCCTGTATCCCATGCAGACAGGAAAAGGGGTATCAGTCTTTCTCACCATTCTATCCTTCCTCAAAAAAACTAAGTGGAACCAGGCAACCTAACTCCCCTGGCACCTTCCAGCCATGGTGTCACCTAATCACTTCAGCCTACCAGTGACTGAAGGGGTGACCCTGCTGGTACTCTGAGGGGAAGGGGGGGGGGGGGGGCTATACGCCAGATTCTGGATAGGTATTTCCTCTCCCCTGTTCTCCCTCTCTCTCAGGCTTTTCATCATCTTCTCTGTTGGGGACATCAGGATTGGGACATTGACTGCATTCTCAGTCACTTTCAGCATTCTGAAGCCTCTGACTTCCTGCTAGGTAGGACGTTGCCATATTTTCCCGGTAGATCCCCTTGCCAGCCCTAGCTAAGTAGTACGCAATTACTTTGCCTATGTGACCATTTACGAATCTACAGAGATGACCTTCCCCCTCCTACAGCTGTCCACAGCTACTGAGGTCGATCCAGAACAATCCTCCAAGATCACTTCCAAAGTAGATAGCTAGGTCTCTGCAGTCCTCAAGACTTTCTAAATCCAGGATGCTATTTTGACCTTCAGGCATTTCCCCTGCACTCAGACCTTACTATTGTGATGGGACCACCTGGATCAACATTTTCCCCTCCAAAAGGCCTGGGCTTGCTTTATCCTTTCCAGACAGATTTGGTCTCCAAGTAATCAGTCTCCCCTGAAGTAGACCCTTATAGCCCGTATTGCAAAGCATGATACCACTACTCCTTCCATTATCCAGTTGACCATTGTCTGGACTCCTTTCATGTACTTACCCATCTGTACTCCTGCAGTGAGTCCGGCCTCTCCAAAGCAACACCACCGGCGTCACTCAATTACCAACCTGGCTGACAGTTTTGCTGATCGGCCTATCAGGGGCAGGGACAATGGGCCAATCAGGCTCGGCGCCGCCATAATGTGCTTCCTGTTGGCAGGATATTTAAATAAGCAACTGCTGGCCACATTTGCCCGTGATTGGTCTTTCAGCCTCACAAGCTTTGTTGTATGCTTTCTGGATCTCTGACCTGCTGCCTGTTTGTGACCTCCCCTCTGTCTAATGACTTCAACTCTGATGCTATCTCCTGGTTTTGACCTTGCTTGATATTTGACCCTGCGCGTTGTCTCTCCTTTGGTTTTGCAATGGCTGGCCGACTTCCATAAATCATCCCTCTCTCCGAGCCGGTGAATCTCCTTTCTCAGTATGGATTCCAACACTACAAGAACCAGAATCACCCTGCCCCAAGACAAACGAATATCCCTTCTGCGGAACACCTAACCCATCCCCAGCTGCTGCAGAATCAGTTAGAGGCGTGGCCTAGTATGAAAAGAAAAGCCGCAATGCAGGCCGCACATATTGTCCGTCTTTGCAATTTGGGAGGTATGTGGAAGTACTTCATGATATGGAGACTTACTGACAATGCTTCATGGGAAACAAATATGAAAAGAGGTATGGATATCTGGCTTGGTTATATTCCTTTGTCAAATCCTAAGGCTTGCTCAAAAGTCGAACTTTGGCTCATGGGAAACAACTTCCAAGACAAATTGGCTAAACGTGTGAGCTTAGCCTATAGCAGGCATCCTCAAACTGCGGCCCTCCAGCTGTTGCAAAACTACAACTCCCAGCATGCCCGAACAGCCTATAGGTATCAGCCTACAGCACGGCATTGTGGGAGTTGTAGTTTTACAACAGCTGGAGGGCCGCAGTTTGAGGATGCCTGGCCTAGAGTATGGCTACACGGCAACAGGTTCGCTGAGTAGTGGTGATCCTATAGAAGTGAATGGGATCATCCAACACAACACAGCGTCGCAGTTTAGCCATACCCTCACTTGGTCAAAACAAATGGCAAAAATGGCAAGAATATGGCAAGTACCGTGTACTATACACAGACCTCCCATCCCAAGTGTCTCTCTTTTGAGGGATACTCCTTTTTTTTTACCCAAGTCCCTCTGTCCCTCTTTTTCATATCAGGTATAGATTTGCAATATTACATTTACAATACTGATGCAGAAAGTGTTCGGCGGTTCCTACCTATATATTAGAGCTTGCCTTATTAATTTATTATTTGATGCAATTTGGATTGTAGACATTTCTATATTCAGATACATTTTGCGCTATTATGTTCTATTGAAGTGTATAAATCTGCAGGACCAGGACCATAATGGACCATAAGCGTCCCTCTTCCAGCATCCACAAGGTATAACTATAGGTTTGGATGCGAGGTGTGATCGGCAGACGTGCCAGCAGGGGGAGCTCTTACGTTGTGATGAGCAGTTCCTGGATGCTATTGTTCAAGTCTCTTGGCTGATATCGCGCCGCCTGAGTTTGACCCTCGGCGGCAGCTGTAGCGCTCGGGGCTGCTGGAGACCAGCAGTGTTCTCCACGTGTTGGATCCGGATACAGAGCACCAGCTGGAGGGTCGGGTGCTCGCATCGTCCGCAGGTTAGAGCTGATGTTCTGTAAGGCATGTCGCAGCTGCGGCCAGTATATAGTGGATGTGAGGAGGGGGCCTGCTGAAGAAATGAGGGGCTTTAGTCCAGCTTTATGTGATGGCTGAAATAAAGGCTTTCTGTGCTACCTGCTCTGAGCCTACAGATCGTGACACTAGGAACAGTCGCAATGTGTGCAAAGTGACCTACAGCAATCGCATCTAGGTCATGTTAAGTAGAGGAGGGGATCTGTTACTTCTGGACCCCTTGTTCACATACCCATCTATTGCTAGTGGGCTGATCGCTCTCACTCACAGGCTCCCAATTGGACAATACAGGAGATAAGCAGCTGTCAGACATCTCCGGCACCGCTTATCTCGGGCGAGGCAGGAATCTATCTGATCTGGTAGACCAGGGATCAGCAACCTCCGGCACTCCAGCTGTTGTCAAACTACGACTCCCAGCATGCTCCATTCACTTCTCTGGGAGTCCTGAGAACAGCCAAGGAGCTGTGCATGCTGTGAGTTGTAGTTTCACCACAGCTGGAGTGCCGAAGGTTGCTGATCCCTGTGGTAGACTCTCCTTTTTCCCTGTTAACCGGACTCCATAGACATTAATGCTTCATTCACACAGTCAGTGTTTGGTCAGTGATTTCCTTCAGTGATTGTGAGCCAAAACCAGGAGTGGATCCTACACAGACATAAGGTGGAAGGGAAAGATCTGCACCTGTTCTGTGTTTTGGACCCGCACTTGGTTTTGGCTCAAAATCACTGGAAATCACTGACCAAACACTGACTGCGAATAAGGCCTAAGAGTAGGTGGCAAATGCTCACAATTCCCGAGCCACCATCTCTGTGAGGTCAAGTTTTCATGGAGAAAATCTCCTTAGACTGTACATAAAATATGGTGGCGGCCCCAGATACAATGCACTGGATAGAATAGAAATGATAGTATTTTTTTTATATTGTGGAGCATTTGGCCATTTCGAAAAAACTTTTTAATCTCAGGATCCGTCAACCAAATAGTTCCTATCACTGGTTTCAGCCTAAGGGCTCACGCATACGACAGATCCGCATAAAATACAGATGACGTCCATGTGCATCAACAGCTGGCCCCATAATAGAACAGTCCTATCCTTGTCTGTAATGTGGACAATAATAGGACATGTTCTATTTTATTTTATTTTTTTGTGGACCCATTGAAATGAATGGTTCCGCACGTGATCCACAAACAAAGCAGAACGGACACGGAAAGATAATACATTTGTGTGCATGAGCCCTAATCCTTACACGTTGAGGCCCATGTACTAAAGCCTTGTGTTTCATGCGCCAGTCTGGGGCAATAGTCTGCCACAGTGAGATGCCATAAGTAGTGTTGAGTGAGCTTCTGTTCTCTAGTTTGGCGTACAGGGTTCGGGTTATCTAAGCATTCTGTTATGGGTTCTGCTATCACGGACTAGAACTTATGCTCCGTGTTAGCGGAATCCATAACGGAATTCTTAGGTAACACGAACCTTGTACGTCGAACTTGAAAGCACAGAAGTTTGCTTGTCCCTAGCCATTAAGTTTAACCAGGGCCTTTTAATAAATTTGTCGGGATTTCCGCTGTCTGAGCACCTAAAACTGAAATCCAGTTTGGAGCTATAGTACATGGTGTTAAAAATTGACGTCTGTTTTATTGTAAATGTGGCGAAAGCAGCAAGGAACATAAGTTGCAACATTTTTGTGCCATTTGCAGAAAAAATTTTGATTTGCCCCCATGTTTATGGCTTATCCTTCGGGTGTTTCTAGCCTTTACTTCGCTGTAGTTGTAAGGCATTGCATTAAAGGGGTTCTCCAGGATTTATTCCCTAAACAGCCCCGCACCCATCCATGGGTTGTGCCTGGTACTGCAGCTCGGCTACGCTGAAGTGACTGGAGCTGAGCTGTAATACCGGACACAACCTGTGGATAAGTGTAGTGCTCTACACCTTTGTTTTCTAGCCCTGGAGAACCCATTTAATAATACTGAACCTGTGATTGTGTGAATCACTAATGCCAGTTTTGCCAAATAGGCAAACATATACCCACTGTACATCTTACCCAATATCGATATCTAATGACTGATGAATAACCGCCACATAAGTGTTATTAAGGTATTTAAAACCTACTGAACGGTCAAGAACCAATGCAATGAAATTCCCCAAATTGCTGAGTGTTGGTGGTGCGGCTGAATATGGTCTGTGGCATTTTTTGCTGTGTACCAGCCACCTCGCTGTATGTGCTGTGACCACCTCGCAGCTTATCAAGCACGGTGCAATCCATTGAACAGCGGATGTGCATAATATTGCAGCCCAGCCCCATTCTCTTGAAGGGGACGGAGCTGTACTTAGGCTATGTGACCGATGAATGTGATGTCACCGAAGTGCCACAGCCTCTTCAAAGAGCTGATCAATGGGAGTGTCGGGAGTCAAGCCCCAACAATCACATCCTGAGGATAGGTCATCAGTATGACAGTCGGCCAATACCTTCAATGACCCCGCTGTTCTTCTGGATCCATTGAGTTTTGTATGTGTATTTCGAGATCTGTATTTTCCCACAAACTACTGGTCCGCAGGAAGAGTGGTACCATGCACTACCTTGGTCTATTTTGCAGACAGATCACACCCTGGTGGAAGCCGTGGACAGCACAACGATGCCATCTACGTGTGGTCCATTTGTCACTAATCCGTTACGTAGAAAAAAATTATAACGATAAAAATTTAGTAACAAAAAAAAAATCTTTCACGCAGCCACAAAAAAAAAAAAAAAAATCAACCACGGTGAAAAAACTCAGACATGCCCTTCACAGCGTTGTGGCTCCAACGAGCATCCTCACTGCTTATTATTGCTATTGTGTGTCTTGCAGTAAGGGTTCCTAACGAAGCTCTAGTGCATTTTGCCTGTTACAAGAGCCCATCTAACCTCTTCATGGCTGACCTGATAACTGAGGAGCCAAAACAGCAAGCAAGCGGTGGGGGAGAAACCAGGAAATCCTCTCGTTTCCAAGAGGAATCTGAGGCTTTGGAGGAAAATGGACATGACGCCAAGAGGCTTAAAGTGGACCATGAAGAGCAGAACAAGAAGCATCCAAAGAGGAAAGTGGTGCTGCTCATGGCTTATTCTGGAAAAGGGTACCATGGAATGCAGGTATATATTAAAGGGGTCCTCTGTATGTAAAGAAGTCCTAAAGGAGCATCCCGATTATAGACCTGGTGTAGCTCAGCTGTTCTATAACTCCCCATAGACAATAAGGCCTCTTTCACACGAGTGTTACCGATTCTCTCAGGGTCTGTTCAGGAAAAAACTGATGGTTTTGAATGCAAGGTCAGTCAGTTTTGTCTGCGATTGCGTTTATTTAGTGTTCAGTGCCATCAGTTTCTAATGCGTTTTTCACGCACGTGAAAAAAAACTGAAGAATAACAATCTACAACTTACCATTAGTGAAAAATGCATTGCATCCGGATGAAGTCCATTTTTCACGAAAGTCCCATTCCCTTCTAGGGAACCAGAGCTGAGTTAAAAAAACGCAGAATATAGAACATGTTGCGATTTTTTTTTTTCCTGAACACGGAAATGATGCGTGAAAAATGCATCGCACCCTGACGGAAAAATCGCTAATGTGATAGAGGTCTCTGCAGAACCAAATCTACTCTGGACCCTGCTGGTCTCAAAGGAGAACACAGAGATTGATGTCAGGTGTTTATGGCAATAACATAGTTCACATACGTAATTACCACTTCATTGACACTCCATGACCATGGTGAGGAGAAATGAGGGGGATCACCCATTTATCACCAATTCTGCTTTATGTTTTTTTGAGGGATAACCCCTTTAAAGCTTAACATTGGGGGATCTTCTGATTTTGACTAGTCTAGCCAATTATGTTCGCCTGAAAATTATCTTATCAGAATCCACAGAAAAAGAGCCCTGGACTTGTGCGGAAGTTAACCGCCTCCGGACCGCCTAACGCAGATGTGCGGTCCGGAGGCGGCAGCCCTGCGCACGACGGCGCATATACGCGTCATCTCGCGAGGGCCGGGATTTCCTGTGAACGCGCGCACACAGGCGCGTGCGCTCACAGGAACGGAAGGTAAGCGAGTGGATCTCCAGCCTGCCAGCGGCGATCGCTCGCTGGCAGGCTGGAGATCTGATTTTTTTAACCCCTAACAGGTATATTAGACGCTGTTTTGATAACAGCGTCTAATATACCTGCTACCTGCTCCTCTGGTGGTCCCTTTTGTTAGGATCGACCACCAGAGGACACAGGTAGGTCAGTAAAGTCGCACCAAACACTACACTACACTACACCCCCCCCCCCCCCCCCCGGTCACTTATTAACCCTTTATGAACCCCTGATCACCCCATATAAACTCCCTGATCACCCCCCTGTCAGGCTCCGTTCAGACGTCTGTATGATTTTTACGGATCCACGGATACATGGATCGGATCCGCAAAACACATGCGGACGTCTGAATGGAGCCTTACAGGGGGGTGATCAATGACAGGCGGGTGATCACCCATATACACTCCCTGATCACCCCCTGTCATTGATCACCCCCCTGTAAGGCTCCATTCAGACGTCCGCATGATTTTTACGGGTCCATGGATACATGGATCGGATCCGCAAAACACATGCGGACGTCTGAATGGAGCCTTACAGGGGGGTGATCAATGACAGGCGGGTGATCACCCATATACACTCCCTGATCACCCCCCTGTCATTGATCACCCCCCTGTAAGGCTCCATTCAGACGTCCGCATGTGTTTTGCGGATCCGATCCATGTATCCATGGATCCGTAAAAATCATACGGACGTCTGAATGGAGCCTTACAGGGGGGGGGGTGATCAGTGACAGGGGGGTGATCATCCTGATCACCCCCTGTCATTGATAACCCCCCTGTAAGGCTCCATTCAGACGTCCGCATGTGTTTTGCGGATCCGATCCATGGATCCGTAAAAATCATACGGACGTCTGAATGGAGCCTTACAGGGGGGTGATCCGGGAGTCTATATGGGTGATCACCCCCCTGTCATTGATCACCCCCCCCTGTAAGGCTCCATTCAGACATTTTTTTGGCCCAAGTTAGCGGAAATTTTTTG
The DNA here is from genome assembly GCF_014858855.1 of Bufo gargarizans. Lineage (NCBI taxonomy): Eukaryota > Metazoa > Chordata > Amphibia > Anura > Bufonidae > Bufo > Bufo gargarizans. Next base: position 553,800,880 of record NC_058080.1, on the reverse strand, counting down.
TTTGTTTTTGTTTTTGTTTTTTCTTACTAAGTCTCATATTCTACTAACTTGTGTCAAAAAATAAAATCTCACATGAACTCGCCATACCCCTCACGGAATCCAAATGCGTAAACATTTTTAGACCTTTATATTCCAGACTTCTTCTCACGCTTTAGGGCCCCTAAAAAGCCAGGGCAGTATAAATACCCCACATGTGACCCCATTTCGGAAAGAAGACACCCCAAGGTATTCCGTGAGGGGCATATTGAATCCATGAAAGATTGAAATTTTTGTCCTAAGTTAGCGGAAAGTGAGACTTTGTGAGGAAAAAAAACAAAAAAAATCAATATCCGCTAACTTATGCAAAAAAAAATAAAAAAATTCTATGAACTCGCCAGGCCCCTCATTGAATACCTTGGGGTGTCTTCTTTCCAAAGTGGGGTCACATGTGGGGTATTTATACTGCCCTGGCTTTTTAGGGGCCCGAAAGTGTGAGAAGAAGTCTGGGATCCAAATGTCTAAAAATGCCCTCCTAAAAGGAATTTGGGCACCTTTGCGCATCTAGGCTGCAAAAAAGTGTCACACATCTGGTATCGCCGTACTCAGGAGAAGTTGGGCAATGTGTTTTGGGGTGTCATTTTACATATACCCATGCTGGGTGAGAAAAATATCTTGGTCAAATGCCAACTTTGTATAAAAAAATGGGAAAAGTTGTCTTTTGCCAAGATATTTTTCTCACCCAGCATGGGTATATGTAAAATGACACCCCAAAACACATTCCCCAACTACTCCTGAGTACGGCGATACCAGATGTGTGACACTTTTTTGCAGCCAAGGTGGGCAAAGGGTTACACATTCCAAAGTGCACCTTTCGGATTTCACCGGTCATTTTTTACACATTTTGATTGCAAAGTACTTCTCACACATATGGGCCCCTAAATTGCCAGGGCAGTATAACTACCCCACAAGTGACCCCATTTTGGAAAGAAGACACCCCAAGGTATTCCGTGAGGGGCATGGCGAGTTCCTAGAATTTTTAATTTTTTGTCGCAAGTTAGTGGAATATGAGACTTTGTAAGAAAAAAATAAAAAATCATCATCATTTTCCGCTAACTTGTGACAAAAAATAAAAAGTTCTATGAACTCACTATGCCCATCAGCGAATACCTTAGGGTGTCTACTTTCCGAAATGGGGTCATTTGTGGGGGTTTTCTACTGTTTGGGCATTGTAGAACCTCAGGAATCATGACAGGTGCTCAGAAAGTCAGAGCTGCTTCAAAAAGCGGAAATTCACATTTTTGTACCATAGTTTGTAAACGCTATAACTTTTACCCAAACCCTTTTTTTTTTTTTTTTTTGCCCAAACATTTTTTTTTAATCAAAGACATGTAGAACTATAAATTTAGCGAAAAATTTATATATAGATGTCGTTTTTTTTGCAAAATTTTACCGCTGAAAGTGAAAAATGTCATTTTTTTGCAAGAAAATCGTTACATTTTGATTAATAACAAAACAAGTAAAAATGTCAGCAGCAATAAAATACCACCAAATGAAAGCTCTATTAGTGAGAAGAAAAGGAGGTAAAATTCATTTGGGTGGTAAGTTGCATGACCGAGCGATAAACGGTGAAAGGAGTGTAGTGCCGAAGTGTAAAAAGTGCTCTGGTCATGAAGGGGGTTTCACCTAGCGGGGCTGAAGTGGTTAAAGGAGCCAAACACTAGTACATTTACCATGCAGTAATGCCATTCCGTGCTCACCGCTGGCTCTCTTGTTCTGCAGAGGAACGTGGGTTCATCCCAGTATAAAACGATTGAAGATGAACTTGTGCAGGCCCTTGTCCTGTCAGGCTGTATTCCTGAGAATCACGCCGACGACATGAAAAAGATGTCCTTTCAGCGATGTGCACGCACAGATAAGGTAGGTCTTAGATCTGTAATGTTACAGCACCACGACCGTCTCACAGTTCACTTTAGCCTTCTCACAGCTCAGGATCCATCAAACCATTCTGAAGGTTTACCTAACGTGATGCCGCCTAGACCCTGTCTAATATGTGCCAAAATGTGGTGCTTTTCTGGCATATACTGTTACATCAAGTTTTAGACCTATTTATGAAGCAGGTGTGTAACAAAGTATCATCCACTGCGCCTAGCACACCTTACTCAGATTTCCAGTGCAACACAGCATGTGACTTTATCTAATCGGGAGTGGCTTAAAAGCGTTCTGCGCAAATTAATTAAAATGGGAACCTGTCCTAGAATGTGAAGAGGACTGCAGACCTTCACTTGCAGACCTGCCTAGGGGGTGAGGGGGCACAGCCTCACTGCTGCTCTACAATAGATGGTAAGGATGTGATCCTGCCTATGTTATGCCATCATGGCTGAGCAGCCTGCCAGGAACACTCACCAATATGTAGTATATGCAAGTGCCAAAATGTAGTATGTAGTGAGGGCCTGCCCCTCAAACCACTAGGCAGCTCTGCAAGTGGAGGCAACCGGTCTCGCTCGCATTCTAGGACAGGTTGCTGGCAGCCATTTTAAATCGTTCTTGAAGAACCCCTTTAACAGGTGGCAACATGCGCCCAAATTTTGGTTCAGAATTTTAATGCAAAGTTAGCCAACCAATAGGTGGTGTAAAGGTAAACCCTGCTCCAGATTTATCATCCAGCCTGAGCTACTGTGATCATCTTGACGCTTTATTAGATTTCCCGTGTAAGTCTGTGTAGATTTTAGCGGCTATACCCATTTAGTGGATAATGCTTCTCTGCACGGACTAGCAGTGATATCATGGTGGCATGAAAGCCTAGTTGGAAGAATTTTTAACACACAATATATTACAAAAGCTGTGTGTGCTTTGCCAGCTGTTCCCAAATGTAATAATGTTTACCACCCATTTAGCGCTTATTTGTTGTGCCGCAGGGGGAACCGAAATTCCCAAAAAACCTGTTATCAATTCCTGTATGCCTGAAGTCCACTTGTGCAACATTTTCTGACTGCTTGGGGTTTTGTCTCATTAGCTACTTTAAAGGGACACTGACAGGGCCAATAAGCATATTGAGGTGTATATATATGTCACTACAGGTCTTATAATGGGTATTACAATCATATAAGTATCCCCCCTGTCCACATTATACAAACAGTAAACTTTAAGTTTTATAACCTGCTCCAACGGTCTTCAATCTGCCCAAGGGGCGGCGTTTCACCTCTCTTGCGCCCAGCCAGCCTCCCCAACTGCCGCTTTGAAGCGCCGCCCAGCTGATGAATATTCAGTTTGCTGGGCGGCTTCTGCGGTCCCCGCTCTGAAGCGCAGCGCTGAACAGTGCCCTGCGCATGCGCCGGATCTTGTGAAGTCGGGGACAGTAAGCGCCGCCCAGCGAAGTGAATATTGATGAGCTGGGCGGCGCTTACTGTACCGGACTTCACAAGATCCGGCGCATGCGCCGGGCACTGTTAAGCGAAGCGCTTCAGAGCGGGGACCGCAGAAGCCGCCCAGCAAACTGAATATTTATGAGCTGGGCGGCGCTTCAAAGCGGCAGTTGGGGAGGCTGGCTGGGCGCAAGAGAAGTGAAACGCCGCCCCTTGGGCAGATTGAAGACTGTTGGAGCAGGTTATAAAACTTACAGTAAACTTTATGTATAATGTGGACAGGGGGGATACTTACAGTCATGTGAAAAAATTAGGACACCCTTTGAAAGCATGTGGTTTTTTGTAACATTTTTAATAAAAGGTTATTTCATCTCCGTTTCAACAATACAGAGAGATTAAAGTAATCCAACTAAACAAAGAAAACTGAAGAAAAGTCTTTTCAAGATCTTCTGTAAATGTCATTCTACAAAAATGCCTATTCTAACTGAGGAAAAAGATAGGACACCCTTGCCCCTAATAGCGAGTGTTACCTCCTTTGGCTGAAATAACTGCAGTGAGACGGTTCTTGTAGCCATCTACCAGTCTTCGACATCGGTCTGAGGAAATTTTACCCCACTCCTCAATGCAGAACTTTTTCAGCTGTGAGATGTTTGAGGGGTTTCTTGCACGTACAGCCCTTTTCAAGTCACCCCACAGCATCTCAATGGGATTCAAATCTGGACTTTGACTTGGCCATTCCAGGACTCTCCATTTCTTCTTTTTCAGCCAATCTTTGGTTGATTTACTAGTATGTTTTGGGTCATTGTCATGTTGCATGGTCCAGTTCCGCTTCAGCTTTAATTTTCTAACTGATGGTCTCACATGTTCTTCAAGCACCTTCTGATACACAGTAGAATTCATCGTGGATTCTATGATGGTGAGCTGACCAGGTCCTGCTGCAGCAAAGCAGCCCCAAACCATGACACTTCCACCTCCATGCTTCACAGTTGGTATGAGGTTCTTTTCTTGGAATGCTGTGTTTGGTTTACGCCAAACATGTCCTCTGCTGTTGTGTCCAAATAATTCAATTTTGGACTCATCTGTCCAAAGAACATTATTCCAGAAGTCCTGGTCTTTGTCAACTTTATCTCTGGCAAATGTCAGTCTGGCCTCGATGTTTCTCTTGGAAAGCAAAGGTTTCCTCCTTGCACACCTCCCATGCAAGTTAAACTTGTACAGTCTCTTTCTGATTGTAGAGGCATGTACTTCTACATCAACAGTAGCCAGAGCCTGCTGTAGTTCTCGAGATGACACTTTAGGGTTTTTGGAGACCTCTTTTAGCATCTTGCGGTCTGCTCTTGGGGTGAACTTGCTGGGGCGACCAGTCCTGGGCATGTTGGCAGTTGTTTTGAAAGCCCTCCACTTGTAGACTATCTTCCGGACAGTGGAATGGCTGATTTCAAAATCTTTTGAGATCTTTTTAAATCCCTTCCCAGACTCATAGGCTGCTACAATCTTTTTTCTAAAGTCCTCTGACAGCTCTTTTGCTCTCACCATGGTGCTCACTCTCACTTCAACAGTCAGGAGCACACCAAACTAAATGTCTGAGGTTTAAATAGGGCAAGCCTCATTCAACATGCAGAGTAACGATCTACTAATTATGTGCACCTGGTGTGATATACCTGTGTGAGATCTGAGCCAATTTAAGAGGGAATACATGTGAGGGTGTCCTATCTTTTTCCTCAGTTAGAATAGGCATTTTTGTAGAATGACATTTACAGAAGATCTTGAAAAGACTTTTCTTCAGTTTTCTTTGTTTAGTTGGATTACTTTAATCTCTCTGTATTGTTGAAACGGAGATGAAAAGGAGATTTTTGTATAACTTACCAGTTAAATCTCTTTCTCGCTCTTCCTTGGGGGACACAGACCTTGGGTATAGCTCAGCTCCCTAGGAGGCGTGACACTAAGTAAAACTGTTAAGCCCCTCCTCCATCAGCTATACCCTCAGCCTGGAGATAGAGGCTACCAGTTGCGTGTCCAAGTAGTGAAAGGATAACAACCAACAATGGAAACAACCAGCCAGCAACCCAACGGGGCGCCAGACCATAACCCCGTAACCAAACACAGAAGGGTGGGTGCTGTGTCCCCCAAGGAAGAGCGAGAAAGAGATTTAACTGGTAAGTTATACAAAAATCTCCTTTTCTCGCCCATTTTCCTTGGGGGACACAGACCTTGGGACGTTCAAGAGCAGTCCAAGAAGGGAGGGACCACAAACCCAAGGCGGACCACCACCGGAGCATCAGGAAACCGCTGCCTGCAAAACCAGGCGGCCCAAAGCAGCATCCGCTGATGCATGCGTATGCACTCTATAGAACCTTGTGAAAGTGTGCAGAGAGGACCAAGTGGCTGCTTTGCACAACTGTTCAGCCGAGGCCCGATGCCTCTGCGCCCAGGAAGCCCCGACTGCTCTGGTGGAATGAGCAGTGACGCTGAAAGGCGGAGCTCTACCCTTGGCTCGATAAGCCTCAGACACCGCCAGTTTAATGAAACGGGCAATAGCCACCTTGGAGACCGCCAAACCCTTGCGCGAACCCTCCGGAACCACAAACAGGGAGTCCGTGCGCCGAAAGGATCCGGTGACCTCCAGGTAAATCTTCAACGCCCTGACCACATCCAGACGGTGCAGTTCCCGTTCTCTGGGGTGGGAAGGAGAGGGACAGAGCGACGGAAGGACGATGTCCTCATTGATGTGAAAGGCGGAGACCACCTTTGGCAGGAAGGACGGGACAGGCCGAAGCACAACCTTATCCTGGTGGAAGATCAGGAAAGGTTCGGAGCAAGAAAGAGCCGCTAACTCCGACACCCGTCGGAGAGATGTGATGGCCACAAGAAAGATGACCTTGCAGGACAGAAGGCGAGGGGAGACCTCCCGTAAAGGCTCGAAGGGGGCTGATTGGAGCGCCGAGAGCACCACATTCAGGTCCCAGGATGGAACTGGAGGGCGGTACGGCGGTACAGAGTGAGCCACCCCTTGTAAGAAGGTCTTAATTGGCCCCAGAGGGGCCAGGGGACGCTGGAGAAGAATAGACAGCGCCGAAATCTGTCCCTTCAGAGAACTGAGGCTCAGCCCCAGGTCCAGACCCGACTGGAGGAAGGACAGGATCGTGGGAAGAGAAAACCGGAGAGGTGGGATGCTCCGGGACTCGCAGAACCCCAGATAGGACCTCCAAACCCGATAGTAGATCCTAGAGGACACGGGCTTACGAGCACGGATCATGGTGCGGACTACGTCCGCGGAGAAACCCCGTCGCGTTAAGACGGCGGTCTCAATAGCCACGCCGTCAAACGTAGCGAGCCTAAATGCTCGTGGAAGATCGGTCCCTGAGAGAGAAGGTCTTCCCTGGAGGGCAGTGGCCACGGTGCGTCTGCCAACAGCAACATTAGGTCGGCGTACCAAGACCGGCGGGGCCAATCCGGGGCGATCAGAATCGCGGGAACGCCCTCTGCCGCGATCCTCCGAAGAACCCGTGGCAGGAGGGGGAAAGGAGGAAAGACGTACAGAAGGGAGAATTCGCGCCACGGAAGGACGAGCGCGTCGGCGCCGTACGCCTTCGGGTCCCGTGCCCTGGCCAGGTATCGGGGGACCTTGTGGTTGAATTTGGAAGCCATGAGGTCCACGTCGGGGCGACCCCAGCGAAGACAAAGGGCTTCGAACACCTCTGGGTGCAGGGACCATTCTCCCGGGTCGATGGTGGACCGGCTCAGGAAATCCGCCGCCCAGTTGTCCACCCCCGGGATGTAAATCGCGGATAAGGCCGGCACGTGCGCCTCCGCCCAGAGGAGAATGAGGGCCACCTCTTGCATCGCAGCAGCGCTGCGAGTGCCTCCCTGATGGTTTATGTATGCCACAGCCGTGGCATTGTCCGATTGGATCCGAACAGGGTGGCCCCTCAGTAGATGGGTCCAGTGTCTGAGGGACAGAAGAATCGCCCTCAGTTCCAGAATATTGATTGGAAGTCTGGACTCCGATAGAGACCAAACGCCCTGGACGGACCGGGGAGGGAAAACCCCCCCCCCCACCCCCGTAAGCTGGCATCGGTGGTAATCACCAGCCAGTTCAGTGGGAGGAAGGACCTCCCCCGTAGAGGGATATGCAACCACCAGCTGAGGGAAGCCCGAGCCAGGGGAGGCAGAAGAAAGGTCCTGTCCAGACTCCTCGGTGATTTGTCCCAGGCCGACAGAATTGCCCTCTGAAAGGTGCGGGATCGGAATTGTGCGAACGGCATTGCTTCGAAACAGGCAACCATCTTCCCCAACAACCGCATGCTGGATCTGAGGGAAGGGCGGTGATGACGGAGGAGACTGCGAACAGACCCGCAAAGGGCCAGACGCTTGTCCGACGGGAGGCGGACCTCCGCCAACTCCGTATCCAGGAGCATCCCCAGGAAGATCAGCCGTCTGGAGGGGGTAAGGGAAGACTTGGGGTGGTTGATGATCCAACCGAACCGCGTCAGGGTCTCCAGAGTGAGTCCCACACTGCCGGATGCCTGAGAGAAGGAGGGTGCCTTGACCAAGATGTCGTCCAAGTAAGGGAGAAGAAAAACACTTCTTGAACGCAGAAGGGCCAAGACAGGGGCCAGGACCTTGGTGAAT